>NW_026575052.1:48287500-49027500 GCF_905146905.1 Nyctereutes procyonoides | reverse complement strand
TAATTGCCTATCACAACTATAAATTCCTATAAATGGGGATTGCCTGTCCCCATGTGCATATGTGGGAGATGGAGGACTGGGTAGCAATTAAATATAACCCTGTGAGGGTATGATAAGTTGACAAAGAAATTCCCAGAACATCTGCTCTCTTCCATACACACATTTGCACACAGGGCTGCAGTCCCTCCTGGAGCTATAGCTCCTTGGAGGTGGAGAGAGGTGGCAGAGAAGGGGTGAGAATTGCGGTGGGAACACGTCACATCCAGATAAAGTAACCCAGCCCCTCTCTCCTGAAGCCACAGCACTGCCCACATCCTAAGACGCTAGGGAGAAAAACACCTCTGTCTTCAAACCAGCCCCATTCCACCCTAACCACAGGCCAGAGGTTGGTCCACCTGAGGTCAAAAGTGGCCAACCTAAGGTTTGAAAAAGTAACTCCCTTTAAGGCGGTGGATCCACCCACAACACTGGGCATATGGCGGGTGCTCTAGGCTCCTTATATCCAGCCTCCCCAACCCCCAACCCCCACCCCAAGGGTGGGTCGCACTTGGTGCATTCAGGGCAGCCCACCTATATCGTAGGGCCGCACAACTCGCCCGCACCCTTAATACCCTGCAGCGACGGCGAGACTCACGATCATTTTCTTATAGAGACCGTAGTGCAGGACCAGACTGTGGGTCAATGCCAAGCGATGGGGCTTCATAGGGTGCCCTGCCCCTGGGGTGGGAGAAGAGAGTTCGTCAGTTCCCGTCGTTGGAGTTGTAGCCCCCGCCTCGAAACCTCCGCGTCCCGAAACCCCTCACCTACAACCTCCTTTCCTCACCGTAGTGGAAGTTGCCCACATCGGGGTCGTAGAAATAGGCCACAGTCTTGGCCATGGTGCCGGCGGGACCAGGCCCCGCGCCTCCACCACCACCCGCCCGGCCGCCTGCCCCACCCCCGCTCCTACGTGCTGCGTAAGCACGCAGCTTGCCTCTGCGGAACCGGGAAGGTGAGGCCCCGCCTCCCAGGCTACGCCCCCTGCGGAGTTCCGCCCCTCGCTCGGCTTCGCCCTTCCAAGTTCCGGAGCGTGAGCGTCTGGGCTCCACGGAGGACCGGGGGCTTCGGTCCTAGGATGCTAGAGTCATTTCCTTCCGGCGGGGGTCAAATCCTCAGGAATCTGAGCCGTCTCGTCCATCCACCTGCCCCATCGGAGAACCGGCCACGCCGTCCCTCTCGGGTGCGGAAAGCCAACTTCCCCTGCCCGCGGGGAAGATTCCCGGCTACCCCCCCGACCGAGGCATCTGAGGGCAGGAGCCGCGCCAAACATGCGGGATAGACCAGTGGAGCGCGCTTTCTTCTGACTGCCTGTCCTCCCCACCCGGACCCAGACTCGGCGCCGCACACTCCCCCGGGGGGGCGGAAGGGGGGCGGCGGGGGACGGCGCAGTCACGCGCGCACCACACTTGCGCTCACAAGCGCGCAAGCCTCTCGCTCTCCGCCTCGCACACCTGCGCTCCGCCCCCTGGTCCCGGGTTGGCGGCTGGCGACTGGCGGAGGCATTTGGGAACCCAGGGCAGCTGCGGCGGCGCCCCCCACCCCCATCTCCATCCCCTTCCCACAGCCGGAGTTGTCCCGAGCCAGCCGCCGCTCGCAACCAGCCCGCATCCCTCTTCATCCTTCCCTCCCCCCGCCTGCCGCGGCACCGGTATCTGCAGCCGGAGCCCGGAGCCGGTGAGGTGGCGAAGGGGGGAGGGGGAGGAAGCAAGGGATGAGCGCCGGGAGGGCGTCGGGGGCCCTGAGCCGGACTAGGACGTCCCTGGAGCCGGAACCCGAGCCGGAGCCGGAGCCAAAACCAAACCACCGGTACCGAGTGGGCCAGGTGGTGAGGATGGGAGGAAGGGAATAGGGTGGCGTCGTGCGGAATACAGGCAGGGGAGGGGGCTGCCGAGGCCTGGCTCAGGCCCGCGCGGAGGAGGTGCGGACGCTGACTCAGGCGCGATTCTTGCACCGGCCGCCTGAGAATTCCGTCCCGTCTCGCTCTGCAGTGTCCTTGGGAGGGACGGAAGCGCAGGACAAGCTGGAAAGGGGAACGCTCTGGGCGTCGGGGAAGCAGGATCAGGGTCGTGGAAGCGGGCTTGCGCAGCCGCCGTCTGGCACCCCTGCCCCGGACCAGCACCCCTGGCACGGACAGCTCCTTGGTTGGGTAGGGGGAGTGGGGCCGGACCTCAGAGGCTCCTCGGTTTCAGGTCCTGAGGACCGAATTCCTATCCCTCCCCCAGTCCCTAGCTGCAGCCCCCTAACCCCAGGAGGCGCCCTGGCCCGCGCTCGTCCCCCAGGGCCTCATGTCGGAACCACAGCCTGACCTGGAGCCGCCCCAACATGGGCTATACATGCTCTTCCTGCTTGTGCTGGTCTTCTTCCTCATGGGCCTCGTAGGCTTCATGATCTGCCACGTGCTCAAGAAGAAGGGCTACCGCTGCCGCACGTCGAGGGGCTCGGAGCCTGACGATGCCCAGCTCCAGCCCCGTGAGTGAGGAGCCTAGAATCTGGCTCAGTCACCTTTCTCCCATACCCTTCACCCCACACCTCTTTTTGCCTTCCTAGCCAACAGACCCAGGCCAAATCCCAACCAAGCCTTCAAGAGGTTTAATGGTCCTTTCTTGAGTCAGCAAGTGGGATGACACCACCCTGAAAACAATGCTAGAAAAGGCAGCATGGGTGGGAAGTGTCCACTGTTGGTAGTCTTGGGCTCCCACTGACTTTCCCATCTCTTCTGTCCTGGCCCCTGAAATGCTAACATCCAGCATGACGACAAATAGACAAAGGGACATGTCTTGAGCAGTAAGCCACAGAAGCCACCAGGTAATAGCCATCCAAAGCTGACTCATTTCCTGCTTCCCTGTCAACCTCTCATCCTTCAGCTGAGGACGATGACATGAATGAAGACACAGTAGAGAGAATTGTTCGCTGCATCATCCAAAATGAAGGTGGGTGTAGGCTGGCCCTTTACTCTCTCCAACCCCCACTCAACTTTCTCTTGCCCTGACCTCCACCTCCACTGACTCCCTCTTTTCCTTCTCCCCTCAGCCAATGCTGAGGCCTTGAAGGAGATGCTGGGGGACAGTGAAGGAGAAGGGACAGTGCAGCTGTCCAGGTGAGCTGGAAATAAGGGCCAGCATGACTTAGCTTGCCTTGGAGAGTACCCTCTCCTCCAGCACAATCCTTCCCCAATCTCCTCGCATGTCTGGGGCTGGGGGGAAGGCAAAGCTGGCTAACCTATATAGGAAAACAGAAGTTTTGTACAAATCTGAGTCCTTTAAGCCAAACTTCTCATCTGGATATCATCAAGCCTAACATTTATCCCTTGTGCCATTTGGGTTAAACATTGCCGTCTTTTTAGCAAACAACCCTGGGAAGAAAAACACATGACCGCTAAAACCTTAATATCATGTTTATTCAATAAATACAAGAGTGCCAGGACCTGAGGAAAGTGAGGCATCTAGGGGTTTAAGAAGTTGAAAGAACAACAGCAAATGGAAAGGAAATGGTAATGTCACTCCTGCCCCCTTCTTCCCTATTGTCCAGCGTGGATGCTACCTCCAGCCTGCAGGATGGAGCCCCTTCCCATCATCACACAGTGCATCTGGGCTCTGCAGCCCCTTGCATCCACTGCAGCCGCAACAAGAGGCCCCCACTTGTCCGTCAGGGACGCTCCAAGGAAGGAAAGAGCCGCCCTCGGCCTGGAGAGACTACCGTGTTCTCTGTAGGCAGGTGGGGATAGAAAGCCCCAGAGAAAGGGAGTTTGAGGTGGGATCCCCACTTATCAGGCCCCTGACTCCAAAGGTGGGCCCCAGCTCTGTTCTGTGAGCTACAGCAGAAGTCAGGCTGTATAATGTGCTCCACAATCTGGGGAGGTTTCCCCCACCGTAGCCCAGAGGGAAGTGGCCAGGAAACCCAGGATGTCCCTGGTTGGAGGGAAGCCTACCAGTCTCTGAGTTGTCCTAAGCCCCAATGTTCCCTCCCTTCTCAGGTTCCGGGTGACACACATTGAGAAGCGCTATGGGCTACATGAGCATCGTGATGGCTCTCCCACGGACAGGAGCTGGGGGTCTGGTGGAGGGCAGGACACAGGGGGTAGTCAGGGGTCTGGGGGAGGGCAGCCCAGGGCAGGGATATCTACCATTGAGAGTGTGCCCCCTGAGAGGCCACAGCCCCCAGCCCTCGCCAGTCCCCCAGTGCAGAACGGAGGACTCAGAGATGGCAGCCTAGTCTCTTGTGCACTTGAGGGGAACCCTAGAGCCTCTCCAGAGCCACTGCGAGGGGCAGGAGGGAAGGGCCCAAGCCCAAGACTGGCCAGTCAAGAGGCAATTGGACAGCCAAGCAAACTGGACACCTCAGATCACCAGGTATGAAGACATGGGCAGGGCTCTGGTGAGCTCAGCTCTCACTGCCTCCTACCCTGGGAGAGGTATCACTGCTATGACCCACATCCTGTTCTCCCATTGTTGACCACTTCTCTCTCACAGGTGTCCCCACCATGGGGAGCAGGGGGTGTGTGAGGTGAGTCTGCCCCGGCCCCAAGTTGGATAATGTCAACCTCCCATCCCCTACTTAGACTCCCTAAGCCCATTAGCTTGCTGTACTCTGAGGGTTGGCCTTTGCTACAAATTCTTTGGTCTAGTGGTGGGGAGTGGGCATGTGTTCCAGGAGATAGGGAAGGTCCTGCAGCCCTTGGGGAAAAGCTGAGACACATCCTGAATAGAAAGCAAAACTGTTACCCTTCCTCTCCTCCAAGCTTCCTTCTTCATTGTGCTGATGGACTACCAGCTGGCAGGGCCAGGGGGTGGGTGGGCAGGAAGGCCCTCCTCTCCACTGGACTGCACTGCTCCCCAGCTGAGGAACCAGCTCTACTTCCACCTGGAGTTGCATGGTCTCAGGCTGGGGGACCTCGGGAGAAGTCTTCCCCATTCCCACCCCTCAGTCTCTTTCAATTCACCTGCCTGCCAACAGGCCGCCTGACCCCTTCCCCATCACCTCACTCCATTTGCTAGAGCGTGGAAGCTGGGAACAGGACCCTGCCCTCGGTGGGCCCTTAAAGCAATAGCACCTTAGGCCCCCTGCCCTCTTGGCACAAGAGGCCCAGGCCCAGGCTTGGGCTTAGTGCCCTTTATTCACTGTCAATAAATCCACTCAGACCATTACAGCTGTTTTGCATACTGGCTCCAGCTCCTTTTGACAGGCCCGCCCCTATCCCAGCTCCCAACCTAAGAGGCATGGATCACAGACACAGTGGGGTGGGTCAAAGAGCCAGGGTGGAGACACGGATGGGCTGGAGCCACTCAAGACTTTGGAAGACGGGTTCCAGCCTCAGATATTTCAGGATATTTCACCACCTTAAAGGTGGACTAGTGGCAGAAGAAAGAGGGGTTGTTCCAACCCTAGAGAGAGAAGTATGATGGGGGGGGAAAGGAGTGAGTTCCAGCCCCAGAAATGGGGAGAGGGAAAGTTTCTACCCAGGGAGGTGAGAGTGGAAATGGGGGAGACTCCAGCTTTTGGCTTTGTCACTCCAGATCATTGAGAGGGTGGTCTCTGACATCATGGGACAGCAGCATCACTGGGGGATGGCAGTCCCCCTGGCTTCAGGTGAGAGAATCTGGGTGGCCAGGATCCGGAGCTTTAACTGGTGGTGGAGGCGGTGGGCGCATCTGTAGGGAACACAGTCAGTGCTCCAGAACCCTCCTTGGAGCTACCCCTGTCCATTCTCTCAGCCCTGCAGACAAAGCAGGACAAGTAGAATGACATAGTCTCCTCCAAGGGGGGGACCCTTACCGGCCTGAGTCGAGGTGCCATCATGTCCAGGGGTGCAGGGCAGCCCAGGTCTCGGTCTGCAAACAAGAACCACAAGTCATTCTTCAGGCTTTATTTTGTTCATTGCTGCATCTCCAGCACTTAGGAGAGTGGAACTCTGTAAATATTTGATGAATTAACAAATAGTCACTAATCTCAGAGCCATAAAATCCATCAATCCATCCATCCTCTACACTTATTTGGCACCTGCTGAGAGGGGGAGATGAGATTCACAGCACCCCCATTCCCTATGGCTCCTATGGCTGTCAGGAACCCAATAGTGAAAAGCCAACAAACAGTGAACGACTGAGTGCTAAATCATTCAAAGTGAACTATAGGTACTGGAGAAGGGGGTGCAGAAGATGTTCAGAGGGACCTCGGGAATCAGGGAGGCTCCATGAAGAAAGTGAAAGTACCAGAAGGTTTTAGAAAAAGTGGACATTCCAAGAAGGAAAATGACACAAACCAAGGTGTTTGCAGTATTCAAGAACATTAAAGGCAGAAGATACATAGTGGGAAAATAATGGGAAATGCTGGCTAATTTGTAAACTAATCATCATGAGAAAATGGCTACTACAGGCATGGTACTACTATGTGCCAGGCACAGTGCTAGGCCCATCTTTCTAACACATAACAACTCAGGTGAGGTAGGGACCTTTCACCTTACTCTGTAAAGGCCCAGGCAGGTTAAACATCCCACCCCAACCCACACATTGGGAAGTCACAGGCAAAGTCTCAACAATGCACTTGCCTCCCCTCCAAAGCCCAAGCTCTTTTCACCATCATGCTTCTGTGAGCCTGATGGAGGAGGTTCCTGAGGGCAGGAAGAGGAGCCGAGTGTAACCTTTCTTCTCCCCATCTCTTCCCCTCCCAGGGCTCCCAGTACCCTTTACTCACCCACAGGCAGCACAGATGCAAGGGCTCCATCCAAGGCAGAGGTGGGCACAGGAGGTGAGAAGCTAGGAGGAGAAGGGGATGGCAGCATCTGGGAACAAGGGGCACATGGGAGTTATTCCTGGTATATGGGAAGGTTTCACCAGCTTTTCCTCTCCTCTCCTCTTCAATTCCTGTCCTATCACTCCTTGACTGGGAGGGCAGCCAGATGCTTATATCCAGGTGGGGGCTTTAGCTGATACACATTTCAATAGCCAATATGTACTGACGCTATGTCCCAGACATTGCTAGCACTTCACATACCCTAATTCATTCATTCCTCACCACTGTCCAATGAGGTAGGGATTTTTATGATTTCTTACCTCGATGAGACTCAGGCTAAGCTATCTATCCAAAGGCATGGAGCCTGTTAGTGGTAGAGTCCCAACTAGAACCTAGCTTTCCAAAAAAAAAAAAAAAAGAAAAGAACCTAGCTCTCCTGACTCCCACTTCTAGGCTCTTCCTGCTATATCAGTAGGTACCATTAGGACCTCCTGGGGGTTACTGTGCTAAGGACTTTACCCTCATAGCTAAATCATGATAATTGGGCTGCTAAAGTAGGTATTACTACCCCTGGTTTACACATGAAGAAATAAGCTTAGAGGTTATATCACTGCTAAAGGTAATGCAATGGGAATCTGAACTCAGATTTATTTAGCACTAAAGTAGGATCACCAAACTCATGAAGACTGCCTGGGTTTCCTCTTCGCTGCCCAGCCAAAGGAGATTGGGAGGTCCAAGACAATAAAGGAGGTAAACTGGGAGAAGGAAGGGGGCACTGAGAGGAATATGGGGCCTCCCTGGAGTGAGAGGCTCAATCCAGAGGTGCCTGGGGACCCAGGGAGAAGGAAGCCTCACCTGTTCTGGGTCTGAGAGTTCAGGGGGTCCTGGGGAGCCAAGCAATTCCTCCACTAGCAGGGAGGGGAAAACCCCAACATAGCCCCCAAATTCTCCCCTCCAGAAGCCATCATCCACTCCATCCTGGGCCCGGGGCAGCAGGCGGATAAGCGCCCCCTCAGGGAAGCTCAGCTCCTCTGCAGTCTGTCCTGTGTAGCTGTATAGGGCACGGGCCAGGAAAGCTGCAGAAAGCCCAAAAGAGATGGTGAGGGGTGTTGATGGGCAGTAGTGCCCCAGGACCATGACATCTCAGGGCCACAACCACTCAAGGTCCCCTGACCCAGAATTTCCCATTCTCACCTGTGGGCTCTGCCCCTGAGGGATTATCGCTGTCGTGGCCACTCTCAGGGAAGGAGAGGTCCGGGAAGTTGAGATACCGCTCAGGGACAAAGCCTACCTCGCCGTGCTGGTTTCGAGCCTATTCACCCAGCAATGTGAACAGATAACAGATTTGCCTCAGCAGTCCATGGCCTTGGCCCTCCTCCACGGTTCTAGCTTTGGCTGGCTGGGTCCTTGATAGCCACAGAGAAGTCCTTCCCCCTGACCCTCCCCCACCCACCACCAAGATCAGAATCAAAGGTCCATACCCACCTTGACCCATTCATCAGCATCTCCTTCTTCTATGACCTCCAGCCACTCGCCCTCTGTGATAGTCAGCTCATCCTCATGCCCTGCCTGGCCCCCACAAGGAAGGATTCAGGACATGGCTGTCTCCTCCCCACTGAGGTCCCCACCCCCATGCCCACCAGGTACCTGATAGCTGAACACCACATGTGCAGGGCAGGGGAGGGGCCTAGTGGCCAAGGCTGTAGGGGCAGGCTCCTCAAAGAGCTCCCCTGTCTCCTCACATTCCTCAAAGTCAGAGAGCTCAGCATCCTCAGCCTGGAGGAAGCAAAGAACAGATAACAGTGTGGAGCTCAGTGTTACTTACCAATTTTATCTCCCACTCCTCCATTTTACCCTTAAAGAACACTGGTAGATCACTCCCTAAGGTGATACCACCCATCTGTCCACCATGCACCACAAGCAAAATCACAGAGCAGAGTAATACCAACAATTACAGAACTGAGTGCTTACTATGTGCCAGGTGCAACATCAAATATCTTATGTATATCACTTTATTTAAACTTCACAATAACCCAGTGATATTTTGCATAACTATATCACCTATCACCTTGTTTTACCTACTTTCAAATTTTTTTTTAAAAGACTTTACTTATTTGAGAGCGAGAGCACACACAGGCATATACGGGCATGCACAGGGGGCGGGGGGGGGGCAGAACAGAGGGAGAAGGAGGAGAGAGACAAGCAGAGTCCACACTGACCATGGAGACTGATGTTGAGGCTCGATCTCATAACCTGAGATCATGGATCTAAGCTAAAACTGAGAGTCAGATGCTTAATGATTGAGCCATCCAGTGCCCCCACCTCGTTTTACTGAGGAAACTGAGGCTCAGAAAGTCATTTTCCAAGATCACACAGCCAGTAAATGCAGTGGCTGGTACTTGAACCACTTAGAATCCATACTTAGAACCTTAGTTCATAAGGGCCATTCTATATTCATGACAAAAGTTCGTTCAGCTGCAAAATATGCAAAAAATTACACTTAAGTTATTTCATTCCAGCCTCAAGACAACATCTTTGACATAGGAATGTTGTGATTCCCATTTTATAAGGTCTGCTCTCCTCTGGGAGTTCTACCCTTTACCCTCCTGTGTGTAGAGGGGTAGGGAGCAAAGGGCACTCACCGTGGGAGAGAGGTCCCTCTGGGAGAGGCGGGCCTCACTAAGACGTCGCTCCTGCTCCACCTCATCCTGAGCCTGAGTCATGGCTGGCTTCAGCCAGCGCTGTACATCTAGGCCAGCTCCTTGTAGCAGAGCCAGCCGGGCAGCCCCCTTCACCTGGCTCACCTGGCATGGGGAAGAGAAATCAATCAAGGCTACAGATGGGCCTGCCTTTGGGCGGTGAGTGGAGCCACCCCAAACATGTCCACCTTCTACCTCCAGCCTCCCTGCTCCCCACCAAGCAGATAGAATAGAGGCTATGCCTCACCTGTGCCCTCCGGATGCTTTCCTTCACTTCCTGTAGCCGCTGTTCTATACCTGGGGCCTCCCGCTCTGGAGCCTGCTGTCGCCTCTGCTCCAGCCGCTGTAGCACCTGGTTGGAAAGGCAGAGAACAAGGGTGGGTAGAAATACTCTGCGGGACAACTTACTATGGATCTGGCACTTTGCTACTTGCTTCACATGTCATTTAATCTTCCTCATGAGGTGGGTAGTATTATTAGCCCCACTTTAGTGATAAGAAAACTGAAGTCCAGAGAAGTTAAGTCACTCCCTTAGGGTTACACAATGAGGAAACAACAGAGCAGGATTTGAACCCAGATGAGTCTAGCTCCAAAAGCTGTGCTTTTAACTGCTATGCCACACTACTGGCTTACAATACCTTTCCTTCCCTCCTGTCTGCAGCCCTATAACTTCTGCCACTGATTCCAGGGTCCCCATCTCTCAGCTCTTCCTGCCCACCCGCAACACCTGCACCCCCCCACCTCACCCGATGTCCATGGTTCTGGATCTTGTAGTCTCGGGCAGCTCGGCTTGTCCAGCGCTGAACCTCTTTCTCCAGGCTAGTGTCCCCAGCCATGCTTCCTGCATCCCCCTCCAACTCCAGGGCACACACCTGAGTGAACAATGTACACAGATGCTGAAAGGAGGACCTGATGTTGCTCCTTCTCTACAGTCCCCTCCTGTTTTGTCCTCTCTGTCCTAACCTCCAGGGACAGAGACAAAGAAGTGAGGGCACAGGTGTATATTCCTGTGGACATAGAGACACAGAGAATCCCAAAAATGGGATCTGAGTTGAGGGACAGAGGTAGAAGGAAGAGGATACTGCAGTGAGGGGCCAGAAAGGTGGAATAAAATTTGCTTGTGTCCTAGTGGGAGGGAGGTGAACTAGAGTTCTGAAACCCCTTCTCCATAGTTAAAACAGTCACTAAGTTATTGCCAGGACAAGGACGATGAGGGAAGTGGCCTAAACCTTTACATCTGGTTTGGTTCTAAAGAACAGAGAAGTCTCACCTGATCAGTCCCTGCAGGCTGAAAATCCTGAGGTGGTATGGGGGAAAATACTCCAGGCTCCTGAAGAAAGAGCTTCAGATCCTGCTCCCAGCTTACCTGGGGGATAGCAAAGGTCAAAGTAGCCACTCACTGGTTACCACTCCAAGCCTATCACCAGCCCATCATGGAAGAACAGGTGAGAAGAAAAGGCGCAGATACACAGTGGGTGGTCTTTACTGAAAGAGCAGGGTACAATCTCTGGGGAGCTCTTACAGGGCACAGCACTCACCTGGGAGGTTGCCTGTCCTCCTCGGCGGGCATGCTCCAGAGCCATCTCAGCAGCTTCCAGCTCAGTGCGGCTTAGCAAGGTCAAGGGGTCTCTCAAGTGTTCCAACAGCTCACTGACCAGGGCCTGGAGAGAATCCCAAGATAATGACACCACCCTTCCTCCAGTATCTACTGCAAAAATAGGCTTTCTGCCCAGGGTTAGATGGGTGATGGGCATGAGGAACTGGAAAGAGGGAAGGAATGAGACATTTTACTCCTTCTAATAATAGGCCTTCACGTATGCAGAGACCTTGACAGTTTAAAAAGCATTTTCATTTCCATTCTCTCCTCCTGAGTCCCATTAGTCTTATAAAGTAGGCAGAGTATAAGTTGTTTCTAATGAGGCAAGTAGATGGTTCAGAGGGGCTAAGTGTCCTGCACAGTCATGCAGCCAGCTAGAAGCAGAACCCAAACCAGAACCCAAGAATGTATCTTCTCCCCACTCAAAGCAGGCTACATCCCTAGCACCACCCAGCGTGACAGTGGTAGAAAGCAAGGAGAGAGGCTCTCCCACAAGCCCCCACCCCTCCACTGAGAGGCCAGGGCATCTGGGCTGGGACTGGCCTTGAGCAAGGCTGGCAATTCCTCCTGGTAGTAGTGGTCAAGGTGAGCATTGGTGGCCACCAAGTTGAGCAGGTACTCATTGCGGGCTGCTCTCAGCTGCCGGGAGTACTGGGCTGACTGGGCAGAAAGCTAGGAGGAGAAAACAGGTGTCAGCAGAAAGCCCTGGTCCTTCCAAGACCGATCCAGATCCAGAATGGATTCTCACGTTATCAAGTGCTTACTATGCGCCTGGCCCCATATTAAAATTTTTGCACACTCAGCAACTCCTGCTCAAGATGTTCCAGTGGCATCTGCATCCATTTAAAATAAACTCCCCGGGCAGCCCAGGTGGCTCAGCGGTATAGCACTGCCTTCAGCCCAGGGTGTGATCCTAGAGACCCAGGATCGAGTCCTGCATCGGGCTCCCTGCGTGGAGCCTGCTTCTCCCTCTGCCTGTGTGTCTGCCTCTCTCCCTCTCCCTCTCCCTCCCTCTCTCTCTCTCTCTCTCTCTCTCTCTCTATATATATATATATATATATATATATATATATGTATATATATATATATATATATCTTCATGAATAAATAAATAAAATCTTTTAAAAAATAAAATAAAATCCCCACTGCTCCTTACCGTGGTTTACCAGGTGCAACAAGAGCTAGCCCCTGCAATCTCTGACCTCTTTCACAGTGCTCGTCCCTTTGCTCACAGTGCTCCAGCCACACTGGCTGTCTTTCAGTTCTTTAAGCCCACAAAGCTATTTCTACCTCAGAGCCTCTGCACTCACCATTTTCTCTCCCTGGAATGTTCTTCCCCTAGATCTTTGCATAACTGGCTCCTTTCTGACATTCAGGCCACGTGTTCAGACAGGCTTTCTCTCTAAATTACAACCTGTTATCCTTTACCATAGCACTTTGTTTCATTTTTACTTAATCTGATTGTTTCTTAACTTACTCTCTGTCTGCCCCTCACCAGACTCTGAAGGCAGGAACTCCACAGACTGCTCAACAAATGCACAGTAAAGGGATAAAAAAGAAACATGTATTTCCATGTTACAGATGAAGAAAACGAGACTCAGAGAGCTCAAGTTACCAGGGTCATGCACGGAGGATGTAGGGAAGCCTGGATTTGTCTCAGTCTCTCAGATTTATGCCTCTGGGTTCCAACCACTAGACTACCCTGCCCACCTCTTTCCCACCTCCACTCATGTCCACATCCCCCAAACCTTGGTGCTGAGTTTCTGGAGACTGGTCCGAGTGTGGAAGAGCCCATGGTCACTTCGGTTCAGTCTGTGCAGGCAAGGGAGAAGAGTCAAGGCCAGGCCTGGCTATGGTTGCCTTGGCTCCCTTCCCCTAGCCAGGCTTCCCAAATCTCCATGACCCACCTAGCCTGGACATCAGCTGCCTTCTCCTGTGCCAAGGCCCACACACGTTCCCGTTGCCCATACAGCTTCCGACTCCGGCTCAGCTCCCGGACAGACTGCAGCACCTCAGCTTGCGCCTTCTGGAGGCTCTCTGCTCCCTAGGGGCATGAACACACAAAGTCCTGACCCAGACCACCTCCAACCCCAAGTCAGCCCTTCCTTCATCCCATCTGCTGAGCCATACCTTCCTAAGCACCTGCTCCTTGGCACTCCGCCCTGTGCCCCCTGCCAGGTCACGGTATCGGTCAGACGCCTGGAGCCGGGCTTGGCCACCGGCCACGGTGGCATCCAGCAGGCAGCGCCAGGCACCAAACACCATCCTGCCTCTCTCCAGAGAAGGTCTGTGTTGAGGAGGAGAGCACTCCAGAGCTTCATGAGACACCCCTCCCCAAACCCAACACCATAGGAGACAGAGTGCTTTCTTCCCATCCCCCTTGTCTGGGAGCCTATCAATCGATCAACACATTAGCTCAGCCACAAGGATCACTCATGTCCTCCGCCTGCACCCACAGTGTCCTTGCTGGGTCAGCTCCTCTCTGGCTGCTGTGTCAGCTCTACCTGCAGCTCACATACCCTCTCCCCTCACTGGCCCTTCATTCCCATAGGTTCCTGGGGTTAAGCTCTTCATCCCTTCTAGGCCCCCTGAACTCCTCCTTCCAGGGGACCCACCTGCTGTCCATCTCCCCACTCCGGTGCCCTTCCTTCTTCAGGAACGGCCCAGCCAGTTTCTGGAGTGCCTGGTGGGAAAGTCATCAGAGACCCAGTTACCATTCAAAGACTCTCACCAACTGGGAGAATATGGAATCAGAGTATAGTAATGCCATTTCAGAGTATAGTAATGCCATTCACCAGCTGCATATTATGTGCCACTCACTTTGCTAAGTGATTTATGTGCATTAACTTATTCCATCCTTACAACAACCCTACCTGAAGGTACGATTATTACTTCCATTGTACAGAGAAAGAAATTGAGGCCAAGAAGGCTAAGTACCTTGTCCAAGTCACACAGCCAACAAGTAGCACAAGAGAGATCTGACACCAGTCTGCCTAACTCTAGGCCTTCCCTCTTGACCAGAAGAGGGATATGAGCAGAGAAACAATGCTGTTTGTGAAGGAGACTACACCAAAAGGGAAAGTCCAGAAAAAGGAGTCACATACCTGTCCATATTCCCGTTCAATGGCTGCCCTCTGCTTGCTGTAGGACCTATGGAGATGAGAGGGGCACCATGGTGTCAATGTTTGCTCCTGCTTTCCCACACTCAATGCTCTCCTTAGCCTGGGCATAAGGAAGAGGGGAGCCAGGCCTAAAGTGTGAGTACACCGCGAGGGAATGAGACTTGAAGAGAGTCCTTGAGATCACCTCAGGCAGCTGCAACCCAGAACAACCTCACCTCATTGCTCAGAGCCTCAGCAGGATCCTCCCCACCCCTGGAGAGCCATCTCTGAGTTTGGAGGTGAGGACTGAGGGGGGCCTGGATACATTCCAGCCTTCCAACAGATCTGGAAGACGGAGAAGAGATTCTGCCCCAAGCCTGACTGCAATAGAGGAAGTGGTGTGGAGTCAGTGGGTGGAGAAAGGTTCCCTGTGTGTTGGGTTAGGAAGTCCTAGCTGGTAAATGGAGAGGCAGGCCGACAGTGAAGGCCAGGAATGGGGAGGCTGGAGAACTCTTCACCCTCCTCTTTCCCCCTCCCGGGTCGGATTCCGACCGACGTCTGTTTGTGGAGAGGCGGGACGCGCAACAGCGAAGGTAGGGGTATGTGATGTTGGGGGTACGTGGAGGTACCTGATGTCTTCCAACAGATCCGCCTCCCTCTGCTGCCGGGTCTGAAGGATGCTCAGCTGCTCCAGGAAGCGAAGCTTCACCACCTGGGCTGGCTTCACCTGTAGAGGTAAGAAAAGGTCGAAGACCTCCGGCACCGGTACAGAAAAACACTCCGCGCAGGGAGCGGTGAGGGGGCGGGACCGGGGAGGGACTGGGGTGTTTCCTGGGTTCCTTCAGGGGTAGGCCCTGAACCCTCACAACTCCTCGTCCCCCACTGCGGGTCCGGTGCCCCCCTCAATTCCCACCATTCCCCCAGACCACCAGGAGTCCCCATTCCCAGGCCAAGCTCACTTTTCGGGGCGGCGGCTGCATCTCCGCGCCGGCCAAGGGAAGCGACTCAACTCCGGAACTCGAGGAAGCCCCGCCCACGCCAGAACCCCGCCCCGGACCTGGCCCAGCTCCGCCCCCGTCCCGCCCACGCCTGGTCCGGCTAAGCGCAAGGCTGCGAAGCGCGGAGGTGCCGCGGGGAAGCCAAATAAACCCGGGCTCGTGCTGCTAGTACCCCGGAAAGGGTCCGGACCGGCGAGTGGACGCCGCGTCCGCTGCGCGCTAGGGGAACCTTAAGTTTCTGAGTCGAGACGCCTGGGTTCTATTTCTAGTAGAGCCACTGACTCAGCCCGTAATTATACTTCTAATCACTCATTTGCATATGCAGATCTCCAGTCCCGGCGCGAAGAGTGACGAGAAAGCGCGAAGCTTGGCGGGGAGGAACTTAATCTGTGGCCAATTTGTCACTGGATGCCTCAGCGCGGATGCTTCTGACAAGGGAAACAGGGTTGGTCACAGGCCTTTCCCAAATCCCCACAGAACTGGAAAAGCTAGCGTGAGTGGTGGTGAGAAAATTGCCTGGAGCCAGGAGGAAGCCAGTCCCAGAGGGAGACAGGTATGTCAGGGGCCAGTAGAAACTAAATGAATCTACTGAGCGGACGTAAGCGGGGAGATGGGTTTCGGGCTTTGTGGCCCAGAAAGCCCTTGTCACCGTTAGGGCCTGCCTTTCAGGCTCTGCACCCCAGGTTCTGCCAGCCCTGTCGCTGTCCCTGAGGATCCCCACACCCTTTCCTCATTCCCCTCAATCTGACCTTGGCCCACGCCCTTGACTCGGAAAAGGCAGTTATCTACGGCCCCAAACTCCAGATTCACATTTCCAACAGCCCATTGACCGCCCCCCACCCCCACTTGTGGATCTAATAGGTACCTGAGGTACCTGAAACTTAAAACCGATCCTTCCTGCATTATCTTCCCCCAGACAATATACTAAATGGCACCTGTCTCCATCCAGTTAGGAAAGTCTGAAACCCAGAGTCACTATGCCCTTTCTCCTCCTCTCCCATGTTCCCTCCATCAGCAAGTCATGTAGGTTCTATTGCTAAAAGATCTCTTATTAATCACCATCTTTCAATTTCCAAAACTACCGGGACGCCTGGATGAGCGTTGAGTGTCTGCCTTTGGCCCAGAGCATGATCCTGGAGTCCCGGGATCGAGTCCCACATCGGGCTCCCTGCGTGCGTGGAACCTGCTTCTCCCTCTGCCTGTGTCTCTCCTCTCTCTCTCTCTCTCTCTCTCTCTCTCTCTCTCTCTCTGTCTCTCATGAATAAATAAATAAAATGTTTAAGAGAAAAAATTTCCAAAACCACCAACCTAGTCCAAGCCTCAGTATCAGTCACCTAATATCTGGTTTCTTACTCTCCCCCCTCACCCCACCCCCAACATAACCCTCTCACAAAACAGCCAGAGTGATTGATGTTTTTGTTTTTGTTTTTTTAAGGAAGTAAGGGGTGCTTGGGTGGCTCAGTTAAGTGTCTGCCTTAGGCTCGGGTCATGATCTCAGGGTCCTGAGGTGGACCCTGTGTCAGCGCCCTGCTCAGTGGGGAGTCTGCTTCTTCCTCTCCCCACCTCATGCTCGCTCTCTTACTCTCTCTCTCAAATAAAATCTTTAAAAAAAAAAAAAAGGAAATAAAATCTCACCACTCTCTTTCTTAAAACTTCTTAGTTGTTTCAGAATAAAATCCAAACACCCTAGCATGACCTATAAGGCTGTGCATCATTGGGTCCCTGCCAGTCTTTCCCCCTTCAGCCCATACTCCTCTCTGGCTCCCCGCTCACTGTGCTTCAGCCACTCTAGCCTCCCTGCTGTTACCGGAACTGGCCAGGCCTCTCCCCATTGCAGACCCTTCACGCCTGCATGCCTGCTGCTTTCTCCCTCTCCCAACACTCTACATGTCTGGCTTCTTTAACTCTTCACAGGGTCTTTCTTCATCCTCCCAGAATAAAGGCCACCTCCACAAGCACATCACATTGGTTTGATTTCTTCACAGCACTGAATTAATTTGTGTGTGTGTGTGTGTGTGTGTTTTAAGATTTTATTTATTTATTCATGAGAGAGAGAAAGATAGAAAGGCAGAGACACAAGCACAGGGAGAAGCAGGCTCCACGCAGGGAGCCCGACGCGGGACTCAATCCCAGGTCTCCAGGATCAGGCCCTGGGCCGAAGGCGGCGCTAAACCGCTGAGCCACCTGGGCTGCCCAGTTTGTGTGTTTTCTGATTTCTATTCCTCCTCTACAGTGGAAGGTCCGTAAAAGCAGGACCTATCTATTTTTTTTAAAGATTTTATTCGTTTATTTATTTGACAGACCTCATGAGAGAGCATGAGCAGGGGAAGCAACAGGGAGAGGGAGAAGGAGTGGGAGAAGCAGGCTTCCCACTGAACAGGGAGCTGGATGCAGGGCTCGATCCCAGGACCCTGAGGCCATGACCTGAGCCAAAGGCAGATGGTTAACCCGTTAACCGATTGAGCCACTCAGGTGCCCCAGGACCCATCTATTTTATTCATATTTTATCCTGAATACCTGACACCCAATTAGGTACTCAAAACATATTTGCTGAATGAATGAATGAATGAATGAATGAATGAAACAATAATAGCCTTTTGGTTCCAAGATTTATTAACAGTGACACAACCTTTTTTGCTTCTCTTTGCACCAGCTCCCAACCCCAATCAACCACCCTACTCTAGGTCTTCAGTGTAGTTCCCAAGTGTAGGAGGTGGGGTAGGACAGACTTGGAAATCATTCAGCTCTCGGGCTTCCAAATCCTTTTTTTTCTTTAATGCAGGAAAATCATTCTTTTCAAACCCCAAATCTCTCACTGAACACCTACATATCAAATATATAAAGCAGGAGTTGCCCTTGTTGAGGGAAATTACGTGGGGCTTACAGCTCTAAGAAACAGTTTGATGTTCACTGCTCTCCTTAATTCAGTGACTTCATGGTACATATAAATGAGTGGAGGTTCAATAAAGGGCCATAACCTGACCCTCTCTGGGCAGGAGAGTCCAGAGCCCTCAGTCCTGTGCTCTTTCCATAGCACCACACTGGATTTTAGAGTCTTTCCAGCCAGAACAGAGGAGGCTCCCAGCAGTGTCTGCCATGGTGAGAATTTGGGTCCTCGGGTTATCTACCCCTTCAGACTACTCATCTTAGGGTCATGTGAGGGGCTGGCTGGAGGGCGAACTAGAAGGTTGGGTGGGGAAGCCAGGTGTCTGTGTCAGAAGGCCATTGGGGTTCGGAGATTGAGGGCTGGAGGGCTGGGAGGGGCTGCCCAGGCCTATGGTGGTTTCTCCTTTCCTCAGGATGAGGCTGCTAAGCTCCTGGAGCAGCTGTTCCTCCAGGGACCCATGTGCCTGGGGGCTGCTCTTTGAAGGGGGGCCTGGAGGAGGCTCAGGTGGCCTCTCCTCTGGGCCTGGGCCACCTGCCTTGGGGAAAAGGGGTTTGTCAAAGGACCTCTGGCTGGTGAGGGGGGTCTCTGGGTTGGCTGTCTTTTCTCTCATCATAAAGAAGGAAGTAGAGGTGTCCTTGGTCAGTTCAGGGAAGGCTCCCACTTCCTCATACACTGGCTCCTCATAGACAGGCTCCTCCAGTTCCTCTTGCTCCTCCACAGACCCCTGGGATGACTTCATGGGCTGGATGGGAATGGGGTAGCATGATGCAGGCACAAAGTTAGAGTTACTAGATTATTAATCGCTAACATTTATTGAGCTCTTCCTCTGAGCCAGATGCTGTAAATACTTTTTGCACATATGATACCAAAACAACTCTGTACAATGGGTTACAGTGAAGGTGAGTGAACTGAGGTACAGAGGGGTTAAGTAAGTTGCCCAAGATCACACAGAGAGTAAATGGAAGAACTGGGGCTTCAGCCCAAGTCTATCTGACTCCAAAATATATTCACTTAACCACTTTCCTTCTATTTCTCAGATCCTATGACTACTTCCCCTGTTCTTTATCACATCCTGCGATCCCTCATTTTCCTCATTCCTTCTGGTCCCTCACAATACTCTCTCTCTCTCTCTCTCTCTCTCTCTCTCTCCCCCTCTCTCATGCACATACACATACACACAGATGGCCTGCATCAGAACAAATATAGAGGGCACACTGGTTCAGGCAGCACAGAGGAGCACAGGGCTGATGGGCACAGCTGAGACAGGTACAGTACTCACAAAGAACATGGACAGGGTCCTCCGGTTGTGAAGTCGTCGCTGGGCACAGTGGGATGGGGATGAGGGGAGGGAGAGACACAGAGACACAGTGAGGCCTGGCAACAAAAGGCAGGGGTGGGGGCTTGGGGGCACAAAGAAGGCAGAGGGGGGCATCAGGCTGGCAGGCACACCACTCCCTTCTGCAGGGTGGCAAGGACATGGGCAGGGATCAGGAAGGCGCTGGAGCAGGCTGAGGGTACCTCACCAGGGTCTGATTGGCAGAGAGGAGGGTGGCCCCACTGTCATCTCCTCTGATAGGCAGCAAAGGCATGGTGCCAAACTTCTGACGGGCGAGGTCAGAGGAGGAATGGCGTCGTAAGACCACTGGCTGCTGGTCATCATGCTGGAGGGAGAGTAAGGAGTTGGCACAGTGACTGGGGGAAATATGGAGGGCTAGAGCTGGGACCTCAGACCTAGTCCCCAGCTTTCTCCTTTGCCTCACCTGGGCTTTGAGAATGCTGGTGGTCCAGTCCCACATCTCATCTTCATCAGTGCATGACAGGCAGCTGGGGGTGATCAGAGGGGAATGAGCCAGAGAGGAGGGGTTATAGCTATAGGGATGTATGATGGAAAAAGCAGGGAGGTGGTGGGCAAGGTGCAGGGGTGGGCCAGAGAAGCCAGGCTGAGAGGTACTCACAGGTGCATCTTCTCCAGTATCAATGTGAAGCCCCACCTAGGAGGCAGAGGAGAACAGAGATGGGCGGGCAATAAGAAAAGACAGAGGGATGATGGCCGGAAGGCCCTAGAAATGTGGGCTGGGGAAGAAAACTCACGGTGTAGGAGGCTTTAACTTCTTTCGGATTCCCAGATAGACCTTGGAACCTTCCAAAGGCCACTCCCGTTCTGGTTTAGAGCTCTGAGAACAAGAAGGCCATCAGCGAGATCAAGAGGTGAGAGAAGGATGACAGTCAGGTCAAGAAGTCATGGAAGCACTGGGGTTAACTGATAAGCACATAGGCTGTGGAGTAAGAGAGCTGATGCGGTCATAGCTGCTCCAAAGGGCTGCCAGCATCCCTCTCTGCTCCCGCCAGCACCTCACCTTCTTTTCCTTGAGTAGCAGCAAGCAGCGGCCACGCAGGAGAAAGAACCTCTCCTGGAAGCGGTTTCCCAATAAGCGGGGCGGCTCCTCCCGACACCGCAACAGACCCACCCTTGGGCTCTCACGCCGGATACCTGGGCACAAACAGTCACCTATTCTAGGTGGAGGGTCCTGGGGAAGAGACCTGGTTTGAGGGGTGCTGGGCTGATAAGGAGGTTCACCTGTGAAGAGGCAGCCGGCCTGGGCCAAGGAGACTTTTCTCAAGAGCAAGGAAGCTGAGCAGGGCTCTGGAAGCTGGCACCATTGAAGCGCCTGCTCTAGGACCCTTTCCTTGGGGTGCAGTGGCCGCTCTAAGGAGTAAAGTGGGGACGGGTATCAACCAGAGTATCCAGACCCTGGAGCCTCCTACTCCTTTCCCACCAGTGTCACATTTGTTTGTCCATCCCACAGCCCAGCTACAGTTATTTATTTCAGCACCAACTCTATGCCTCTATACCAGGCACTGTTGGCCCTGGGAATACAATGGTGAGCCTGAAACACACGACCTACTTTCACAAAGCCCACAGCAAAGTGAGGGAGCAGATAGTACACAGGTAAGTAAACCAAAGAATTGCAGATAATTAAATACTTGAAAGAAACAATATCTTAACAATATCTTATTCAGTTCAGAGAAAGTAGGAGGGCAGCTACTGGGATAGCATGATGACTGGGCAAGGTCTTTCAAAAGGGGGCATTTGAAGAGGAGACTGAAGCCTGGAGGAGATGGAAGAAAAAGCCATGCTAATCAGGAGAATAGGGATGCCTGGGTGGCTCAGTGGTTTAGAGCCTGCCTTTGGCCCTGGGTGTGATCCTGGGGTCCCGGGATCGAGTCCTGCATCATGCTCCCTGCATGGAGCCTGCTTCTCCCTCTGCCTGTTCCTCTGCCTCTCTCTGTGTGTCTCTCATGAATAAATAAATAAAATCCTTAAAAGAAAAAAAAATCAGGGAAGAAGATGTTGGGCATGACACAACGTAGTAATAAAGGCCTGTGTCAAGAAAGATGTGCGTGAAGAACAGCTAGCATGGCTCAAGCACAGAGAATGAGATATGTGAAATGTGGTCCAAGAAATAAACAAGGGCCAGACATTCGGGGTTTGTGGGCCATGACAAGGAATTTGAATTGTATTTCAAGTTCAGGGAGAAGCCTTTGGAAGGTAATGGCATGCTCTGACTTATGCCTAAAATGCACATTGACTGCTACAGGGAAAATGGATTGTCGGAGGTAAGAAGGGAGCACTGGCCAGCTGTTCCTTTAGTGGTTAATATTGGGTGCAGAGACATAGTGGTGACTTTAACCTGGCTGGTGGTGATGGAGATGGCTGGAGATGGAGAGAAGCAACAGATTCTAATAGAATCAAAAGGGCTAGCTGGTTGCATGAGCTGTGAAATTGAAGGAAAGGGAAGACTCTCAGGTCTCTGGTTTTGATAACTGAGTGAACAGAGGTGCCACTGAATAAGGGAAAACTGGGAAATGACTTAGGTTTTTTGTTAGGTGAAGGGTCTGGGAATTGATTTCATTCTTGCATGTATTAAATTAGAGATGCATAGGGCGGGACGCCTGGGTGGCTTAGTGATTGAGCACTTGCCTTTGGCCCAGGGCATGACCCTGGAGTCCCGGGATCGAGTCCCACATCAGGCTCCCTGCAAAGAGCCTGCTTCTCCCTTTGCCTATGTCTCTGCCTCTCTCTCACTCTCTCTGTGTGTGTGTCTCTCATGAATGGATAAATAAAATATTTTAAAAAAAGAGAGAGAGATTGATGCATTGGGCACCTGTGTGGCTCAGTCAGTTAAGTGTCCAACTCCTGATTTGGGCTCAGGGTCATGATCTCAGGGTCCTGGGATTGAGCTCCGCGTGAGGCTCTACACTGGGTGTGGAGCCTACTTAGGATTCTCTCTCTCTCCCCTCCCCACAATCAAAATAATAATAATAATAATAATAATAAATCAGAGATGCTTGTGAGACAGACATATAAGTGGTGGTGTGCGGTAGACAGTTGGATATGTGAGCGTGGAGCTCAGAGAAGAGGTCTGGGCCAGAGACCCAGCTTATTAATGGCATTTAAAGGCACTGGAATGGATGAGTCATCCAAGGAGAAATGTAGATAGAGAAAGGAAGAGGGTCCAGGGTCAAACTCTGGGTCCCTCCAATATTTGGAATCCAGGCAAAGGAGGAAGAAAAGCCTTCTTTGAGGAGGAAGGGATACCAAGGACTTGTGAGGTCCACAAAAGTCAGGAAAGAAGAGAGTACTGAGTACTGAGAGAGTGGTCAGCAGCAGAGTGTCCCCTCATGCACACAAGGACAGGGTGACTATATTTGGTAACACAGAAGGCACTGAGGACTTTGACCCCCCTCCCATCACATATGCATGTGCCCTTGCATGGTCTTGCTCACCAAGCTCTCCGTGCTCACGAATCTCAAATGTCACCCACAAGTCCATCCCAGCCTCTGCCCCCCGCATCTCCAAAACCTGGTTGGTCAGCTCCTCAGCAGTCAGTGTTGGAGACACCTGGGTCAGGGCAAGAGCAGAGGACCCATGCTGGTCAGTCCACTGATCCTTCCCCCTACCATCCTTTCATCTCCCCCGTTGTCCCCTCAGGACTGACCTTTAGGGTGACACAGTTGTCTGGCAGCTGCTGTTCTATATAAACCTCCATGATGAGGTCTCCAGCCTGGGACAGCTGAGGTGAAGCGGTGAAGAAGTCAGGAGGACATGAGAAGATGCGAAATATCAAGATCAGAGGTCTCCTATGTTGCCTCATAAGCACGTCCACCACACACACACACAAAATCTCCTCCTACCCATCATTCCCAGTGTGGCTCAGGCCCTTAAAAGGGAGAACCCCAAGAGTGGTAGAACCACATCTTCAGGCTGCATAGGTGCTTCCCAAGGCAGTGCAGCATATGCTTGGAAGAACAGGTTTAGAGTCAGACTCTCTGGGTTTCAACTCTGCCACTTGCTAACAGTATGACTTAAATAAGTGACCCTCAAGGCCTCTGTTTCTTTATTTGAAAAAATGGGACTGTCTACCTCATGGAGTTGTATGAGGCTAAAGTAAGATCATGGGTGCTTGGAAGATAATAAGTCCTTAGCTGTTTACTATCACATTTATTACTATCATTCTCTGCGCTTTGTCTAACTTAGCCAACTATTCCTTGGATCTCCTACACGCGGAACTGGAATATTCTGCCACCATTTTGTAATGAAGAATCCTTGTGGTGGAATAAGTAGAGCAAATCCTAAACCAAACCCCTCCCCCCAAAGCATTCCCCTCCTTGGGTTTCCCCTCTGCCTCAGGGAGCTGAGGGCCAATGTCCAGCAGCAGAAGGTCACCTTCCTATCCTGCTATCTCCTCCTGGCCCACTCAGGAGTTTAAGGTCAGGACAAGTTACCTGTACATCCTTCCAGGTGGTGATAAGACTGACTTCCAAGTCAATCTGAGCTACCTGGTCAGAGTCAATCTGTGGAAGAGCCAGAAAGGAGTGTGTGTATTGTAGGGCAGGTGGGGGGCAGGAGTGGGGTGCTAGGAAAGAGGCAAACAGAGTTTGCAAGACCACAAGACCAGTATGAAAGCATTAGAGGCTAGGAGAGCTAAGAATCAATGAGGCATGGGCTTTTGGAGTGAGGTTATGGGATAGAGGGACCCAGGGTTATGGGAAATGATTCTTGATGCAGAGGGCCTTCAGCGGTCTGGGCTGGGAGCTTCTGTGGTGAGCAGGATCAAGAATCCAAGAAGAGGGACTATAGTCAGGCGTGGGGAGAGCTTACATCAAAGATGGAGACGTAGTCATCGATGAGTTCCTGTAGCACCCGCACCTCATGTTCCCCCCGCCCATCCGTCTGGAACACACTGGGTGCAAAGAGCAGGGCCAGGTTCCGCGTGCACATCTGGTTTAGAGAGGCACACTTCTGCACCCTGCAGAGGGGTGTGACACGACTCATAAGGGATATGGCTTGTGCTCACCTATTAGTCGATGCATCCATTCATTCAGGAAATACTTATTGAGTCCCTACTATATGCTGAGGGGCCTCGGCTAAGCACTTGGGATACAGCTGTAAAACACAATACTGGCCTCAAGGAGCTCCCTGTCTAGCAGGGATACAGATAAGGAATGGGTAATTATAAATATAGTAGGGGGCAGCAAACTTTTTATGTAAAGGGACAGATAGTAAATATTTTAGGTTTGTAGGCCCTACATTTATGGTTGCAATTTGTCAGTTCTACTGTTGTAATATGACAAAAGCCATAGGCAATATATAAGTGAATGGGTGTGCTTTTACACTTCATGTACAAAACTTTATTTATTTTAAAGATTTATTTATTAGAGAGAGAGAGCATGCATGCAAGTGCACAGTGGGGAGAGGGAGAGGGAGGGAGAGAATCTTAAGCAGGTTCTACAACCAGTGAGGAGCCTGACACAAGGCTTGGTCTCACAACCCTGAGATCATGACCTGAGCCAAAATCAAGAGTCAAATTCTTAAACTGAGCCACCCAGGTGCCCCTGTACAAAACTATTTAAGAAAATAGGCAATGGGATGGATTTGGCCCATGGGCCATAGCTGGCCTATCCCTACAATATAGAGTAATCAGTACAACACAGCCTGGGGTCACTTTAGAATCATTTAAAGACCTGTCTTCCCATTAGACTGGTCAAGGTAGATCTGCATCTTATCCTCTATGTCTCCTCCATCTAATCCTTTGCCTGGCATAGAATAATAAAACAAAATAGCACTGATTATTCACCGTGTCTGAATGCTTACTACATACATGCCAGGTGCTGCAGTAAGAATTTTATAAGGACTATCTCATTTAACTCTCATCACCTAGGAGGCAGATACTATTAATTACACCATCTTCCTTTACAAATGAGGAAACTGAGGCTCAGAGAGTACAAGTAACTTACCCAAAGTCACACACTAGAATGATAGAGCCAGAGTAAAGCTAGGTCTGCCTGACCCTAAAGTCCACACTCTGAACCTTTGTGCTAGGACAGCTACACTTAACAACTGTTTGCAGGATGAATGAGTAAATGTAAGGTGGCAAGGCAGGAGAGGGAGGTTGGACAGAGGCGATAAACGGTCAGTGAGGAGCCTGCAGGGGGTCTGGCCATACTGACCGATAAAGATGCCCGATAAGGGTAGCCAGTGTGCGGCGGTTGACCTGTGGCAGGCAGCCAATCACTTCTTTGTATTTCTCTAGGCGCTGATTCTTCTGGGGTAGCTCTAGGATGGAATGGGAAGGAGTGGAGAGGATCACAGAAGGAAGCATGGAGAGATTTTTAGAGAAACAAACCCAGGATGGATGTCCCTCTGCCCCTTCCCACCTTGACCTAAGTTGAGCCCCTGAGTGATCCTGGGGTTTGGGGGAGCAGGAGGGGAGGACTGGGGAGGAGGGCTGCCAAATCCCACAAAGCAGCCTCAGGGATTCTGGAGGGGTGGGGTGGGGTTCCTGGTTGCCCCTTGTCTCCTGTGGGAAATTCTTAGGAATCTTGGGAGTACCAGCAGCCTCCCTCCAGCGAGGCAACAACCGTGCAGAGGTCACAGGGTCATCAAGCTCTCGAAAGAAGCGTTTGAGTGTATCGGTGACATCTTCCACAAAGTGCTCTCCTGGCCGGAGCTTCACTGAGCGGGCATCCCGTCGGAACTCAGCCAGGAGCCGAAGGCTACGGGCACGGGCACCCCCTTTCCGGTATATGCCCTCCAGCTGGAGCCCTGAGAATAGCCAGCATCTCTGCTTACCACTGCCCAAAGACCCAACTACCCACCCAGTATCTCTGACTGCCCCCCCCCCCGCCAATGCTATATGGCTATTGGCGTAAGGGCGCCAGGGAGGAGGAAGTCTGCCTCCAGAGTCTTGATTCTTAAAACCCTGCCCAAGTCCTCCTCAGAAAGTCCTTCCCTAACCATGAAATTACACACAGCCTCCAACACTCTCTGTCTCCTCACTATTTTGAATTTGAAATAGCACTCTCAAATGACATAACAGTTGATCCTTCACTATTCACAAATTCCATGCTGTGAATTCATCTACTGCTAAAATTTATTTGTAGCCCCCAAATCAATACTTGGTGCATTTTCCAGTCATTTCTGTATAGGCACAGAATGGAGGAGAATTTGAGTTGCCTGCTGGACACATTCCCAGTGAGGCACTCATATGGTAAACAAGTGTAGTTTTCACAGTATATATAGAACCACATTTTTTGCATTCTTGTGCTTTTTTGGGGGTGGTTCCACTGTTTAAAATGGCCCCCAAGCAAAGTGCTGAAGTGCTGTCAAGTATTCCTCAGCTCAGGAAGGCTGTGTGTGCCTTATGGAGAGATTATGTGTGTCACATAAGCTTTGCCCCTGTGTGAGTTATACTGCTGCTGGCTGTGAGTTCAAAATTAACAGATCACAAATACGTGATCTTTAAATAGAAACACGTTCAAAACAAGGTTACATGTTGATCACTTGATGAGAAGGTGACCAGAGGTTCCTAGGAACCCAACCTTATATTTCCACTAGGGTAATGATTTAGGATTCATTAATTCAGTGTTTGCAGTAGCTTCATAGAACAAAACTGTGGATAACGAGAACTGACTGTATTTTTCTTATTACCCATCTCTCCCACTAGCCTCTGAGCTTCATAGAACCTTCCCTTTTCACTGCTATATCTCCAGTGTCTGGCACATGGGAGCAACTTAGCAAACAAGCATCTGCGGAATGAAGAGTGGCAGCACAGTAACTGTGGAGTGGGTATAAACACCCATACTCTTTCTCCAGGGCTTTCCCCTGGACTGTTGACTTCATTCTTCCTCTGGACTTGAGAGAGACTGAGAAGAGAATGGGATCTAGGGAGTGGGAGAACTCACTAAATGAAGCAACTACTACCAAGATGTGGAAAATGTCAGTAGCCACTGACTATCCACCATCCATGCTGTAAGCATAATTATTTGTAGCTGATAGCTCTCTCTCTCTCTCTCTCTCTCTCTCTCTCTCTTTTGCCCTTTACTGCCTTCCTTGGTTTTCCATGAATTTTCCTTCTCAAGAGTCCAGCCTCCTAAAAGGGGGGTTCGCCAAGGAGCTAGATTCTACTTGAAAAAAGAAGAGGGCAAAGTGTCACAAAGAATTCTGGAAACCACTTGCACAGCTGATCCTTTGTGCCTGGAAAAACTCCCACACAGAATAATTCTGCTTAGACCTTCAGGGGTTTTGCTGCATAGCTTGGCTCTTGCCTTCTGGCTGCCCCCTCTTTGTTCTCTATGGCTTTCCATCTCCAGTCCTCTTTCAGCGCTGCTCTCCCTCCACACCCATGCCCCACCAACAGCTACCTTGGAACACTTACTACCTGCCAGGTGCTGTGCTAAATGCTTTACATACGTTATCTTACTATCACAGCTATTCTAGAAATGAGGAATGTTAGTAGTCCCATCCTGCAGCCAGGGGAGCTGAGGCTCAGAAAGGTAAACAGCTTGCCAAGGGTGATACAGCAGGTTGCCGTGTTAGGCTGTTAATCTCTGGAGGCAAAGCTCTTGTAGGCAGATCATATCCTCTGGCTGTGCCCATGTCCCGCATCCCCTACTGGCTCAGGATTGGCCAGTACCTACTCACCGTGCTGAGTGACAAAACTGATGCAGGCATCCACGATGATGGGGATGTCACCCCGGCTCATCTGCTGCTCCTGCAGCCCTGTGCCGCCCCCGCCAGCTGCCCCCTCAATGGCTGTGTTCCATGCTGAGAAATCCAGTCGGCCCTCCCCCTGCAGATACAGGGTCCTGAGACCCGAGAGGCCTGAGTCAGAGCCAGCTCCAGAGGGTCCTTTAAACTAGGAGGCCCAGGATCACAAGGACCAGATTTTCCAGAGCCACCAGCAGGGGGCAGCAACATGCAACCCAGATGGGGCTCCTGAACTAGACAGATGAATTTTTCTTCTTTCTTTTTTTCAGATATTTGTCTATTTATTTGAGAGAGAGAGAGAGAGTGCATGCACACGCTAGAGGAGGGGCCAGAGGGAGAGGGACAAGCAGACTCCCTGCTGAGCAGGGAGCCCAACACAGGGCTCAATCCCAGGACAGGACCCAAAGACCATGAAGTGAGCTGAAGTCAGATGCCCAACCAACTGAGCCACACCCAGGCACCAAGTAGACAGGTGAATTTGAGGAAATGGGCAGTGGTATAGCAGACCAAGGTGGAGGGTAGGGGCTGGGCTCTCAAAAGAGGGACCCAGGATCAAGGATAGGGACAACATTTACCTTCCTGTCTCCACCAGGACCAAATGCTCCTTCTTGTCTGGGGTGTCAGCTGCTGATACCACACCTGGGAGGAGAATCATCAGACATTATCATTGTAATTGTCTTCATCAGAGTGACCAATACGTCACTAAATATTTAAGGTATGTAGGTCCTAGAGTAGGAGCCTTACAAACAATGTTGCATTAAATCCTATAAGCTACATACTATTATCCTTATTTTACAGATGAAAGATTAATGCTCAGAGGTAAGTTTCTGGTCCCTTTACTTTTATAAAATGGCAAAGCTTGGGGATCCCTGGGTGGCTCAGTGGTTGAGTGCCTGCCTTTGGCCCAGGGCATGATTCTGGAGTCTCGGGACTGAGTCCCACGTCGGGCTCCCTGCATGGGGAGGAGGGAGCCCTCCTCTCTCTCTCTACCTGTGTCTCTCTCTCTCTCTCTCTACCTGTGTCTCTGCCTCTCTCTCTTTCTCTGTGTCTCTCATGAATAAATAAATAAAATCTTTTTAAAAATGGCAAAGCTGAGCTTGAACTCAGGTCTCTTGTTTCCAAATTCTGCCATATTATCCCACACTGTTCCTCCTTGAGGAAGAAGTGAGAGTACCCAGTCCCTTCTCCCAGTCTCCAACCAGCAAGTGGCTCCAATAATAACAGTAACATTTGTAACATCTGACATTTATTAAACACTTGTAAGATACCTCCTGCCAGGCTCCGTGATAAGTGTTTTACATGCATTGTCTTATTTGAAACTTACAACTCTTTTATAAAGATTATAAGGATGAGGCAACTAAGGCACAGAAAGGTTAAGTAACTTATCCAAGATCATATAGCTAGGAAGTGATAGAGATGGGGGTCTGTATCTGGGTAGTCTGACTCCAGAGCTTGTGCCTGAATCTGCTATGTTCTGCTGTTTCCCATAGGGACCTCAAATAGAGGAAGGTCCACTACTCCCCATTCCATGGCCACCTTTCATCCCTATCCCCACCCCTGCTCACTGATTTCCTGTAGCCGCCGCAGATGCACCATGTCCTCAGGGGCTGGAGGGCCAGGGCCCGGTGCTGGACACAGGAAGAGGTGGTCACCACGAAGAAGTCCAAACCCTGACAGCCAGAGGCTGGGGGCCAGCGCTGAATGGGTGGGTGAGCGCAGCCACAGGCGGCCCAGCCGCAGCAGCCCAGGGCCCAACAGCTGGTGACAGCTCAACGGGGAGAACCACTGTGAGGCAAGAGGAAGACATGAGGAAAAGGAGTATGGGGAAAGAGACAAGACATGGGGGAGAGAAATAAGAGTGAGAAGGATAGGGCAAGACAGGAGGAGATAGCAAAAGAAAGAGAAAAATGAAAAGGAATCAGGAGAGAGCAAAACAAAGACCCAAGGAGACAGGAGATGGGTGGAGAAAGACAGGAAAGAAATTCAGTTCAATTTCATTTGCTTCTGCCAACACAGAAAAGACCTCTGTGTGGCAGCCTTCTGCTCCTTGTCGGATGTCGGGGCAAGAAAGAATGGGGAGCCCAAGTGCTGTAACTGAAGAGTCACAATGCCCTGGGAAATCCCACCACCCTGAGGGGCCAGGGAAGGCTTCAAGGAGAAACAAGTGTTTGAGGTGGTCCACAAAGGAGCGCTTCCCCAACTACCTGTGGTGAAGGAACAGTGTTCTTTTCTTTTTTTGTTCAAAGTTCCAATCTCTTACTAACCAGTACTTTCATGAAAGAAAGAAAGAAAGAAAGAAAGAAAGAAAGAAAGAAAGAAAGAAAGAAACTACTAGCAAAGTGAAATGAAAAAGGAAACACAAAATATAAGCTCCCACTTTAAAAAATTAGATTCTACACATAAAATAACCCTGTCACATTGCTATGAAAGAGTCTGAATGCTCACTCTCAAGTTCTGTTCTTATCCTGTCAGAGGCGGTAACAAAGAGTCTATAAACCAGTGTGGTGTAACAGGCTGCAGACCACACCTGGGGTGGTCCAGCCTTTAAGGATAAGCTACATTTTTAGAAAGTGTAGCTAACAATAAGAGGACACCGCAAGGTGGCTACGAGGGCCATGACAGAGCCCTGAAAGGATATGAAGAGAATTTCTTGGTGAGAGTTCTACTCCTCTAACCAGAAGAGTGGGGTCAGAAGCCAGAGAGCAGTTGAGCATTTCCCACAGAGGAGTGTCACATGCTGCAGAGCCGACCAGGTGAAGCCAAGAGGCCCTGGGACTTTGGCAATGGGAAGTCACTAGCCATCCCCACAGCGAAGCAGCTCAGAAGTCTGGCAAAAGAGGGCAGCCACGAGGGGTTAAGGAGGAAGTGCAATCCTGCCAGGGCACACAAACTTCTGAGAGGTTATCAGGAGGGTGTCAGGGTGATGAGGTGAAAGTAGAGCAGGGCTGAGGGAAAAACTGGCTAAAGATGGGAATGATTGTTATCTTCATCACCATTACTATTTCAACACCCACGAATGGAGGGCCTGCTATGTGCCACGCAGCGCAGGCCTCACGTGTCACTTACTCCTCAACCCCAAAGAGTGTGTCTTCTACACCCACTCTATCCATATGGAAAAGCTCGTGAGGCTAAGAGTTGGAGGACTCAGATCCCAGCACGTCTGATTCTAGGGTGTGAACTTTTAACTCCAGGGAGAGGGTGCAGGATGCAGAGACCAGCTTGCCTGGGAATGGAGATGCTGAGCCACATAAACGCAGCCTTCCCTCTCTACTGAGAGAACTTAGGAGAAGAGGAGTTAGAGGCACCCTTTCCTTGAGCAGAGGCCCTGCGCACTGACGTTTGGGCCATGAGCTTTGGAGACAGAGGTCTGTTTTTGATCCTGTCCTCTGCTACCTCATAGCTCTGTGACCTTGACCGAGGGACTTCATAACCTCTGTGACTCTACTTTCCTCTATGTGAAATATTTATAATCCTTTTCTCTGAATGTTGCTGTAAAAGTTAAATGAGATTTTGAGTGGATAATGCCTAACACTGGTCCTTGCACAGCTGTTAACCTTAGCTGTGAGTGGAAGTGGTGGGAGTGACTCTAGGAATAAGAGAGGGCAGGATGGGAGCAGCTGGGGACAGGGAAACCACCAGCTGTCTGGGAGGGGCCTCAGCTGGCTCACCTTGCCCACAGCACTGGTCCAGGCCTCCAGACTGTCAGCTCCATCTGTGCCAAAATGCTGGATCCTCCCCCCGGTGAGGATGAGCTCAAAGGAAAAGGGGAACCTAGAGAGAAACGGAGGTCCAGGAGGAGAATGGGGACCAGCAGGGGGCTGGCAGGCTCAGGATCAGGAAGGGCAAAGGGGGGTACAGGGAGCACAGGTGCGATTACCTGTCAAGGTCACCTGGGTCAGTGGGTGGGGGACTCACACCCAAACATACAACATCCTGGGGCTGGATGAGGCTGAGGGGTTCAGGACTGCTTTCCGACACAAACATTTCCAGAGCCGCTCTCAGCACACACCACAGTCTGGGGGGAGCTAAGGGAGAGGCTGATGGTCAGCAGGAAGAAAGTCCTCTGTCCCTACTGCCATAATTCCCATTTGCCAGATATTTATACTATCTGTGCCAAACCTTCCTGCCTTTATATGATCTGATGTAATCTTCACCCTTTGAGGTGGGAAACTGAGGCCCAGAGTTTAAGTAACTTGCCCAAGTCACATAAGCAGGAAGTAGCAGAGCTAGGATTTGGTCCAGGCAGTCTGACTTCACAGCATAGGCTCTCAATTATCACCCAATGCTGCCACCGGGCATAGTCCCTCTCCTACTCCCAGTACCCAGCCCACTCCAGGGCGTGGTCCTACATGCCCTTCCAAGACTCTGCGGTATACTCTTGCTCATCCCAGTTTCTGCCCCATCTCCGCCCACCTTCGCTCCTCTCTCACCATCCCGGCCCCTCCGAGGAGGAGGGGGTCCAGCTTTGTTGCTGATGGGACCACAGTACAGGAAGCTGCTGTAGGTGGCAGGTACCACCACCTCATTGTACACACCAGGGGAAGGGTCTGCAAGGCGAAGGAGAAGTGGTCAGTTCAGGGCAGTGGGATGGCCTGAGCCTCCTGAGGGAAAGGGTCAAATTGAGGAAGACAGAGGGACCCAACTCCACTGGCAGCATGGCCAAGTTGAGCCCAGGGGGCTGGACCCCTCACCACCTCAATTAGAAAAGAGGGTGGCAGGAAGTGAAGCTTCAGCCCTTGCCCACTGCCTCTCCCCACCAATGAGTCAACCAGCCAGTCAGCCAGCGGCAGGGGCCTCTGAGCATCAGCTTTCCTGTAAGTCTGTCCTGACCACTGGAAGAAAACCTCTTTAGATGACCATTTCTATGATCAGATTTCCCACAGGGAGGTGAGACCTCACTTACGGGTTGACCTTGTCAGGGGTAGACCAGCAGTAACACCTCAAACATCCAGATCCACCCCAGGCAGTGGCCACCATTGGTCATTTCATGACATCAGGAAATAGACCCCAGAGGATCTAGAAGGTTCGGAAACTACCCAGACTAGGCTACTGTGATGGCCTGAGTATGGAAACAATCAAGGCACAGGTCAGGGCAGAGAATTCTTGGAGGGTGAGAAAGGGGACCTTTGTGAGAATTACCTGGGATTAGGAGACCAGGGAAGCTGCCATCCAAGGCTGAGGGGGACCAGGGCTCATCACCCTCAGTGACCTCAACACAGAGGAGCTGGGTCATGTTCTTCAGTAGGTTGGGTCCTGCCACAGCTGCACACAGTGCCTATAGAGGGAGAAGGGCCTCTGTCAGCCCTAAGAGCCAACCTGAGAGCATGGGGACAGTCTTCCAGTCATCAAAAACAGCCCCCAAAACCCCAAGTCTAGGTATTTCATCTTAGAGACTACCTTCCTCCCTATCAGCCCCAATCTGTCCCTCCTACCTGGAGAAGCCGGCTGTGATCTGGATACTGAGGGTGGGGCTTCCGGAAGAGACCCAGTCGGTACTTCCGGGAGATAAACTCTCCCCGGGGGCCAGGGCTTGTATCTGGATGCACCCCCTCACCTACGGGTAGTGCCCCTGCCCAGAAGCGGTTGGCACGATCATTTCCCAGGACAATGAACAACTGCAGGATGACAAGGGGCAGAGGCAAGTGACAAGAACTCAAGAATCTCTGACATTCAGTCCCCAAGCTAGACCCAAGGCCTTTGTTGGATGCTTTCCTTTCCTCTTCCCCACCTTCTCCCTTTTCAGACTCCTCACCTGCACTATCTCATTACTCCAGACACTTGTGTCCAGCTTCAGGCTCTGTACCTTGGAGATCCCAGAACCCAGGGCCCGGTGCTGACCTGTTCAGGTATGAAGGATACGTGGCATAGAGACCAGAGCCCCCTGCCCTAGCCTCCTGCCCTCTCCCTGTTTCAGCTAAAGGCCCCAGCCCTCACCTGCACACTGCTTGCAGATGACCACTCCCAGGTTGACAGCAGCCCAGTCTGGGCGGGAGGCCCCGCAGTCCGCACAGTGCCGGTTTGCCCGATTGGACCAGATTTTCTCGGCCACCTCGTAGTCAGACAGGGTCTCAGTTACGGCTTCCTGCAGAGCGGCCGCCCAGCTCTGCCGAGCCCCCCCAGACTCGGCTGTGAAGCTGAGGGGTGGACAGCCATTCCGTGGGCATGGATATCCCCTTTGACCTGTCCCATCCCACTGGCCATTCCCACAGGAGCCACCACAGGCCACATCTGGGCCAGCCCAGACTCTTCTGAGACCTTGACCCTGCTCGCTGGACTCTCGTCAGTGCACACCCACTGACATCCTACCGAAGAGGCCCCCAGTCCTCTGCCCGCCCTGTGCCGCCTTCCAAAGTCTTTCCCCCAGCCCTGCCTCCTGCCAGTCTGGGCACCACCTGAAGCAGCGATGGGGTGTGAGCAGATCAAAGCTGCGACTCTTTGTTTCCCGGACACTGCAGCCTTGCAGTTCAATGAAGCAGATCCCGATGCCCAAAGAAAAGGCCTGGTGGGAACAGAGGGGGGCGGTGTGTGGGGTTGGAGCAGGCAGTGAGGTGCCAGCATGGGCTAGGCCAGACTCCTTGGCCCCAGCCCGGCCCTTCTCACCTGCTCACTCTTGTACAGTGCCAACTCTCCAGGGCTCAAAGCAGCAAAAACCTTGGCCTTGTGTCCACGAAGCTCCAGCATGCCTGTGCGGAGGGGTCGGGGTGGCTGAGGAGGCCGGGGGTGGCCCAGGAGGCGCTGCTCCCTCAGGCAGGATTGAAGCGTGGAGCACCACGTGTCCCGCTGGGCTGGTGGGGGACAGAGAAGCAGGTTAGCCTGTGGGCTGTGTGGTCATGTGGCCTTCGCTGCCACCCTGACATAACAGGCTCTGATTCTCACCCTCGCTCTCTGTGCGAAATACAAACACCCTCTGGCCAGTGATGACCTGGAATTTGTTGTCCTTGCTGCTGCGGGTCATCTCAATGGCTGTCAGAGGGATCACACCCTTGGGGAAGGGATCCTGTAGAGAGAAGAGAGCCCAGGGATGCATAGGGACAGAAACTCAGCCATGCGTGCTGACCTGGGAGCCAACACCAACTTTTAATGAGATCAGCACTCATTTCACAAGCAGTGGGGTACAGCTGCTAACCCAGCTACTTTAGATGCTCACATCAGCCGTGTGGTAACCCCTTACCACGGGCTTCCCGTCTACCATCCTGAGCCTTTCTGAGCCCTCCCTTTCCCTCTCTTTCGCCAGGCCCAACACAGCATCTCTCAGACCCTCACCTTATCACTGCCAAAGTACATCAGACTCCTCCCATTGAACTGCACAAACCGCCTCTGGAAAACGTAGTTTCTGGGGATGGGAAGGGTCAGGATGAGTGAGTGGTAAGGGCTGTATCTGGGGGGCACCTAGGGTCTGGGAGCTCATGGGACCTGACCCACCACCACCACCACCCAACACCACCCTGCCTTCCCCTTCTCCTCCCCCTGCTCCTCCCTCCCCTCCCCCCTTTTCCCTCCCTAGCAGCCCCACCCCTGAGGGGAGAGCTTGTCTAGCCAGCCACTGAGAAGGGGCGTGGGGCGGTCTGCTGTGGAGGAGAAGCTGGCATAGGGTGAAATGAGGTCATCATTGGTCTCCACGTCGAGGGTGGGCAGTGAGAGGGTGGAATCCCCAGGCAGCTCGAGGCTGGCATAGCCAGCGTCCTCCCGCACCTCCAGATCCTGCCTGCTGAGCCTTATATGGGGCAAGACAGAGGAATAAACATTAGACCCAGTTTCCTGGACATTTCCATCAGCAGCATTTCACAGAATGCCTGACAGGTACTGGATCACTTTTCAACAGGGAAATAGGGAAGTTGGGAACCCAAAGATTAGCATAAAGTTTCTTCCCTGAGCACACTTAGATTTTTTATTGGAGCAATTTCAGTCCCTCTCCTCTGCCACTAGTGTTACTTTGGTAGAAAAGTTGGAGAAGGGCTGTACAGCTGGCTCTCTGGTCTTTTCTCCGAAAAGGGCTTGACCTTCTGTCCCTGGACCAAGTTGCCCTCAGTTCTCACCAGGGTGCTATGAACTGCCTAACAGCTTCTACTCGGGCCTTCACTCTTGACATGTTAAAAATGAAAATGAGATCATTTCACTCCTCCCCCACATGAAATCCTGCAATAACTTCCCATTTGCAGTTAGGATAAACCCAAATTCCTTACCATGGGCTGCAAAACCTTGTAGAATGAGACCTACAGCCGGTCCCCTGACCTCTTCTATCCCCCTTGCCTTCGCTTCCTGCATTCAGCCACATTCTCTTCTTCCTTTCAGAGTCTTTGCACATGCTGCTTGCTCCCTCTACCTAGAACACGCTTCCCCAGTCTGCCTTTTCTCATCCTTTAGGTCTTTGCTTATGCCAGAAAGTCCTCTATTATTCTTTGTCACTTTCCAATAGTCCTTCACCTCAGTAGCACAAAATCATTTGCAAACCTTAAAATACTGGTCTGTGGGCCGCACACTAGACACTTGAGTTTGATATTCTGGGAATGAAGCCCAAGCATCTCTAGTTCTAAAAGTTCCCCAGGCTATAGTGCTGCTAAGATTAAGAATCATCACTCTACCTTCTTTGTTTCCTACTTCACTGAAAAACTGAAACAATAAGACAAGAACCCCACAGACTCACAGTGCCTCATCTACAAAGTTTCACACATACTTTGCATTCCTTCTGCTACCATAATAAACATCCCCGTCTGAAACCAGTCCCTCCTCTGGATACTCTCCTCTCACCTACACAAGGACATTGCTCCAGACTTTCCCCACCTTCTCTCCCCTACAGCAGCTAATTTTCCCTCTCTCCCAGATCACTGTGATCCACCTGTCAACATATGTAACACTCCATTCTACAAAAGCCATTTCTTGACTCCATCCTACAAAAACCATTTCTTAACTCCATTTCCACTAACAACAACCACTCAACTCTCTGCTCTTCTTTGCAGAAAAACTCAAAAAATGTTGTCTATACATTCCAACTCCTTTCTGTTATCTCCTGAGACCGTTCTGATCCAACTTTCACCTCTACCCTTTGTCAAGGTCCTCAGTGACCTTCATGTTGCCTATTCCAGAGGCCAAGGTTTTTTTTTTAAGATTTTTTTTATTTATTTGAGAGAGTGAGTGCGCACATGAGTAGTGGTAGGGAGGGGGAAGAGGGAGAGGAAGGAGCAGGCTCCCCACTGAGCAAGAAGTGGGGCTCCATCCCAGGAACTGAGATCATGACCTGAGCCTGAGGCAGACAGGCAGACACTTAATGGATTGAGCCACCCAGGCGCCCCACCAGAGGCCAATTCTCAGTCTTCATTTTCCTTGACCTCTGAGCAGCATTTGACACCACTGACCTCCCCCTCTTCCCTTCTTTACTCGGCTCCTGTGACGTCACATTTTCCTGGTTTTCCTTCTTCTTCACTAGCCATTCCTTTTCAGTCTGTTTTGCTGGTTCTTCTTCTCCCAAACCTCTTGATACTGGAGTATGCCAGGACTCTGATCTTGGTTCTCTGCTCTATCGATATGCATTCCCAGCTATATATACCCACCTAGATACTGACAACCCACAAATTTGGATCTCCAGGATGCCTGGGTGGCTCAGACGGTTAAGCATCTGCCTTCAGCTCGGGTCATGATCTCAGGGTTCTGGGATCGAGTCCTGCATGGGTCACCCCACTCACTGAGGAGTCCGCTTCTCCCTCTCCCTCTGCCTTTCCTTCCACTTGTGCTCTCTCTCTCAAATGAATAAATAAATCTTAAAAAAAATTTTTTAGGGAATCTCTGGGTGGCTCAGTGGTTTAGCGCCACCTTCGGCCCAGGGTGTGATCCTGGAGACCCAGGATCGAGTCCCACATCAGGCTCCCTGCATGGAGCCTGCTTCTCCTTCTGCCTGTGTCTCTGCCTCTGTGTGTGTGTGTGTCTCATGAATAAATAAACAAAATCTTAAAAAAAAAACAAACCGTTCTTATTAAAAAAAAAAAAAATTAGATCTCCAATTCAGACATCTCCTCCAAATTCCAAACTTGTAAATCCAGTGGTCTATTTGTCATCTCTTCTCAGGCTTATAATATATACCCCAAATTCCACACGTCCAAAATGGAACTCCTGATTTCCCCACCACCCCTGGGTTTCTTCCCCATCTCAGACCGAGCAACTCCAGGAACTTTCAGTTGCTCAAATGGTGCTATCCAACAGAACTCAATGTGAAAACCACACATATGATTTTCCATTTTTCAGTAGGCACATTAAAAAATAAAAAGAAACAAGTGAAACTAATTATCATAATACATTTTATTTACTCCAACATACCTTAAATATTAACATTTTATTATGCAATCTGTGTAAAAAGTAAGATAATTTATGTCTACTTCTATTATACTCATCCAGTATTGCTTTTTTCACACTAAGTCTCTGAGATTTGGTAGTTTTACAGTTACAGCACACCTTACTCCAGACTAGCCACATTTCATGTGTTCAGTAATTATATGTGGCTAGTACTGCCACCCTGGACAGTGTAGGCTCAGCCTGAAATCCCCGAAGTCATTCTTGACTGCTCTTTTCTCTCACACCCCAATTTCCTAGGAGAGTTTGCCTTCAACATGTAACCAAAATCCAACCTATTCTTACCATCTCCACTACTGGGACGCCTGCCTGAGATGTCTCACCTAGATTACTGCAACAACCTCTTAACTGGTCTCTCTGCTTCTTCTTTTGCCCTCTATAGACCATTCCCAACACAGTGACCAGAGGGATTCTTAAAATGTAAGTCAAAACGCTTCCAAAGGCTTCCCATCTCACTTAGAGTCAAAGTGAAAGTCCCTACACGGTCCTACCTGATCTGGCCTCTTTACCTCTCTGACATCATTTCCTCCCACTTTTCCTGCCCTAGCCACTCTGTCCCAGTCACACTGGCCTTGTCACCACTCCTGGGTCTACCTGGAAGCCTCTATTCTGGCCACTCCCCCTGCCTGGGACACTTTTCTCCAAGATACTGTCATGACTAATTCACCCGCTTCACTTTGCTCAAGTGTCATCTTCTTAACACTCTGGCAACTCTTAATGAAGAATTGCAGTGCCCTTCCCCCTCAATCCTACCCAGCCTTCTTACCCTGCTCCATTTTTTTCCCATGGCACTTACCACCTTTTAACATACCATGTAACTTACTTATTATATCTATTGTTATTTGACTATCTCCCCATAGGGGGAGGGATTTCTGGTCTATCCCAAGTACCTACAACAATATCAGGCAGGTAGTAAGTGCTCAGTAAAGACTTTTTAAATGAAAGCATGAAAAGCACATCTAGCTGTTTTAAATCATATAACCATTTGTTTGTCTACTTGTTTAATTTCCCGTCTGCCCCACTGAGTCACAAGCTGCCTGAGGAGGGGACTGGGTCTGTCATAATCCTCCTGTATCTTGAGTACCTGGCTGTCACACAGTGGACACTCAATGCACACTTAATAAATAACTGGATACATGGCCACCACCGACTGCTCCTCAAACTTCCCTCTTCCTGCCATCACCACTCTACTGACTACTCACCTGTGTTCAGCCCTGTCCTGAGAGACACCTCTGCCTTCTCTTCTCTCCAGTGGCCCTGGGACCCCTGCAGGCTGGACACCATAGTACAGGCAACCAGGGTCCATGATGTGCACTGGCAGGAAAGGGAGAGACAGGGAAGAGGAGTTCAGGTGGGAATGTCTGGGATCCTGGAGGGCCCTGTCCCTCTCCTCAAAACCCACAATAACCCACCTACCTGTGCCTGTTGTGGGCCTGAGGGCAGGGGTGGGGGCAGCTGCCTGGGAACTGTCTGGGGCCCTAAGAGAAAAAGTCTATTGATCATTAAGGGAGAGAGGAGAAAGAACTAGCCCTCATGTCCTGCTTCTCCCTGCTGCCCCCACCCAGCACTGGATCCCAAGGGAGCAACCCCACTCACGTGTTCTGAGTCATCTGTACCCCGCCTCTTAAGTCCAGACCAAAGTAGATGGCATTAGGCATCATCTCCATAGTATTCAAGGCTGCAGTCTGCTCAGAGGAGGAGGTGGAGAGAGGAGGAGACTTCGGGCTGGACTCTGGGCTCCTGGACACTTCTGGCCTCCAGAGGGCTGGGCTCACTCCAGGCCATTGGGTGGTGGTAGGGCCACTGAGCCCACCAAATACTGTCCTGGGTTTAGGCACAGGCTTGGGGGGCTGGGCTTGGGGAGCTAGGCTGGGGGATGGCTCCATGGCACTGTCTGACTGGGGATCCAGGGAGCCCTCTGTAGCACCTGCCTGCAGCAGGCGCAGAATGCGTTTCCGGTGACCTGTGGCGCTGATGCCCAACTGCCTCAGCTCCTCGTGGCCCAGGCCTCGGGCTGCACCTGCCGTAGCCAGGCCATGCTGCCGGAACGAGTCTGCATACTGCTCCAGGTGCACCGTGGCCAGCCACACAGCGATGTCCAGGTCCTGAGGGGCAGCCATGGGGGCTCAGGCCATTGCTGGGGGGAGCGGCAGGGTGAAGGGAGGGCTCAGGCTGAGATTCCCCCTCCCTGTCCCAAAGTCTGAGGCCTAGACAGGGGGTAGGTACCAGACTCCAGTCTTCCTCGAAAGAAAAATGACCAGTGGCCAGCAATCTGGAGGAAGAGCCGTCCCAGAACATCAGAAAGGGCTTTCTTATTATAGGAGGATCCCTTCCTTTGTAGTTGAGGACACTGAGGCCCAGAGAAGAGAAGAGGCTTGCCCCAGGCTCACAATGAGTTGGTAAAAGTGCTGGCCCCCAAACGCCTGCCCACTCTGGGTCTGGATCAAAGCTCTGCCTCTGCTTTACTGTACACTCAACCAAGTAAGCCCAGGACAAGATGACAGAGCCTGCAGGGGCAGAATGGAATGGGATGGTAGGGAGGAAGGCCCCCATGATGTAGCCTGATTCTGCTGTAGCATAAGGTGGGGACAGGGTCAGCTGTAGCATGGGAGGAGGGAGGAGTTGCAGATCCCACTCCCCCTGGTCTCCAGAGCTGAGGTCCAGGCTCCACCATCCTAATCCTGGTCATTCCCAGTTCCTCCTCCCCTTCCACCTATTGTCTCTGGTCAGACTTCCTTCCTGTCCCTCCGGTCCTGGCCACCCCCACATCCTGTCTGCCTTGGTCAGGCTGGCCAGAGAGTCCTAACTATTCTCAGCAAGTAGGGTCCTGGCCCTGGGAAGAGGCCACTTGGGGAGTGGGGATAGGGGTGGAGAATTGGGCCAGAGAGATGACAGACCAGGGGCCAGGGGTACTCCAGGGTCTTCCCTCTCCACCAACCTGCAGCATGTTCGCACACGTGTATGCACACTTGAGCACACTCCCTGCAGGGACCAGAAGTGTGAAATAACATCCCCCTATCTCTGCCTTCTCCACATCTTCCTCTTGTGAGCCTTCCCTTTCCCTGCCCATGCCCTTGGGCTCAGGTCTCTGAGGCTCTGTCCCATTCTGCCAAGCTGACCCTGATCCTGGCCTATTCTCTGAGCCTGTCTCAGATTCTTTCTCCCTGGAGTTTTCTCTCTGCCTGTCCCTGTCTCTACTGCACTCCATCTGTCTATCTCTACTAAATCCATCGTTGTTCCTCTCCTTCTTTTGCTCTCTATCACTAAGCCTCTCCTTGCCTCAATCTCCACTTTTACTTAGATCTTTAGTTGTATCTAACTCCAGATTTCTGTCTCTCTGCCTCTGCCTGTTAGGCTCTCTCTCTTTTTCTCTCTGTGGGGTCCTGACCAGGACTGCCTTTCGCCCCAGCATCAGTTCTGGCCTCTCGGCCTCTCCACAGCTGGGCCCCAACCCCAACCCCAACCTTGTTAGGGCCTGACTCAGAGCCCAGTTTCCCAGTGACTCAGACCCAGCCGAGGGCACGGGACTGAGAGCCCGGAGCGGAGGTGCGCTGGGCAGAAGTGCGGGGGGGGGGGGGGGGGGCGGGCGCGCGGGTCAGTGCGGGCTGCGACTGGGGAGGGGGCAAGGAGGAAGGGGGCAGAGGCCGGGCCACCGGAGGGAGGGGCGGGTCGCGGCGGGGAGGGGGCAGGGGACGCGGAGAGAGCCCTCGAGGAGGGGACGGGAGGAGGAGTCTGGGAGGCAGGGGCCCGTGGGCGCGGGGGTCCTCACCTCACTGCGCGGCCGCCGTCCGCTCCCGCTGCTGGTCGCGCCGTCCGAGGCTCGGGTCGCGCCGCGCCGGCCCCGCCTCCCCTGGGCCCTCCCGCCGGCCCCGCCCCGCCCCGCCGGCCGGTCCCCTCGGCGGGCCCCCGCCACTCCTTGTGCAAGCGCCGGCCTTCAAAAGGTTGGGGCTCCTTACCCAACCGCGGCGCTTATCTCGGGGCCTGGCCGGCTCTGCCCTCGTAGAGGCCGAGTAAGGGACCGGAACAGGGCTGGAGGCCAAGACAGCCTGAGACCGCGGGACCAGGGGCAGAGACCAGAATGGAGATGGGACAGGGGTGGAGCCAGAGCAGAAAGGAGAGCGCCGTGAGGGGGACGGCTTTGCATCCCCGCCGCTGTTCCCTCCCCGGGGTGCCAGGAGGGAGAAAGCGGTTGGCCCCACGCGCGCCCAGCACGGCGGCCGGACCCTGGCACCCAGCTAAGGAGACGACGAAGCCAGCCTCCAGGAGGCGCGGAGAGCCGTCGCCTTCCAGGCCGGGAGCCTCCGGCGGGGGCCCAGCGATCTGCGGTGGGGGCACGGGGCGGGCGCCCGCACAGGAGCCCCCAGCGCTTCTCCCTCCCCAGGGGCCACACCCAGGTTTCCTCCCGGAGGTGAAGGTGGGCAAGGCAACATTCCTCCTCCCAAACCAGGGCTCGGGGCTGCCTTCTTGAGGACGAGCCTGGTGCCCTGCAAGCACAGTAAGCCAGCAAGCAGTCTTTTCGTCGTCGGAGAAACCCCTTCTTCTCATCCTCCTACTGTAATTTTTTTTTTTGGGGGGGGGAGTTACCTGAGGAGAAACGGCTCCTCTGCTCTTCCCCAATCTTGCCTGGAGCCCCAGCCTTGGAGCTTGTCCCCCAGAGCCCGAGGCACTTCCCCCTCAGACCTGCACTGGCTCAGCTACGTGTGGTGGGAGGGGGGAGGGGGGGACACCACTGTCTGGCTGTGTTTTCCTGTTTGTATGAGAGGAAGTTGGCTGTGAGTCAGCAAACACAAGCACAGTCAGTAGCTAGTGGAAGACCCCTGCCTCAGCAGAAGGTGAGGGGTGTGTGGAGAAGGGGTCCTCACCTCTCCCAACTGCCCCAGCTTGGAGAGGATCTGCCATCTTCAGCTTCCTGGAGCTCTTCTCTCTGAGAAAGAGAGTGATGATAATAATAATTAATCATTAATATGGCCATCCTAATGACTACCACTTACAGAGAGCTGACTCTGTCCCAGGTCCTGTGCAAATATTGCTTTGCAAGTTTCCATTAATCCTCAAAACAGCTCTTAAGATAGGGAATTTTAACACCTCCATTTTACAGATTAGGAGACATTTTTCTGAATGGACACCTGCAGGGCCAGGAGGATGATTTTCACAGACCTCCTACTTAATAAAGACTGGAAATGGACCTCAGCTGCTTCTCCCTGAAATCCATGAGCTCCTAGTTTAAGGCCACCATCCCACAGGGCCGCTCCCAGCCAGTGACCAAGCTCAGCAGAGATCCTAAGGTAGTCCCATTCCTGGGAAATAAGGGGACTCCTCTGACAGCTGACCTTGACTTGAGATTCCCCCCTCCCCCTCCCACCCCATACCCTTGATGAACTTTCATTCTACTGCATAGTGGTCTAGGATGCTTCCTCCCGACCTTCCTTCCTTCACTCTCTCCTTCATCCCTCTCTTGCTCCCTTCCTCTCCCACATTTCCCAGTCACCCAGCAAGAGAAGGAAATCCAGTGAATTACTATAGGGCGCAGGGAGTTTGGAAGGGTGGGGTTAGTTACTGGGGTGGGGTTGGGAGGGCCAGATACAGGAGTTCTGAACACTTTTTGTGTCAAATTCCCCTTTGACAATCTGGTAAAACTATGTACTCAGTCTCAGAATAATGTTTTAAAATGCCTAAGATGAAATACGTAGGATTACAAAGGAAACCAATTATATAGTAATACAGTTGTAAAACTATTTTAATGTGATACAGTAATATATGGGCTTCTTTATTAATGCTTTAGATAAGATCTAGCAGTAGGTTGATACCTTACATAATTTTGAAGCAGGGAGGAGCATAAATGATATTTCAGAACATCTGCAATACGGTAACACCATACAAAAATATATGATTTGTATTGGTGAGAAACCCATGGTTATAGTTAATAGGAGTGGTCTGTGGCTACTGTCATAATTGAAGGAAATGCTAAATTCCAGCTAGAGATTAGTGAAATAATAGAATATTTTTTCCCATCCAAGTTTAGAAAGTCCACATTGAGGACACCTGAGTGAGAGGCTCAGGGTAGAGATGCAGAAAGGGAGACCCAGCTCTCTCCCAAGACTCCGTGTTCCTTGTCTGGCTCAGCAATTTGGTGGTGGGTGAAGATTCTGGTCCCTGGGTTGTACCTTCCTTCTCTCTTTTTTCTCCTGGCTCTCTCTAACATGCACCTCCCATATCTATTTTGCTGTTTCCCTTATTTCTGTCTCTTTTCTTTGTCTTTCTGTCTTCCTTTGAATACATTTCTTTCTTCACTATGAATCTCCTTGTGGTTTTCCTCTGTGTGTCTATCTCCCTGCCTCATCTCTCTTTGTACCTCTGTCTATGTCCATGCCTCTCTCTTTGTTTCCATAATCGATCACTGAGGGGACAGGGAAGATTCAAAGGATTCCTATAGCCTGAGCCCAGTGACTCCAGTTCTACGGTCCTTGAGAGCTAGAAGAGGGAGTATCCCTGAGCCTGCAGTTCTGGATTGGCAGGCATGGGTCTTCCTTCCCCTCTCCCTCTTTAATTCTCAACCTTCTTTTTTCTTTTCTTTTTTTTAATATTTTATTTATTTATTCATGAGAGATGCAGAGACAGAGACATAGGCAGAGGAAGAAGCAGGCTCCTGCAGGGAGCCCAATGTAGGACTCAATACCAGGATGCCAGGATCACACCCTGAGCTGAAGGCAGATGCTCAACCACTCAGCCACCCAGGCATCCCAATTCTCAACTTTTTTAAGGGCAGAAACAGGTCAATACAGAGATGAGTGAGAATGAAGGCAGTGAATGGAAACATTCCAGACTCTGGAAGATAAAGACTCTGTGACCCTGAACATTGTATCTTTCTCCAAACCCCCAGGAATCCTGGTGAAGAGGCTAGGCTGTCTTCTGCCCTCCTCCATACCTGAGCAGAGAAGGGGACAATACTGACCAGGTCTGGTGTGGAGGCACAAGGACTCAGAGGTTAAGCCTGTGGCAGATGTCTGCCCTGGCCCCTGGTGGGTGGGCAGAAAGGAGCGAACCCTCATTTGGCTCAAGAAAAGGGAGCACAAGAGTTCTGGATTGATCTTTCCTATGAGTACATAAGAGTAGGGTAGAACAACCAAATCAACTGGTCCCCTGGGACAGTATATACTTCCCAAAAAGATTTAGAGAGGGGAGGTTTGTTGGTCTGAGAAAAATGGGGACAGAGAGTAGTCATGGAATGTCCTAATAGAGCTGAAGGCACCCTAGGAAAACAGAGTAGCGGGGATGGTAGTGTGGGAGGTGAACCAGTTCATAGCAGTGAGACTGAGACTGTGTGGGTGGCTAGTATCCCTTGGAGGGGTTGCTTCTCTGAGAGGGTGTCAAGGGTCCCTGCTCTTTAGCCAGATCTCCTTCATCCTCATTGTCCAAGTGGTTTACCTACAGCAAGATCAGCAATGCCAGGCTGAGCCAGGGAACTCGCTTTACTCCAAGAACTGCCATGCCTGGGAACCTGGGCTGACCCGCCATTCCCTTTTGGCGTATTGTCTGTGATTCCTTCAGGGCCTGGTGGGCTCAGGGTGATAGGAAAGGACCGTCTCCAAACCATAACCCTGAACTCCATCAGTTCACCCTGGCAAGAGAGACCCATTATTGACCATCACCATCTGATCTGCTGCTCTGGTCTAATCCAAATGACATTTGCAGGGCTCATGTGACCCAGTGTATGCATGGACCCACAGTAAAAAATAAGGTATAGTCCAAGGACACCTGGGTGGCTCAGCTGGTTGAGCATCTGCCTTCAACTCAGGTCATGATCCCAGGGTTCTGGGGTCAAGCTGCATATCAGGCTCCCTGCTCAGTGGGAGCCTGTTTCTCCTCCTGTTGCTTGCTGCTCTCCTTGCTTGTGTTGTCTGTCTCTCTCTGTCAAATAACTAAATAAAATCTTAAAAAGAAAGGGGGGAGGGCAGCCCCGGTGGCTTAGCGGTTTAGCGCCGCCTTCAGCCCGGGGTGTGATCCTGGAGACCTGGGATGGAGTCCCGTTTAGGGCTCCATGCATGGAGCCTGCTTCTCCCTCTGCCTGTGTCTCTGTCTCTCTGTCTCTCTGTCTCTCTCTCTCTCATTCGCTGTGTCTCTAATAAATAAATAAAATCTTTAAAAAAAAAAGAAAGAAAGGGGGGATCCCTGGGTGGCTCAGTGGTTTAACACCTGCCTTCGGCCCAGAGTGTGATCCTGGAGTCCCGGGATCGAGTCCCATGTCAGGCTCCCTGCATGGAGCCTGCTTCTCCCTCTGCCTATGTCTCTGCCTCTCTCTCTCTCTCTCTCTCTCTCTCTCTCTCTCTCTCTCTGTGTCTCTCATGAATAAATAATGAAATAAAATCTTAGAAAGAAAAAAAGAAAGAAAGAAAGAAAGAAAGAAAGAAAGAAAGAAAGAAAGAAAGAAAGAAAGAAAGGTACAGTCCAGAAACCAAAAAGAGTGAACCGGTTCTCCAGTGTTTCATCTCTCAAAAGCTGTTATAACCTACAGTAACCCTTTGGTGTTAGTCACAAACCTCAGTTGTCTGGAACTTTTCCCTCAGTTATACCCCATTTCCCCAGAGTCCTCCCTTGACCAGCACAGTCTTTCTCTCGCTCATACTCTTTATTGTGCCATTTGATTCAGCCTCTCTGGCATTTTACAGGGAAGGAGGAGTAAGAATAAATGTGACTGACACTCAGGACAAAAGGGGTACATGTACCAGTGGGCAGAAGGGCAGAACCAAGCAGTGGGGATCGTGGAAAGGAATGTTCCAATACCCCTTTCCATGTCTCTCATTGCTCTTCCACCTCTCCACCCAAATCCTAGAACATCACAGCCACTGTCAGTTAGGGGACCATAGTAAGAGTGGTCTCCAAAGTCCAATTCTGATCCACCTCTACTTGCTGTGTGACCTGAGCAAGTTACTTAATCCCTCTGTACCTTTGTTCCCTTTTCTGCAAAATGGAGATGATAGAATAGTGCCCACTTCACAGGGTTGTTGTAAAGATTAATCTGTGGAAATATATGGGTGTGTGGAAAGGGCTTGATGCACTCACTCTAAGAGCTCAATAAATGTTTCCCATTCCTTATTTCTATTTTTGCTAGTCACTTCCACGGTGACTCTGCATAACCAGCATACCTATTACTCCCTCATTCTGGTACATGCCAGGATCTTGTTTTAATCAACCATCCCATGGCATCCTGTTGCCGTATTAGACCACTTTGCAATCATTGTATTTCTACCATCTCCCAAAGTCCCCAGTTGTCATCTTGTCGGTTTTGTTACTTTTGTTACTCCTCATCCAGTATCCTGGCACTGCACTCCTGATCACCTCCATTGGATCCAAAGGCCTCCAGGGCTCATTCCTTCCCCTGCTCTCCTTCTGGGTGCTAGAGGGCGCATACATCACCCACATTGGGTCTTAATGAGATGGGCTGGTTGAAGAGGGAATGGACTCCGAGGAGCATGTTTCTTGCAGGAAGAACACTTCCACTCAATCCTTTCATTTATTTCTCACATTTTTTTTTATTGGAGTTCAATTTGCCAACATATAGCATAACACCCAGTGCTCATCCCACCAGGAGCCCCCCTCAGTGCCCGTCACCCAGTCACCCCAATCCCCCGCCCACCTCCCTTTCCACTACCCCTTGTTCGCTTCCCAGTTAGGTGTCTCTCATGTTTTGTCACCCTCACTGATATTTTCACTCATTTTCTCTCCTTTCCCCTTTATTCCCTTTCACTATTTTTTATATTCCCCAAATGACTGAGACCATATAATGTTTGTCCTTCTCTGACTGACTTACTTCACTCAGCATAATACCCTCCAGTTCCATCCACGTGGAAGCAAATGGTGGGTATTTGTCATTTCTAATGGCTGAGTAATATTCCATTGTATACATAGACCACAGTTTCTTTATCCATTCATCTTTCGATGGACACCAAGGCTCCTTCCACAGTTTGGCTATTGTGGACATTGCTGCTATAAACATTGGGGTGCAGGTGTTCCGGCATTTCACTGCATCTGTATCTTTGGGGTAAAGCCCCAGAAGTGCAATTGCTGGGTCATAGGGTAGCTCTATTTTTAACTCTTTGAGGAACCTCCACACAGTTTTCCAGAGTGGCTGCACCAGTTCACATTCCCACCAACAGTGCAAGAGGGTTCCCCTTTCTCCGCATCCTCTCCAACATTTGTTGTTTCCTGTCTTGTTAATTTTCCCCATTTTCACTGGTGTGAGGTGGTATCTCATTGTGGTTTTGATTTGTATTTCCCTGATGGCAAGTGATGCAGAGCATTTTCTCATGTGCATGTTGGCCATGTCTATGTCTTCCTCTGTGAGATTTCTGTTCATGTCTTTTGCCCATTTCATGATTGGATTGTTTGTTTCTTTGCTGTTGAGTTTAATAAGTTCTTTATAGATCTTGGATACTAGCCCTTTATCTGATACGTCATTTGCAAATATCTTCTCCCATTCTGTAGGTTGTCTTTGAGTTTTGTTGACTGTTTCTTTTGCTGTGCAGAAGCTTTTTATCTTAAGTCCCAATAATTCATTTTTGCTTTTGTTTCCCTTGCCTTCATGGATGTATCTTGCAAGAAGTTGCTGTGGCCAAGTTTAAAAAGGGTGTTGCCTGTGTTCTCCTCTAGGATTCTGATGGATTTTTGTCTCACATTTAGATCATTCATCCATTTTGAGTTTATCTTTGTGTATGGTATAAGAGAATGGTCCAGTTTCATTCTGGACAGCATGTGGCTGTCTAGTTTTCCCAGCACCATTTATTGAAGAGACTGTCTTTTTTCCAGTGGATAGTCTTTCCTGATTTGTTGAATATTAGTTAACCATAGAGTTGAGGGTGCACTTCTGGATTCTCTATTCCATTCCATTGATCTATGTGTCTGTTTTTGTGCCGGTACCATACTGTCTTGATGACCACAGCTTTGTAGTACAACCTGAAATCTGGCATTGTGATGCCCCCGGCTCTGGTTTTCTTTTTTAATATTCCCCTGGCTATTCGGGGTCTTTTCTGATTCCACACAAATCTTTACATGGTTTGTTCCAACTCTCTGAAGAAAGTCCATGGTATTTTGATAGGGCTTGCATTAAACGTGTAAATTGCCCTGGGTAGCATTGACATTTTCACAATGTTAATTCTTCCAATCCATAAGCATGGAATGTTTTTCCATCTCTTTGTGTCTTCCTCAATTTCTTTCAAAGTGTTCTGTAGTTTTTAGGGTATAGATCCTTTACCTCTTTGGTTAGGTTTATTCCTAGGTATCTTATGCTTTTGGGTGCAATTGTAAATGGGATTGACTCCTTAATTTCTCTTTCTTCAGTCTCATTGTTAGTGTATAGAGATGCCACTGATTTCTGGGCATTGATTTTGTATCCTGCCACACTGCCGAGTTGCTGTATGAGTTCTCACAATCTTGGGGTGCTGTCTTTTGGGTTTTCTATGTACACTATCATGTCATCTGCAAAGAGGGAGAGTTTGACTTCTTCTTTGCCAATTTGAATGCCTTTTATTTCTTTTTGTTGCCTGATTGCTGAGGCTAGGACTTCCAATACTATGTTGAATAGCAGTGGTGAGAGTGGACATCCCTGTCGTGTTCCTGATCTTAGGGGAAAGGCTCCCAGTGTTTCCCCATTGAGAATGATATTTACTGTGGGCTTTTCGTAGATGGCTTTTAAGATGCTGAGGAATGTTCCCTCTATCCCTACACTCTGAAGAGTTTTGATCAGGAATGGATACTGTATTTTGTCATATTTTTATTGAGCATGTCTTCTGGACCAACCACTGCTCAAGGGTTGAGAGATATAATAATAAGCAGAAATAGACTATGGAGAGGTTGATCTACTAGAGAGTGAGACATTTACCAAAGAACCCCCAAATAAATGTGTAGAGGAATTACAAACCAAGATGAGGGGGATTCCTGGGTGGCTCAGCAGTTTTAGTGCCTGCCTTCAGCCCAGGGCGTGATCCTGGGGTCCCGGGATCGAGTCCCACATCAGGCTCCCTGCATGGAGCCTGCTTCTCCCTCTGCCTGTGTCTCTGCTTCTCCCTCTCTCTCTGTGTCTCTTATGAATAAATAAATAAAATCTTGAAAAAACAACAACAACAACAAGATGAATGTTCTAAAGGGAAGCAGTAAAAAAAATCTGTAACAGAGGAAGCTGAGCTTGCTGGGGTGGGGAGTGAGGGATGGGGATGGATGTGCTTAATTAAGCTGAGATCAGAAAGGTGGGTAGGAGTCAATTGAGTGTGGGAGGAGAGAGTCCTAGGCCAAGGAACCAGAAGTGCAAAGGTCCTGAGGTGAGAACAAACCTAGTAATAGGGTTGGGATTTGGTCTCCTTTCCAAGAAGAGTGTAAGCATAGGGTAATAGGTGCAGACTTGGATTTTAGAAGATGGCTGCATGCAGAATGGTTAAGATCAGCACAGCTCTCCCCACCTCCAGTTTTTTTGTTTTTATTCATGAGAGACAGAGAGAGAGAGATGCGCAGAGACACAGGCAGAGGGAGACGGAGAAGCAGGCTCCACGCAGGACTCGATCCGGGGTCCCCAGGATCAGGCCCTGGGCTGAAAGCGGCGCTAAACCGCTGAGCCACCCGGGCTGCGTCCTACCTCCACTTTTTATGGCCTGAGGACTGCACCATCTCCACCCCCCTCCCAGCTTCCCTCCTCGAAGCCCCTCCCACTCCCCTTCTCACATTTCTGTGAGGATTAGGTCATCGTGGGGGAGGGGAGGGAGTTCTAGACCTCTGAGCCTCCTTTATCCTAAAGGGCTAGAGCAGCCCTGAGAGGGGGTGGAAGGGGAGGGACAAACACAGTACCCCGCCCTTCCCCCCATCTGGAGCCCCAACTGGAGCCCTATCTCCTTCCATCCCAGACTGTTGTGGAACAGCTAGCTGTATGTCCAAGAAGATACTTTTATACAATTTTACATTTTATGAAGGGCATCTAGTCTTGCCACTATGACTGACTCCCCTTGGGGCCTTGGGCAGCTTACCCCCTCTTTAGGTCTCAGTTTCCCTGTGCAAGGTCAATGGACAGGGACCTAATGTTCAGCAGGGTGATTATAGTTAACAATACAGTATTGTATACTTGGAATTTGCTAGGATAGTGGATCTTAAATGTTCTGACTACACACACACACACAATGGTAATTGTGAGGTGATTGACTTCATTATGGTAATCATTTCATAATATATATGTAAATCAAGTCATTAGGTTGTATATTTTAAAGTCATACAATTTATTTATCAATTATACCTTAATAAAGTGATAAAAAACTTGCAATGGGCAGCACTGTCTAATAGAACTTTCTTACTAAAAAAAAAAAAAAAACTTTCTTACTGATGAATATGTTCTGCATCTGTGCTGTCCAACGTGGTAGCCACTAGTTACATATGGTCGTTAAGACAGTGAAATGTGGCTGGTGAGTCAGAAGACCTGGATTACATTTTAATTTAATTTAATTTTATTTTATTTTACTTTATTGTTTTTAATTTGTGCTTAAAGAACCACATGCAACTAGTGGCTACCATACTGGACAGCACAGGCAGATCTTAAACTTTTATGAAAATCTGATGACAGTTAAGGACTCCTCCTTAGAAAAATATCCATATACTCTATCATAGATGGGCCCCTCCAGTCCCATGTATATATCCCAGGCAAGCATAGCTGACTGCCTGGAGTTCAGATCCCTCAGCTGCTCTGCCCTTCTCTCTGCCTTGAAAATGCAGGAAAAATGGGTCGTTGCCTGGAGGTAGAATGACTGGGATGACCCCAGGAACTAACAGACCACAGTTTCAAGCCAAGATTTCTGCCCCCAGCCTAGTGCATTTCCCATACATCTAAAGAAAGGCAAGGTGGTGAAGGGCAGGGTGCAGGGGTGACAGGAGAGAAGTTCAGTCTTTTCTCTCTGTCTTGACCTGAACTTCCTCCTGCCCTGCTTCCTGGCAAGCCACCCAAATGCCACTGGGCCAGTTCCTCTTGGGGCACACAACTCCATTGGAATGCAAGGCTGTGCTCTGGAGATGAGATTGTGCCATGGGCCCGCAGTGTTTATGAATTGAAGGGTTTGGAGTAGTCAGACAGTGGGAGGCCTAGGCCAAGAGGGTGGATCCCTTGGCTCTAGTCTAGCCCTTCCTGGCCTACTGGCAGTGGAAAAGGGAGCTATCACTGTGTGCTGCTCTGGACCTTCTAGCTGGTGCTGCCTCCTCCTGCCCCCAGCACTACCTACTCACTCCTGATGTTTTTACTGTTTTTCCAGGTCATCTGAGAGTCAGACACTGCTCCCACCCAGCAATATGGAGGTCTGGAGGTGCTCAGAGAAACTCACTCCCAGCCTTGCATGGATGAGTGTGTCCTCTCACTGTGGGGAGGGAATATTGTCTTCCCTGTCCTGCTGGATCCAGCCACTCCTCCCCAGGACACTTCCTAAATAGACTCATGTATAGGGGATGACCTTCATTGGGACTTAACTTTCTATCCTCTGCTCCCTTTCCCTCCTTGCTGTTTTTGCCTGCCCTCTCCTCCTTTGTCTCTTAGATGTCCATTCCTGTGCCCCCATCTGCAAAAAAGTAGTTGGTCACTTCCTGCCCCCATAGGGTCTTTATTCCTTTGGTTTCAACAGCAATGCTGGAGTGGTGAGACTCAGGCTCTGGGACTGACCCCAGTGTGGACCACACAGGGTGAGAAACCCCTTGTCCTAAGCCCTCTAGAAGCAGAGCTTGTGGCCAGGATTCAGGTAAAAGCCCACGGGGCTGAGGGTGAGGAAGAAGGAAATTTGCACAAGGAAGACACAGGGCAAGGTGGTTCAATGCCTTACCATGTTGACTTGCTTCCTGGGGGCCAAAGAGAAACCCTGCAGATTGTTCGGCCAATGTGTGCACTCAGCATGTGGTCAGACTCCTCTAGAAGGCTGTAAAGAGGAAGCTTACCTTGGAGTAGCCCATAGCTTCCAACCACAGCCTATTCCCATGGCTCAGGGCTCACCCCAAGCTTCTGGGTTCTGTCAACCAACCTTGGTGGCACCCAGAAACCAGATCCCACATCACACAGTGTGGCCTTTCATCTATACCTGAAAGTGAGGGGCAGCGTCCAAGAGAGCAAGGAGGTAGTTAAGGCACTTGAGAGAAAAGGTTTGTGTCTCAATACTGTCCAACCATTGAGCCACCGAGATCCACTCACACCCTTGCATTATATCTGACTTCCCCACTACATATGGGGCCTCCGTTTTTGTCCATGAGAACAAAGTTGTCATCACTTTTTTCCCCAGAAAGAGAGGTACAATCCACTGTAAACAAGGCCCCTTCAAAATAATGCTAGATGTGAATCAAGGAGGATAAAGACAAAGGGTTAATGAATCAAGCCACAGTCCCCACTGCTGTAGCTGGTCCTGACTCCATGCTTGATATTGTCTCCCACCTCCTCTTACCTTCCGTTAAACCTCTATAGATCTGCCTAATGAGATTATATAGGCTTTCATCCCTGAGAGCTCTGAGTCCTTGGTTGCCTTCCCTTTGGAGATCGTCATTGTTGAGGTTGTCCATTGTCAATTACAACTGGGTAGGAGATTCTAAGAGATACCCAGTGAATCTCCTAGCTGGGTTCAGACATACCCTTCCCTGCCCTTTTTGCATCTACATGCATTCTATCTACAGCTCTTATTCCTCATGATAATCAGAATCAATGACCTTGACCAGTACAGTAATGAATATCATTTTTTTTCCTATCAGTCCCCTGGCATGAGGAGCAGAAGGGGGCCAGGTGGAAGTCACAGCTTTCAGTTTAGTGCAAAACATTACTATGTTCCCTGCCACAGTTCTCCCTTTCTGGGAACTAGGACCTCTAACTGACAGAGCCTACTGTTTTGAGAACAAGAAGCAAAAATTGTACAGATCTGAGAGTGAGATGGGCCGCTTCCACTTCCACGCTGATTCTGGGACTTGTAATTTCTAGGTATAGGGGACACAGTGCTCTTCAAAACAAATACCACGGTTCAGAGTCCAAACCCACATGTGTTATGTTCCTGCCGGCAACTTCTGAGCATCTGACAGGCTGCTCCACTGTTCTTCCAGGCCCACTGCTTCTGGGTGATGAGGTACAACTACGTAAGATCAGTGAATCTGTTGAATTGAGTACCATCTCATTATTACCTCGTATCCCATGCACAAATTAATTCAAAATGAATCAAAATCTAAATATAAGAGCTGAAAGTATATAAGTCTTAGGTGACCTCATTATTGTACCTTCTTTGTGGAAGCATGGTGGACAAGGAAGACAAGCTCAAACCCAAGCATACCCTGGTTCTAGTAAGGACAGATCATCACTGTCCCCTCCAGTGTGGAAGGAAGGGATTCAGTGCAATCCATCTGCTACCAGGGGCTTGGCTGGTCTTCTGAGGAAGAGAACCACACCAGCTGCTCATCGTGGGTCTCGCTGCAGGCAGATTGAGCCCTCAAAGTAGTAGAACTAGCTCAGTCTTGGTGGGAGGTGTCCATGCTGTTGGGCCCATATATTGTCCCCATTCCTGGTACCATGACCTTTTGATAGCATCAAAAGCTATTGTGCCGGCATTTGGTGTGGACAGGAAGAGATTCACTCACCTCATGAATAATCATTCTGTCTGCTTTATTGAGAGCCTCCTGGCAGCAGATGCTTTACAGGGTGTTTGAGACCTAGAAGTTTGCACACTTGGTACCTGCTTTCAGAAGTCTGTCCATCTACCTTTCCCTAGCCCTTATTGTCAGTGATCTTGGTTTTGTTCCTACCAGGCTCCTGACCAATGAATGAGCCAAGCCATTCACTACTTCCCAGGAGTCAGGGAATATCCAATCTCAGACTGCTTCTTCTTCTGGATGAAGCTGATTACCAAATGTACTGCTCAGAGTTTTGCTCCTTGGGTGGAACTTCCCTTCACCATGTCCTTTAGGGTTGCCCCTCAGAGGGCCATAATGTGGCACCGGTCCACCCCAGACTCTCACCAACATACCACACTAGTTATCTGTGAGCCTCTTCCTTGTCATCTGAGAAGCCATGAGAGATTTATGATCCCATGTTCCCCTCCATTCCTATCTGCCCCTGACTTTCTCTCTCTGTTCCTGACTCACTGGGAAGTGGTCCCTCACCCCTCTGGCCTCTGATCTCGCTTCACATCCTTGCCAGACCAGGCCAGATGGGAGCTGGGGTGCTCCTTTCTCCTGGGTCTTGGAGATAGGGTGCTGCCTTTCCCAAGGCCTTAACATCATCACAGCAGTAACCATATGATAACAACATCGCCCATAACTCCTGCTGATGAGGTGCTCCTTGTGTGCCAGGCAATGTGCTGATAAGCAGGGCCAGTGCTAGAACGAAAAGAATCAGGAGCTTAGGACACAAATTTTAAGAAGCTTCCAGTGTCATATAAGTCCCAAGTTCCTTACATTTGGGGTTCCAGGCACTTGCTTTGCTCAGTCCTGACCCTACTGATAAACTCTTAACATCTATCTTCTTTCATTCTCACAAGTAAATACTATTACCCCCATTTTACAGATGAGATTACTGATTTAAAGTTTCGTCTGGGGGATCCCTGGGTGGCTCGGCGGTTTGGCGCCTGCCTTTGGCCCAGGGTACGATCCTGGAGTCCCGGGATTGAGTCCCACGTCGGGCTCCGGCATGGAGCCTGCTTCTCCCTCCTCCTGTGTCTCTGCCTCTCTCTCTCTATGTCTATCATAAATAAATAAATAAATCTTTAAAAAAATAAAGGTTCATCTGCCAAAGTCACACTGTTAGCAATTGGTACAGCCATGTTTTCTGCCTTTAGGGCCTGAGCTCTTAATCTGTCAGCTCTATCAGCCAATTTTAGGCTGGCCTGAACCTTGTGGGAAGCTCCCTGAGGGTGATCCTCCAGAAAGTCGAGGTTCCACTCAGATGTGGGCTGCAGGACCAGATTGCACTGATGCAGGCTGGCTGGGTCCAAGGACCTAGGTCCCACAGGATCAACCAGAAAAGTCCTTGGCTTCATGTAGGAGAGAAATCAAATGTGAGCCAAAGAAAGTGAAAACAGTTTACTGAATCATGTGAGTGACAGAGGATAGCAGAGGGAATGTCCAGGAGACTCGGAAAGGAGAGAAGAATGAGTCTTGTTGCTTGGAGCTAGGGGTTTATTCTGGCAAAGGGTCCGGGGTACGTGTTTCTTCAGGAGTCCATGGTACGATCCAATCAAAGGCCAGTATCAGGTGAATGAACAATAGGCATTATCTCATAAATTACCGAAGGTAGGGGTCAGCTAAGGTTTGTTTGAACGTAATGTACTGGAACATGTTTGGGATCTGGCTTTTCTTAGATGTTATCAGGTATTTGGGGCCTAGGACAAAACTCAGAGAATGATTAATTTTCTTGCTTCCGCCTTGAAGTGTGAGCATAGCTTCTTTGGCTTATTCAGAGGCAAAATACGAAACATGAGTAAATTGGGTCGAGCAGAAAAACAGCAGAGACGGAGGCCTTCTGAAACGGAGCTTCCTACTTCAGCACCATGCCCTTTCTCGGCATTAGCAAAGTCGAAACAGGTTTTGTGCAGGCACCGGAAGGGAGGGGCTGCACCAGAGCGGGCAGGAGGAAGGTGTGCTTTCTGGAGCATGTCCACTAGATGGCGCTCCAACACCGAGCCAAAGAGCTCGGGCAGCCAAGTGGGAGGCCCCCCAGCGGAGAGACGCAGAGCGAGGCCTTCTCTCTTCTGGCCAGCCTCCCCAGGACCGGCGGCTGGGGTCCCGACCGAGGTCTGCGCCTGGGCCTTCCTCCTGAGCGCTGCCCACCAACCCAGGTCCCAAACCTTGCTCTGCTCTCCCGGCTCTCTGAATCTCCCACCCCCTTTCCTGCTGCCCTCAAGGGATAGACTCTGGGCGAGAAGGAGACTCAGGGCACCTGGGAGAGAATCTTCCTGCTTTCTCCGGCAAATTGAGCAGTGCCCAGCACCTCCCAGTGCCTCCACAGCACTGCCTGCCTCTTCCCTCCGTTCCCTTCCTGAATTCCCCAGGCCCTCCCTGTCACTCCCACCCTCTCAGCTTCTGCCAGTCTTCTGAGGCAGGGACCATTAAGGCCGTTTCCACAGATTTGGTGATGCAAATGAATGCAAATATATGCAAATAGCCATGTAAAGGAGGCTTGCCACTGTGGTTCTAAGTGGCTGTCACAGCTTCTCTGACACCTGTTCTGAGAGACAACTGCCCTGCCCCCCTCCTGCTCAGGCATCTATCTGCTATTTACCCCCCTTTCTCTTCCAAAGCTGACTTCTGGCCCCCTTTCCTTCAGAGCGCTGGGTGGTTTTGGGTTACAAAGGACCCTTGGAGTCTTATCTCCACACTCTAGAGAGGACAAGGAGGGAACCCCATCTTAATGCGCACAGACTTTGGCATCTGAAAATTACATCATTTTCTGGCTGTGTGGCCTTGGAAGAACAGCTTAACTTCTCTAAGCCTCAGTTTCATCATCGGTAGAATGGCAATAATGATAGTATTCACCCCAGGCTTTTGTAAAGATTCCACACAATACTGCATGGAAAGCGCCTTAGCACAGTGTCTCTAAACAAAAGAAGTGCATTAGCTATTAACATCATTATTGTCATTGACCCCACTGGTCAATGCTTGGAGACTGGTATGCAGGGGGACACAGCTCAGGCATGTGTACATGTAGCCCCCTCCTTGTGCATGCACGCGCATACACGCGTGCACAGCTGACAGCCTCACGCACTGGCGGGGCACATGCTCCGGTACACACACATTCAGAAACACACACAGGAGGAGGCTGTGGGAGGTGGAATCTGAGTCATCGAGACCAGAACTGTGGGTGGTGCCTTTGTCCTGATTTCCGGGGCTCCATGCTCCATTTCAAACAAGAAAATCTATGGGGGATGGCACAGCCAAGCCTCCAACCAAAGCTCATTGTGTGGGCCTTCTTGGATCAGCCCCCTCCCCAGCTGGTCCCCACCCAGCTCTGTGTCATCTAGGCTCTCCTTCCTCTGACCTTGCTCTCAACGCCACTGACTCCCCACAGGAAGGGCACGGCAGGCACTCTGGTTCCTTGACGTCATACTGCAAGGCCTCGATGACATCATGAAGCAGGTGCCTCCCACTCCCTGGAGCATGCCTGGGGAGCTTGATGAGTATGGCGGGGAAGGAGATCTGGGGGAGTTAACATGTGGCGGTAGTTGAGAGCCCTTAATTGGGAAGCAGGTAGGTTCAAGTTCAAGTAAGTCCTGGCTTTATGTGACCTTTGGTAGTTTTCTTAACCTCTGTATCTCAATTTTTTCACTCAGGGGATGAAGTCAGTCATACCCAACTCAGAGGGGCTTTATGTCTTTTCCATGAGATGATGCACATAAGTAGATACTTTCTTCAGTGCCGCGTGGACTGAATGTACATACATGGCCGTTATTTTGGATGATGCTTATCAAAAGTAAGGGCACATGGTCTGGGCAACCCACCCCTAGCAGCTGGAGCTGCCCCTCTTCCCACATTACCCAGGCCTGGAGAGGAGGAGAGCCACAGTGCTACTTGCTACATGGGGTCCTAGAGGGCCACCTCCTAGGTTGGGCATGGGTGGGGATATCATGCTTGTGTCTCTGGAGACAGGTTTGGCCAGCTTTTCTTCTCTTGGATGGGGAAATACTGGTCATGATGGGACAGAGTCTTGAAAATTCTTTCTTTGAAAGGAAACTGCCATTTACTGTGCACCTGTAACGTGCCAGGTACCATGCTGGGTGCTGTTCCACGTGAGCTCCTTTCACCTTTCCAGCAGTCCTGAGAAGAAAATGAGTGACTTGCCCAAGGACACACAGTGGATAAACATAGGAACCAGGATGCAGACCTACTCCCATTCCATGCTCTCTGCCTTACCGCGTCTTTCAGAGGTTTTAACTGATTCATGGACATAGCATCCAAGAGTATCAATTCCCTGAATGTGCAGGGGGAAGGTTCTCTATTTCTTGGGTCCGTCTCTTGAGAGCCTTGTGGGTGATGGCAGAGCTGGTGTGAGCTAGTTAATATACTGGAAGTGTCCCCAGGTGTCATACACTTGGCTCCCAGCCAATGGTTATATGATATCAGGGAAGGGACACAGGTGCACGGGACACAGGTGCATGGAGGTAGGGGGTGGGGTGGGGGCATCCTAGACACCTGCTGGAGGCTCAGTCCTATGCCAGTGGGTAGGTGGGTGAGGAGGGGGAAGCAGCAGATGGACAGGGGCAGGATGGGGGAGGGATGCTGAGTTGGCTCTGAAGCCCAAGGTGACTTGAGAATCTGCCAAGAAGAGGCAAGTGTGAAGGAGAAGAAAGGAAGGGAGGGGAGGGGAGCTGTAGTGGAGGAGAAACTGAGGCAACCCAGAGGGAAAGGATAGTGGGGTCAGGACGTTTGCCCAAAAATGGTTAGGTATACAGGCTCTAGGGTGAGATGATTCCAGTGGCAAGAATGGTCCATTAGTTTCCTCAGCTGCAAACCAGGGTACAAGTAGTCTGTACCCCGAGAACCTCCAGTTCTCTACCACTAGAACATAAACTTCATTTTGGCCTAACTGCTAAGGAACAAGCCACAAGGACGTTAATCGCTATTGGGCCCAGGAAGGGCCAGCTTCAGAAGGCTCCAGGGGCAGCTTCCCACTCACGTGTAACCATATCATTTCTCCAAGCAATGGTCACCTTTGCCTCTGGCCCCAGATCAAAAGGCCTGCATAGTGGGGGCTCCAAGAGTATTCACTGAAAAGACGAAGCAAATAATACATGTCACTTGGCTGGTACATTGGTCAATAACTACACCTTAGGTGATTTAATGTCAGCAAATATTTCTGTTTTCAGCAAATAAGACCCCATCCTTACCCTCATGGTCCGATAGATCAGAGGGTAAAGAGTTTAAGGTGGTGATGAGTGTTACCGGGGTACCTTCAGGGGTGTTCCCAAACCAAGGCCCAGAGGAAAAGGTGGCCAACATTTGGAGGAAAAAAAATTGCATGTGGTTAGGCTGGGTTGGGGAGCCGGCCCCTGGAGCCTTCTGAAGCAGGCCCTTCCCGGCCCCAACAGTGATTAAGATCCTTGTGGCTGGTAACTCGGCAGCCAGGCCGGAAGAAAAAGCCCGTAATTAACAAGCTGGCACTCACACAACCACATGTCGGCACGCCCAAGTGCTGGGATAGCTGTCTGTCAGTTGTAGAAGCTGGTGGAATTTTTTAGACAGCTGGGCTCAAGCCGGGAAATGAATATAAGTTACATTTCTATGCATCGTTGTTCATGGTGGTAAAAAAAATTAATCAGTGACATAGCTGTGACACATACTCATTTAAGAGTCTACAGAGAAATGTTCATTTGTCAGAGGCAGCAAAGAAGAGATTATGTGTCAGCCGGGGAGGGGTAAAATATTTATACAATGGCTAATAAACACCGGTGTGTAAGGGGGTCAATTGATTGTGTCAGTGGCCACATGACAAATACACCAATGAGCAGCCATGGGCACTACCCCTGTGCCCGGGGGCTCCATTCTGATGACAAATACACAACGTGTTACTGTTAATGCTCCCTGCCGACCACCCTCTCGGCCCTCTTTGCCGGCTGGGCAACCGCAGATTACTAGGAAGCAGAACTCCCAGGGAAGCTGCCTACCCCCAAATTCATTAAGTTGAACTTGAAGTTGGTAAATTACTCCCCAAATGCCAAGACAGCTGCAAAAAACACATTTCTTTGTGTATGTGCTGTTTTTTAAAACTTCATGTTTCTGAATTTCAGAAACATGATTGGAGGAAAATGATTGGCCTTGTTCCCTATCTCCACCAAGACCACACACCAGCACTCCTTTTTTTTTTTTAATTTTATTTATTTATTCATGAGAGACACACACAGAGAGAGAGAGAGAAAGAGAGAGAGAGAGAGAGAGAGAGGCAGAGACACAGGCAGAGGGAGAAGCAGACTCCATGCCGGGAACCTGACATGGGACTCGATCCCGGGACTTCAAGATCACGACCTGGGCCAAAGGCAGGCGCCAAACCACTGAGCCACCCAGGGATGCCCCACACACCAGCACTCCTGATGCAGACCTCACCCTACCCTGTGCCCTCTTGGGTAGGTGGGGGACCCCCCCACACCTGCCATTGCCTAAAGGGACAGTAGTCTGGTTGAGACATATGCCATCCCCAGGCAGAAAGGAGGCCCCTGACTCTCACCTCCCTCTATGAAGTTGTGAGAAAGCCTATCAAACTTCCCAGAAGGGGAAGGACATCCTATCAGCAATGACTGCTATTAGTTTTGGAGCCCTGATCACCTACCAGGCCCTGTGTCAAGCACTCTACATACATTATTTCATTGAATCTTATACCACCCTTGCAGTAGTTCTTTTTTTTTTTTAAGATTTTATTTATTTATTCATAGACACAGAGAGAGAGGCAGAGACACAGGCAGAGGGAGAAGCAGGCTCCATGCAGGGAGCCCGATGTGGGACTCCATCCCAGGTCTCCAGGATCACACCCCAGGCTGCAGGCAGCGCCAAACCACTATGCCACCGGGGCTGCTCCCCTTGCAGTAGTTCTAATGTTCAGTCCAGCTGTATAGTAAGAACACCAAAACTCCAAGAACTAGCTTTTCTAAGCCTCTCAATTTAATAGTGGGAGGTGGGATTCCAACCAGGTAGGACTCTGGAGCACAGCCTTCTGGGCCTGGCTTGCCTGTTTGACCATGTTGGAGCTATGTGTCTCATGGTTAACACCTGAAAATCTTAATCCTCTAAACAATTCAGATTCTAAGTGATTAATTTATAGCCTAGAAGACTGAAAACTTCTGGAAACAGAGACTGTGTCCTATGTTCTTTGCTCACTACATTCACTCCAGAAAAACTTGGCTGATTCTATCTCTCAACATAGAGCTACTCCCAATCCCCAAAATGCCTCCCACCATCCTGGCGGAGGACTGTGGGTCTTGTCACCCCCTCCAAGGCCTGAGAGAGGCCTCCCTCCCCTCTTCTGCACTTGCTCCCAGCCTCAAGCCTCCTGCCAGATGCTGTAATGCCCCCATCACTCCTATGAGGGCATCTAGCATCCAACACCATCATTTGATTTGGGATGGGATGACACTCTGAGAAAACAGTTGCAGATGAAATTTCACACTATCTATGAATGTGGAGATTATAGATAAGCACACGTTGCAGCTTGTTTTTAGTTTTTAAAATGAGATTCTCCCTTACAAAGTGGTACTCCACTGTGGAACTGTTAATAATGATAATATTGATGATAGTGATAATAATATTAGTTGCATTTATTGAATGTTTATTATATGCTAAGTGCTTTGTGTGTTATTTCGTATAACCCTCACAATCCCGTTTTACAGATGAGAAAACTAAGAACCAGAGAAAATTTTTTTTAATATTTTATTTATTTATTCATGAGAGACAGCAGGAGAGAGGCAGAGACACAGGTAGAGGGAGAAGCAGGCTCCATGCAGGAAGCCTGATGTGGGACTTGATCCCAGGTCTCCAGGATCAGGCCCTGGGCCAAAGGCAGCACTAAACCGCTGAGCCACCAGGGCTGCCCAGAACCAGAGAAATTAAGTAATCTGCCCAAGGAGGTGGGCAAATTATGTAGCTAGTAGCTAATAGGTGCTGGGATTTGAACCTAGCTGTACAATCTACAAAGCCCCTGGACTCTTACATATTAAGGCCTGAATTCTCTCCTATTGCACAGAAGTGGCTCCACCCAGCCCAGATCGGGCTTCAGCCATATTGAAATACCGTAGCTCCAAAGCTGGTCTTGGGATCTCTGCCTTTGGGCCTTTGCAAAAGCTGTTCCCATTGCTTAGAATGCCCTTCCTTCTGCTTGCTCTCAGATGGGTATCTCATTGAGGACCACTGTGGAGAAGCTTTGGTTCTCACATCTTACCCCATTTACAAATCAAACCCCTCCCCTGGCCTCCAGAGTCTCCCCCAAGCTCATCCAAGAGTGCCCCTAGAAGCCTGCCCTCCCACATTCCCACAGCCTACAGGACTCGCTCCAAGGGTCTAGGACAAAACATGACTGGAAAAGATCTTGCACAAGAGTGGACTATATCCCCAGTGCCAGACCCATCCTCCACATGGCCTCCACAGCATCCTCAACTGATCAGATCACTGCCCTGCCACATGTCCCTCTCCAACACTGCACAAACCTCACCACCTCTCTCCTCGAGCCAAACTGTCTCACTTATGTGGTCCCTGAACAGATGCTGCTGTCTCTTGCCCCTGGCTCTTTCTACTTGGAACATTCTTCCTTCTTTTTCTGCTGTCTGCCTCCTAACTCATCTCTCAAGATTCATTTTGGGTTCCCTTTCCTTCCAGAAGTCTTCCCAGATTTCTCTAGCCTGGGCTAGCACCTTCAGAGCAGGAGATTGACCACTGACAACTGTGGTATTCCTAATGCCAGGCATACACAGAAAGGCCTCAGTGAATGTCAAATGAACATGTAAGTTAAATGAGTGAACTGAGAGTGCATAGAACCATAGAAAATACAGATTCCTAAGAATCCCAGACTCCACAGAGGAGATTTTGGAGGTTTTGGGTCTCAGAAGGAGCCTCAATTAAGGCAGGGAGATCCTATGAATGGGGTTAAAGTCAGATTGTTCAAACAGACCAGCAGTATGCCCTGGATGTAACTAGCTTCTTTGAGCTTTGGCCACATCACCTGTAACATGAGGACTAATAATATAGCCAATATCATGAGGTTCTGTTGGAAATTAAAGGGGATAACGCAAGTCAGGTCATATATATGTGCTCAACAGCTATCTGTTGTTGCTGCTGCTGTTGAAAACTGAATTAGGCAGGATGGCTAAGGAGGTGGGCTATATAAGCTACTCCAGGATCCTGGGTCAGGGGATGATTGTATTTGGGGCCCAGCTTTGGCCTGCCCCCAGGCTGTGTGACCTCAGACAAGATTCTTCCCTCTCTGAGTCTTGGTTTTCTCCTCTACAAAATAAGGACATTAATTTCCCTTCTAGTAACTACCCAATAGGATTACTGTGGGAGATCATGAGATAATATATGTGAAAAGGCTTTGAAATGTGTTCAGGGCTGTATAAATGCAAGGGATTATGCTTATCTACAGCCAGTTCGTAGGGACTTAATTATTAGTCAGCATTCACAGGCACCAAAGCTTTGATGCAGCCCTGTAAATGTTCCCTTGGTAGCTCCTTGGTAATGGAAGGGCCCTGTGGAGAAACTGAGGCTGAGTCATTGGCATGTGTTTAAAGGCCCTCGACAGTAGAGGGCAGGGTGGCAAGGTGGCACAGAGAGCATGGCATTGGTGTTGCCACCCCAGAGCTGATCCCTGGTTCTAGGGCCTCCTTCCACCGGTGCAGAGGCGGGAGGCTATAGAGATGGAGTGGAAACTCCTTGGCTTCAAGGGTGAAGGGCTTCAGATGCTGCCAGGGGCCACTGTTCTGGGTTTGCTCCTGGTGGCTCCTTAGGCTGGAGGAGCTGGAGACAGGCAGCAGCTGGCAATGACTCGGCATTTGCTAGGCCTGGCTGGCTGGTGAGGGAAAGGTGCGGGGCCTCCTGGTGTTTGCAGACCCAGAGCTGTGTTCTTTGGAGGGTGGAAGGGAGGTGGGTCCAGGCTGCCCAAGGCTAGGCTCGCCCCCAGGAACTCAGAGCAGGCCCAGCTCTTTTTTTTTTTTTTTTAATTTTTATTTATTTATGATAGTCACAGAGAGAGAGAGAGAGAGAGACGGAGACATAGGCAGAGGGAGAAGCAGGCTCCATGCACCGGGAGCCCGACGTGGGATTCTATCCCGGGTCTCCAGGATCGCGCCCTGGGCCAAAGGCAGGCGCCAAACCGCTGCGCCACCTAGGGATCCCTAGGCCCAGCTCTTCATCAGGGAGAGGCAACCAGCCAGAGGGGTGTCCCTAGCAGGGCAGGGTCTGAGAGTGGATGGCTATGGAAGGAGGAGATAAAAGACAGGTTGGAAAGCAAAAACCTAGCCCTGAGATGCCAGAAGTTATTCCTCTGAAGATGCGGGTGAGTGGGAGGGACTAAAAGTGAAGGCATGGAGTCCCAGTGACATCATGCATTTATTTACTCATCCACAATACATCCAGAATACCTACTATATGCTGGGTAACTGAAGATAAAGCAGTAAACAAGACAGAGCTCTCCTGATCTTGTGGAGTTTAGTCCAGCGAAGGAGATGGATATCAAACATGTACATTCCCCCAGGGGAAATGCAGGGGGCTTTAGAAGGGGAAATGAGGCTCCACCCAGGCCCCACAGCGGAAGGGCCTTTCCTGAGAAGGGAGCTTTGAGCTGAGGCCAGAAAGAGTGGGCTGGCTGGCTGGCCAGGACTGGGGGTGGAATCAGTTGAATTCAACAACTATTTATGGGTCAACTACTTTTGATAAACCAATACACCCAGTCTCTGTCCTCAAGAGTTTAGAGATTGAAGGAAAAAGTCTCCCAAGAGGAAGGAACTGCATCTGCAAAGGCAGAGGCCAGAGGGGTCGAGGCGCCCCCCCCCCCCGAGGATACCCCCTGCGCATGCACCACAGACAGCACCAAGTGCAGGAGAGGTGGGAGGCCAGGGGGCAACAGAAGACCTTCCCCAGGCCCTGGAAGGTATTTGGGGCTTGTCTCTGGGCAGTGAATGAGATGCTTGGATTTGCATACTTGGAAGGCCACTCTCAAGTATCCAGTGGCACCAGGGCAGATGAAAAGTCACATGTGGGAGCTTCTGTCCCACATTCCCTGCTATCAGACCAGGTGTGAAGGCAGGGGAGGGTGTATCTAGGCTGCACGTCTAAATGGCTGTCACACTGTCTGTCACTGACCCAATGCAGGAGTGACTGAAGCTCCTGTGTCTGCCTCACGCCTCCTCACCCCTTTATTAGTGTTGGTGAGCTAGCCCTGGATCTACAGCAGTCCTCTCGTGGGCCTGGCGCCTCTGTCTGTCTGAGTTTCACAAGAGATCTGTCCAGGAAGTAGAGCCAGTACTCCTACTCCCATTTTACAGATAGTGGTATTAATAACAGTAGCTGACATTATTGAGAGCTTAACTGTGTGAAGACCATGTGCGTATACTGCCTCACTAAATAGCCTCAGTAACCACCTCCATTTTACAGAGGAGTCATTGCCCAAGGGCACACAGCTTGTAAAGAGCAGAGTTGAGGCCAGAATCCTCTCCTCATCTCCTGTCCCTGTCCCAGGCCATCACAGCCACTCCGGGCCTTTCATTTCTCCTCTTGTTGCTTCAGTCTTCCTGAGCAGATAGTGACCTAATAGTGCTGGAACAGCTCCATCTCCTGAGCTCAAATGGAGGGCTTCACTCTTTCATACCCCTTCCCCAACCCATGCCTGCACCCCACCCCTTGCAGGACAGTGCTCCTAAAATCCCAAGCATCTGTGCCGGAATGCTGTAGGCACCCCTGCTCATAGCAAGCACTGGTGCTCTCCTAAATCTTTCCAGAACACAGACCCCTCCTGCCTCCATCTCAGAGCATCACTTGGTCAGAACAGACAGGGGAGGCAGGATCGATGTGCAGAGAACTCGGTAATAATCCCTGAGCAGGCAGTCAGGCTTCTGTATAAAGACAGATTAAAAACTCATTGGGTTGAGATAAGGAAATAATTCAGCCGGTTGGCCACAGTGGGAAAGCCTGCGGCTGCAGGTGCTAGTGCTGGTACAGGTGAGGGTTGCCAGGACAGGAGCAGCTCCTGGCCTTGGGAATCTGTACTTCCCCCTCCTTGGGTTTCACCCTCAGAGCCACCTTTGCTGCCTGCCTTGAAGCCAGAGCTGACAAATCCCAGTCCCTCAGGGAGCAGTGAGGGGGAGGCAGCCTGGGGAAGCTGGAGACCAGAGCTGCTGCCTAGCTCCACACCCTGGTTTATTTCCTACACGGCACTGAAATTACTTTGCTCATTTATTTGTTTACTTGTGTGCTGTCTGTCTCCTCACCTAGACTGTAAGCCCCACGATGCCAGGGACCTGCAGGTCTCGTGTTCTGCAGTGTCCCCAGCCCTCAGCTCACAGTAGGGACTTAATAACTGCTGAGTAAATGAACGCATGGCTTGGAACCCTGGCTCTTACGACGCACTTTAAGTGTATGATCTCGCTGACCCCCGTCCCCTTGGCTGAAAAATGGGCACAGTGGTATCTTCCAAACATCCAATCCAGCCCCTGGCTCCTAGAAAGGGTGATTACTGAAGAGAAATGGATAATGTGTCTGACACGTGAGTCGCCATCAGGGGGCGCCCTTGTGCAAGGCCCCGGTCGCGCTGCGCCCTCCGCCGGCTTCCGAGCGCCTGCAACCCAGGCCGCCCCTGGTGTCCCGCCCCCACCTGTGGAGGGTTACCTCTTCCCCACTCCAGCCCATTCACACGTCCACCCCACTACCGGCGCGCGTGCCTGCTCGGGGGACCGTCTCCGAGCCCCGTGCCCCCTCCCCCTTGCCGGGCCCAGACTCCTTCCGCCCACGCGGCCCCATATGCTGGAAGAGCCTCCCACTCCCCATCTGTCTAGCCACTTCCTTGCCCCCGTCCTCGTCTTCCGCGTCGTCCCCTCCTCCGGGAAGCTGGTCGTGATTGAGGAGTGGAGGAGGGCCGACGTCGCGCGGGACAACCGCCTTCCACGCCCCACTCCTGCAGCCGCCGACCTTTGGGAAAATGCCCGCTGCCTTGTGCAGACGACGATCCCCAGGGCCAACCTCCCAGCCTCGAGTCAGGATGTGCGAACAGATGCAAGAGAGAAGTGCGCGTGTGCTTCAGTTCTGTGGGCGAACCTGCTGAGGTGGAGGGGGGGGCTGGAAGGACCCCGGTGTCAGCGGGGCTGGCTGGGACCACTGCTCGGCGCTGCAGCGCGAAAGCCAGATCCCGGGGCCAGAGCTCCTGGGCCGGTCCACTCAGTGACCCGGGCGTGCACGTGGGCGGCCTGGGACCAAGCCACCGCCCCTAGCGGCCGCAGGCCCAGGGAGCGCCGAGCGGAGGAACACAGCCTGCTGTTCTCGCCTGAAGGACCGGTTTCTTTTCGAAGATTGATTATTGCTGTGCGTGTGTGTGTGTGTGTGTGTGTGTGTGTGTGTGTGTGTGTGTTCCTTCGGGCATTGTTAGTTTTTTTTTTTTTTTAATGCACCTTGCTTGTCTAATGAATGTATGAGTGCACCTACAACCGGAGGCTGTTTTAATGAAAGGTGAGGGCTCTGAGAGGGAAATAAATAAAAGATCATTTCCCCATCCCCTGACACCCCTTCCCCCAACAGCAGCTCTCCATCCACAGCTGTCTTCTGGAGTCCATGCCCCTGTGAAAGAATTCTGTTCCTGTTTGAATGTTCCCATGTAAATGCTGCTGCTCTCCCGAGGAAATCACACCCTTCAGTCGGTCCCTCTCAGGGCCTTTATTAAGGGTGTGAGGGGGGAGATGATGGAGGGGAAGGGAAGCTCTCAGGGAAAGGAGGAAGGCTTCCTCTCAGGCTGGAAAGCTGGATTGTGGATTTGCTCACCCACTGGTTGAGCGAGTGCCCACTCTGTGCCTGGCCTTGTGCTGAGAGCCGTGGATACAGAGAAAACAGGCACAGGGTCATATCAGTGTCCTCAGCATCAACTATTTGTTTGGCATCTCTTGGGACTACATTTTGACCCTGGAGAATTAAACTCAGAACGGTACAATTTCCTCACCTGTGATATGGAGATGAGAATGAGAGGCGCCTGAGTGGCTCAGTCGGTTAAATGTCTGCCTTCTGCTCAGGTCATGATCCCAGGGTCCTGGGATTGAACCCTGCAGTGTCCTCCCTGCTCAGTAGGGAGTCTGCTTCTCCTCCTTCTGCCCTTGCCCCCATGGCTCCTGCTCTTGCTTGCTCGCTCTCTCTCTCCCAAATGAATACATTTTTTAAAAAACCTTTTTTTTTTTTTAAATGGAGATGAAAATGAGATCGCAGGTGTAAAGTGCTTAGTACTGTACCTGGCACAAAGCAAGCACTTAATAAATGCTAGTATTATTATGTACCACGTGGTTAGTGTAGGGGCTGTGAGAAGGCGAAGCAGTGGGACACAGACCTAGCTAAACTCTGTCCCAGCCATCCTTTAACAGATAATTGCTGAATGCTTAGGTACCAAGCACTGTTTTCTGCCTCCTGGATGCAGTGGTGAGACAGGTAGACCCCGCCTCCATGGACAGAGAGCTTGTGTCTAGTAGGGGAGATTGGGTCCCTAGACAGGCTCTTCGGTGGCAGGGTGGGCAGAGCTGTAATATGGCAAAGTACAGGCAGCCGTGGGAGCTCAGAGCAGGGGTACTTTACACTAACTGGCTTCCCAGAAGAAGGCAGTTTAGCCAGACAGAGGTGTGGGGGACGGGGTGAGGATGTGTGAGGGTTGGGAGGGAATTTCTAGGCATGTGGAACTGCCTGTTGGAAGGCACAGAGGTTAAGAGAATGAGCTCCTGGCTGGTTTTGGAAATGAAATTTCAGTCTTTCATGATGGTAAATGAAACAGCTTTGGGATCAGATACCTGGAATCAAATCCTTGGTCTGCTGTTTACCAGCTATGTGACCTTAGTCACGTTATTTAAACTCTCTGTGCCTCAGTTTCCTATTCTGTAAAATGGGTATATTATCAATAAGAGATTAATAATAGTACCCACTTCATTGGATTGTTGTGTACAGTTAATGAAGTGACATCTGTAAAGGGCTTAGCCCAGGGCCTAGCATAAGGTAAACATTCAATAACTGTTAAACAGTAATATTTGGTGAAGATTACACCACAGCATTGAGAGGTGAGTGAGAGAGTCAGATCATGAAGGACCTTATAATCGATGTTAAGGGGTTTGAACAAACATAGAAGCAAGAGAGAATTAGTGGAGTGACAGATCCAATCTGCACTCATCCCTGGCATCACTTTAGGCTCCTCTATTTTCTTTTTTTCCCCCTGGACTCCTCTCTTTCACACTCCACATTTAGTTCATTAGCAGATATTGTCAGCTCTCCCTTCATAAATCATGCAGCATCTGACCACTTCTTACCACTTCCAGAACCACCGCCCGGGTCCAAGCCATCATCTCCCCACACATTGTTCCAGTGGCCTCCTAACTGATCTCCTTCCTTTTCTTCTTGGCTCCCTAAGGGTTAGTTCTCCAAGCAAAGCAACTAGAGGGATCCTGTTAAAATGTAAATCAAATTGTGTCATTCCTCTGCTCAAACCCTCCAATGGCTCCACATTTCGCTCAGAGTCAAAGCCAAAGTTTTTAAAATGGCCTACAAACCCTGCAAGGTGTGGCCTCCTGCCAAATCTCTCCCTCTACTCTTACTCCTCTAGCTTTGCTGCTCTCTGTACACTTCCTCAAACATAAACCTGCCAACCACAGTCCCAGCTGAGGATTTTGCACTTGCTGTTCCATCTGCCTGGAAGCTAGAGCTCCACTTGTCAGCAAGGCTCTCTCCCTCACTTCCTTCAGATGTTGCTCTGTGAGGGCCTTTCCCCACCCCACCCCGCCCATCTTGCAAATAACAGGCCTCTCTCCTGCCTGAGCATTCCTTAGTTCCTTCCTCTGCTTTTTTTCTTTCCATGACAGTTATCACTCTCTAGATATTATATATTGACTTGATTATTTCTTATTGGTCCTCCACCTCCCGGCTGGAATATAAGCTCCATGAAGGCAAGGGCTTTGTCCTGTTCATTGACATGCCACCAGTGTATAGGACAGTGTCATGGCATATGGTAAGCTCTTAATAACTGCCTGTTGAATGGATGAGTAAATAAATGGCTGTACATCAGAGAAAGACCACTGTGATGCAGTGTACAGAATGGGGGCAGGATGGGAGAACTTTGCACTTGCCCCAGGGAGGGCTGATAGACAGTTCACATGGGCCTAGGTGATAAAGTTGGGAAGCAGTGAGTGGTCTGGAGAGATACTTAGGTGTCTGTAGAGTTTGGGGACTGTCCAGTGGTGAGAGAAAGGATGAGGTGAAGGACAGTGATGTTGCCCCATTTTTGGGTCTAGGTATCTTGGTGAACAGTCATGCCCATGACTGAACTGGGGAAGCAAATTGAGGTGAGGGGTTGTTGATGTGAGCCTATCTAAACCTCAGTTGCCTTATTTGTAAAACGGGGAGGATTCGACATCCCCACTTTTTACTTTCTGGGGTAGTTGTGGAGACCGATAAAAGAAATGTAAACCTTTTGTATGAATGCCCAGTGGGTTCCCATCTATGAAGGAGCATTATTATTATTACTATTAAAGTCCATTTAGGGAGATCTCACAGGCAAGTGAGATGAGAACCTGTGGCAGAAGCTAATCAAATGCCAGCCTAGGTCAAAGCAAATGCCAGAAAGCATAGTTAAGTCGATATATGCAGTGGGTGGTCAGGGAGGGAGAAAACATTGTGGCCTGAGCTGTCAGAGGCTATTCAGAGAAGGGATTTGGATGGATCATGGATTGAGAAAAAGGGGAACAAGAGCACAGATTGGGGTTTAAAGGCCTGTGAGCATAAAAGCCCCAAGGTAGTTTGGAGATCTGGTGGTATGCAGGGACCCCAGGATATGAGATGGATGATGACCACCACTGGACCTCCTCCTCCCTGCCTTCACTTGCCAAATGAGAGAATCATGGTAATCTTTAGGCAAGGGACAGAGAGGGCAAATCCTGAGTAATTGGGCAGAAACATCACTGCCCAGCCCCTGGGCCCAATGAGGGTATAAGGAACTTGTCCCAGCCAAGAGAAAGAGTAGATGGGCAAACAGGGGAGGGAAAGGTTGGGGCAGTTGAGTCTCCTGCCCAGAGTGGAAGAGGGTTGAGGAATGGAGGGCTGGAGATTTCCTTGGGCAGCCACTGATAGGATGACATGATTGATTCAGTTTTTGATTTCTGTTCTGGTGTGCAGGGCCTAGTCCTCAGCCTTGCTGAGGGCCTGGGTGACTGGTAGACCCAGGCAGCTACTTCTCCATACCTCACTAAAAACAGGAGTAAGCTGCCTGTCCCTTGCTCCACCCTCCCTAGTGCTAGGGAAAGCCAAAGCTGTGTCAGGATGGGACAGACTTCTCCAAAGTGATGGACCCAACTGTAGATTCTCAGTCTGGTTTGTGAGTTGTGATTACTTAGTTCCCATTTCAAGGAATGTTTTCCCCCACCTCATACCTAGCCAGTTTATAAGCCTTCATCCATTTACCAGTTCAAATTTCAGGCCCTTTCTGGCCACCTTGCCCTGGATGAGTCCTCTCATCCCCTGCCTGTCACCTCATTTGTTTCATTTCCCTAGAAAGCATGTGTCACCAAATCATATCTTTTACTGACTTATTAATAAGTCCTTGTATGCTTCCTTGGACTGGATTATAAACTCTGTAAGGCTGGGACCCTAACCTGTCTCTTGTCCATCTTACTCTCTCTTCAATACCTAGAATAGTGCCTAGCATATAATAGACACTTAATAAATTATTTGTAAGATGAAGGAATTAAATGAGTGAAGGAGTTCCTTCCCATATCTCTCACACCCTAAAGGACAAGGAGGAAATCATATATATGTGGTCACAGATATGACCATGGAGTCATATCTAAAGAGATTGGGCACAACCTCAAGCTGTAAGGCCCATGAGCTCAGACGTGTGTGTGTGTGTGTGTGTGTGTGTGTGTGTGTGTGTTGATGAGAAGGGGGAAGACCACCAGTTGCAAGCTGAGCTTCCTGCAGCCTCAAAGGCAGGGAGTCCCAGAGACTTGTTCAAAGGCCCGCTTCTTTTGAGGAGCAGGAGAGAGGAAGAGATGAGGAGGGAGAGGAAGCGAAGAGGAGGGATTCTGAAGATGCCCCTAGAGGCATGCAGCGCTTGCACGACCTCATACTGCCAGCTGGGGGCACCCAACCAAGTATGACCACATCATCCCCACAAATTTCCAGACCAACTGAAGCCCCCCGCTGCCCCTCCTCCTGGAGAAGTGTCAATGTGAAGAGGGAGAATTTGCTCTCTCAAGTGTGACCTGGGGTTGGCGATGAATACCAGAGACGGTGGTTTCAGCTAGAATAACATGTCCCACGGTGGGCTGCGTTCGGGAATGCTGGATTGGGTAACTGGCAAATTGAAAGGCTGTTTCATACTATAATGGTTAAAGAAAAAGGGAATTATCTCATGCCTTTCTTTTCGGCTATCAAGGTGTCAGCGTATGCTAATTACCTGGCAGAGGCTTCAACGGAAAGAGGAAGAACAACTATTATATTTCTGAAGAAAGATTTATCTTGTGTTATTGGCGCCAGTTGGAGGAGGAGGTGGGGGTGGCAGGGGGTCAAAGAGGCAAATCGAGAGCTGTTCCTTGACTCGAAAGGAATTGAAATGCCTTTGAACTGAGGCTTCTCTCCTAAGATTAGAAAAAACAAGCCTCGCTGGGAGAGGTTCTGCCCTGAGCCTGTCAGGGGAGGGGACAGGATGGGCAGAGGGCTCCAGTGTCCTAGGAGAGTGTGGGAGGGTCAGGCTGGGTGCAGCTGGCTGCAGAGGGCAGTGAGACTCCTGCTTTCATTCACTGATTGATTATTCATTGATTGATTATGCGAAGGGGGACTTTCAGAGAAAAGAGGAGGTGAAGAAACAGGCTTGGAGTCAGGCAACACTGAGTTTTAAATCCTGGCTCCTCCACTTCTTCACTGGGGTCCATGGCACATCTTTCAGAGACTCTTTCTTGTCATCTCTGGGGAAAATAATACCCCCTTTATATGGTTACTATCACAATTAAACGGGTCATGAAATGAAGTGCTCAGTGCAGCTCAGTCATAGCAGCTGTCGATATGATTATTCAACAAATATTTTCTGAATACCCTGTAGTTCAAGGCACTGGGAAAACAAAGCTGGATAAGAGGGCTCTGCCCTCAAGGAGCTTATCACAGAATGAAGGATCTGTACCTCCTGTGGCTTCTGCTCTCTCAGAGGTCCCAGAAAGTGGTGGTGCGGGGTGGGGGTGGGGGGTCCACAAGCCTTACATAAGCTATGATAGCACCAATAATAATAGTAGTAGTAGTAGTTAACTCAAACGAAATGCTTGACAGGTATAAACTCAAAGGGAGATCTAGTAGGTAGGTTGCAGAGGCCAGAGGATAAATCCAAGATCTGAAAGAAAGGGGAGGGGCTGCCTGCAGGAGCTGTTGCTCAGGGCTGGAGCACTAGAAATCAACCCTAGGGGGCTAGTACCTCTGAAAAACCTGTTTCCAGGGGCTGGAGTTGGGGGGCGTCTAGGGTGAGCTGACTTCTCATCTGCTGACCTGCCCGTGTTCAATCTCAGCCACCCTCCAATTCCTTCCCTCAGAGTCGGTGGGCTGTAGAACAAGTGAGCTGGAGAGAGAGAGCCTGGTGTCCTAGCACGGGTACAGGCTTTGGTGTGGAGGGATCTGCATTCAAATGTTACCTCTGGTACTTATCAGTTGGGTGGTCTTGGGCCAGTACCTCAGCCTTACTGTGCCTCAGTTAAATAAAGATCGTAAGGCCTAACCATGGGGTGGTTGGGCAGGTTAATAAGGCATTCAAAGCACCTGGCACACAGTAGGTATTCCCAAATGGTAGAGGCGATTTCTAAAATTGGCCATCCCTGTCGGCTGTGTCTGATTCAGTGCCAGCCTCAACCCCTATGGCCTGGAGAGGCAGTGAATGCCTCGGGAATGGCAGTGAAAGGAGTGGGGGTACCACCAGGTGGGTTGTGTGGCAGGCAGAGACTTTGAGCAGGTAATGGCTGTCAGGGACCAGCAAATCACAGGTGTCTCAGAAACAACAGGAGTTACACTCAGACACCAAAGAACAAACACATAGCACAAGACGTTTTGCCAAAGCAAAGCTGTTTTGATCGTTCCCGGATGTGACATGTTTCGCATGAGGAAAGAGAGCCTCTTGTGTGAGGCTGCCTAATTGACAGCCTGCAGCTCCACACGGGCAGGGGGGGGTATGGGCCAGTGCCATCCCCCTCCCCCAGGCCAGCCTGCATCATCCTAGGCACCCTTGGCTGGAATGTCTGGGAGGGAGGGAGGCTCATTAGTACCAAAGCCTCCAGATCCAACCCCTGCCTCTCCTCTCTCCAGCCCCATGCTGCATCCCTCCTGGAAACCAGACTATGTGCCAGTCTAATTGAACTTCTCAACTTTGCCACGTGTACCAGGCTTTCTCTGGCTCCCAGGCCTTTGCATATCCTGTTGTCTCTGCCTTGGATTGTCTCCTCCTCACCCCTCCCAACCACCTGGCTGGTATTGGCAAATACCTACTTAATAACAAAAATAATAGCAGTTTACATTTATTGAGCACTCACTCTGTGCTAAGTGTTTCCCAAATGTTATCTTATTTAATCCTCACAACAATGACAAGGAAAAATAATCACAGTTGACAGGTAGTAGATGCCCACCATTTGCCAGGCACTGTTCCAAGAGCTTTATATGTATTAACTCACTTAGTTCTTACAACGCCATAGGGTAAGTTACCATCACAATCCTTATTTTACAGTTAAGGCAACCGAGGCACAGAGTGGTGTAGTGACTTATTCGAGGTCACCAGCTAGACGTAGCAGAGCCAGGTTCCAGCTCAGGATTTCATCACCACTCCACCACCTGTCTCCTAGAGATCCTTTAAGGATGCAGGCGAGGGTCTACCTCCACTCTCCTTGATAGGGTCAGGAGATTCCTGTGGGCTTGCACGGCTCTCTATGCTTCACAACATCTGTGTCTCCACTTCCTAGGAGCACTTACTGCACTACCAAGTTTGCTAGCTTGTCCTCTGCTGGTCTGGAAACTTCTGACAATAGAGAGCATCTACCTGGTTCATTGCTGTGGCCTCCAAGCCCTAGTACAGTGCCTGGCACACAGGAGGGGCTGCAGATATGTTTGTTGGATGCCTGCATGAAACCTGTTTGGGCACATTCCTGCTCTGGCTCCCCCTTTTCTTTCTCTTTTTTCCCCTTTTTAAAAAGATTTAATTTATTTATTCATGAAAGGCAAAGACATAGGCAGAAGGAGAAGCGGGCCTCTCGCAGGGAGCCAGATGCCGGGCATGATCCCCAGACCCCAGGATCAACCACTGAGTGCCCAGGTGTCCCTCTGGCTCCCCCTTTTCAATGACAAGGACTGCAAAGCCCCACTCTATGCATTAACTGGAGTACAAAAAAATTCCATCACATAAATTCTGGGTTCTCATTTTTGTAGGGTTGGTGGGAAGCAGGATTTTTCCATCCATTTTTCTACCATCTAAAGATGGTAAAGCTTATCTGTACACAACTGACCCTATGCTGAACTGAAGATATTCCAATGATGATAGGGCAGTCACTCCTTGGTACCTCCATTCACTTTTGAGAAGTGCACATTCAGTGCAGCTGGGTATTAGGCCAGGAGCCCCATACCAGTCCTCCATCATGTTTGATCTAAATTTGCATTTCTCCAGGGGACCTTTAGGGAAGGAGATGGAGAGCCAGAGGGGCCCTAGAGAGGGCAAGGGGCTCTGGTTTCATTCCACACATACCTTCTCTCCTTAAAACATCAACAACCAGTGCTCCAGCAAACCAGCACCTGCGGCACCTGCGTTTACTTTCCAACTGCCAGAGTGGCTAGTTGTTGACTAATACCTTTGATGGTGACGCAGAAATAATAAACCCTGCCCTGCTTTGGCAGGGGTTGACAAAGGAATGGAAAAGATGGACAGCTAACTCATAGAAGAGCAAGATTCTTGAGGAGGCACGTCCAGGCAAGCTCCTTGGAGGAGGTAGCCTTCAGTCTAGCATCTGCCCCCCGCTGGCCTTTCCCCTGTGATTACAGGGAGCCCAGAAATGTCATATGGTCCTCAGCCTGGATTTACTCTTTAGGTCAATGACAATTTAGGGAGAGGTTATGACAACCTGCAGGAGAGGAGAAGCAAGTCCCCATCATGGCACCACTATCCACCCCCACCCCCAGGGATGCAGCCTGCCTGGCCGAGCTGGGAGGTGTGGGAGCCTTACTTTCCTCACTAATAAAATGTAGATAATGATAATACCTTCCTCCCAGGCCTGTGGTGAAGATCAAATGAGAGAATGCAGGCAAAAGTGTCTTATATGCTATAAAAGGCTCTGACAAATGCTCATTATTTCTTCCTATTCTTCTCCTAGAATTTATCAAACACTTTATGGGCCCTGCAGGTATTTTTTTGCCTCTATTCTGCATGGCTTTCTCTGGCCCACGAATCTCATCTCCTCTCCTGCTGTGTTCTGGGGAAGGCAGGGTAGCTCAGTGGTTAAAGGGGGGCGGGATCCCTGGGTGGCACAGCGGTTTGGCGCCTGTCTTTGGCCCGGGGCGCGATCCTGGAGACCCGGGATCAAGTCCCAAGTCGGGCTCCCGGTGCATGGAGCCCGCTTCTCCCTCTGCCTGTGTCTCTGCCTCTCTCTCTCTGTGACTATCATAAGTAAATAAAAATTTAAAAAAAGGGGGGGGGGCGGGCAGCTCTGGTGGCTCAGCGGTTTAGCGCTGCCTTCAGGCCAGGGCGTGATCCTGGAGCCCTGGGATCGAGTCCCACATCAGGTTCCCTGCATGGAGCCTGCTTCTCCCTCTCTCTCTGCCTCTCATGAATAAATAAATAAAATCTTTTTTTTAATAAATAAAATCTTAAAAAAATAAATAAAGAGGGCAGGCTGGTCCAAGTTTGAAAACTGACCCCAACTCTTCCTAGAGGAAGACCAAAGACCCAGGCAAATCTCACCTCTTTGAGCCCTTTAGTTTCCTTCCGTGTAAAATGGGCATAAACCTAGAATTTCACTCATAACGTTAGATATGAGGCCAAATGAGTTACTTTGTGCAAAGTTCTTAGGGCTGTGCCAATTACAATTAATAGAAGTCTGCTGTGCTGCGGTTGTTATTTATTCTCTCTGGTGGGAGGGACTATACCTTGGCTTTTTGAGTGGTAGGATCAGGGGAAAGAGACTCCCAGCACAATTTTCATAGGCTTTCCTGTCTCCACACTCAGAGAGGGGCTAGATTAAGAAACAGATCAGGTGTTCAATCATTCAACAAGCAGTGTTTGAGCACTTCCTCTGTGCCAGGCACTCCCGGAATGGCAGTGACTAAGTTACAGTCCCCATTACCGGGAAGGTTCATGCTACAGTGAATAAAATGGTTGTCATTCATTCATTCATTTGTTCATTCAGTCAGCCGATTATCACCCATTCACCAGGGTTTCCCAGAGCAGGTTTCATTTTAGGCTGTGGGGCACAGGGCTGGGTGCAAGACACGGATCCAGAGAGGCAAAGGTCCCTTGAAGTCTCTGCCTCTGTCAGATGCATCTTCTCCCCTCTGGTCAGTGCCCTCAGTGCCCCCACCTGGACATCAGAGGGTTGCTTGAGCTGGTCCCCAAACACCGGGCCCACACCAACATTCCAGGTTTCTGAGCCACGATAGACAAATGCTGAGTGACACCCCCATCCATGCTCCCAGCCCACGTACTCATTCAGGGCTCAGGCACCAACTGCTCAGAGCTCATTAGCGGCCGCACAGCCATTGCCACATGTCACAGGCTCTTACAGTCTCCATTACCGAGGGCCCTCGCTCTCTGTATTTTTAGCCCGCATCTGGAAAAGACGGCTGGCGTCTCCTACTGTTACACACGTCAGGTTCAGCAGTTTCAACAACTCCTCAGGCCTCTGGGCACCTAGATGTGGAGACCCTAGATCTGCTCCTGGAAAGGAACCTGATGGGAGATGTGTGGGTCCAAGGATCCTCCCCTCCAATATAACCCCCAGTTCTGGGACTCCACCTCCCAGGTAGAACAGAGTCCAGCCCCCCCCCCCCCACCATTTCAGGTTATCAGGGACCTACAAAGACAAAGAGCTCTTTGACACTGGAGTGAGGGTGGTGATGCCAACTTGGCAACAAACCCCAGGCCATCCCCAAGGACCAGCCCCCAGCTCTGCCTGCAGACAGGTGGAGCAAAGCACACAGAAGCCACCTAGCAGTGTGTTGTCATCTAACATGGTCAGAGCAGGCTTGTGTCTGCCCATGGGAGACAGAGCAAGCCCCAGCCACCAGCCCAGCCTAGGGGTTCCTCTGGTATTGGGTAAGAACTGCATCTCACATATGCTGGAATGCTGGAGAGTGGGCTCAGAAGTTAGTGGCCCCTGGTGGGGTCACCAGGAAAGGAGAGAAAGGCCACAGCTTGCCTAGGTGGAATTGGAGGTACAATGTAGGAGGGAATGGGAAGCAATCCCACAAAGAGGAGAGCAGATATCCCCACCCCAGGCTTGAGATGGGAATAGGGTGTGCTTTTGTCAGGAGCACCAGAGCCTGGATTCTGGGAAGAGAAAAAGCCTCCATCAAGGACACAGCTTAAATGTTCTCTCTCTCTCAATGGTCACATACACTAAGATTTGCTGATAAAATAAGGTAATAATAATGAACAGTTATTACTCTGAGCTGGGCAGCGTACTAAGTGCTCTCCTCTCATTTCCTGATTCTCTTACTGATGCTTCACATTAAGGCAGGAACTATTATGATTATTCCCATCTTATAGATGAGCAGACTGAAGCTCATAGAGACCAAGCAACTCACCTAAGTTCACATGACTGGCAGGTGCGAAAGAGACAGAATTTCAATCCAGAATCCGGTCTCAGCCTCCACTATATAAGTAGCCTCCAGACGACCAGAAAAGGAATGACATAAGTTCCCACTCAGCAGTGACATTTTATAGGCCGTGTGGATGGAAGAACATTGATGTAAGGTGTGATGTGAATGTTTGGGTTCTGCTGCCAGATGGTGGTGGTTCTGACAGATCCCTATTTTCCTCTGGGCCTCAGTGAGAGGCTGGATTGAGGTGGGCATGGATCCACACCACACCATGCCTCTGTTCTGAGCTCCCCCTTGGCTCTGACTAGATGATTAATAACAACAACCCCAACAATGATATTAGCAAACATTCATGGAGCATTTACCCAGGCATATTACATGAACTATTTCATTTAATCCTTACATCTCAAGATGTGACATATTATTCTTTTTTTTAGCAATGTATTTCCTTTTTTTTTTTTTTAAGATTTTATTTATTCATAGAGACACACAGAGAGAGAGAGAGGTAGAGACACAGGCAGAGGGAGAAGCAGGCTCCATGCAGGGAGCCCGACATGGGACTAGAGCCCGGGTCTCCAGGATCACAACCGGGCTGCAGGCGGCGCCAGACCGCTGCGCCACCGGGGCTGCCTGTGATATATTATTCTTAAACAGACAAGAGTGAAGCACAGAAAGGCTGAGCAACCTGCCTAAAGCCACACAGCTAATAAGAAGTGGTCTGGAGTTTGAAATGTGGTCTGCTTTCACCACTCCCCTATTTGGCCTCTTGTAGGATTAGTCCTGCAATGCCTAAATATTTTGAGGAGAGGCTTCAGGTAGCCTTTGCCTGCGCTGGAGGGAGGTATGGGTAGGGCCTGCATTATTCCCAGAAGGCACTCAGAGTTTCCTGTTTTCAGGATGACAGCAGCCCCCTCTTTACTCTCAGGCTCAGGGAACCCGTCCCTTTCCATCCCATTCCATTCCATCATCCACTTACCTCCAGTGCTCTGAGACCTCCCAAACACAGGATAGCTGCTAAGAGAGCAGAGAGGGAGCCTGCAATATCTTTGCCCCATCTGGGTGGGGCCTGGAGTAGCAATGGGAAGACACCAGGTGCAGAGACCTGGGGATGGCTTATCTTTGCCACCATCTATGAATTGACCAAGTATTTACCATGTGCTCACTGAGTGTCAGGCACTCTCTCAGGGCAGAGTTGCCATAGGTACTTGTGCAGCAAACAGCCCTCTGAGAGCCTGTTCATACTGTGGACACGTGTACCTGACACCTTACTGGATACTGGGAATGCCCAACCTTGTCCCTAACCTCGCAGAAGATGTAGTCTCATAGGGGTGATAGTCAGATGGACCAGGGATTACCTGGCAGTGTGGTGAGACTGGAGTAAGAGCTGTGACAGCTTGCCGGAGAGACAAGATTATATTTGAGAAGTCAAAGAAGGCTTCCTGGAAGAACCAACTTCTAAACCAAGATCTGAATGATAAATAGAAATGGCCTACTTGGCAGGGAAAGAGTGTTCCAGGTAAATGAAAGAGCATAAGTAGCTAATTATAATACAAATGACACAGGCTATAATATTAATATGAACAAAGAGCATAGGGAGCCTCTGTTTATTTAATAAGTTGGTTACTCATTGATACAAGCATTTATTAAAGAGATAGAAAACAGGGCAGCCCCAGTGGCACAGCGGTTTAGCGCTGCCTGCAGCCCGGGGTGTGATCCTGGAGACCCGGGATCGAGTCCTATGTTGGGCTCCCTGCATGGGGAGCCTGCTTCTCCCTCTGCCTGTGTCTCTGTGCCTCTCTCTCTCTCTCTGAATAAATAAATAAATAAATAAATAAATAAATAAATAAATAAATATTTTTTAAAAAGGAGATGGAAAACAGTTATGACTGGTAGTTATAAAATTTCACCTTTGAACTAGGCCTTGAAGGATGAGTTAAGAGTTTTCTGAGGGGAAAAAAGGGAGAGAAGTATCCAAAGAGAGAAAACCACAAGGGCAAAGGCATATGGTCCAAGATTTTTTTGAAATTGAAGTGTAATTAATATGCAATATATTAGTTTCAAGTGTACACATATTCTATATATTATTCAGTGCTCACCACAATAAATATAGTCACCATCTGTCACCATACAGCATTATTACAATATTATCGACTGTATTCCCTATGCTGTACTTTTCATCTCTGTGGTTTATTTATTTTATAACTGGAAGTTTGTACCTCCTTTTTTTTTTTTTAAAGATTTCATCTATCTGTTCATGAAAGACACAGAGAGAGAGAGAGAGAGACAGAGACACAGGCAGAGGGAGAAGCAGGCTCCATGCAGGAAGCCTGACGCAGGACCTGATCCCTGGACCCCAGGATCATGCCCTGGGCCAAACCGCTGAGCCACCCAGAGATCCCCAAGTTTGTACCTCTTAATCCCCTTCACCTCTTTTACCCATCTCCTGACCCCTATCCCCTCTGGCCATTATTATTTGTATTTAAGGAACTGGTTTTTGTTTGTCTGGTTTGTTTTGTTTTTTAGATCCCACATAAGTAAAATCATATTGGTTTTGTCTTTTTCTGTCTTATTTCACTTAGCATTATACCCTTTAGGTCTATCTATGTTGTCACAAATGGCAAGATCTCATTCTTTTTTATGGCTGAGTATTATTCCATTGCGTATGTGTATAAATGTACACATTATATTGTTAATTTTAGCCATTCTGATAGGTGTGAGGTGGTATCTCATCGTGGTTTTGATTTGCATTTCCCTGATGATGAGTGGTGTTGAGCATCTTTTCATGTGTCTGTTGGCCATCTGGATGTCTTCTTTGGAAAAATGTCTATTCATGTCTTCTGCCTATTTCTTAACTGGATTATTTGATTTCTGGACATTGAGTTTGGTAAATTCTTTATAGATGTTGGCGAGGATGCTGAGAAAGAGGAATCCTCTTACAATGTTGGTAGGAATGTAGGCACTCTGGAAAACAGTATGAAATTCCTCAAAAAGTTAAAAATGTAACTACCCTACGACCCAGCATTTGTACTACTAGGTATTTACCCAAAGTATACAAAAATACAAAAAGATTTGAAGGACAACATGTACCCCAATGTTAATAGCAGCATTACCCATAATAGCTAAACTAAAGGAGCACCTAGGTGGCTCAGTTGGCTGAGCATGTGCCTTCAGCTCAGGTCATAATTCATAATTTCAAGATCTTGGGATTGAGCCCCAAGTCAGGCTCCCTGTGCAGTGGGGAGTCTGCTTCTCCCTCTCCCTCTGCCCCTCCCCACTGCTTCTGCCTGCTCTCTCTCTGTCTCAAATAAAACAAAAAACAAACAATAGCTAAACTGTGGAAAAAGCCCAAAAGTCATGTCCATTGACTGATGAATGAATAAAGATACGCTATATATATACCACACACACACACACACACACACACACACACACACAGGTAATACACTGTTATGTATATGTATGTATATATATATATAATGGTATATTATTCAGCCATCAAAATAATGAAATCTTGCCATTTACAATGATGCGGATGAAGCTACAATGTATTACGCTAAGTGAAATAAGTCAGAAAAAGACAAACACCATATGATTTCATTCATATGTGGAATTTAAGAAACAAAACAGAAGAACATATGGGAAGGGGGAAAAAAGAAAAGGAAGCAAACCATAAGAAACTCTTAGCTATAGAGAACAAACTGAGGGTTGATGGAGGGAGATGGGGATGGGCTAGATGGGTGATGGTCATTAAGGAGGGAGCTTATAATAGTGAGCACTGGGTGTTAAATGTAAGTAATGAATCACTAAATTCTGCTCCTGAGGCGCACCTAGGTGGCTCAGTCAGTTTAGCATCTGCCTTTGGCTCAGGTCATTATCTTGGTGTCCTGAGACCAAGCCCCACACGGGGCTCTTTGCTTAATGAGGGATCTGCTTCTCCCTCTCCCTCTCTCTCCCTCTGTTTGCACTCTCTCTCTCAAATAAATAAACAAATAAATAAATCTTAAATAAATAAATATATTCCTGAAACCACTATTATACTGTATGTTAACTAATTAGAATTTAAATAAAAAATTGAAACAAACCAAACAAAAATATATATTTATATACATTTTATTTATTCATGTATCACTGGCTGTTTGGATTGCTTCTGTATCTTGGCTATCATAAATAATGCTGCAATAAACATAGGAGTGCATGGATCTTTTGAATTAATGTTTTTATTTTCTTTGGGTTAATACACAGTAGTGGAATTACTGGATCATATGATATTTCTATTTTTAACTTTTTAAGGAAACTCCAGACTGTTTTCCATAGTGGCTATACCACTTTGCATTCCCTCCAACAGGGCACAAGCATTCTTTTTTTTTCTGCATCCTCACCAACACTTGTTATTTATTGTCTTTCTGATTCTGGTCCTTCTGACAGGTATGAAATGATATCTCATCATGGTTTTGATTTGCATTTGCCTGATGATTAGTGATATTGAGCATCTTTTCACGTGCCTGGTGACCATCTATATGTCTTTGTTTTGGTTTTTTTTTTTTCTATATGTCTTTGAAAAAAATCTATTCAGGTCTTCTGCCCCTTTTTAAATCAGAATGTTTGGTTTTTTGGTGTTGAGTTGTAAAAGTTCCTTACATATTTTAGATACTAACCTTTTCTCAGATATGGCATTTGTTTATATTTTCTCTCATCCAGTAGGTTACCTTTTCACTTGGTTGATGGTTTTTCTTTTTTTCTCTTTAAGAGCTTATTTATTTATTTGACAGAGAGAGAGAGCATAAGCAGCATGCAGAGTGAGGAGCCAGTTTTGGGGCTCGATCCCAGGACCCTGGGATCGTGACAGGAGCTGAAGCCAATAGAGTAACCGACTGAACCACCCAGGAGACCCAATGGTTTTTTCACTTTTAATTTCCTTTCCTTTTTATTTTTAGTGTGGTCCCAATAGATTATTTTTGCTTTTATTCCCTTGTCTGAGCAGACATATCTAGAAAAATGTTACTAAGGCCAGGGTCAAAGAGACTACTGCCTGTGTTTTTGTTTTTTTTTTAAGATTTTATTTATTTATTCGTGAGAGACACAGAGAGAGGCAGAGACACGGGCAGAGGGAGAAGCAGGCTCCATGCAGGCAGCCGAATGTGGGACTTGATCCCAGGACTCCAGGATCATGTCCTGGGCCCAAGACAGGAGCTAAACTGCTGAGGCACCCAGGGATCCCTGCCTGTGTATTCTTTAAGGGGTTTTAGGGTTTCAGGTCTCACATTTAGGTCTTTAATCCATCTTGAGTTTATTTTTGTGTATGGTGTAAGTGGTCTAAATTTTCCCAGCACCATTTGTTGAAGAGACTGTCTTTTTTTCCAATGGATATTCTTGCCTCCTTTATTGTAGATGAATTGACTCCATAAGCATGGGTTTGTTTTTGGGCTCTCTATTCTGGTCCATTGATCTATGTGTCTACTTTTGTGCCACTATCATACTCTTTTGATTATTACAACTTTGTATATCTTGAAACCTGGGATTATAATATCTCCAGCTTTGTTCTTCCCTCTGAAAATTGCTTTGGCTATTTGGAGTCTTTTGTGGTTCCATACACATTTTAGTATTATTTATTCTAGTATTGTGAAAAATGTTGTTGGTGTTTTGATAAGGATTGCATTGTATCTGTAGACTGTTTTGAGTAGTATGGATATTTTAACACTATTAATTCCATACAGTTGGAGATTTTGTAGAACATTGCCTAACTCTAGGATACCTTCCCCAGGCTACCTATGAAAGCTCTTTGTTACTCAAACCTATTTGTTTATAACATGACCTCATCAGAGGTTCAGATGAGAATGTTAGATAGATGTATGCATGAGAACAAGAATAAATTGATGGGTAGAAGAAGTAAGGTATGTATGAAGGAAAGAATATAAGAATGGATAATAATAACGAATATGTATATGGTGCTTTCTATGCATCAGGCATTGTTCTAAGTGCTTTATATTTATTAAGTCATTAAATCCTCACACAACCCCGGGAGGCAGGTATTATCATACACGCTTTACAAATGATAAAAATAAGGCATGCACGGTTAAGTACTGTACCCAAGGCCACACAGCTAGAAAGTGCGGGCGGGGGGCGGGGGGGCGGTCAGGGTTTGTACTGAAGCAGTCTGGCTCCAGAAGATGTTACAAACTGGGTCCCAGGAGCACATGCTGGGAGTTAGGCAGTTCCTCACTCACCCACGTATCTCATTTTTTCACTTCATGTGGTTTCTTGGCTAAGCTTCCTCCTGCTGTTTCCATGGAACAGACCTCAGTCCGGGCGGTCAGAGTCAATGCTGCCCTGACTGGCTGTGACAGGAAGTGCTGAGGACTGAGGACAAAGCCTGCTGCTCCCAGGAAGCTAGGTGAGGAAGCAGAGCCTCTGGCCTGTCTGTGGAGAGCGCCTCAGCTCTGGGATCGCAGGTCTGATCACTGAGCAGGAAGCTGGAAGTTTGCCTTTCAGGTTGATTGTATTAGCATTTCGGAAGAGTCCCCCTTCCTGTGAAGTGTATTAACGATTCACTCGGGCTGGTCTCTCACCCGGGGAGGGCTCATCGTGAAGTGCCTCAGATTTTCTAGGAATCCTCTGAGACATTTTGACATTCTGATTGTCACTGCCAACGTGGGCTGCAAAGGAATTAATTGACATGGATGAAACCCTCAATTTCCAAGGGCTGTGTAATAAAATAAAGGTTATTGTATTATTACAGATTCCACCACTAATGAAAAAGGGCTAAAGACTGGAATCACAATATGGTATGCTTATGGGGGACTTACCTTGACTTCCACAGGCAATCATCCTAAACTTCAGGGAATAATAATTATAATAGTTATTATTTATAAAGAACTTTTGATATGGTAGGCACTTTACTAAATGATCTCAATATGTTATGTGTTCCCACAACAATCTTAGGAAGGAGGTGTTCTTTTCAATTCCATTTTATAAAAGAAGAAACTGAGGTATGGAGAGGTGAAGCGAACATGGCTAATCAGCTGTAGAGTAGCAATAGACAACCTTATGAGTAATACATGTTCTAATTTCTTAGGGGTGAGGCAGAATTAAAATACTCGGGCAAGCAGGGTAAGATATTAGCCAAACATATGGCATTCTAGGTGGTACAGTATTAGGAGTGTGTGTGTGCATGCTTTCCAGACTCTGGGAGAACCCCACTGCCTTTTGTCTCAGACCACAAAAATCCATCTATCCAACCCATCCAACCACTTGTCTATCCGTACAAAAGAGATCCATCCAGCCATTCATCTAACCATCACCCATCTACCTATCCATCCATTTATCTGCTCATCAATCCACTTGTCCATTTATCATCCAGCCAGTCAGCCATTAATTTAGTCATATATTCACTTATTTATTCAAATCATGGTGTCCCTGATTGCCCTTCCCAAGCATGTCCTGGAGGTGGGTGCTCTTCTCCTCTGCAAAGATGCCTGCAATAACTAAGCAACAGGCAGAGGAGATGGGGCAGGATGAGGAGCCAGAAGATGCAGTACCAGCTCCATAATTTGTTAAGTCTTTTCAACTTTCTCACCCTCAGTCTCCCTGTATGTAAAATGGGGATAAAATCTATAGCCTATTGTGAATCTAAAGCAAGCAAATATGTGACACTCTTTGGAAACATAAAAGTGTTGCACAAATTATTTTCACCATCATCATTATCATCACTAGTGCAGCATGTACCCTAACCTACAATGTCCTTAAGTTTGAGAAGTTAGCATCTGTAAAAAAAAAAAAAAAAATCCATTTTTGATTTTGTATTACAAAAGTTCCATCAAATTTACAAATGTGAAATTATTTACATTATGCACTTACCCAGTTTTATAATAATCAGACCTATTCTATGTCCTTCCAGGACTAACAGAAGAATTAGGGAAGGGATCCCTGGGTGGCGCAGCGGTTTGGCGCCTGCCTTTGGCCCAGCCATCCTGGAGACCCGGGGTCGAATTCCACGTCGGGCTCCCAGTGCATGGAGCCTGCTTCTCCCTCTGCCTGTGTCTCTGCCTCTCTCTCTCTCTCTCTCTCTCTCTCTCTCTCTCTGTGACTATCATAAATAAATATTTTTTTTAAAAAAAGAAGAATATTAGGGAATAAGAACTGGAAAAGGACTTAGTAATAAGGAATACTTGATCATGAAATGTAGGCCTGTCATTCCTGGCTTCATTGTTAGAACTCCTGGTTATACGGAGAGAAAAAAGTGTACTATAAAAAATGTGTGCCTGAAAATCCAGGAAAAGATGAAGGATCCTTTTACCTTCTGATCTTGCCATGAATTAACCAGAACTCTTTAGGTTTGGGTGCTGAAAACCCAAATCCAACTAGTTTAAGCAAAATAATAACAATAATAATGAAAATAGAAAAAAAGGAATGTATTGGCTGGTATAACTGAAAAATCAAAAATAGAATAGAACAGCCTTTCGGCATGGCTGGACTTGCAAGCCTCCGTGACGTCCTTGCCATCTGTCATCTGTCTTTCCTCAGTGTTAACTCTATCTTTGAACACCCTCTCCAGACATGGTGATGATGCCCCTAGTGGTCCTGTAATCGCCATTCTCCTCTTCTAATGTGTTAGATGTTTTCAGCTGGCCATACAGCCTCCCTTGCAACAAGGTGTGGTTTGGGACTAAATTCTGGCTGATGGGATATAAGCAAAAGTGATACGTGTAACTTTTGGGTTGTTCCCTTAAAAGGAAAGCCCATGTTCCTCCATCCATTTTTCTGCCTTCTGGTTAGCTGGAATGTGGTCATAGTGTGATGAAAGTATTGCCCAGGGCAGCCCGGTTGGCTCAACGGTTTAGCACCACCTTAGGTTCAGGGCATGAACCTGGAGACCCCGGATCGAGTCCCACGTCAGGCTCCCTGCATGGAGCCTGCTTCTCTCTCTGCCTGTGTCTCTGCCTCTCTCTCTCTCTCTCTCTCTGTGTGTCTCTCATGAATAAATAAAATCTTAAAAAAAAAAAAAAAGTACTGCCCACATGGGCAGAGCAACAAGATAGAGGAGCCAGGGCTCCTAAGGATTTTGGTGAAGCAGAGCTACTACATCCACTTGGGCTTTTATATGAGAAAGAGATGAATTTTTGTCTTGTTGAAGCTACTGCTCTATGAGTCTCTTTGTTTCAGTAGCCAGATCAAAATTTTGATTAATTCACTTTTCCCTCTTCTCTCACTTCTCCCATCACTGTAGTCAGGGGATAAAATCTGCTGATAGGCCAGATCTTGGATTGGGGCTGTATCCCTGAATGTGGGGGCAGAACCAGGTCACCTTAACTCAAAAGTTGCTCCCTAAGGAGGATGGGGGTCTATCACCAGAAAATGTGAAGTGAGGTTACACAGGCAAAACCAGCACATGGCCATTGTAATCCTTATGCCTGTCTATTTAGATTCCCTCAAGAGAAAATTTCATTGACCCAAGTCACCTTCTTCCTCCCACCAGGCCTCAGCAGAGGTTTGCAGCCTGTAGATCATCTACCACATTCTTGGTAATGGTCCAATCGGCTGTGGCTATGGAGACGAGGCCCCTACTGCTGCCCCTCTAGTTGCCTTAATGGGCAGATGGGGCAATATGATTGACATGTCTTCAGAGCCCTCTTGTCTGCTTGCTGTAGTGGGTGAGGTTCATGAGAAGGACTGGGGGAACTCATAAAGCAGACTAGGAAAAAAAAAAAAAGCAGACTAGGTTCTCCAGGACTGGGGGATGGACCAGGGAAAACATGGGGACTAACTACAGTCTGTGTATCTATGCTTTCTATCCCCACATCTGATAATCTGCCTTTGCAAAATGACACAAGGATCTTAGCTGGGTCATCTTCACTGTGCCAAAGGCAAGACAAGCCCTTTAAATTTATCGCAAATGCTCAATGGGAATGGACCAGAGTGTTAATTCCAAACACCAATACCTGTTGATAAATAATGCTATTAAAATGTATTCTTGTTCTGATACTTTGTTATAGCATCTTTCTTCTTACTTTCTCCCAGTGTAACATTTGCTTTAAAATGCCCTAGCCAAAAGCCAAACACCAGTAAAACTGCACCTAGTCTCCCAGAACATCTTCATTTATGAAACACTCAAAGATTCAGCAGTTGGGAAAAGCCTCTGAGATACTCCACTGTTTTGTAAATTTTGCAAAATCTGTAGTTCCTGTGATGGAGGCCTAACTGCATGTTGAATTTGAAATTTTGAAGCTTCAATTGCTTAAAAATATTGTAACTGCTTCTCAAACAGGAAAATTGCATTTAGATTTTCCTCTGTGTTTAACCTCAGACTGGCTACAGATAGTCTTCAAATTTCCCCAGTAAATGAAAATCACTTTAGGATTGAGATTGCGTGTGGATAGTTCGTACCTTGAGAAAAAGAAAAAGTCTTCAGGGACACCTGGGTGGCTCAGCGGTTGAGAGCATCTGCTTTTGGCTCAGGATGTGATCCCAGATTTCCTGGATCAAGTCCTGCATCAGGCTCCTTGCATGGAGCCTGCTTCTCCCTCTGCCTGTGTCTCTGCCTCTCTCTCTGTGTGTCTCTCATAAATAAATAAATAAAATCTTAAAAAGAGAAAGAGAGAGAAAGAGAGTGGCTCAGCAGTTTAGCGCCACCTTCAGTCCAGAGCGTGATCCCAGAGACCCAGGATTGAGTCCCATGTCAGGCTCCCCGCATTGGGCCTGCTTTTCCCTCTGCCTCTCTCTCTCTCTCTCTCTCTCTCTCTCTCTCTGATTAAATAAATAAAATCTTAAAAAAAAAAAAGGGAGAGAAAGAAAAAGAAAAAAATCTTCAGGAACAAATACAGTCATATATTCTGTGCTGGGCCTATAACATGGAGAAATAGATGATCATTTTGTTCTGTAATCCATAGCACGAAGGATTTAGGACAGAGACAAGGAACACATTTTTGCATATGAGGTTCAGTCACATCTGAACTGTTTTGAAGGGAAATTGCAGTGTCCTGCACTCAATTTTCTTAGAGCCAGCCTCTTGCAAAATTGTATGATCCCTTTGGCACTTTCCACGTCAAAATTCGCTTCCTCCCCCACAGAGGCTCTAGTGCTTCAAACCACCTCTTGTCATTGGTCAGTCTTATAACTCATTCAAACTAAAGTGTGATTGTTTGCATCTTAAAGGAGACCAGTGGGAAGAGGGCAGTGGTTTACTCAAATGAATGAATCGGTGAACTTCTAGGCATGACAGACAGTCTGTTAAATGGAGGATTGAATGGGAATCTTTCTTGTCCACTCATAAAATGGGTTTTACCTATGACAAATACATCCACTTTTCTTTCCCCTGTCTTATCCCTTCCTTTCCTTCCATCTGTTCAACAAATATCTCTGGGGGGCCTGCCCTGTTTCAATCTCTATGCCCAATGTTGAAATCCTGAAATGAGAACTGTCTACAACAAAGGGAAGTGGATCCAAAAAAATAATCATAATTGTACAACTGCAATGACCATCTCTCTCTTTTTTTTAAAGATTTAATTTATTCATTCATGAGAGACACACAGAGAGAGGCAGAGACATAGGCAGAGGGAGAACTGGCTCCCCGTGGGGAGCCTGATGCAGGACCCGATCCCAGGACCCCAGGATCACAAACTGAGCCAAAGGCAGATGCTCAACCACTGAGCCACCCGGGTGCCCTGTAATGACCATCTCTTGAGTGAGTGCTTACTACACACTGGGGACCATGTTAGGAGCTTTTTATGGATAGCATTTAATCTTCATGACAATCCAGTGAGATAGGTGGTATTATTCTCTTCACAGACAAGAAAAGAGACACCAATTTTTGGTCTACGGTCACACAGATTAAGTGTGGTGGTGCTGGAAGATCAACGCAGCCAATATGACGTCAGAGCTTTTTGTTCCTGGTGAGATCAGATTAGAATGAGCATAAAGTGGGCTCCAAGGGGACAAACTCCATAGTGTGCCCTGGGCTGCTTCAGAAGTTGTGTTAAGGGACAGCAAGAAGGGCCAGGTTCTTGCTGAGTGTATGTGAGCACCAGCAGCAGAGTCCCAGTGGGGCACTCCCCCTCTCTTTGTTTGCCACCATCCAAGGGAGCCCATCCCCCCATGAGCAGACACCAGAAGCTGGCTGTGCCCCAGGCATGACTCTGGTCAGGAAGAGAGGATCTTTTGTGAGCTGCTGGCCTGGTCTCTGTTAATGCCAATTAGCGTTCCTCCCTGCTTGGAGCTGCAGGGCCAGCAGGCTTTTGGGATCCTGGTGGCTAGAGGTTTTGGCCTAGAAATGCTCAGGATGTGGGACAGAAGTCAGAGTCTGAGGGAGGGACTGTCATTGAATGGAAAGGAAATGGGGTTTCACAGAAACTCATGGGGCCCAGCAGCCACAAGGGCAGGGTGGTCTGGGGCCAGGCAAACAGGAGAGAAGGTGACATCTAGGACTGCCCCCACTCCACCCCCACCATTATCTCTAGGCTGTGGCCCAGGAAACTGGTTCTCTAGAGAGGAGGAAAAGGTAGACAGTGGGCTCTGACATTCCTAGGCTTGTGGGGGGACCCGGGGAGAATCTAGGAGCTTGGCTATCTGGGGTGACGCATACCTACTGCCCCATAAAGCAAACCTGGAATGGTGGCCTTGGATTCTACCCACCTGCTCTTGTTTCCTGCGTGTGTTGGACCCTGGCTCACGGGTGCCAACGTGGCCCGGTGGACGCCCCAGAGACTCAGACCCCAGACAGGCAGATGCAATCAGCAAGAGGGTTTATTGAACGTTTGCGCAAACGGGCTCTCCGCCTCCGAGGAGGAAAAGAGCCCCGATTAGCAATTACAGGGATCTTTTAAAAGGCAAAAGGAAAGAAACTGCCTAAAGACAAAAGAACCGCGGGAGTCGTGTAGCATCCAGGTTGATTTCGGGGAGGGTCAACATGAACCTATTCAGGGACATTCCAATCAGGGTGTGGGGGGGGAAATGGTTTTCTTATTGTAAACAGAATGCTTTTAGTTGCTAAAATTTCAGGAAGACGCCTGGATGGGCTGCCTCTGGATTAGGGCTGGCCCTACTTACAAGGGGGGAGGTTTCTTCACGTGGAGGCTGTGTCCAGGACCACTGCATTGCAAGCAGCCACCGATGATGCCCAGGAGCCAGTGAGTGTTCATCGCTTCCCTGGCTCCTGGCTCCAGCTCCACCTACTTGCCCAGATGCTCTCTAGGGACCCAGGTGCCCCCAGAGAACAGTTTTCTAGAACCCTATCCAGCAGGTATAAGAAAACCATTTCACCTTCCAAAACACAGAGCTTGCCTTACTCTTTCCTCCTCTCTACTGGGGGTCTTTCTGAGCAGTATATGAAGGGAGAGAGACAGAGTATTGATGGTCCAAAGGTGCTCAGGCCACATTTCCTATCCTTGAACACCTAGTACCTCTCTTCTTCTTGGTAGTCTCCACCCTTTTTTTAGTGGCTTTTCCATAATCCTGTGACAATTACTACTTCTGGCTCCATGTCCCTAGGAAATGGACAATTTCATAATGGGGGCAGGGGCTGTCACATAATAGAAGCCTTATATTTGCTTGTCAGGAGCTAGACTCAGCCTGTCTCCATCCCTGCAGTTTGAGAGAACCAACTATCACTTCTTCCGGGACCAAAAGCAAGAGCTCGCTGTCTCCCCAGCCTCACTGGTGAGGACAGACCCTGTGGCTGCTCTTCCCTGCTGTGCCTCTCCTCATTACTGCATGGCCCATCCCTTCGGAGACTTTCGGTGCCAGGGCTCAGGCAGGGCCTGTGAGGAGGCTTGGAGAGGCTTTTCTCTCTGCCCCTTGGCCACCCGCCCCCACCCTGTCATCGGCGGGTGACAGGGGCAGCTTTGCCAACAAAGGTATCACTGAAGCTCTCTGCCAGCTTGTCACTTACCTCCCCCAGGGAATGGGTGGGTGGAGGGGCCAGTCATTCAAATTGACCATGTTTTTCAGCAGGTACTGCTGCTACCCACAGCTTCTGAGGTAAGAGAGGAGCCCTGTCAGGGACTGCCCCCATGTTCTCAGGGCCTGAGGTACACAGTTAGCATATCGCTGCCTACCCTCAGCTCCCTGAAGCCCAGGGTCACAAGACCCTGGAGAAATTACTCCCTGCACCTGGCAGGAAGAGACTGATGGTGCCTTGAGAAGCTAGAGATCCTTAGCCTGGCTTTGGTAGCCTTGGCATCCAGATCTGCCCTCAATATTCCATCTACTAGCGGGGATTCTTCCTCTTAGAAGAGTCCTATAAACAAGCGTCTGGGCCTTTACACACGCTATCTCTTCTCTCTCTCTTCTCTGCCTAAATCCTACCCACACAGGAGGGTCAAACTCAACCTTCACCTCCTCCAGGGTAGCCTCCCTTGACAACTCCAGCTTGCAAGAGCTCCTTCCTCTGAGCCTTCATAGCTCACAAAATAGAACTAAATACTATAGTATCTCTCATCATATATTAGTCTTGTTTTTCCAATTAGTCTGTCAGTCTCTTGAGGACAGGAGACCAAGGGTGACCCTTTTTTGCCTCTCCCAGTGCACTTAGAGAAGGGTTGGACTTTTTGGAACCCAGCTGTGATTGGTTGACTAATTAGAACTTGTTGGACTGTGTTCAGGGCCTGGATTTGTGTGGGTACATAGTTTTCATGTGTCTGTGTATATGTTTGATTTACACATATGTGTACACATATGTAGAGTATGTGTTTACGCATGTGAATATGACTAACATATTTATGCCATGTATAGAAATGATTTCACCCATTCAACAAGCATTTACTGAGATCCTGTAACAACTGGGCACTATCCCAGGTGCTAGACTTAATAGTGAGTAAAGGAATAAACTGCCCAGCCCCTTAGAGCTGGGAAGAGACACCATTAAAGAAGCAATAATAGGGCAGCCTGGGTGGCTCAGCAGTTTAGCGCCGCCTTCAGCCCAGGGAGTGATCCTGGAGACCTGGGATCGAGTCCCACATCAGGTTCCCTGCATGGAGCCTGCTTCTCCCTCTACCTGTGTCTCTCTCTATATACCTCTCATGAATAAATAAATAAAACCTTTTTTTTTTAAAAAAAAAAAAAAGCAATAACAATAATATGAGCTAAGTGCCATGATGGGGGAGCACATGGCAGAAGTACTTTAGCCAGTCTAGAAAGAAGGTCAGGGAAAGACTCACAGACAAAGGAAGAATTGGGGGCTGCCTGGCTGGCTCTGTGGAGCATATGACTCTTGATTTCAGGATTTTGGGTTATAGCCCCATGTTGATTATATACCTTATGTAAAAATAAAATCTTAAAAAAAAGAAAAAGGAAATATTTGACTAAGAGTCTGTTGAGTATTAAGTTGTGTCCCCCAAAAAGATATGTTTAAGTCCTAATCCCCAGGTCCTGTGAATACAACCTTATCTGGGAATAGGATCTTTGTTGATGTCATCAAGTTAAGTTGAGGTCATCCTGGATTAGAATGGGCCCTAATTCACAAACATTATATGGTCTCATTCATTTGGGGAATATAAAAAATAGTGAAAAGGAATAAAAGGGAAAGGAGAGAAAATGAGTGGGAAATATCAGTGAGGGTGACAGCACATGAGAGACTTCTAACACTGGGAAACAAGCAAGGGGTAGTAGAAAAGGAGGTGGGCGGGGTGACAGGGTGACTGGGTAACAGGCACTGAGGGGGCACTTGATGAGATGAGCACTGGGTGTTATTCTATATGTTGGCAAATTGAACACCAATAATAATAATAATAAAAAGGATGGGCCCTAATTCAGTGACTAGTGTCCTTTTTATTTCTTTTTAAAGATTGTATTCATTTATTCATAAGAGACACAGAGAGTGAGGCAGAGACATATGCAGAGGGAGAAGCAGGCTCCCTGAGAGGACCCCGATGTGGGACTCAATCCCAGGACCCTGGGATCACAACCTGAGCCAAAGGCAGATGCTCAACTGCTGAGCCACCCGGGCGTCCCAATGACTAGTGGAAATTTGGACACACACATGGGAAGAAGGCCACTACAGAGGCAGAGATTGAGGTGATGTCTCAACAAGCCAAGGGGTGTCAAGAGTTGCAACCACCAGAAGCTAAGAGGGTCATGGAACAGATTTTTCTCCCTGAGCCCCCAAAAAGGAACCAACCCTGCTGACACCTTGATTTTGGACTTCTGGCCTCTAGAACTTTGAGAGAGTAATTTTTTGTTGTTTCAAGCCCCCCCCCCCCCAGTTTATGACACTTTGTTATGGCAGCCCTAGGAAAGCCCTAATACAGAGACTTACTAGGCTAACAAGGAAATCTACCAGATGAGGAAAAGGAGGGAAGAGTGACTCTCACACTGAGCAGACTACAGAGAGAGCATAGCAGAGAGAAATAGAAAGCTCAAAAAAAAAAAGGGGGGGGTGGATCCCTGGGTGGCTCAGCGGTTTAGCACCTGCCTTTGGCCCAGGACGTGATCCTGGGGTCCCGGGGTCGAGTCCCACGTCGGGCTCCCGGCATGGAGCCTGCTTCTCCCTCTGCCCGTGTCTCTGCCTCTCTCTCTCTCTCTCTATGTCTATCATGAATAAATAAAATCTTTTTAAAAAAAAAAGAAGAAAAGAAAGAAAGCTCAGTAGGGCTGGAAGGGTCTCTACAAGGTAGGAATGAATGAGAGTTACATGTTAGAGCATGAATGTGTATACATATGGTACATATGACATGATTACATGTATGTGAACTGTTTGTATATTCCTGTATGTGCTTTTTGGAGTTTCACATTTTTCATCTTGTGTTTATGATTTGTGTGTTTCTGTATGCTCTCACATAGTTTGTGTGTGTCTTAATGTGTGTGTGTGTGTGGTCTGCATGCCAGTGCATGTATGTGGTCTGCAGGTATGCAGTGAACCCAAAGAGGGTTTGTGCCCAGTCTCAGGAAATTTTGAAGCCAGGCAGAGCCTAGTATCCTTGTCTACATGATCGGTGCTCACTGTGGATAGCAAAATCCTGGTCAGACTGTGTAATGACTAAGGTAGACACCCAGAGCTCTGAGCTCACCTATCGAGATTGGAGAAGACCATGCAGGGATGACTATGCCTGGTCTACCTTAGTAAGCAGGAGGCATGCGTGGACAGAACTGTGGAGTCCTTAAGTTTAAGAGTCGGAGGTGGTCTTGGAGACGGTTCAGATTTCTCTTGCCCCTTAGCCCAACCCCACTGGTGTTGCTTCTAGGGAGTCCCCAAAACTCAGTCCATAAAAGAGCGCTCAGGGATTTGGCCAAATGCCCACCTGCTTGGAACCCCAACCCTGAACAAGTATTGCTACTGAGGGCAGAAATCAGGGTAAGAGCCACCCATATTCCCAGCCTTTCTGATAGGACATGCAAAATGTATATGCATGCAATCCTCCTGGGGAGAAGGTGCCTGGCTTCCATCATGGCCAGAGGGTCTGTGACCCAGGAAATCTAAGAACCAATTCTCTCGTCTCGGCTGACATTGAAGGAGGGAGTGTGTGAGTGGTATGTGCAGGTGTGTGCAAGCATGCGGAACTCTCAACCTGCTTCCTCTCCGAGAATATGGTTGGATCAGGATGTCAAGTGCAGCCCCGGGCCCTGCCAGCTGCTGCCATGGTCAGATTGCAGGGGGCTGTCCTTGACAGGACTGATAGAACAGACAGAACCAGTGTTAAGGACAGAATGGGAAGGATGGAGGCTGGTGCTTTCTGGAGGAAGCTTGTAACCTGAAGGAGCCTCTTGAGGTGAGCTACGTGACTCACCAGCCCTTACATGGTTCACTTTCAGGATGAAGAGTTGGAGATGTAGCAGGGTGGTTGTATGGGTGGGAATTGGTTCCTGCAGCATTAGCTTTCTCTGCCTGCTGCCAGCCTGCCCTATGTTTTTTGTTTTGTTTTGTTTTTTAAGGTTTTATTTATTTATTTGAGTGAGAGAATGAGAGAGAGAACACAAGCACAAGACAGAAGGAGAAGCAGATTCCTTGCTGAGCATAGAGCCTGATGCGGAGCTCAATCCCTAGACCCTGGGACCATTAACCTGAGCTGAAGGCAGATGCTTAACTGACTTGATCCATCCGGGTGCCCCCCCCCCCCCGCCTGCCCCATGTTAATGCCTCTGGGTAAGGTGAAGTGCTAAATACAGCAGACCCACATATAAAATTGAGTTTATTGTTGGGGGACTTGTTGGGGCTACATTCTGAGAAGCTGGATGGGCAGGGCAGGAGAGCTTCTTATGGATAATGAAGTATGCTGATCCCTAAAAAGAGGGAGGGGAAAGGGATCTCCCAAGACTCAAGGTGGGGTGGAGTGGAGGCATGGTGGCTGTGCTTCTGCCATCAGGCTCAGCTGGTGGAAAGAGAAGGAGGATATACCTGTGGCTTGGGTGGGTTTCTCCCCTCCTTGCCTCAGGCACTGGGCCGAGCCAACTTGGACCTTGCCACCTGAGGGGAAAAATTCTTCCTCTACCCTCATGGTCTTCCAGCTGGGCTAAGGATTCAATTTACATGAGACACGTTAACAGGAGAAAAAAAGCTCAAAGTTTTATCACGTGTGCATGGAGGCCTAATAATGAAACGGAGACCTAAAGAAATGACTAACGCAGGCAGTTTCTATATTTCTTAGACAAAGAGATGAGAAATTGACAAGACAAAGAAAACTGAACTTTGGGAGCTTCAATTAGTAGCCCTTGGCCCCCACACATCCCTACACAACTAAACTCTTCCTCCTATGGACTCCCCAAACATCCCTGGATTGGGGATTTGTCTGATGCTGTCCTCCAAGACCTCTCCCAAGTCCCTTTCCTCTGCTGCCCAACTGTCTTCCTGTGCCTGCCTGCCTGCCTGCAGCCACTGTCCTTACTGCCCACTCTGCTTCCCCACACTCCTCAACCCCTGTAGCTGACAGGACTTCACTGCTTATACTGTGTCAAGAACCCTCTGGCTCCCAGACATGATGGCTCCCTTGCTCCTTCTCCTTTTTCTTTCTTTTTTTTAAATTTATTTTTATTTATTTATGATAGACATAGAGAGAGAGAGAGAGAGAGAGAGAGACAGAGACAGAGACAGAGACAGAGACACAGGCAGAGGAGAGGGAGAAGCAGGCTCCATACCGGGAGCCCGATGCGGGACTCGATCCCGGGACTCTGGGATCGCACCCTGGGCCAAAGGCAGGCGCGAAACCGCTGAGCCACCCAGGGATCCCCCCTTCTCCTTTTTCTTTTCTTTCTTTTTTTTCCCTCCTCCTTTTTCTAAAGAACTTTCTATAAGCAACTAATTAATTTCATCACATCCTTTCTGTGGAGCCCAGAACAGGGAGGGAGGGAGGGAAAAGAAGCACCTTGTCCCTTGAGGACAGTCAAGTGGACGAATGGCTACCCAAGCTGCTGCTAGGCAAGTCTCTCTCAGAGCTTCCACTCCCCCACTTTAGAGCTGGGTGCAGTGTGAGCCCAGCTCCAGGAAGGAGTGGGGGTCACCCCATCTGCTCTTAGCCCTGGCTAAGTCTCCAAACTGCCTGACAAGACCTGTATCATTTACTCCTTCCATTTGCTCCCACCAGTCAATTTTTCTCATTCCTTCTCAGGCAACTAACTTATGGGCTCAAAGATTAGGCACAAAGGACTTGAGAAGGGATACAGATGAGTGTAGAAGAACATGAGACATTCTTGGGTGGCACCAATGACCTTTCTCCTGGACGCTATGCCTGCCCGCCTGGTGCAGTGAATGACCTGGAGTGCAGTTTCTGCATGCAAATGTGCCCAGGCATCTTAGCCACTCCATTGACAGCCTGGGGCTCCTGGAGAGTCCCTGTGCCATCTGATCTCTTGTCACCCGAGGAATGGGACCCCACTAAGCCCTGGATGCACACAGCATGGACTGCCATGGAGAGATGGAGCCTGGCCTAGGCCTCAGAGGAAATCCAGAACAGGAGAAACATAGTGTGGGACATTAATTGTGCACTTACTGACACCAAGTCCTGAACTAGCCACACTGTGCATGTTAGAGCTCGTGTTATCCTCTGACTCTCCAGGAAGTTCTTAAGGAAACTCCAGTTTAATAATGCAAGAACTTGGCCCAAGATCACATGGTGAATAAGTTGTGAAACCAGAACTCAACCAAGACTTTTATGATCTGAGCAGAACTTAAAAGTGTAAATCACATAGTGCCATCCCCTGCCTAAATCACTCCTACCACTTCCCATTGCCTTCTGCCTGAAAACTTTTTCCTTTCCACAGCTGGTGAGACCCAGCACCTGCACCTCTGACCTCACCTCCTCTCCCTGCTCATCACACCCCCCTGAACCTGCTGCAGGCCTCTTTTTGTTCCCCTAGCACATGTGCTCATTATCCACTCAAGGCTCTTAAACTTACCATTCCTCTGTTTGGAACATCTTCATGGAGTTGCTCCTTCTCATCCTTCAGGCGAAATGCCACCTCCCTGGAGATCCCTTCCCTGATTACCCAAGCAACTGTGTGGTCTTCCTCCTTCCCTCTCTTATTCCTTCATCTCAATTTTTATTCTTTACACCATTTGGTATCTGAACCTATTTACATGTTAGCTTGTTCCTTGTGTCTTGCCACTAGAACATAAGCTCCTTCAGAGTGCTCACCATTGTATCCCCAGGGCCTGGTGCTTAGTAAGTGCTCAATAAATGTTTGATGGACAAATGACCTCAGAAAATCTTTCTTGGGCCCCAAGGGAGCAGCTAGAGGAGAAAGGGGGCACACTGGGCAGAGCACTTGGCTGCTGGCTTGCAAGCTACATTGAGGACTGATCCCTGAGGCTCTCCCCATTGAAGATAGTCCACCTGTCTATCTGTCCATGAGATGACCTGGCCTGCCTTTCTGCATAGGAAGTATGTGTAGACACATATTCTCAGACTTTGCGTGAAGCCAGGTGGAAGGCAAGGCTGCCTGGCATATCTGGACCAGAGCTGGGTACCCTTAAGCTCCCTGCGTGCTCCCAGCCTTTCTTGATCTTGGCTGAGGTTCATGGCTGCTGAGGAGTCCACCCAGTCATGGTCACGCCAGGGGCTGGTGGCAGGCATTGCCTGGAGGGGAGGGAGAGACTGCTGCTCAAAGAACCTGATCTTTTGCATTTGCTGACATTCTTGGATTTGGCATTTACAACCTCAGGGTTTTATTCCGAAGAGGCCTTTTGCATTTGATGTAAATATTATGGTGATGATAGGCGACACTGAGAATACCCTGTAGGAAATGTAATTCCACCCCCACCAGGCTGGGAGCCTCTTCCTGCTGCTGCTTTGGGTTGTTATTCAGGGGATTGATTCCTCCCAGTTCTTGGGTTAACCCAGAAGGGCCCCCTCCACTCACAGGCAGCAGGGTCTGGGAGTAGTACATTAGTTATTTTTCCAATTTGCAGAGGCACTTTCATCCATCAATATGGGAAGCAATCGGGGCAAGTCTGGAGCTGGCTCAGGCTGCATCTATTCTCTGGGTGGGGGAATGGCCCATTCTGGAGGAGGTTTGGGCAGTCGTCCACTTTAGAACAGTACAGTTGGGAGATCCAACCCAGTAATGGCACTGTAGTTCCCCAAAGTCAGCTGCTCTCTCAATCACTTCCTCAATGAGTCTCAGTTATCACAGGTTTCCCAGCAGGGTCTAGTCTTGAATCTATGTGTCTGTCTACTCTCTGTAGCATTGGACACTTCCTCCAGCTGTAGTGGCCCTTCGTGCCATATTCCTACTGTCTTCCCAAACTCCTGGGGAAATGCTATTTATAATCCCCAGGTACAGTCCCAGTGTGGATCTAGGACTGGAGAGCTGTTCCCAAATGGCTTGCAAGACAGAAGAGAGGGATGGCACCTCTACCTTGATATCTCTTTGATATGCTGTGTGGCCAGAGATAAATGATTGAATCTCTCTGAGCTTTGGTTTCCATATCCTTCAAATGAGGAAAATTATATCTATGATGTAGATCTAAAGAGAGAGTACATGTAAGGGGCCATACCCAGCACTTGACGTGAAGTGAGTACTCAAGAAATGTGGGCAGTTATTATTAGGTACAGAGAAGGCTGTGAGGGATAGGGTGAACAAAGGGCCAGTTGCTAGCCTGGAAGTCCAGAATTTACAGCTTGCCTTCTTGGCTGTGCTATGAACTTTATATCTATAAAGATATAAAGATATATCTATAGTGAACAGTCACTCAATCAATAAACATTGGTTATTTGGATGTGTAGTGAGTGCTTTTATCATCATCAGTTAGCCAGTATAACCTAGAGCTCAGGGACGCCCAGGTGGCTCAGTGGTTGGGCACCTGTCTTCAGCTCAGGGCATGATCCTGGAGTTCTGGGAACGAGTCCCACATCTGGCTTCCTGCATGGAGCTTGCTTCTCCCTCTGCCTGTGTCTCTGCCTCTCTCTGTGTGTCTCTCATGAATAAATAAATAAAATCTTTAAAACAAAAACCAAAAACCTAGAGCTTAGATTCTGCAGTTGGAGAAACAGTTTGAATCCCATCTTGGCCTCTAGACACTGGACTTTTCAAAGTTTTGTTTTCTTCATGTATAGGAGGGAGTTCTGGGGGTGCCTGGGTAGCTCAGTCAGTTAGGCGTCTGCTTTCGACTCAGGTCACTATCGTAGGGTCCTGGGATCCAGCCCAGGTCAGTAGGGCTCCTTGCTCAGTAGGAAGCCTGCTTCTCCTTCTCCCTCTGCCCCTCCTCCCCCACCCCCTGCTTGTGCTCCCTCTCTCTGTGTCTCTCTCAAATATATAAATAAAATCTTTAGAAGAAAAAGATGAGAGGGCTAATAGAACCACATCAAATGTGAAGATTGTAGGATACTGTTGGGCATATAGCAAGCCCCTCCTGAATGTGTACTGTGGGGGATGGGGAAGACTGCAGATTTGGGATCTGAAGGCCTGGGTTTAATCTACTTCCACCTTCTAATTTACTGTCTTACCTTGGGCAAATCACTTCACCATCGAAGTCTCTATTTCCCAACTGGAGGAAGTGGGATAATGTCAGCTGATTTTAGACTGCCATTAAAAAGGCTTAACATGGGATCCCTGGGTGGTGCAGTGGTTTGGCGCCTGCCTTTGGCCCAGGGCACGATCCTGGAGACCCGGGATCGGATCCCACGTCGGGCTCCCGGTGCATGGAGCCTGCTTCTCCCTCTGCCTGTGTCTCTGCCTCTCTCTCACACTGTGTGCCTATCATAAATAAATAAACAATTTTTTAAAAAAAGGCTTAACATTTGCCATAAGAAGGATGCTCCACATGTGTCTGGGGAGTGAGTGAATGATGTGGGGGATTTTAAGATATGGATTCCAAGAACTTGGATTGGCATCCCAGTTTTATCACTTACTTTCAGCGTGCTTTGCGACAAATGACTTCACCTCATTGAACCAAAAGGAAAGAAAGTTTCTTCCTCTACCCTCAAGGTCTTCCAGCTGGACTAAGGATTCAATTTACATGAGACATGTTAACAAGAGAAGAAAACCCAAAGGTTTATTACATGTGCATGGAGGCCCAATAATGAAATGGAGACCTAAAGAAATTACCAAGGCAGGCAGTTTTTATACTTCTTAGATGAAGAGACAATAAACTTGTGAGGAATTGACAAGACAAAAATGAACTTTGAAAGCTTCAATTAGTAAGGGATTCTCAATGGAATTTGAGCTGGAGTAGTAAATTAATAATAAGTAACAAGGGTGTTTATACAGTCTTCTTGGCTTTAAATTTCCCATCTCTAGTGGTAAAGATGTCTCTTTACCTCCTGGTATAGAAAGGGTACCTTTCACATGGGAGATTTACTTCCTGCTTTCAGGGACACAGAGAAGGGTCTGAGTGTCCTTCTTGCCCAGGCTGTCTCTTAAGGAACTTTTATTTTGAATAATTGGTATGCCAAATTGGCACATTTGGGGCAGCCTGCCTTTGATCCCCACAGAACCTCGGGATCTCTCAGTAGAAAACAAGATAATACCTAGCCCCCAGCATTACTGCAGAATAGACAGTTAATATTAAAATGCCTCGTAAACCATAGGGCACTGTGCTCACTCTGGTTTAATATTACTTTGAGCAAAGCCCTGGGTGAAGAACTATGAGGGCTCCAAAGATATGCAAAATCCTTGGCCCTGGCTCTGGAAGAGCTGTGAGAGATTTGGGGATAGAAGGCACAAAGCAGGGGCAGAACTCCGCAGAGTTGCACACATTGATTTTTTTTTTTTAAGATTTTATTTATTTATTCATGAGACACACACACACACACACAGAGAGAGAGAGAGAGAGAGAGAGAGAGGCAGAGACACAGGCAGAGGGAGAAGCAGGCTCCATGCAGGGAGCCCGACGTGGGACTCGATCCTGGGACCCCAGGATCACACCCTGGGCTGAAGGCAGCGCTAAACCGCTGAGCCACCCGGCTGCCCTCACATTTATTGATTGCACACATATTTACAGAGTACTAGGCATGCTGTTATAGGTCTGTTGGAGGTTTTAGGCTAGGCCCTCTGGAGAGCCTGGAAGGTCAGGGTAAGGCCCCTGGATCAACTGGTCTGGGGGTGGAGGTTTCTGAAAGCATGTGTCAACTGTGCTCCTGAGTTCCCTTGTGGGGCAGGCAGGTCCCTGGCTCACTCAGTCAATTTCCTCAGTCACTCTCTGAGGGAGCAGTGTACCGAGTCCATTGTAGGGAGAACATTTGAATCAGCCATTCAGTGGTCCTTTTCCAAAGGTCAGTGGCCTATCTGGCCACTGCAGCTGGTGGCCACAAAAGACCTGCTGAGAATCCAATCTAATGGAACAGCAAAGGCTCCAGCCACTCTTCCTGGGAGCCCAAGGGTGAGTTGCAAGGTGATTTCACTGCTATTGCTTTCTCCCTTTAGACACAGGCTGTCCTCAAGGGCAAAAATAGCAGCTCCAGAGGCGGGAGTGTTGTGACATCATCCCCAGGTTCAGCCAGCAAACCCCTCTCCAGACAGCTGATCCTGCTTGCCCCTTGGAGACCAGAGCCAAGCTCCTACGGGATGATTTTGGTGGCCCTGGGCCCCTTCCAGTCCCCTGGCTCCAGTTCTGGGCTGTGTCTGTGAACAAAAATCTTCCTACCTTGGGTTTTTACCTGGGTGAATAAAAGTGCACTCAGCAGTGCTCTGTGGCTGGGCACCTGCCCACCTCCACCTTCCCAGGGCTAAGCGCCGCAGACCTGCGGGGGTCTACAGCCTTTCTGGGCCAGGGGCACACAGGCTGAGTTGGAGACAGAGGATGACACCCAGCCTGGAGGCTGAGCTGAGGAAGAAGACATTCTGCATCCTGGGGAAGAGGGAGGGAGGAAGTAGGAAGGGAAGTGGGTTTGATTAGAGAATAGAGTTTGTGCTCAGGTGTGTGTGTGTGTGTGTGTGTGTGTGTGTACACACACACACTCTGCATTAGAAGATAGCAGGACTCCACAGTCTCTACTGATTAGAAGGATTTTGAAATTGATAAATTACTTTGTATTGGGGCAAAATGATTTGACCAGATTCCAAATGTCTCAGAGAAGGGAAGCTTCTCTTTGGGCCAACTATTGATTGTGTTTAATAGAGCTGGGACTTTCTCACTTAAAAATAACAAAATAAACATCTAAGAGAAACCACTAACTCACCTCTCTGCCTTCCTTCCTTTCCTCTTCCTTCTCTCTAAAAACAGAAAGGAACCCAGAGACCCAAACAAAGCTGGGGTGAGGGTGGGGCAGTGGGGGCAGTGCTGATATTAGAGCTATGGAGTTCCTCTGGGGCAGATAGATGGTAGGGGCTCAGGAGAACAGGGGACCCTGGGTTGGTCCCATTCTTCACAGATCGATTTTTGCCAACAGCGACTGTCGGAGCCTTTGATAAATCACTAACCCAAGTGATGAATGCCCTGAGGCCGGGTGGGGTGGGGGAAAGGATGCTGGTCTGGGAGGCAATTCCAGAGGACAGGGGTCAGTTGGAAGGTTGGTGAGCAGGGGAAGCCAAGTGAGTTAAAGCTGAGTTCTAGATATTCTGTAAGATACCCCTGGATAGCTAATCCTGGCTTTATCTTTCAATAGGATTTGACCACAATCATGAACTCAACAGTGCTTCAAAATTCATTTTCATTCTGTCTCTTGTCTGTCTTTTGCTGTCTGTCTCACTGTCTGCCTCTTTATCTGCCTTCCAAATGGACTCTGATGGTTTTCTCCCAGCAGAAAATTCCCTTGGGCCTGCTGGGAAATGGAAAAGAGTGTGAGGAGTAGCAAGTAGAGGGTTGGCAGTGGGTAGTGGGTGGAATGGAGTTAGGTGGCCTCTTGAAATGGGTAAAAGTTAGCATGGGGGGGCATAGGGAGGGGCAGAGCAGCAGAGAGAGGGTGGGGCTGGGGAATGAAAATATGAATTTGCAGAGCAGCCCTGACCAGAGAGAAGCCAGTTTCTAATGTCTCACTTCTCACAGAGGGAAAGGTCAGTCATGTGGTTTTCTCATCCGTCTCCGAACGCAGTGAGAGCAGAAACCTGCATTGATTGGGCTGGAATAGCAAAAAGTGCAGAGAGGGAGAGAGACCAACCCAGAGCCATAGAGGTGATCCCTCATCATGGCCAGATCCTGCCTTATGGACAACCCAACTCATAGACCATGAGTCTGAATTAGTTCTGGGTGACCTTGGACAGTGACTTAGCCTCACTCACCTTCTAGTTCCTCATCCATAAAATGGGATAAGAGAACAGATTTCTCATGAGATTTATATTAATTAATATCACATATATAAAGTACTTAGAACTGGACCTGCCTCATAGCAAGCATTCAGTAAATGTTAGCTGGGAACATCATTATTCTCCCCCAGTAGCAGCATGGCAGAGTCTGAAGTCCTGAAAACTCAAAGTGTGTCAGCCACACTGGAGTCAGAAGAAGGAACTCCTGGCTCTGCTTGAGGGTGGAGAATTCTACCCAAATGACCCGTCGACAGGCCAAGCCTGTTCTGTGCCCTGTCCCTTCTGTCAGTGCTGATGTGCCATGGGCTGAGTCTCCATCGCTCTGTAAAGGCAGCTGAAACTTAGTTCTCTAGATGCCTGCCCGGCTCCTGACTGGCCCAATGGCCTACAGGCTCCTGCCCACGCTGGTTGGGCTTGCCCCTCCTTACCCCCACCGACCTGGCAGCCGCTTCCAGGCTCCCGCCCTGGCTCTGTCCATGGTGCTAGCCCACATCGCAGCCCGACACCTGCCCACCGTGCAGAACTTCCCACCCCAACCATCTGCTTTTGTCCCCCCAACTTTAACATCTCTGATGATCTCCCCAGTCACCGAGAATGAATTCTGAGCTCACGTTCTGGAACGCTTCCAGGAAGAAGGAAGCGGTGTTAGTATAAAGAATCACACAAAAGGCCGCAGGTAATTATGTCTCTTTTAAGCTGCTAACAGGATTGGCCGTTTGATAAATGGGAGGATTTGAGGCTGTTTTGTCACTGACAAGCTGTTGTAAGATCATATTGGAAGCTGAAGACAGTTTATCTTCATGTGTGTGGTGGAGAGAGGGGAATTCTCCGTGGATTTTACACCCTCTTCAAATTAATGTGATTTCCTAGGCCGTCCTGTGCACAGGAGCAAGTGATCTTTATGACTCACCCCCTGATTAGATTACCTGGCTCAGCAGCCACCTCCAGCCCCTCTGAGTGCTCTCTCCCTCTCTAGGCCCCTCCCTGCTCCACTCTCCCTCCACCTTTAGCTTCCCTCTGACCTCCTCTAGCCCTGGTCTCAGGGCCAGTTGCTGAGCAAGCCTACAGCTCAAATACTGCTGGCTAGCCCAAGAGGTGGGGAGATCTGATTTCTTCCATTTCTCTGGAGGGAGCAGAAGAGCAGGAGGTGGTATTCTATGAAGAGGGAGGCAATGGGAAAGGAAAGGAGGGAAGCAGAGGAGGCGAGAATGAAGGAGACAAAGAGGGAGTCTAACCAGAGAAACAATGCCAAGCCAAGCCGAGGTAAAGAAAAGAAAGACTAGAGGGGGGAGAAAAAACAACAGTAGCAAAGGGAGAAGAACGGTTTTTTCTTTTATTTTCAGAACCCTCTTCTCCACAAGAACCAAGGTGGCCTCCTTCCCTGAATCCCTGAATTAAGCAGGTCCCCTGGCCACTTTCTTTGATAGCTCTGTTTTATCATCTTCAGAGCACTATTATCTTGTTTGTTTATTTATTTGCTTTTAAAATAGTTTTCCTGAGCAGCCCTGGTGGCTCAGCGGTTTAGCACCTGCCTTCAGCCCAGGGCCTGATCCTGGAGACCCGGGATCGAGTCCCACATCGGGCTCCCTGCGTGGAGTCTGCTTCTCCCTCTGCCTGTGTCTCTGCCTCTCTCTCTTTCTGTCTCTCTGTCTCTCATGAATAAATAAAATCTTTAAAAATAAAAATAAATAAAATAGTTTTCCTCACCTCTAAATTAGAAGACCCATTGGGCAGGGGTCATGGCTGCTATGTTCTTCCTAGGACCCCAGCACTTAGCACCTAGTAGGTCCTTGCTAAATACTTATTGACTGCATGAGGTGTAAGGTCTGGGGGCAGGGCTGGCTGCCCTCCTGGCAGTGGTCCAGGGTGGGATTGTCAAGGGTATCATCACTGACTAGATTTGGGGAAACATTTCTGGGGAAGGGAATGCTTCATTAGTCTTTTGGACAGAATTAGGTAGCCTTTAGAACAAAGTTTTTCCAAATGTGGCCCGTGATTCACTGCATCAGAGTCCCCTGGCAACCTGTATCTTCACAAGTACTCCACTTTGAGAAACCCTGTTCCGGGGAATGGGTGGACTGGAGGCTCCTGTTCCAGGGTGGTCTCAGCAGAACCAGGGACCTCGGCTGCTGTGTGTGTGTGTGTGTGTGTTGTGTATGTGTGTATAAGGGTCATTATTAGAATACCTGCAGGGGATTGAGGAAGCTAAAATCCATTATTTCCAGCCAGTTGTCACTGCATTCTACACACACTGGGGGCTACTTGTGTGAAAGGAAGTTCAAAGGGAAAGCTCCCTTTCCTTTGTGGAGCCTAACTGGAGACTGTTCTCCCACCTGACCCAGGAGCCTAGAGGAAGAAGAAGGCAGCAACAGGTGTGAGGAGGGGCAGTCTCATACTCAGAGGCCTCTGCTCTCTAACACATTGATGTTTCTATAGCTGGTAAGTCATGCCTCATTTCCTAAGCAAGCTGAGCAGATCAGCCTCAAGCCCCAGGCCAGGCTCTCTGCCTCTTCAGGAGACCTCCCCCAGACTTATCAGCAATGTATACTCCAGGATTGATTGACTGCTCCCCTAGCATATACCCCCCCGACACTTCAAATATCACAGCCCCATCATGTCAGATACATGCATGGCCCACACAGGACATGTGAAATACAGCAGTGTGTGCTTAGAGGTGAAGGACAGCATGCTCAAGCAGTGGGACCACCTCGATATGTTCATGCTGGACCTCTGCCTGGGCCTGAGAATAGAGAGGGAATATGGAAGACAAGGGCCAGCCAGTTTTAAAAGATAGCTCGCTCTGTGCCGCTTCTGCCCAGTAAAATCAGAGCATATAGATGGAACTAACACCACCTTCCATTCATTCTATGCTCCAGCAACTCTGCCCTTACTTCATGCCTGGAGCATTCTGGGTTCTCTTCTGCCTCAGTAGTACCCTTACTCATGCTGTTCCTTCTGCCTGCAGTGCTCTTTTATACTCTTCCATCCCTCTTATCTGATAACTCCTACTTCTCTTCCTTTCTGGACCTTTCCAGATCCCCTGGCTTCTTCTTCTTCTTTTTTTTTATCCCCTGGCTTCTGATACCACAGCTCTACAATCTCTGCTTAACACTCAGCTCTCTTGTCATTATACACTCAGTATCTATCTTCCCCACTAGACTGTGAACTCCATGGCCAGAGGGATCACACCTGTGCGTCTTGTCCACTACCATATCCCTGGTACCACCACTCACAGCACCCAACATGTGGTGGGCACTCAGCTTGGAAGACAGAGGCTTAGAGCAATTTGTTCAACAAATGGTTCTTGAGCATCAGTTATGTGTCAAGCACAGTGCCAGACCCTAAAGATGCAGTGGCAGGCAAAAGGGCACTCTCCCTCCTCTCACAGGGGCTGCAATCTGTTGGAGAAATGGATAGTTGTCAAATATTCATATAGATGACTCTATACAACTGTCACAGGTGCTTTGTGGAGGTTGATGTTGCCAACAAGGGTATACAAAAGGGGGATTTGGTTTGGTTAAGTAGGTCAGGGAATTTCCTGAGAAGGTGGTATTTCTCTGAGATGGAGAAGGTTATATAGAGCAACAGTAGAGGAAAGAGCATTCTGAAGAGACAGAAAAGCATGTGTGAAGGCCCTGTGGCAGGAAGGAGTGTGTCTTCTACAAGAAACCAAAAACCCAGAAGGTCTGGAGTTGTGGGTTTGAATGGGAGGCTGAAGGCAGGCAGAAGCCAGACCATGCAGGGCCTTGCCAGGTGAGGTAAAGAATTTATTTCTTCATCTAAGAGCAAAGGGTTTAAACACTGAAGAGTTTAAACAGCAGGGGGGCAGGCACAGGCAGCAGTGATACAGCAGTGATATAATCAGAATTGCATTTTGAAAAGGTCACTCAGGCTTCAGTATGAAGAAGGAAGGGTGGGGCTTGAGTGAGGCAAAGGGACCAGTAAGCAGTGCAGGGCAGCCACCTGGGCTCGGACCGTGAAGATTCTGGTGGCAATCAAGAGCAGTAGATAGTTTTTGAAAGAAAGTTTTCAAGCAACATCCCAGACTGGTGGCAAAACCAGGACTAGTACCGTCCCCAGGCTTTGCACTTTCCTGTAGCCAATGGCCTCCTTCTGGAATGTCCAGTGGGCCACCATAAAGAGGGGTTTGTTCCCAGGCCTCCCCTAGAAGTATGCCTTGCTTTCTGGCCCCTCAGTTTCCCATATTCTCTACTTTCTCTGGGGGTGTCCATATATGCCCCCTTACAAGCTGGAAGGCTCTGACTAGATACCCAGGGAAGAGGTGGTTTTCTGTCATAGCCCCTATGTGCTTTGCATTCTGGGAATTGTAGTTCTAGAGCAGGAATGCTAGGTCTGCTCCTGACTGTGGGTCTGGCAGGCAGCCTGGTTGTCATGGCAGCAGCTGGGCTGGAGCCACCGAACCATTTCATCCACAGCTCTGCTGGCTCAGAGAGCCTCCCAGCAAGAAAGCTTGGGCTCTGGGGAGGAGGAGGAGGGAGGGAAAGAATAGAAGAGAAAGGAAGGAGGGGAAGACCTCATGGGCCTTCCCCAGAGGCCTGGGCTAAGCTTCACCCTGCTCTGGGGCTTGTGGACAGAATTGCAGAAAAGTCACCAGCTTACGCTCAGAGCAGGACTCCCTAGCCACTGGGAACCAGTTCTGTTGCTCAGTTCTTGTCAGTCAATCAGACCCTATAATTCAGCTCTATGAATGCTTAAGTCTGCACCAGACACAGAGAAAGGAAGGAGCAGCTCCCTCCCCTGGGGAACATGGAGTCTGGGTAGAAAGGCAAGAAGGTCCAAAATAATTACTGAGGAAGGAAAAAGTCCTGCTCATTTCCTCCAAAGTAACTCCAGAATCCATTCTCTTCTCTCTGCCCCTTGGCCACAATCCTGGTTCATTCTATCTCCCCAAGAGAAGGCTTTCTAAAACACAAATCTAGTCCTGTCACACCCCTGCTTAAAATTCTTCAATGGCTCCCCTTTGCCCACGACTGGATCAAGTCCAGATTCTGTAGTAGAATTCATGGCCTCGCAAATGCTAGCCTGAGGCTCACTGTCCAGTTTCTCCTCCTGTTTCCCCTCTGCTCCAGTCATACAGAAGTTTTCTAGTTCCTACTTTCGTACCTCCTGCCTTTGCACATATTCTTCTGCCTAAAATACCCCTCCCTCCCTCTTCCAGCCTCTGAGAGGACCCAATCCAGCTGAAATACCTCCTCCTCTGTGATGTGTTCCAAAATCTTTCCCCACCAGGGAAGAATGAATGGTCTGGTGCTTTGAGCTCCCAGAGCACTTTGTACATCCCTCTTAAGCACATATCACCTGTGTTGTGATTATTGTCTCTGTAGCTGCATCTCCCTCCCCCTCTCCTGCATCTGAGCCAGCCTGGGGGTCCCAGTGCCCAGCACAATGTCTGACACAAGCGAGGCACTCAGTAAATGGTGGACAGGATTGAATTCACCGAAGGAGGGCTATTAGGGCCTTTGCCACTCTCCTGCTGTCCCCCTCCCTGGGCTGGCTGGCTTTCCTGGGCCCCTTCCCCCACCTGCTCCTCCCATGGGACTGCACACCTCACACACAGCAGCAGACTGGCAGGCCCTATCGAGCAGTGCCTTCTCTTCTGTGCAAGGCGGGGGGGGGGGGGGGCATGTGTAACAGCACATGGAGGCTGTAAGCCTCTCCATGTCCCTGGAAATGTGTATCAAGTCACACCCAGGTCTCTAGAGAGGAGGTACTCGTGTCTTAAATGGAGCTATGATTTATGGACCCAGTTCCAGGAACTGAAAAAAACCAATTAGGTTTCTCTGCTTCTCTACCTGGAGGCAAGATAATTTCAGAAAAGTTCTTTCTCCTGGGCAGAGGCTCCATCTGCCTGGGCCTCAGCCCTGAGGCTTCTTTATCTGGTTCTTCACCCCACCCTTGTTACCTTACTCTTTGGTCAGTAGTCTAAGCTTCCTGGGCCAGCTTTCCCTGTGTTAAAATCCTGAATCTACTGTTTAACATCTGGGACGCCTCTTCCAGGTTTCCATCCTTTCTTATTTCCCCACCGTAAGAGGATAAAAATAACCTACCTCCATCATTCATTCATTTATATGTCTGTCCATCCATTTATGTATTCCCTTGCATGAATATTTATTTGAGGCCCACTGTGGGCCACATACTGAGTTAATCATTAAAGATGTAGAAGTGTATCAGAAATACATGATCTCTGCCCTCAAGGAGCTTATAATCTGTGAGGAAGACCAATTGCAAAGTGTTCCAGGGTGGAAGTGCAGACTATCAAGTAAAGTCCAGGCCTGATGGGGAACCTCAGTATTTATTTCCTCAGTGATTATGCATCTCTGATCTGGCAGATGTAGAGGATCAGCGCAAATGCAGACAGGCCTCCTCTTTACTCTTCTCAGTGCAGAAACAGGCATGGCACCGAGAGGGCTCAGCTTTCACTGTATACTACAACTGTGAGAGGACCAGGAAAGAGAAAGTTGTGAACTCTGCAGCTGAAAACAGGGGACCCAGACTCCCCGGAGCTTCAGGGAGGAGTCCCTGAGATGGGGGGGGGGGGGCTCACCAGTAGAGATGAAAATCAATGGGCCAAGCCTTGGTAGCACTGACTGGGCTGAGGCGAGGAGCAGCCTTCCCTGGTTAGGATATGGGAATAATGGAGTAAGGGACTCCCACAGAGGAAGTGAGAGATGGCAGGCGTGCCAGCCACTCAGGGGCTGGAGAGGCTGGCAGGTTCCCAGAGCACACGGAGGCTACTGTCAGCCCACGCTCTGCCATTCAGCAAGACCTTTATTTTCTCTCTCCTGGAAGAGCCTGGTCCAGATGTCAGTCCAGTGAGTGGGTGGGAATGACAGAGGTGCTGGCTCAAGCTAGTCTCCATACTACAGCCCCTAATGCTGAGCTCACAGCCCTGAACTGCTCTTCAGGCCTTCTCTCTGCTCTCCTTGCTGCAGTATCTTAACTCAAGGGGGTACAGTCTCCAGGGGTTGGAGGAAGAGAGAAAGTAAGAGGGAATGAGGAATAGGATGGGTCAGTGGAGATCCTTTGGGATCCTCAGCATATCTAGAGCAAAAACCACCAGCTTGCTCTGTGAGCCAGGATCTCAGTTCCTTCATCTATAAAATGGTGGGGTTGAGCTCTCTGGAAGGGTTCTTTAACTTCTGCTCCTCCTGCTCCTGGGAAATGGTGGAGGGTGGCTTTGCAGAGAAAGGCTGGCTCCACCCTCTGTTAAGGGACCTAAATCAGCATTTGTTGACATTTCTCAGGATGCCCTAGGTGCTGGTGACATTTCAGAGACTTGCTCCCTGAGGGGGCTGGAGGATACAGAGCTGACCCCTTGGCCCCTGATCCAGGCTCAGATGGGCTTAGGCCACAGCACCGCCCACTCCCCCACCCTTCTGCCCCTGCCTAAGACAAGCCTCACATTCCAAACAGCAGCAAAGTACTATTTTCTGGGGTAGGTCCTGAGCTGGCTTGAGGGTGGGAGGTGGGGACAAAGATCCCTTTCTAAAAATGCTGATTAGTGAGGGAGTGAGCAGCTCTGGGCCCCAGAGCTTTCCTCACTAAGTCTCAATATCTGCATCTCTAAAATGGAGCCCGTAGTCCCTGCCTCCTTCACAGAACAGTTTTGGGGCTCCAAAGAGAAAAAGGAAGTGTTTCCTTTTTTTATGATTATTTATTTATTTATTTATTTATTTATTTTTATTTATGATAGTCACACACACACAGAGAGAGAGAGAGAGAGAGGCAGAGACACAGGCAGAGGGAGAAGCAGGCTCCATGTACCGGGAGCCTGACGTGGGATTCGATCCCGGGTCTCCAGGATCGCGCCCTGGGCCAAAGGCAGGCACCAAACTGCTGCGCCACCCAGGGATCCCAAGGAAGTGTTTCCTAAGCTGTGGGTTGTTGTGCAGTGTGAAGGGCTGTGATGAGGGCATTGAGCCTTAGGGTGGGCATGGGGGTGGGGGTGGGGGTGGGAATGGAGGCTGGAAGGGATTCGCTGGGTGCAGAGGCTGGAGGAACCAGATGAGATTCTGGCAGTTTCACAGACTGGAGAGAGCTGCTTGGTGAGTAGAGGCCAGCAGAGGAAATCCAGGGAACCCTCTGATGCCCTGGTTAATGCTGACAGATGGCTACAGACCTGTGGGCAGTGTCAGAACCAGACCACATAAGGAGACCCAAAGACTCTCGCTAGCTTTACTCTTCAGTATCAGGATGGAAGAAGATCAGCTTGAGAGGCCAGATCAGGGTGATTATAAAGTGCCTAGAATTTGGGGTTGTAAGAACTAGTCCTAGCTCTATTGATCACTAGCTGTGTGGTCTTAGGCAAGTACTTCACCTCTCTGGGTCTCACTTTCTTCATCTGTAAAATGGGGAGAAGGGTAGTAATAATGCATACCTCGAAGGTTCGTTGGGAAGATCAAAGAAGCTGATGTTAGATGGGTTACCACATAGCTGGCAGTCTCATTGATGGCACGGAGGCAGGTTGGGCCTCACCAGGGACCTCTTTACCTCTGATCAGACCAGTTTACAAAGAGGGAAGACCCCTTTTTAACCACTTTTTGTGCATTTTTAAAAATATTTTATTTATTTATTCATGAGAGACACACACAGAGAGAGAGAAGAGAGAGAGAGAGAGGCAGGGACACAGGCAGAGGGAGAAGCAGGCCCCACGCAGGGTGCCTGATGTGAGACTTGGGACTCCAGGATCACAGCCTGGGCTGAAGGCAATGCTAAACTGCTGAGCCAACCGGGCTTCCTCCTTTTCATGCATTTAAATGTGTACCAAGCACCTAATGTATACCTAGCTGACTTGGTATGGTGGAAAAGAGGACAGAAACTTGACTACTTGTCAGATTCCTAGCTTGTTGATTATGTGAGCTTGAGGGACTTTCTTCCCCAACCTGAGTCTCAGTTTTCTCATCTTTGAAAATCCACAATCGGGCAAAGATTATGGACTAGTATTAAAAAACATTAGGAGAATTTTTGATGGGGAAATCAACATTTGTTTAGAGCTAGAGTAACCCACAAATGTTATTTTCTAGAATCAAGGTGGGGAGAAAATAAGCTGGTGTCCACCTGAGTGTTTCTAATGGTGGAAGGATTAATATTATATGTCTTCTGATGTGATGCAAAGTGAAATAAATGACATCACCTCACATGTGTGCTAGCTGAAAATGTTTAACTTGAGTTATTCTCAGCCTTTAGATCTAATTTCTGGTTTATAGGAAGTAAACCAGTGCAAGGAAGTAACCAGACATCTGAAAGAAGAGATATTGGGGATCCCTGGGTGGCTCAGTGGTTTGGCCCCTGCCTTCGGCTCAGGGCGTGAACCTGGAGTCCCGGGATCGAGTCCCATGTCAGGCTCCCTGCATGGAGCCTGCTTCTCCCTCTGCCTGTGTCTCTGCCTCTGTCTGTCTGTCTGTCTGTCTCTCTCTCTCTCTGTGTGTGTGTCTCATGAATAAATAAATAAAATCTTAAAAAGAAAAAAAAACAAAGGATATTCTATGGGGAGAGTGATCTGGATGTTTAGGTCAGTGACCAAAGAAAAAAGGGGGGGTAGAATGCATCATCTCAAACAATTTAATGCACTTAATGATCAGATGGCATTAATGGCCCTAAACTGGGTTCTGACAAACCAACTGTAAAGGATTTGGGGGACCAATAAGGGAGATTTATATATGGGATATTAAAGGGTCAGGTGCAAGAAGGGGATTCTCCATGGAGAATCCCTTCCAAGGCTATATCTCTGGTTCTAGCATCCCCAGAGCCTGGTAGGGATGAGGAGGAGAGAGAAACATCCCAGTCCAGTGTTAGGAGGATGGGGTAGGGGCATGGGTGTGTGCTGAGGGGCCCTCCAGCAGAAGCAGAGGTGCAGTGCAGAGGAAGAGGGAACCAGAAGAGTTTCTAGAGACTTCAAGCCACTGAGGTGGTCCCCTATAGCTGGAGAGGAACCCTGTATGCATGGATAGCGCCCCATTACCCCCAACTCCTCCCCTCAGAGCCTGCTGGGCTCCTTGCTCATTAGGCTGACATCTCCTCCTTAATAAAAAATACATGAATAAATAAATAATAACAGCCATAACTGAGTGGGAAACCGCTTTCCACTCTTTTCTGTTTCCCCAGCTCATTCCTCTCAGGAGTGGTCCTGGGGGCTCCCAGGCTGAGTGCATCTGTAAGCCCCCTTCCTCCCACCCCCAGTGCTACAGGCATCCCTCCTCTTGGGAGGGGACTGAGGGTGGCACTTTTAGAGTGACTGAACAGGCCTTTTGTGCCCTGATTTGCTCCTGGAGAGGCAGAGGATGAGAGAAATCTGGAGAGAGGTCTCTCTTAGGATTCAGGGAGAAGGCAGCAACAGCTGAGCCTTTAGGGTCAGGGCTAGCAGTGGTTGCCAACACACAGTTACCTCAAGTCAGGGAGGGGCAAGAAACAGAAAGTGAAAGGAGGGACTAGAAGGTGGTACTACTAGAGAGTTCCAGGGACAAACAGGAGCTGGCATTTGCATGAGGTAGGGGAGGGGCCTTGACCCACACCCAAATATCCAGAGGGAAGATTTACCTTCCTTAGAAGGGAACAATAGTCACTTTCTTTTTTCCTGGCAGGCTCGTGTTGATCCCTTTCTCTCTGTCCTGTGTCTCACGCTGTCTGTCTCTCTTGTGTCTCTGCACTGCCTTCTCTTCCACTTTTGTCTCCTTCCTTACTTGGGTCAGTATGCCTTGGAGATGCTGGCCAGGTGTGACCCACTCCTCAAAGCTAAGAGAAGCAAGTCTGCCCCCAGACCAGCTGATTCAGGACCATGGAGAGCATCCTCCATAGGCGAGGCCCTCTCCCAGAACAAAAGAAGAATTTGGATTGCCAGTAGAGGGTAGGAGAGCTGGTGAAGTGGAGGTAAAGGAGAAATGGTGGGGAAAGGCACAGACAAAGGTGAGGCTCATTTCCAGCCTGGCCCCCTTAGGCTGGGTGACTCTGAACTGGGACTCAGAAATTTTGCTGCCCCAGACCAAAGGCCCCCCACTACCACATCAAGAAGAGTGGGAGGGGGAAGAGCAGCCTGTGCTCTGGGGTGCGAGGTTCTGGAGCACAGTTCTTGCGGGAAAGCTCTGGGAACCCATTGTGTATAGAGTGCAAAGCTAAACAAATGGACAGATTATGGTTTGGGGTGAGGTTTTTTTTTCTTTTTTCAATTTTTAAATTGTGGTAAAGTACATATAAAATTTACCATCTTGGGATCCCTGGGTGGCACAGCGGTTTGGCGCCTGCCTTTGGCCCAGGGCGCGATCCTGGAGACTCGGGATCGAATCCCACGTCGGGCTCCCAGCACATGGAGCCTGCTTCTCCCTCTGCCTGTGTCTCTGCCTCTCTCTCTCTCTCTCTCTCTCTCTGTGACTATCATAAATAAATAAAAATTAAAAAATATTAAAAAAATAAATAAATAAAATTTACCATCTTAACGATTTTTAAGTATACAGTTCAGTGATGTTAAATATATTCATGTTATATATTGTTTTCAAGAGAATTTAAGTGACCCTTGGTCAGACATTAGGGAGGTTGTGCATTAGAGAAGGGGATAGTTACAACCTTACAGGTGAGTGGGTGCCCAAGGGTAGGGAAAGTAGAAGATAGGGACCAGAGTCCTATTAGGTCTGTTCATTCTGGCAGCTGTAGGCTGGGAGTAGGGAGTCAGACAGAGACTTCCCTGGCCCCAGCTCAGGATTAATGGGACCCTGGAGTCTCCTCTTCCCTTCAGCAGCTCCCTCTGGATGGAGCCAGGAGCCAGATTTCAGAAGCAGTCCAGATGTTCAGGGGAGATGCAGGGAAGTGGAGCAGATGGGGCCTGGGGTTCCTGAGGGGGTTGAGAGGAGGAGGGCAGCAGCTGGAAGATGTGCTAGGGCACGTGCTAGAGCTGAGGTTGGCTCCAGCATGTGCCGGGGCATGTGCCACAGGGTGTGCCTAGGACGTAGGACTTGGGTAGAGTGCAGGCTAGGTCAGGTAGCCCTTGGTACCTTCCCTGGACCTACTACTAAGGTCTGTCCTGAGATCCCTCTAGCTGTGTCAGGGCCTGTGAGGTATAATCTCTCCTCCACGTGCTATGCCAGGATACAGAAGTGGGGAAGACAGACCCTGCCCCTATCTCTGGAGAGCTCAGCCTTTCCTCCAATGCAGGATTTTTGGCTTGGACCTGGGAGACCTGACCCTTCTCCGAGGGCTGATCCTTAGGGACTCAGGGAGGAAAGCCTTGATAAGAGGCTGGAGTGAGATGGCCCAACCTGTCTGCTTCTTTCTTTCTTTCTTTCTTTCTTTCTTTCTTTCTTTCTTTCTTTCTTTCTTTCAAGATTTTATTTATTTATTCATGAGAAACACACACACACACACAGAGGCACAGACACAGGCAGAGGCAGAAGCAGGCTCCATGCAGGGAGCCCAACGTGGGACTGGATCCTGGGTCCCCAGGATCAAGCCCTGGGTCCGAAGGCAGAGCTAAACCACTGAGCCACCCGGGCTGCCCTGTCTGTCACTTTCTACCCTAGGAATCCACAGCTCATCTACCCAGTCAGAGCCTCAGTCCTCATGTCATCCTTGCTGATCAGTGCAGTTTCTTTGTTTCTGGGAAAAGTGTGGAGCATGAGGCAAAGAATCTAGAACTGGTGTTTGCTCCTGCCTGCCCTGAGGACTTGAGGTCCCAGGGGCTTTTGTTCCCCACCCTCCCTTTGCCGTATCTGGCTGTAGTCAATTCACCATCCTCACACCAGCCTGGGAGAATGGTCATGAGCCCCATTTGTCAGATGAGCAAACTGAGATGCAAGTGAAATCACTTGTTGGAGGCACACCTCTTCAACAGAGCCAGGATTTGAACCTAAGTTTGCATGACTTTTTTTCCCCTACAATTCCTCCTCCAGGCAAGGGGGTAACATTGGCTGTGTACACCAACCAGTTGTGTGGCTCCAGACTATTAAGTACCCTTTCCTTGCTGGACCTCCATTTCCCTCTTTATAAAATGAAAAGTTGTAAATAGGATTATTTTGAAGAGGGGGAGCAGTGGGGACAGACTGTGAACCGATGGTACTGAGGGCAAGGCAGTGACCAATTGGCAGTGACCAATTCCCCACATCTGTCACGCTGTTGGGGCACTGGAGGATGTTAAGATGCTCAACAGGGGTGAGCTCCTCTGTAGGCTATAGTGGTGGGTTTCGAGTGGAGTCTGGGGGAAGCCAGGCCTGGAGGCCAAGCTCTGCCTGCTGGGGAGGGAAAGCAGAGGGAGGTCTGTGATAGAGAGTGAGGCCAGGCCTGGAGGCCAAGCTCTGCCTGCTGGGGAGGGAAAGCAGAGGGAGGTCTGTGATAGAGAGTGAGGCTGGCTGGTCAGGTCAGAGCCAGGCAGGCAGAGCTAGGCAGGCAGAGCAGAATGAGCCTCAAAGCTCTAGGGCTTTACAAATGGATTTTGCTGAAATGGAAATTTCCACCCATCCCTGAAATGAGCCTGGCAGTGAGGCCAGGTCTGGTGGGGCTGCGGCAGCTGGGAATGTGGACAGGGACAAAAGCCAAACTGTCAAAACCTATTCACCCCTCCCCTTATCCCTCTTCCCATATTCCTCTTCCTCCACTCCTCTCCCCTGCTCAGGTCCTCTGGATCCTCAGGAATCTTCAGAAGCCTCACACCTTTTTGTACCTTTCTCACTTTCTCCCTCAATCACTTTGTGCCTCTTACACCCCCAGACACCTGACACTCCCCCCACCTCCCTCTCATCCTCGCACTGTCTTCTCACCCCTCATACCCCTCATGCTTCCCCACCCTCTGCCTCACATACCCACACACACCTGGCATTGTCCGCACCTCTTACTTTATCCTTATACTGCCCTTTTACCCCTCACCTCCTCTCCCTCCCTTACCTGGGCCCTGCCACTCCTCCATACTCCCTCTCCCACACCCGACACACTCCTCACCTCCTGTTTCACTCCTCACACTTCACTCTTCCCAGGCTGCCCCCCTTCACTCCTCACACACTTTTCCCTTCCTCCTCACCCCTTCCTCACATCGCTTTCCGAAACCCTCTCCTGCTCCTGATGCTGTCACCTCCAACTTCACTCCTCTCATCCCTACATGAGCCTCTTCCCTCACCAGGTGCCAAACCACCTTCTCACCTACTTGTGCCCTCCCTCAATAACCACGAGGGCCGAATATATCCTGGTGAAGCATTGGGCACTGTGCTCAGACTCAACTCAGTCCTTGCTGGCTGAGGGAGCCAGGAAATCATCTAATTTCTCTAAGACTCTATTTCCTCTTCTGTAAAATGGGGCTGATGACTTCCCCTCTCAGGGCTGTGGGGCTGCTGTGCAACTGAGCAACCCAAGGCTTGACAGGCCCTTGCCCCCCCCACACACACACGATGTTCTCTAGGAAAGTGTTGATCCTGTTTGTCATCATTTTTATAGTTAATTGATCCTTTGTGCCAGGCCCTTTGCCGGACAGTGCTGGGTGGGAGTATGTGGGTAGAGTATGTGAAAGATCTGGAGAACTGGTGAGAAAGTACCAAAAACCGTTCTGGGCAGAGAGGCAGGGCTCTCCTTCCCCAGCTCTCACCTCTAGACCAACTGGACCCCAGACACTCCAGCTTGGGCACCCTTTCCTCCCGAGGTCACTGCAATGGTGTGTGGAGGGCAGGGAGAGGAAGGGGACGCTGCCTTCCCATCACCCAAGAAGCTCTCACAGGAGTTGGGAGGAAGAGGACAGGGGACTGCCTGGAACTGGGAGGGTCTCCAGAGGTCTCTGGCCTTACAGGCTGGGTGAGAAGCATGGGGTAAATGCTGATGGAGCGGGACAGACTACGGGAGCCAAATGGAAGAGGCAGAAGAGATGTGGATTCTTTTGGAGAACCTCTTGTTGCAAGTACTTAAGGCCTGGGTGGGGATGGGGGACTGGCAAAGCCCTTCACAAAGTTGTGATGCCAGGAGAGCCTGAGACCCCTGTGACTTTGGGGAATGGGTGCCTTCTGCCCAGTGGAGAAGGCAGGGGACAAGGAGCTGGGGCAGCATTGAGTGAGGAAGTTCCTGAAGGCTCACTGAATGGGGAAGACGGGTCAGAGAGCCAGCCCCAGGACCCCGGATGAATCTGAGAGGGTGAGGGAGAGGGAAATCTGGCCAGAGACAAGAGTCTGGAGGTGTACAGGGGCATGCATGGAGGGGCTCCAGCCCACTCCCTCAGGGCAGGGTCCGCAGAGCACAGGAGCACAGCCGAGGCCCTCAATTGCATGTTGACATTAAACAGGAGCTCTGAGCTGCTCCAGACTTCCTCCTGCCCCAGTCCCAAGGGCTGGGCACCAGACTCAGAGCCCGGGCTGAGCGGGACCACTGAGTGGAGAGAAACAGGGATGGGGATAGAGGTGGTAGGTGAAGACGGCTACACACAGGCTTTGTCCATTTGAATGAGAAGTGACCTGGGTCTGGGGTCTGGGAGGCAGAGCAAGGGACTGGAATAAGAAGCCTGCACCCAGGGAGCTGGGAAGGATAGAGAGTGGCCAAGGCCAGAGGTGTGGAGAGGCCAGGGGTGAGCTGCGCCTCCAGGAAGGGCAACATGTGCCTGCACCAAGGGGGTGCTGCCTGAGAGCAAGGCCACACAGGCTCTGCACTTTGGGTTTGCTCCTCTAAAACTGGGTCTGCATCTCCATCATGAACACCCAGGGCCACGGGGGAGGGGAGGAAGCTCGGCAGATTAAATTACCTTTCAAGTCTAAAGCCCGGATTCCTCTGAGCCTTGTAGGTGGGCGTGTGCACACATTCCCAGGAGCATTGTGGGATGCTGGCTGTCACTAGGGATTCAGGAGACTCCCTCCTGCTCCACAGGCAAGGAAAAAGAGGGGCCTATGACCCTGAGAGCAGGCAGAGTCAAGGGAAAGGGGAGATATCCGACCCGGTCTGCAGCCCCTCAGATAGGACTGGAAAGACTTAGTTCAAACCCTGACTCTAACATGCATGTGACTTTGACACATGACTCAAGCTCCCTGGTTTCCTCACCTAAAAAAAAGGATAATAATAATGATAACAGTGGCATGAGCCAGCCTGACTATGTGCCAAGCACTTTCTTTATATCCTCACACAGCCCTCTAAGGTAGGTACTATTGATCTCCCCGTTTTACAGATGAAAAAACAGGCTCAGAGAAGTTAAGTGATTTTCCTACAGTCACACAGCTGGTAAGTGACAAGGTTGGGACTCCTCTGGATTTCAGAGCCTTATACTGAATGTATCTGGTACCCACATCTCACGGTTACTGTTAGGAGTAGATGAGATAATGCACATAAAGAGGTGTTTAGCCCAGTGCCTGGCACAAAGCAAGTGCTCAAGAAATAGTGTTTTGGGTTTTTTTTTTTTTTTTTTAAGATTTTTACAAAATTTATTCATGAGAGACAGAGAAAGAGAGACAGTGTCCTAGGCAGAGGGAGAAGCAGGCTCCCTGTGGAGAGCCTGAAGGGAATCATCCCAGGACCCCAGGGTCACGCCCTGGGCCTAAGGCAGACACTCAACTGCTGAGCCACCCAGGTGCCCCTCAAGAAATAGTGTTAATGTTGCTAGCATTTATTCATCAGCACAGAGCTTTCCTTTTAGGCTGTTCAGATGGCAGAGAGCTGAGGAGAAGCTGGTTGTGGGGTTAGGGGCTGGGAAGGCAGCTGTAGGGAGACTGTGGTCCAGGGGGCAGAAGGGCAGAGGGAGGAAGTGAGGGCTGAGTGCAGAAAGCTGGGGACAATGGAGTAAGCAGAGTAGAGGAAAAGGAAGTGAGTGACCATGTACTTAAAGATTTTGCTCCAGTGATCACCTCATTGGCCAGACATCTGGTTTTCCTGGACATCCCCAGGGAATGTAAGTCAGACAGCATTACTTCACCAGCTTCAATGCCATCTACCCCAGGCTCACTTACACTGGTTGCCTCACAGAACTCAGGACACTACCCTCCAGGATAGGAGCCAAGAGAGTAGCAGGTCTGTCCCTGGAGCTCACTGGGAGGGAGTAGGAACCCACCTGCCTGTCACTCTCCTCGCATCTGCTCAGAGCTAGAAGCAGTGGGGTTTGGCTCCTCCACAGGCTCAACATCCCCATGCTGACCTTCCCTCACAGGTATGGGGGTATGAGGTTGTTAGGAGCTCAAGAGGGCACCTTCCTCCATGCGTCTCCTCTCCTTAGTCACCTGGAGAGGAGATTCAATCAATGGAGGGAGGCCAACCAGGCAGCTGCCCAGGGTACCCATCTCTACGGGGTGCTAAAGCTTCACCAGTCACTTAATGAGTTGGGAAAAAAAAAGAGTATTTACCAGGCTTGAGCCTCAGGGTGGAGGATGGAGATTGGTAGGAAGGCTTCAAAAAGCTGCGGGGCAGGGAGGTAAGATCCCCACAGGGTGCTCCAACTATGACAATTGTTCCTTAAACTCCTTTAGGAGCAGGAGAGTCCTGGAGAACCAAAGGATTTTGGTGTAGCTCAGTGGAACTGGCAGGGTTAGGGCCAGAGCTAAAATCTTTGAGCTGATGGAAGAGAGGCTGTGTGTGGCAGCCCGCAGCCCCGGCAGTAGTGGGGGCTTCCTGCCCAGTCCCTATGCAGCCTGTCTCCCAAATAAATATTAAACAAATATTGAAAGAGTGTTGGTTGAAAGAGGCACCGAATTATTAGCATGCCCTTGGCTCTCTTATTCATTAGTCCAGTCCTGTTGCAAAAGTACCATAATAATAGCTTTAATGATTCCTTTCCTGTCTTGGGTCCTGACTGCATGCTATTCAAGCATTTACTCATCCTTTCAGGCACTCATCCAACAGATATTCCCAAAGTACCTACTGTGTGCTGGGAGCCATTCCAGGTACTGGGGACACACAGCAAACTGCTTCCTCTCTCCCATTGCTCAGCACCCAGTGTGTGATTGAGCCAGCAGAGATCTAGAGTTTTTTGTGTGCCTAGATTGGATTGGGCGGGGGAAGGTGGGTGAGGGGGTAAGGGTGGTGGTGGTGGTGCATCAGAAGAGGTTTCTGGCCTGGTCTCTGTCCCAGGAGAAAACCATCTCCTTGGGCGACAGGGAACTGCAGTAGAGGGATCTTTTTCATGCCTGTCCCTAGCCCAGCAACCAGCTTTTCATGCCCTCAGGACCTGGTGTGTGCTTATAAATTCATACGGTGTTCAGGAAGGTGTGTGTGTGTGTGTGTGTGTATTTCTCCCTGAGCAGAGCTCCAGACTGGGCAGCTGGAGCAGGCTGAGGGATGCCAGAGGGGAACAGCAGAGCCACCAGACACCTCCCCCAACCCCAACTGTGGACCCCTCCCAGGCCTCTCTGCTGGGTGCTACTGCCAGATAGGGAGGGAGCATCCAAATGCAGGTCAGCAGTGGTTTCTCTCAATCACCTCAGGAGAGGACCTGCAGGAAGGCCAGGAGGCAGGAGGGACCCTAGGGCTTGAAAGGCATCCTCCCTGAAAAATGCCGAGACATTCTTAGAACACACCTCCCCTCCCCTAGCACTACTGCTGAGATTGATCCGTTTAGCTGCCTGGGCTTCTGGGCATCGTTCCAATATTGAAAGGTATGGAGGGGTCCCAGTCCTGATAGCCCTGGCCTCTCCACCTTACCTGACTTGGAGGAAGAGGGGACCGAAACCCCTGCAGTCAAGTGTTCCACTCCTCTACACTGCAGCCCTGACCTGGACCCCTCCCTCCAGTCAGACACCAGTGAGAACGTTCCTGGAGGCTTTGGGGGAAGCAGCAGATCCCCTCCACCTCAACCTTGTGTCCAGGGCCAGGGCTGTTATGGTAGAGGAAAGCCTAGGGAGGCAGAGGGTGTGGGGGGGGTGCGGGGGGGGGCACTGGGAGCTGGCTGAGTCTCACGTGCCCAGAAGGGGGAAGCTATGTCTGCACAGGCGTCCCCCCCACACACACACTGTCTGATGGAATGAGCTGCGTCCTTGTGTCTCTATTTTTAGTCAGAACTGGAAGGAAAGGAAGTTCGGGGGCCAAGCCACCAGCCCCATCTCCTGCTGCCAGCACCCATACCACATGGTGCAGGGGGGGGGGCGGTGGGCGGGAGGAGCCCCAGCTCCTCAGGGAGGCAGGACTGTGCTCTCTGTCACCTGCCAGTACAGGTGCACAGGTGCTGGGCCTGATGGATATGATGAGGGGATGTCGGATTGGGGCTGCGGAGAAAATGCTGCCTCCCTTCCCTGCCTGAACACCAGTGCTCTGCACTATGTCCCCCTGCTATGGCAGTCTCCTGAAACAGGACTTAGGTAGAGCAGCACTTTTGTTCATGCTTTGGCTCTTTGAGTGGAGCCCTCCCCACCCCCCACCTCCTCTTTCAAGGTTTAAACATCTTGACCTCTGTTAGGTATTTGGGGGCCTACTTTTCCTCAGTGGAGGACTTGTATGAGGCATGAGCCCTTAGTCTCTACTCCACCTAACCCAACAGCAGAGCTGCAGGCAAAGAGGGTCAGTTTTTCAGCGTTGCCTCCTCCCCAGCAGGAGAAGGACTCCCTGGCTTAAACTCCACAGCTGCTGCGGCCATTACCTGTGGGACAGGGAAAGGCAGTTTCGGGGACAGTAGAGTGTAGTTAGAGCTTGGACTCTGTGGTCAGACAGACCCAAGTTCAAGACCTTACTCCTCCACGTACCAGTTGTGTGACATTGAGGAAATGGCTATGTCTCTGGATGTCTGTTTTCTTGTCGGTAAAAGAGGGATTATTATAGCACCTGCCCCATAGGATTGCTAAAGATGAAATGAGATAATGTGAGAAAATACACACAGTAAGTACTTAACTATGAGTTAATGAAATCTTAAAAGCAGAGCCAGTCCTGGGCCTGAGCTCCACGGTGTGGCCACTCCCAGGCCCATGTTGCAAGTATTTCCTCTCAGATCTGGCCGGCTTTGTTCACCCCATTACTGCCCTCCCCCGCCCCCTGCCCAAAGTCCCAAGCTTCTGACTCCCAGACAAAAAGTAAATATATAGCTCAGCCTCTACCTGCAGAACTGGAAAAATGGTTCTCTCTAGCCACCAGCTGCAGTTCCAAGGGCTTCTCACCCCCAACAGCCCACCCTGCCCCTAGGTGAATCCTGGTGGAGAATGGGCTGAGGCACCTTGTCAGGGGTGGGGTTGGGGAGAGAAGGTTGAAGGCCATCTTCAAGACAGTCCCAGGAAAGAGAACAGAAATGAAGTAGTGAAGACAGCGCAAATACAGAGTGAGAGTTTCTGTGGGTGGTAAACACTTTGGAGGAACTGCCAAGTGAGGTGTACAGACCAGTTTTGTGGGGGGGGTCCACGAACCTTCTAAAAGTGTATTCCAAGAGAAGATCCATAGCCTTCTGCAGATCTTCTAAGGGCTCTGGGATCCCAAATCGGCTAAGAACCACTGTGAACTCTGGTCCAGAAGTCAGGAGATCTGTGCATTAGATCTTGTCTGCCTCTCACTCCTCAGGCAGCAGCCTTCCTCTTCCGGGTTCACCCACCTGCTCCATGAGGGTTAGACTGAGGTCTGAGATCCAGGTGGGTCATCCCAGGACTCTGTGAAGTTTAGTGAGCAGTGACAGAGAGAATAACCAGAACTGAGGCTTGGGAGGCAGGCCCTCATGAAAGGGGGCCCTATCCTACCCCTTCCTAGAAGCTGACTTGGTCCATCAGCCAACATGTCAGCCAGCCAGCCAACAGAAACTGAGCTGCATCCCTCTACCAACCCGGGAGGCTGTTGCCATGGCAACTTCATATTTATCCACTTTAGCTCCTAATTAAGGGGAAAAGCATATAACATATTGGATGTCAAGGAGGCTTTGTGAGCCTCAATTTAGCAGCCGTGCCTGGATGTCAACCTCAAGCGTGATTGCTGTTAATCACCTTCCAAATTACCTAGACAGGTCACAAAGGGAAAGGTCTCCGTGATGGGGGACAGTGGGGCCCAGGAGAGGTGAGGTGTTGGGGAGGGCAGTGGGGGAGAGCTGCTCAGTATCATGACCTAGGAAGCTGCTGTGTAAATCTTGGCTCCTAGGGTGTGTGATGATAAGGTCTGTGGGGACAGTGGCTAGGTCTGTTCCCACTAACCTTGAGTCAGGGATCTCTACCCTGGGGACTCACAAATCAAGGCTCTTGGTCTATAGAGAGGGACTGGCAGATTGATGAACCAAGAAGCATATAAGGACCATCTCGTGGCCTCTGATGTCAGAAGGAAGATTGACAGATGACCAGGGCTAGTAGGTGGAGGCTGACCTGGTAGCCTGGTGGGTGGATGACTGCCACATGGCAGATGGAAAGGCTGATGAGTGTCCACTTAAGAGGCACTGGCTGGGCCTGGACTCACCAGTACATCTGTGATCTCCCAAGGGGGTGCCTGGCCTCTGTCCCCCAACTCAGAACCCAGGCATTTTGAGGTACTAATCTGAGCAAGCCCTGGTGGTACTTCTTGCCTGACCATCTGAGTGCCTGCCGTCTGAGCTGTGGCCAGAGCCACATTCCTGGGAGAAGCTTTAGCAGGTCCCTGGGGATGCGGGAGGCAGGGAGTGGAAATTAATGGCGCCAGGCTAGGGGTGGGGGCATCAAGGGGAGGGCGGCAGCAGAGAGGTTAAGAGCATAAGTTACAGGGTCAGGCCAACCTAGGGTCGAGTTTCAGCTGGGCTATTTACGCTTTGTGACTTTGGTCAAGTCACCGAACCTCTCTATGCTTTGGTTTGTCCCATCTCTCAGATGGGAATGGTGAAGATTCCTACCTCCTAGGACTCTGTGAAGCTTTAAGAAGATAATAAGTGTAGGAAGCTTGGAATGGTGCCTGGCACTCTGTAAGCGCTCAATAGCCATGTAGGCATTATTAGTGAAAGTGACAGCCCTGGAAAGGAGGGGTCGGCAGAGGGTGACTGAGCCAGGACCCAGAGGCAGTTGAAGGAATGTTTACCCTCCATCAGGGCTCCAAGACAAAGAACCTACAGAAGAGAGCCCCGATGAAGGCAGGGGACAGGCTGGGAACTGAGCCAGGGTGTGAGGACAGTGGGTACTTGCAGAGCCTGTGTAGGAGGCTTTTCAGCCTCAAGGGAGAGGCAGTCATTGTACTCAAAGTCTTGATGTCACCTAAGGGCCAGAAAGGACTTAGTGTAGCCTGAACCTGAGAGAACATTAAGACTAACTAGGATGATCCCAGAAGATCAATTGTCTGTGTTCACTCCACATCTCCTGAATGAGAATCTCAGGGGTAGAACCTGGGAAACCAGTTTTAAAAACCTCCCAGGAGGGATGCCTGGGGTGGCTCAGTGGTTGAGCATCTGCCTTTGGCTCAGGGCATGATCCCGGAGTCCCAGGATTAAGTCTTGCATCTGGCTCCCCACAGGGAGCCTGCTTCTCCCTCTGCCTGTGTCTCTGCTTCTTCTCTCTCTCATCTCTCTCTCTCTCTCATAAATAAATAAAATCTTTAAGAAACACAAATAAAAAATAAAGAACTCCCAGGAACGGGACACCTGGGTGGCTCCACCAGTTGAGCATATGATTCTTGATTTTGGCTCAGGTCATGCTCTCAGGATCATGAGATCGAGCCCCACATCAGGCTCTGTGCTCACGTGGAGTCTGCTCGTCCCTCTCCCTCTGCTCCTCCCCGACTCACACTCTCTCTCTCTCAAATAAATAAAATCTTACACACACACACACACACACACACACACACACACACACACACACACCTTTCCAGGAAGGCCTGATAAACCACAGGCCACTGTGGGTCAGAGCTGGCAAGAGCTGGAAGAAGGGTTGGACAAGCTCTCCCGCAATCACCTCCCCTTTTAGCAGTATCAGGGTTCTGCTAAAAATTGTATTAAAGAAGAATGAATTCTGCAGCTAAAAAGTTTGGAAAATATGTATTAGGTAATAATAATAATTACAGCTAACATTTATTGATTGTTGACTGGGAGCCAGGCACTATGCTAAATATTTCATGTGGATTAACTCCTTTAATCTTCTCAAGGACTGTTGAGGCAGATCTTCCCATTTATACAGATCAGGAAACTGAGGTTCAGAAAGGTATATCAAAGGTCACACAGCTTATTAGCGGTGGATCCAGCATTTCAACCTGGGTGGTCTGAATCCACACCTGGGCCGCTTCCTTCCCATGGTACAGTTGAGGAAACATGAGTGCTAGAGAGGTGGTGATGTGATTTTCCCAAGGCCCCACAGAGGCAGAGGAGGGATCAGAACCCAGGAGTCTGGAAATAGCAGGTGGAGTGGACGGAGACGGGAAGGTTCCTGACTTGAAGGAGAAGGAGAAACTTTGGAACGTGGTGACCGTGGCCGTGGTAGCCTTACTGGCCTGGTAGGAGGAGTTGCTGTGCCCTGGTTTCCGCAGATGTGGGCTGCAGCCGTCCTGCTGAATGGGAGGCTATTAAGGGAAAATGCTTTGCAAGGAGCTGAGCAGCTGGGAGCAGAGATCTTCGGAGCCCTGAATGAGGGGCTTTGTCCCCTCAGGGGACTGGAGGGTGCTTGCTCTCAGGGTCTGTGTCTGGGAGACTGGGCTGGTCAGGAGGCCAAGTTGGTCACCCCCAAGAAGGCTCCATTCCCTGCCCTGCCCTGTCCCAGGTCCTCTCTCCCAGCGCTGTCCCATATTCAGAGCAGCCAGGCAGTTAATGTCACAGGCCCTGGGGACTGACAGCAGGGCCACATCCTGTAGGTGTGGAAACGTGGGTGTGTTGCTGAAAATCCCAGTGTCCTCATTTATAAAATGGAACCGATAAGGGTATCTCTTTATAATGTGGTTAAGAAAATTGAGCAAGAACACGGAGTCAATGCTTTATCATGTTGGCTCTTGTCATAGTCTCTACAGCTGAGATCTTCCTCCTCCTGGGTTATGTCCATCTGCAGCCAGGGTATGAACTCCTCTCTCGGCTCTCCCCCATATCTCCAAAACCTCGGCAGCCAGGCAGGGGCTCAGGATGGGTCTTCTTACCTAGACAGAGACTGTATGTGCAGAGAGGAGGAAGCATCAGTCATGTCCGATCTTCAAAGGAAGAGCTCTGAGGACAGAATGCCACGCTGATACATTATTGCCTCTGGCCCCATTTCCACTCTGGACACTTCTGAAGCCGTACATCTGCTTTTCTCTCCCCCCCTCCCCCCACCCACTGCCAGGCCTTCACCAGGTCTGTGTACTTTGCCTGGAAAGCTTTTTCCCCAGTTAGCTCCTACCTGGCCTCCAGGCCATAGCCTGGACCATCCTGCTTTCCCTTAATGCAGGGGGTTCTGTGCGCCTCCCATTCTGGTGCTGATAAGCACCCAGCCCCCTATCATCTGGGCCATGAGCACTGTGAGGGTAGGGTCTTCGACCTGTTTACCGATCTCCCAGCCTAGCATGGGGCCTGATCCAGAAAAGTCAATCTATAAATATTTATTTTTAAAAATTTTTTTTATTTATTTATGATAGTCACAGAGAAAGAGAGAGAGAGGCAGAGACACAGGCAGAGGGAGAAGCAGGCTCCATGCACCGGGAGCCCGATGTGGGATTCGATCCGGGGTCTCCAGGATCGTGCCCTGGGCCAAAGGCAGGCGCCAAACCGCTGAGCCACCCAGGGATCCCTATAAATATTTATTAGAGGAAGGTGTGAATGAGTGAATGAACGCACGAATAACTGGATTGGCCCAGGCTGGAGGAGGGGAGTAGAATGTCTGGTGGGATGAAGAGAAAGGGGAACAGACATCTTCAGGCAGGAATATAAACAATATTAAACATTCTCTCCCCAGGAGATGGACCCAAGCTGACCTCCTCTTTTGGGACCCAGTCTTGAAGTTAGGCCACCAGTGTCTGCAGACTTATCATCATAGGTAGAGTTTACTAGGACTTACTGTCAGCTACTATGTGCAACAATTTATACACACATGTATCGTATGCTTCCTCATTTTTAAAGCAGCTCTGTGAGATAAGCACCATAATTACTTTCATTATAGAAAACAGAAAACTGAGGTCCAGAGAAGCGAGGACAGCTTGTCCAGGGTCACACAGCTAGCCAATGATGGGGCTGGGAGTGCACTTAGTGTCCAGACATGTCTGTTTGATCCTGGAGCTGGAGCTCTTAACCACTAGGCCATCTTGCACCCCCTGCAAGCTGGAGCGGAAGTCACCATCCCACTTCTTAGGAAGTGGAAGTTGCTGGGAAACGAAGCTGGAGAAAGTTCAGACCAAACGTTCAGTTAGTGTTTGGTGAGCAACCATAGTGCACGGGGCCCAGCAGGAAATGCAGCGTTGGCGACCAGCCTGGCCAGCCAGCTCTCCATCTGAGCAGACAGACAGACAGACCCCAGGAAGAGGGTAGGATGACGATAGCTGGTTTGGGGGTTGCCAGCCCACGTTGTGGCAACAGCTGGCATTTGTCACTGGTGGCTCAAGGGGCCCCGGGAACAGGGCACAGGTACACAGAGCTGTTCTTGGAGGGGCTTTTTGGAAGGCTTTGCACATTGGAGGCTTAATCACTCAGCATTTGCTGAGCTCAGATGGTGGCTTCTTGGCACTCAAGCCACTGACAGGGATAACTTCTATGCCCATCCCCAGGGAGGCTGTTTTTCTGCTTCTAAGGGCTCAGCAAAGCACTCTGACTTGCTCGTCGTCTCCCAGTGGCTACAGGATTCCAAGCTTTCACAGTGCCCTTCTCTCCTGCCAGATGGAAATGTCATCATTTTAGCAGTGCGCAGAGCCCCTCATTCAGTGGGAGACCCTAGGGGCTGCTCTCCCTGATTGTCCAGTGGGCTGGAAGCAGGCTGCCCATTAGGCTCAGCCTTCGGCCTTGTAGAAATTACCCAGTGAGGTATGAGGAGTGGCAATGGTGGGGCTACTTTGCAGAGTGCTAATTTCTCACCATTCCTCAGGAGAAGCATGGCTCCTCAGCTGGGGGCACTGTCACATCCCTCCCCGTGTCCTGGTGTCATCAGGCCGATTGCTGAGAGCTGAACACAGCAGAGGGAGCCCAGATTCCTGCACTCAGAGTTGGGACCTGGAGCACTCAGAAATGGGAGGCACCATCCCAGAGTTCCTCTGGCTGCGCAGCTTGGCTCCAAGGTGGCAGTCCTCTAATCCACATGCGACCTTGTCGGGTGCCACAGGACCAAGCCAGGGGCCAGGTGTAGTGCCAGGATAAGGGGCTAGCATCATGTGCAGCAAGTCAACTTGGGTTGGAGAGAGGGCTGGGTCAGATGATAGGTAATCACTGGAAAAGCAGGCAGGGCCAGGCAGGGCCCCCCTTCCTTGTAGGTAGAAACTAGAATGAGGACACATGGGACAGGCGTGAAGTTAGGGAGAGGTTGGGAGTGGAGGTAGGTGGGGGGTGGAGTTGGAGTTGGGATTGGGATTGTCATCATTGTTAGGGTAAGAACTCAGGGTGGACCTTGGCTTGATTTTGGTGCCAGAGAACAGGATCGGGATAAAGTTGTAGCTGGGATGGGGCTTGGAGTTAGGGTCAGAGATGAGGTGAGGGTCAACAGGTCCGCTGTTAGCTGACATTTGGCTCAGGATTAGACTGGGAAAGAGTGGGAACCAAGTTTTCTGTTCATTGACCAATGTATGTACTTACCCAGCAGAAGGAAAACCCAAAGTGGGAAGACTGGGCTGTCTTAGAGCTTACCTGCCATCGGCCACTCATCTCATCCACTTACCTCCACCTTCCCACCCGTACCCTCATCTCCTTAAATTTTCATCTCTTGCTCTTGGGCAAAGGCAGGGCTAACGTATTGTCTCCTTCCAGATCACAACAGATGGAGTTTGAGGGCTGTGCTGTGTCCTTTTTTCAAGCAGCTGCTTTATTGCAGAGTCCTCCAGCTTTGAGAACAGAGCTAGACCCGAGGCATTTTGGGTAGGGCTCCATCAGCGGGACCCTCATCCTAGGGGTGAGTGGGGACATGGAGCGCCCCCTCCCACTCCTTCCTGGCCTTTGCCAGGGCTCTGACCTCTCTCTTCCTTTCGGCAGAGGCCCCAGCCCCTGTATGCCCCCTCTCGCTTCTCAGGGTGACAACCTGACATCCTCCAGCACTCAGTGCTGGGGTCAGGCTTTTAAAGCTGTCATGGAGAGACCATGGCCCCTCTCCTACTTGTTCCCCTGCCCCAGTGTCTCTTCATGCAGAAACAGGCATCAGGGTATGAAACAGAGGATGACTGTGGCACTGCAATGCCTTTTAAATGCAGGCAATTAGTGGCTAAATAAAATATAGAACAAGCATCTCTGCCCACTTCTGGCAGGAACTCACTGAAAGCTGCCTGGGTTAGGGGCCCCAGGAATGGATTGGGGAGCACAAGATGGTGGTCCCAATCCTCTGTTCTGGAGCCTTTTGCTGGGACAAGGTCATAGATGTCTGAGAGACTCCTCAGCCCTGTTAGAGGATTGGGGAGTGCAGGGAAGCTGAGGGAGCTGAGGGAGCTGAGGGAGAAGCCTATAGAATAGCAAGAAAGAAGCAGAGGATGGTGGCTTTGGAGTGTGACAAACCTGGATTTGCACCCTGGCTCTGCCACTTACTGGCTGGGTAACTAGCGAGGGCTGCTCACTCTTTCCAAGCCCCAGTGGCCTTGGCTGTAAAATGGGGGTGATCGTAGCCATACCAACCTCTCAGCAATGTTGCAGGATTGAAATGAGGTCATAAATGTTCCATACTTCCCAAAAAGAGGCCTCCCGTAAGGGAGTAAGGCTGTGGCCAGAAAGGGTGAGAGATACGGGTGAGAGATCCTGCGTGGGTAGGAGGACAGGCCCTGGAAGGGAACTGGGAGCCCAGGGAAAGCTGAACAGATCCCACTCTTGGGCTCTCTCCTCACTGATGCCCCCCTCAGGTGTTCTAGAGAGAAACAGGTAATTAGACTCAGACCATTAGATGAAAGAGGAAGAGCTTGGACCTAGCCTCTGTCAGTGCCCCATTTAATCCTCCTGCCCATGACCATCCTACTGGGTGGAATACCATGCATACATAACCACCTTGGGTGACTCACTTTCTGTCCTGGAACCTCAGTTTCCCCTGTAGTATGGCTTTAACAACAGCATGTCCCTTGGCCCTAGCACTCTATAACAAATGCAGTGTCCTCACAAAATTCTGGCACCTTCTTTCCTTCACACATTGGTCCCTCCCATACTGCTCCCAGGCTGAGCAGAGCCCTCACAGGGGTGCTTCTCAGGGGACCGGGCAGGGTCGTGAAGCAGCTCAGCAATGGCAGTTGGGGGGACAGAAGAGGCTGGGCCACGAGCTGGGATGGCCAGTCCCTTGGCTCCTGCACCCACGTGAACCCCCATCCTAAAGCTCCAGCTCAGCCCTTTTCTTTAAATAAAAGCAATGACGTCATCCTTGTTCTTAGCTGCCGAGCTAGAAGGAGATTATCTGAGATACTGCGGAGGGGAAGCAAGATATGCCGGGGCTGGGGGTGGGAAAACCAAGGGGCAGATGAAGGACAGATACCAAGTCCCCCCTGGGAGCACTTGTATGTGTGTGTCTCCTGGGGTCTGCCCATGTGTATGTGTTGGGAAAACTGCAGAGATGAAACCACAGGGTACTGCTAGAAAAGCAGAGGCTAACAGATTATGTGGTAGAGTCAGATAGATCTAGACAAGGCCCTTTTTGTTTCTGAGTCTTGGTTTTCTCATCTGTAAAATGGAGTAATGCTGGGATTGGCCTCGAAAGCATTTTGTCTGAAAGGATTACAACGGATAATGGATGTAAACACCTGGCACACAGTAGGTGCTCAAATAAATGGTGGCCATGGTAACTATGACTGGGTAGAAGTGTTGCTGCCAGCAGGTGACCATTGGGCTGGCATCGGAGGCCTCCCCTGGGATCAGCCCAACCCTTCCCAGCAGAACTCCTGGGTCTGGGCTCTGCCAGGCGAGGTGCTTTGTGGTCCTCACTTTGTCTTCAGACTCACCTGCCAGCAGCTCCCCTCCAATCCCAGGAGGCCTGGGAAACGCTTCTGCTCCCCCTGTCCAGGTACAGCTCTAGATCCTTCTGTGGACGCCCTGGATTCTGATTTCCCTGCAGATCTCTGAGACTTCCCCTCGGGGTTTGCTAGTGCTGCTGGCAGTGTCTGAGCTCTCACTCCTGGGTGACAGCTCCTATTCCCTCTTGGGGGTCCCTGTTCCTCCCCACCCCCACTTACACCACCCGCCCATCCTTTTGCTCATCTGCTCCCTTCGCTCTGCATTTCCTCCTCAGTCCCTCTCTCTCTCTGCTTGTTTCCAGCTCTTGGATGGTTGTCTCTATTCAGTCTCTGGACCTGCCTCTTCCTTGTTTTCCTCCTCTGTTCCCGTCTCTGATCTGAACTCTCTTGCTGCCTCTCTCTGCCAATCACAGGATCTTTCTCCATCTCATCTTTTTTCTGCCCCCTAAACAGTGAGTCCCAGCCTTGAGCAAGGAAAGGCCCAAGGGGCCAGGTCAGGCCAGTTATCCAGAAAGGAAGGGCCCCCTCAGCCCTCTTCCCCAGCCCGTGTGGAGCGCAGCCCTGGCTCTCTGTGCTTCCTGAGCACGGGTGTGTGTGGGCCGAGGGCAGAAGGCCCATCTTGCCTGTCATCTGGAGAGACGTGTGTGCAAATGTTAGCTCTATGGCTCTGATTCAGCTCCCGGGCGGCTGGCTGCGGAACACGATGACGGAAGGGGGTGATGGGGGCCCGGAAAAGGGAGCTGAGCTAGGGATAGAGTCCTGGGACTTTCACAGAGGACCCAGGCTACCCAGAAAGGACCCTGGGTGGGATGATGGAGGGGAGTGGGGTGTCATTGGATGTAACAAGGTGGACTAGATGGGGTGAAAAGGAAGAAGTTTCAGTGAAAGGCAGGATTAGAAGAAGACAGCGTTGGGTGAGATGAAGGAACTCTGGGTGAGTGGAGGGGACCTGGAGTAGAGTTACAGAACATTGGGTAAGGATTTAGGAGGTGGTAAGTGTGGGTAAGGGGGCTATGGAATTGAACAAGAACTGGCTGCCATGAAAGGCCATGGTATGGGGCTCCTTGGGGCCTCCCCTTGCCTGAACCTTACTTGTCTCCCTACTGGCACCCCTGCCAGGCTCTTCTGCCCCTGTTACTCCTTTGCTGCTTCTAGCAATCTGTAGGCTTGCCCATCTATCCTCTCCCCCAAGCAGTTTTGAGTTGCTAATGGTCCTTTCCATTTAGGATATTCCCCTATAGATCCCCTCATCATTTTGGTCTGGTCCTGAAGGTGAACAGACTGTATTTCAAGGCTGACCCTGCAGAGACCTCTCTGGTCCAGAAAGAAGAGCCTCAGTTCCCCCTTTGCCCTGGTCTGGTGGAATCAGCGGATCTCCTGAGGAGTCCAGCTCCTGAGCCAGTGGTCTGCGAGTTGGGTGCTCTGCTGGTAAGGATCAGAGCAGAGACGGAGTCTCTAGCACATCACAGTCAGCACTGCTAGGACCTCAGGACATGCCCAGGGCCTGTGTGTGTCCAGGCCAAAGAGAGCAGGTGCAGTGAACTCAGGGCCAAATTCACTGGCCACTTCTTGTCCCAGGGACCCTCGTCCCATGTCTGTATCCACAGGGGGCTGGAGGAGGCCCATTTCAAAATGTAGTGTGATGATGATAGTAATATTGGCAAAAGCCGTCTCTTCCTGGGAGCCTACTCTGTGCTAGCCTATGAGGAAGCTCTGTACATTTTTAATTCAAAGAAAATCCTTACAACTATCAATGAGGTGGACCTTATTTGTATCCCCACTTCCCAGAGAAAGAAACTGAGGCCCAGATGTGTTAAGTCATCTGCCTGTATTCACACTGGGGCCATTTGTTCCCACAGCTTGTGCTTTGAATCCCTGCAGATCCCGAAGAGCCCCCACAGACGACTCCTGCTGTGGGACCCTGGGAGGTGTGAGTGATGGAGCTGGGTGCTCATGACTCTTCCCCCAAGACCTGGGACAGACTTCTGGAACGCAAGAAGCACTTCCAGTCCCACATGGACCTGAAGATGCCCCTGCCTCCACCAACACCCTCAGAAAGCCGTTAATTGGTTATGCTCCTAGCCAATGGGGGGGATGTCCTAAATTTAGGCTACCTTCCGGGGCTGTGGATGCGGACAAGGTGGGGGGATAGGCAGTGAGGGTCTGGCCAGGGTCCACTTCTGTCTCAGCCCTGTCCTACAGGCAGCGGGCCCCTCTGGCAAGCTGTGGAGGTGCACGGAGACACCGCCCCGCCCCGTCTTTGTGTGGGTGCACTGGGCTGCTGTGTTCCTGTGGCGCCGGTGGGTGCGTGACGATGGCAGCTCCCACCCGGCAGAGCGGCAGAGCCGTGAACAGAAGGGACGAGCTGCCGGCAGCTTTAAATAGCTCCTTGCTGCATCGCACTTGCTGAAGCCCCACCCCCCCAAGTCTGGCTGCCCCGCGGAGGGGCAGCGTGAGCCCCAGAAATGAGGCCAAGACAGAGGGGCTCAGTCCCCCCAACTCAGAAACACCCTCCAGTCACGGAAATGCCTGCCAAACACCACCTGTTCTTCGCTGTGCCTAAGAGGCACAGCCTGCTTTTTTCTTGGTGGGGGGTGGTAGGGTGGGGAGTGGGGGGCTGTCCAGGAAATCTCTTAAGAGGCCGTGTATCTCTGCTGTGCCTGTACTCGGCTGCAAGGCTGCAAGGACGCAGCAGGCAGATTTTCCTTCAGGCCCTTCCTGGGGGTGCATCGTGGGGCGCACCATTACTCTGAGTGCAGCCTGCCAGCCCTGCTCCCCGGGAGCAGTCAGGGTTGACCCCCTTCACCCATCAGCTCACCTCCTCACTTCAAGCTACAGCTGTGTACACTCTACATACAGACCTTGATGATCTGACCCTGCGGCCCTATCCATCATCACTCCAATCCCCTGCTTCACTTCAGCCGTCACACCTTGTCTGTGCTCCCTGAACACACCCCGCTCGCTCCTACCTCAGGACCTTCGTTTCTGCTGTTCCCTTCCCCTAGAATGCTATCGTGTGAGAAATGCTCCTCTTCTGTTACATGTGCGTGACTGGCTGATGAACCCCTGTTTAGTCCACCAGACGATAAGCTCCAGGAAGACAGGGACTCGGCATTTTGTCTACTTATTATTGACCCCTGGGGCCCAACAGAGTGCCTACTACGTTGTAGGGGCTCAGTAGATATCTGTAGAAGAGAGGGTTACAAAGCCCTAAATGTAGGCAAGCAGCCTGGTGTGCCAGGAAAAAGAGCACTGGACATGGAGTCTAAAGCTCTGACCTCAAGCCTCTGCTCAGCCACTGCCGATGCTGGTGCAACCTTAGGAGCACCTCTCCCTTCTGGGCCTCAGTGTGCTTGAGTGCATTGAAGAAAGTGGCTCTGAGCCCTGAGTGGTGGCCTCCTCTCCTGCAGCCTCAGAGGCAACGTGAAGCAGAGCGTACGCATGTCCCTAGGGAAACCCCCTATAAATCTGCCTCCCCTCAGGGGCCTGGAGGAGGGTGGTGGCAGAGGCTTGGCCCAGAGCTTGTAAGAAGCAGCCCATGACTCAGCCCTGGGAAGGAGGCATCCATCACCCTGGGCAGGCAGCAAGGGGAGAGAAGCAGGGGAGGGACAGCGTGGGAGCGAGGGAGCCAGGGAAGGAGGAGGTGGAGCTGTCAGCCCCTCTGCTCCCTCTGCCACTTCTCAGGCCTGGGACCCAGGAACAGACAAGGAGGACTCTAAGCACAGAGAGAAACCTGAGGAGGAAAGCCGAGTGGGATGAGGGTTGGTGGGGGGGTCAAATTCTATGAAATCCTACAGGATTGAGAGAATGTGGCCCTGAACTACTTGCAAATCCTGAGACTAGTTACACAAATTCCTCCCCCAGATCCATTTATCTGGCTTCTTCTCAGCTCAAATGTCATTTCAACAGAGAGGCCTTCTCAGATCAGCCATCTGTCTCCCACCCTTCCATCACCTCTTTATTGTCCTCAGAGCTCCATTACTCTTTGGAATCACTGTAATGAATGGTTTCCTGGCTTAGAGTGATCTCCCCACATCCTCTTGGGATATAAGCTCCCTAAGGGCAGCCGCCTCCCTATCTTGCTCACTCCTTTCCCTCTAAGGCCTAGAACAGCGCCTGGCACAGAGCTACAGCCACCTTCTCAGGTGCTAAGAACTGTTTGAGATGACTTGCATACATTATTCCATCATGTCCTGATCTTTGAAAGAGGCAATATATTTCTCAGGGATACCTGGGTGGCTCAGTGGTTGAACATAGGCCTTTCGCTCAGGTCATGATCCTGGGGTCCTGGGACTGAGTCCTGCATCAGGTTCCCCACAAGGAGCCTGCTTCTTCCTCTGCCTGTGTCTCTGCCTCTCTCTGTGTCTCTGTGTGTCTCTCATGAATAAATAAAGTATATATATATATATATATATATATATATACACACACACATACATATATATAGTCTATAATAATATATATATGATTATTTCTCATTTTGCAGATGGAAACACTAAGGTCAGAAAGATAAGTGACTTGTCCAAAGGTCCTACAGCTAGGAAGAGGTAGAGCCTCTATTTGGACCCAACTCTGTCTCACCCCAATATTTGGATATGAGAGCAAAAGGGCTGTTGGAAACTCTGAGGGGGAGGGGGGTGTTGACCCCAACCTCCCAAGTTACTGATAAAGAAACATTAGCCCAGAACAGGGAGGTCCCTTCTGAAGTTAGTTACTTAATTTAGGATTTCTAAAGGGAAGTCCTGCTTGACACAGCTGCTGTCCAACTCCAGGAATTTGTTACCCTCAAGGGGTCTTTGCAAGCTGAAAATAGAAAGGAGTTCAGAAAGGGTTGCATAGAATTAATGGATGATGGGGTGGTAATTAGAAGAAGTGAGAGATACTGGGGTTCAGGATAGACGGTGGTAATTAGAAGAAGTGAGAGATACTGGGGTTCAGGATAGACGTTTGAGGTCAGCATCACTGCTGGGGACTGTCATGGTCTCCACCAAATGGGTCCCAGGTGCTCCAGTAGAGAGAGCAGCAGGCTGGGAAGCATGGAAAAGGTTCAGGATCTCAACTTCCCAACTTATTCTGGCAGGATTGGGCCACCCAGCCAATTCCCCCCCTGCCCCCTTCTTTCTACCTCCCCCACCCCACATCCCCAGGCCCAGCTGGGCTGTTAGGGCCTGGATGACTTGGCTTGCTGACTCACTCACCTGCCCAAGATGGGCGATTTGCATATGTTCTGGTTCTCTGAGTGGTTTTTTTTTTTTGTTGTTGTTGTTGTTACTTTTTTTTTTTCCAAAGGAAAAAGCTATTTTTGCAAGGTCTTCATTACTTCCTAATTATTCATACTCCTTCCATTTGTTGGCCTTGTTAAATACAAAACTCAACAAGCAGCTTGCTTTCTCCTTTGTTTCAGATTCTTTTTTATTGTTGTTGTTTCAGATTCTTAATGGATCTCAGGCCCACACCCCTTTCTTCAGGTTAGACTAGGGTGGAAGAGGCCCCTGTGCCCCCTCCTCCCTGAGGATTGGGCATCCCTAATCCTTAGTGACTCTCCTCCATCCTGCCCCCTATAGGTGCCTGTGGGATCACCACTCTCACTCTCCGCTGCCTGGACCTCCTCCACTCCTTTCCCTCCTCTCCTCCACCTGAGCCTCACTTCTCTTCTCTTGTCCCTTCCCCTCCCCTCTACCCTCCTCCCTTACTCCTCCCATCTGCCCATGTTTTCATGGTCTCCTACTCTCCATTTCACCCACTTCTTCCTAATGCCCTGCCCTTCCCCATCCCCTATCTTTACCCTCCCCTTCCCATCCCTTCCCTCTCCTCCCCTGCAATGCCCTCACACCCCAGAGCTACCCTAGGAACCTCCAGGGATTGCTTTTACTCTACCCTGCCTCCCACTCCTCCTCTCTAAAATATAAAATATTTGGGTGTAGCCCCAAATTGTGCTGCATTGCCGGCTGCTCCTGCGGGTGGGTACTGCCTCTCTTGGCTCTCAACTGATAATTCATTTCCCCCTAGCCCTGCATAGTCCTTCTTAAATTGCTTAATCCCTGAAAATTCACTTCCTTGAAGCCCAAAGGCAATGGCACCTGGAGGGATGGAATCGGGGAAGGATTTAAGACTCTAAATCCCTGGAGTAGCAGAGCCAGGATTGGGTCCTTCCTTGAAGCACATGGAGGAATCAGAACAGAGGCCAGCACCCCTCAGCAGATTCTGCTCCCAGGCCTACTTTATGGAGGCCTTGACAGGGACAGTTGGCCTCTCTTAGCCCCCTCTGATTCCCAGCCAGGGGGTCCTGCAGCCACCCAGGAAGCAAGAAGTCCTGGTTTCTCTGGTGGCTCCTGGTTTCTGCCTGGGACTTTTCTTTTCTGGCCTCTGGCTGGGGATAGAGGTCTACATGCTCGACACCTTATATGTATGTGCAAGTGGCCATGCCCACACAGCACACACACCCACTTCACACATCTCTACATACACTATACATTAGAGCAGGGCATCTCATACCTGGGTGCACCAGAGTCATCCAGAAAGCTCATTAGAGCAGTGCCTGGGTGGCTCAGTCAGTTGAGTATCTGCCTTCAGCTCAGGTCATGATCTCGGGGTCCTGGGATAGAGCCCCACATTGGGCTCCCTGCTCAACAGGGAGTCTGCTTCTCCCTCTCCCTCTGCCCTAACTCTGCCTCTGCATGTTCTCTCTCTCTCTCTCTCTCTCTCTCTCTCTCTCTCTCGCTGGCTCACTCTCTCTCAAAGTCTTAAAAAACAAACAAACAAAAAAGCTCATCAGAGGACTAGGCTCCACATCTGGGTTTCTGATTTAGCAGGTCTGAGGTAGGGCCTAGAATGTGTGTTCTAAGCAAATGCCAAGTGCTGCTGCTGGTGGTCACGGTTCTGCTCTTTGAGAACCAGTGCACTAGAGATGCACGCACACTGGAGGGTACACATTCATGCACAGAAGCCTGTGCAGAACAGCAAGGGCAAGGCGGCTGGAAGAACTGGAAGCTAGGAGCTGAGCCTGGGGGTCACTTGGTCCAAGAACGTGGATTTGCAGTACCATTCTCTCTCACTGTCTCTCGGCTCTTGCTCTTCCTCCAGCAGTCTCTGGATTCCTGCGTATCTCATCCTCAGTCTCCCCCTGTCCCTGTAGCCTCCTAGCCCCAGCCAGGCCCTGTAGCCTCCAGGTGGCTTCCCAGCAACTCTGCACACATGAGCTCATCCATCTCCATCACCCTACGAGTGAGTTGCAGGCAGGTGAGAGAACAAGATTACAGAAGAACAGGCTCAGCTCCCCACTAACAGGGAGCTCGCTCACCGTGAGAACGCAGCCAATTATTCCTCCTGTTCTGGGGAGTAATCATTAATGCCACAGGAAACTCTAAACAGCGATTAAATCATTACTGGGGAAGGTGCAGCAAGCCTGTGCCACCATTAAGTGTCCCTGGTACCATTGGTCTGGGGAAGACTTACCTGGAAGGGGGGGAAGACAGGGAGAGATAGACATTGTTCTCACCCCTGCAGCCAAACTGGCAGGGGCCAGCCCCAAAACCTTTGTCCTCACTCTGAGCTGCACACCTAGCTACTGGCCCCAAACCTCTTCTGACCCCCAGTGATGGAGGCTCTCTTCCAATAGGCTGATGAATCTGTTAATTTATGGACATATATTTATTGAGCACCTACTATGTGCCAGGCAGTATTCCAAGGCCTGGGGAGATATTGGTAAATAAGACAGTTGAGGCCCTTGTCCTCATGGAGCTCACAGTCTAGTGAGGAAGGCACAATCAAAAAGTGAATAAGTTACTAAGAACATAATCACAAGTTGTGGCAAGTGCTGAGGAGCAAATAAACAGGATGGTAGGCGTTTGAGTGGAGCGTCTACTTGGAGGACCTTGCAGGCCACCCACATGGCAATAGATAGGATTGGCCAGCAGTCTGTGCCTGTCTCCTGGGCCTGCAGAGCATGTGTCATATGAACATCTGCGACATCTGAGCAGCCCTCTTCCTACTCTGAGTCTCCACCATGCTAACTTTGGGAAGAATGTGAGTATCCACAATAGCTACTGTTTTTGAGCACTTCCTATGTGCCAGGCATTGCACTAAGCAACTGATGGTCATTACATCATGTCACGGGCAGAACAGCAGCAATGTTATGAAGTGGGTGTTTTTATTTTTTAAAAATTTTTTTTAAGACTTTACTTATTTATTCATGAGACACACACACACACACACACACACACACACAGAAAGGCAGAGACACAGGCAGAGGGAGAAGCAGGCTCCATGCAGGGAGCCCAATGTGGGACCCGATCCTGGGTCCCCAGGATCAGGCCCTGGACTGAAGGTGGTGCTAAACCGCTGAGCCACCCGGCCTGCCCTATTTTTAAAGACTATTTATTTATTTATTCATGAGAGACACAGAGACACAGGCAGAGGGAGAAGCACACTCCCTGCAGGGAGACTGATGTGGGACTCGATCCCAGGACCCTGGGGTCACATCCTAAGCCTAAGGCAGACACTCAACCGCTGAGCCACCTGGCCATCCTGAAGTGGGCATTTTTAATCCCCATTTTACAGACAAGCAAATGGAGGCCTGGCAGGTGTGAGCCACTTGGCCAGAACAGACAGGGGGTCATTGAGAGGTTAAACTGAGGTCTATCTGAGTCCTAAGCAGAGGCATTTAACCCCTGACTCATACTACCTCCCAGGAGAAACATGAGAGGTCAATGTGGGCTTTGCAGACTCGATTTCAGGACCCAGAGACCTTGAAACCTGGGGTCCCTGTGGACATGGGGCTACACGGAGCTGGCTACTGGTCACTGAAATATACCAAGAAGGGGCTCCCCTTCTTCCAGATCTCCAAAATGCAGCCCAGAGGGAGGAAACAGGGGTGGCCAGCTACAGCGTCTCACTAACTCAGGGACTTTAGGACAGCCCCCTTTGGCTTCCCAGCCATGGGTCTCTGTCTTGGAGAGACCATGATCCGATGTCCCAGGCTGCCCCGGACCCAGCTGCCTCAGGAGGGCTCCTCCGACTGTTCCTTCACGCCTAGATCGCCTGCACTTGTGGCCAGGCCACACTCCCCAGGCTGCTGGGGCAGCCAGAGGCAGACAGGCCCAGAGCCTGGGTCTGCGGTGACTAATCGGCTGGTGCTTGGGAGGCCCTGGTGAATTATTCACACAGATTCTGTGAATTATTCAAGTTGTTATTATTTATTTTTCAGATGTGCCTGCGGCAGAGCCTCCAGGCCCATGTTCAAAGGATGATATAACTCCTGACTCTTGATCGCCTGTGTCTGTGGAGAATGAGTCAGGCTTCTCTCCAGCCTCACCCAGGAGTCCCAAAGAACAGGCTGAGGGCAGGGAGCTGCTGCCTTCGGGGCAGACTCCTGCAGAGCTCCAATCCTAACCCCAATTATAGAATTAATAGTTACCGTTTACTGGGTCTCACTATGCCCTGGCACTGTGCTGTCCACGGGTAGGCTCAAGTGAACAGCACAACCCCCCTAGGGAGACTATTATAACCCCATTTTAAAGACGAGGGAACTGAAGGTCAGAGATGTGATGTCCCTTGTCCAAGGTCACAAGTTCATAATTGGGATTCTAGCCCAGGGCTGTGGACTCTAACACAGTGGCTGTCACCTTGCATAGGCCAGTGGGTATTGTGCCTGACCCCACCCCAACCAAACCCCTTCATCGCCCTAACTGCACCCCTACCCCTCCCGCCCCCTGTGTCTCCACAGCAACAGGATCCGGAGCAGCCCAGCTGAGTTGGGAGCTGAGTTGGGTCTACCTGCGAGGAGTGGAGGTGGCCTTTGCCTGCAGAGCCCCCCAGGTGTCCCGCTCTGAGCAAGTGTGACTCAGGTTACCTGAGCCACCCCCCAGTTTCACCAAGCCTTCCCTCCAGCCCCAGACTCCTAGCACTCCTCCCTCACAGAGCTCTGACAGCAGAAGAAGCAGCCCAGCCTCCCTGCCTCCTTCAACTAACTCTCCCGCTGCCTAAGCCCACCCCTCTAGCAGAGGCCCCAGTCCTTGTCCCTAAGGACTCTTAGGCTCTCTAAGCTGCCGTCTGCAGGAGGCAAAGCAAGCAGAACAGATATGAGGACTCAACCCTGGGGACATTCTGAGGGCTCCTTGTCAAGGTGACCACAGTCTCAGAGAGACAGCCTCCCATCTGGAAGCGCACCTTTGTCTTCCTACCACCTCATTTATTCATTCAGTCAGTCATTCATTCCACAAATACTTGTTGGATGTCCGCTACGTGCCAGGTCCAGTTCCAACGTGCCCCAGAAGTGGCCAAGAGCAGCGGGGCCTCCAGGTCAGGGCCCTTCCCCTCCCAGGACCTGTGTCTCCCAACGTGAAGGAAGCCAAGCCACGGGCAAACTGGATTGTGGCCTGGCCCCACTAGTCCCTGGCCCTCTGGGTGATCTTGGACCAGCAGCTCCCCCATCTCTGCCTTTCCACTTCTTAAAATAAGGGAGTGGGACCAGAATCTGCTTTCTAAGGCCTTACCAGCACTGCTTTTCTCAGGTGTCAGTAGCTCAATAACAAGGACAACATCATCATTTCTATCCCACAGCTGTGAAAGTCAGACTCTGGGCCTGCTTCATCTCAGGCAGACTTAATGGCTGTTCCTCTCTTCCCAGCTCCGTGCATTGTAAAGGGGAGTCTTGGGATGGTTCTGCTGCTAAGGATGGATTTCAGTTGCCAGAGAGCCTTGGGAGCTGGGAAGGAAAGGAATCAGACAATCGTAGAATACCTGTGCTTCCCTTGCAAATGTTGCAGGTTAATCTGTGTGGAGGTAGATATGATTATTCCCATTTTACAGATGAAACTGGGACTCAGGCCATACAGCAGGTAAGTAGCAGGGCTGGGATGGGACTCGGGTCCGGTCAGGGCCATGCTCTTGCTGCCACACTGGGCTGGATCTCCAGCCTCTGCTGGGCCCTGGGGATGGAGTGTGGCTCCCTCTGGCTCAGCCTGTGTGGGAGCTGGGGAGGAAGACCTTTTCACTGAAACTGCCTCTAGGGGGGTGGGTGTGGCCGATTTCCACCTTCTCCACCAACAGAGAGGAAAACCTTGGGCCTAGCTATGCTGAGTCATCTGGAGACCAGGAAATCCAGGTTCATATTTACCACAAGGCAGCCACCGCAGCAGGTCTGTGGCTGTATTTCCCCAGTTTGGGGCTGTTTTATCTCAGAGTACCTGGACTCATTCCCTGGCTGGGAGGCAGGTGAAAAGGGACCACAGAACTGGGCACCATCCTGTGTCCTTGGGCACCCACACCTGCAGCCCAGCCCACTGGGCTGGACACTGCTCTCCACTTCTGGGCCTTTACCCACGGTTCCTCGGACTGCCAGCATCCGAATCCAGGGCTTGTTAACGCTGCCAACCTGTATATGCCTACAGACTTCAAGAACTGGGCAGGGGAAGGGGTCCCCTTCCTGGAGGAGTGTGTGTAGCACAGGCCAGGTCATTTGCAAGCTTCTCCCTCCAATTCAGAACTGCTGTGCTGTGCCCTGGAACAAACCTGCCTCTGAATGCTGGGGCTGACACTAGTTAGGCAGCTTTGGGCCTTGTACTTCATCTCTCCGACCTCTTTTTACCCATTTGCAAACTAGGGATGATACCTGGGGGTTGTGAGGATTGCACAAGATGATGAGATGACATAGATAAAGTGCTCAGGAAAGGCCACTCGGGAAGAATGTCACACCCTCCCTCCTCTGTTCTGGGCTGAGGCTAGCCTGGGGCTGCGGCTCTGGGAGGACTGAACTGGTCCAACAAGTTCTCAGGGCCTCTCAGCTGCATTGTATCTGGGAGTTTCTAAATAGAACTCACCTCCAGGGCAGCCCGGGTGGCTCAGCGGTTTAGCGCCGCCTTCAGTCCAGGGAGTGATCCTGGAGACCTGGAATCAAGTCCCATGTCCGGTTCCCTGCACGGAGCCTGCTTGTGTCTCTGTCTCTCTCTCGTAAATAAAGAAATAAAATCTTAAAAAAAACTCACCTCTGGATCACAGTCACTTGTCCCTGTCAGCAGCCCCTCAAGGCTCTGGAAGGAAGCCAAGCTTTGTAGACCTTGGATAGAGGGGGAAGTGGCCCCTGCTGGAGCCCCTGAGGTCACAGTCAGGGAGAGCTGCTTTGTGGTCTCAGGGACAGAAGATTTGAGGTGGCAACCTGGGGTCCAGGAGTCAGTGGCCATCAATCAGTCAGTCCTGGGGAGCTACAGGGAGAACCTGCTTCCAGGCAGTTTGCCTCTCCTCATGCACCTCACCCCTCCCGGGCTGAGGTTAAGTAGTGCTAGTAGATCTGTTTACAGACCTCCTCCTAAAGCTGGTCAGTGGAGGAGTGGGCTCTGAACCCAGGTCTGCATGATACCCAAATGTGTTATGTATGCCTCAAATGTGATACCACTTCCCTCCATCATCATCATGATGATTTACTGAGGGCTTGGTAAGGACTGGGTTCTGAGCTAAGCACTCTACATGCTTTTTCTCATTTGACTTTCCCAATAGCCCTCTGAGATAGATTGTTATTATGCTCATCGTACAGAGACGGAAACTGCCACTCAGAAAGGCTAAGGATCTCAGCTACTTAGCTTGGCTTTCACTGTTCTATCGGGGGTCCTGGGAAGACATCCCTCCCCACTTAATCTTCCATGATTGTGCTTCACCTCCAGGGCCCCCTCTGCCTCACTACCCACCTGTGTCTCTACCCTTCCTTCTATTTGAGGGTTTCCTTACAGAACATGTGTCCTCCTCCTAGCCAGTCTGACCCTGAGCCCAGGGTAGAGGTGTGCCCCCACCTCCAACTCCAAACAGCCTCCTGCCCTCCCCGCCCCCAGCCTCCAGGTCCCCTAGGAATTTGCCCCTAATTGCATCTCAGGCTGGGAGGCTATTAGCCTCTGATTGCTTCCCCAGGGCCTGCCTTGCCCCATGGGTACCTACTCTCAGCTTCCCCAGGGGGGCTTAGGATGACATCAATCACCAGTCCAAGGGCCTGAACAGCTTGGCTTCCCAGCACCTCTGTCACCCAGGTCTAAGTGGGCTCCTCCCCAGGGAGCAAGGTCCCCTCACCACAGGGCAGCAGGAAGGAAGGTAGTTTCCCCACCAGTCAAACACACACACACACACACTACAAGTGCTGCTGCTGGGGATCCTCAGATTGAACCCTCCCCCCATTGCACGCCCCTATGCACTCCTGCTCTGCACCCTGCCTCCCATTCCCCACCTCCAGAGCCCACCATAGGAGGCCAAGATCTCAGTAGTTAGAACACGGGAGTTTTTTTCCTGGTTCAGACACTCTCTCTCTGTGACCTTGGGCAAGTCCTTTCCACTGTCTAGGGCTCAAAAATAGGAGGTCATCTTGGTGATCTCTAACTGGCTTCTGGCCTGAAATGGAATACCATTTTACTAACTCCTGGAGTTTTTCTTCCACTATCTAATGAATACTAGTCATAGTGCCAGGCTTTGAGGATTCTAGAAAGGCAAGTTCCTGCACTCAAAGAGCTCACAGCCTTGAGAGGCAAAAGGCTAGACAGTTACAACACAGAGTGATCAGAGCTGGGAGGCAAAAACCACAGGCTAGAGGAGTGGGGGAAGGAGGCCCTGGGGCCCAAAGGTGGAATCTTTACTAGCTTAGAGGGGTGGTCTGAGAAAGTTTGCTTCCGGATGTCAGAGACCTAAAGAATGAGGAAGAAGGGTAAGGTGTGGGGCTAGGTCAGCCAAGGGAACAACAGCGGGAGGAACCCTGGAGGTCTTAGGTGGAGGGGTGTCAATGTAGAGGAGGCGGGAGGGTGGACAGAAGTCCTATTTGAGAGTTTGTACAGGATGCTGAGGACACTGAGGAGCTATAGAAAGATTGGGGGAGGGGTGCCTGGGTGGCTCAGTGAGTTAAGCATCTGCCTTTTAGCTCAGGTCATGATCCCAGGGTCCTGGGATCAAGCCCCACGTCAGGCTCCCTGCTTAATGGGGAGTCTGTTTCTCCCTCTGCTCTTCCCCTCTGCTGTCTCTGGCTCACTCTCTTTCAAATAAATAAAATCTTAAAAAAAAAAAAAAAAAAGACTGGGGGGCCAGAGGGTGAGATGGCTGCCATACAGAGGAAAGACTGGAGACCAGGGGTGAGGGCAGGAGACCTTCCAGGAAGCTCCGAACCATCTATCTTACCTTCCATACAAGTGAGAACAACCTCTTCATCCCCAGTACAAAGGAAGGCAAGACTTTCCTCCTTCCTCAACTTTTTTCCCAAATAGTCTCCCTCTCCCCAGAACACACACACACACACACACACACACACACACACACACACACACACACGGAGAACAGGAGCCAGACCTAAGGGGGAAGGTCAGAGGCTGGGGAGGCACCTGGAGCCATGAGCCCTAGGAAGGAGCTAGAGGGAAGGTGTCTGGAAGTTTGACAACCAGCTGAAGCTCCAGGAGGGAGAGCTTTTGGTCACTTCCAGCACAGCAGTACTCCTGCCCTCTCCCTGAGGGTTAATCTCCGCTTGAGCCAGGGAGGCTGCAGCTGGGAGTATCTTCCCTACCCAGTCCAGTCCCTCTTTTCCCTCCTCCTCCTGTGCTGCCTCCTCTCCTGGATGCTCAAGGACCCTGCCTCTCGCTCTCACCTCCTGCCAACCCATTTCCCCCTGAGCTCATCCCCAGCCTGGAAACACTGTGTGTGTCTGTATGTGTGTGTGTGTGCACACACGCACACATGGGTGGGCTAGAGGGTGTGTGTGTGTTTGTGAAGCACAAGGGAGGTGCCATTACCCCTGCCACGGGGCCGCCATCGGGAAGTACATTTAGGGGCCACTCAAGGCTCGAAAGGGATTTCCAGAGGATTCAGAGATTAGGAAACTAAAGGTCCAGCTGCAGCCTCTGGTAAGCCTGGAATCCTTGTGGCCCCAGCTGCGTAGAGCCCTGAGCAGGGCCAGGCCAGGGTGACCTGAGACCCCTGGGCTCCTGCTCTAAGCCCTGTCTCCCTCAGGCAGCTTCTTAGATGGAGACCTGGGCAACAGAATTCCCCTACCTGGGCCCAGGCATGCAGTGTACCATTCTGTCCCTGTCCTTGTACCTCTACTGGCCCCCACCCCAAACCTCTACTGGCTCAAGCCACACTGCAGCCAACCGTCATTTCCACTACCCTGACTGTCCGCCTGGATGGCCCTGCCCAGGATTGCCTCTGTGATGCACACATTCACTTTTCTCCAGCTCCTTCCCCTGCCCGGGCCCCACCCACATTCTCGCTATCTCCCCACATCAGCCCTTGCCTCCTCCCCCCTGGTCCCCACACTGCAACCAAATAGATGTTTCTTTAAGAAAACTCAGACACCTGGGTGACTCAGTGGTTGAGCACCTGCCTTTGGCTCAGGGCCTGATCCCGGTGTCCTGGGATCCAGTCCGGCATCAGGCTCCCTGCAGGGAGGCTGCTTCTCCCTCTGCCTGTGTCTCTGCCTCTCTCTGTGTGTCTCTCATGAATAAATAAATAAAATCTTAAAAAAAGGAAGAAGAAGAAAGAAAGAAAACTCAGGTCATTCCTTTCCTCAGTGTCCTTCATTGGCTCCATGTTGCCCTCAGGATAAATACCAAACTCCCTGTCACGGCTCACCAGGCCGGGTTTACCCCTCTGGGCTCAGCTCCTGAGGGCCCCTCAGCACCTCTGCAGAAAGAGCACTCTGCTAGGAGCTCTCACCTCCAGGCCTTTGCCCTGACAGTTTCCATTCTCAGTACCTCCTACTTATCATCTCCAGGCAAACTCCTCATTGCTCAGCTCTCAACACAAGTCAGCTCCTGCCAGACCCTCTGATTTCACACAGGCATCCCATTTGGGTTCCCATATCCCTGGAACTTTGCCTGTCATAGCTCTGATCACACTGCAAAGGCCTGTGTAACATACTCATCATCCACACTTCACTGTATCAATAAGCAGTCTTTGTATTCCAACTGGATGAAGGAAGGAAAAAGGTGAGAGAAAGGATGGTGGGGGGATCCCTGGGTGGCTCAGCGGTTTGGCGCCTGCCTTCTGCCCAGGGCATGATCCTGGAGTCTTGGGATCGAGTCCCACATCAGGCTTCCTACATGGAGCCTGCTTCTCCTCTGTCTGTGTCTCTGCCTCTCTCATGAATAAATAAAAGCTTTTTTTTTTTTTTTTAAGGATGGTGGGTACCATGGTGCAGGATTCAAGTGCAAGAGACCCTATAACCAGCAGTGTGCTTGTAATAGTGCGTACCAGGCATTGTGCTAAACGTTACCTCCTTTCATCCCCTCAGTGGTCTTGAGAGGAGCATTACTGCTATGATCCCCATTTTGCAGGAGGAAACTGAAACCCAGAAAAATTAAGTTATCCAGAGTCATAGAGGCAGAAAGTGGTATAGGCTAAATCTTCCTAAGTGGGGTGCCTGGGTGGCTCAGCAGTTGAGCATCTGCCTTTGGCTCCAGGGCATGATCCCAGCATCCTGGGATCAAGTCCCACATCGGGCTCCCTGCAGGAGCCTGCTTCTCCCTCTGCCTATGTCTCTGCCTCTCTCTGTGTGTCTCTGATGAATAAATAAATAAAATCTTTCAAATCAATCAATCAATCTTCCTAAGTGCTGGGGTAGGGGGCCATTCGGCAGTCCTGAAGAAGAGATTGCCAGGGCCCTTGTCTTCCGCTGCACCAGGAGAAGTCCTGCCTCCCTGGCCATGGAGTAAGGAGTTGCTGAGTCCCTAAGGGAAAATGTGTCAGCCCACTTTGGAACTTTCCAGGAGGTGTAAGAGAGCCAGGCCCTCATGATACCACTGCTCCTGCTCACATCTCTTTCAGAAGCAGGAGAAGGCCAGAAAGTCTGGAGCACATCCCCTCATCATCAGGGCAAGAAGTAGGTGCTGAATTTAATAGGAAAGTAAATTTTGCTTGAGAGGAAATGAGATTTCTTGGTCAAGGTGAGTGTGTCTGAGAGTGCCAGGAATGGGATAGAGTGGGGAGGATGGCGGCCTTTTTTTGCGGGGGGAGGCTGCAAAATTGGGGGAGTGCAGATCTGGAATTATTAGAATGTTGATTATGTCCTCTTGATTGTTAATGAAATTCTTCACCTTGGATTTCTGGACTAGGGGGAAAGCTCCCAGAGCTCATTTTCCTGCTGATGAGAGCAAAAGAAAGGGCAGGGGGGCACAGAAGACTCTCAGCTCAGGGAAAAATTAAATTCTACCTAAACAAATGGGACTGAACAAGCCTGGCCACTGCCATTTGGAGGCAGAGGCTTGGGCTGACCCAAGGTCCCCCATGGAAATGGGATGGAGACTCCTGGATGGTGAGTAACCGAGGAGCCCCCCTCACACAGCACAGTATAGTTCCCAGAATAATAAGAGCCAACAGTATTGAGCATCTTCTGTGCAGCTCAAGCTAATGGCATGTACTGTGCCATTTAATTCTTCTAACATCCCTTGGATGTGGGTACTGTGATTGTACCCATTTTGTAGATGAGGACTTTGAGGCACAGGAAAGACAAATCTTGTCCAAGGTCCTGTAGATGGTAAATGGAGGCACCAGGCATCAGCCCACACAATCTGGCACCAGTGCCTGTCCTGAGATCAGCAGGATGTCCAGCTCTCCCACTTCCTCTACCACCTACCTGAGCCTCAGCTGTGCCATCTGGAATATGAGCCCAACAATAGTTTTCACCATGAAGGGCTATTGTGAGGAGCCAAAGAAATCACAGGAATTAAATTAAGAACAAGTCATCCCAGAAGTAGTATTCCCTTTGGCACCTTGCTCCTTACTCCCAGCATCGGGAGGTATCTCTTCTTATCCAGCTAACTAAAGCACCCATGATGGCCTAGGCACTGTTGTAGCCAAAGGGGATGTAACCGTGAACAAAATGGACAAAATCTCCACCCTGTGGAGCTTACATTTAGAGAGGGGAGGCAGACCACAAGCAAAGTAAATAAGTACGTTATACCTGTATTAGGAGTGAGAAATTCCATGGAACACAAGCAGGCAGTAATGGGCAGGGGGCTGGTGGGGAGGACCGCAGTGCAAACGGTGGTCAGAAAAAGTGACTCTGAGCAGAGACTGGAAGCAAGTGAAGGAGCGAGCAAGCACATATATCCAGGGAAGAGCACTGCAGTGAGTGGGAACAGCAAGTAAAAAGTGCAAAGGTGCTGAGGAGGGACCATGGCCGGCAAGTGGCTGCCACAGCAAGCAGGCCCGAGTAACTGCGCTAGCAATGGTGGAGCAGGACTTAGAGCCACAGAGGAGTGGGGAGACTGTAAGGCCTCGTGGGCCTCTGTAAGAACTAGCTTTTGTCTGAGACAAGAATCTACCAGAGGGTTTTAGGCATGATGTGCTTTATGTTTTAAAGGGATCACTCGGGCTGTGGTGTTGAGAATAGAAGGTAGGGGGTCAAAAAAAAAAAGGGGGAACCCTGGGTGGCGCAGCGGTTTGGCGCCTGCCTTTGGCCCAGGGCGGGATCCTGGGGAACCGGGATCAAATCCCACGTCGGGCTCCCGGTGCATGGAGCCTGCTTCTCCCTCTGCCTGTGTCTCTGCCTCTCTCTTTCACTGTGTGCCTATCATAAATAAAAAAAAAAAAAAGAAGAAGGTAGGGGGTCAAGGACAAAGGCAGAGACAAGAGGAAGGAGGCTCCTGGGTAATCCAGGGGAGAGCAGCTGCTGGCTTAGTTCAGGGACGTGGCCGTGGTGGGTAGAGGCCTGATTCAGGATAGACCGCCGAGGTAAGCCGGCAGGATGAGCTGACGGATCAAGTGTAGGGTGGTGTGAGGAAGAGGAGAATCCCAGATGATTCCAGGGTTTTGCCTTCTCTGGCTCTAAATTCCCTGAGGCAGATCCCCATCTTTAGCATCCACTGCATCCTCCCGAGTCCTCCTGAAACAGCCTCAGCTCATGGGGCTTTGTTTCACGTTCACTACTTCCCACCCCTGTCTCCTGGCACAGCCTGGGAATGTGCCTTCCAGAGCCCAGGCTTGAGGACACCAGATATACATAGAAGTTAATCCAGAGTATACATCTGCCTCATGGCCCTCTAGGGCCCCCCCAAGTCGTTCCTCAGCTCAAGGGGTCCCATCATCCCTGCTGTCCACCTCAGCAGCCCCTGAGGTCCCTGGCTCCTCCCAACTTTGTTTTCTTCTCTTGCTCCCTGGAACCAACCAGCTCTTGCTCCTAGGAACAAGGCTCCGTGCTTCCTAGTCAAGCAGCTGCCTCCCATGCTTCCCCTCGCTGGTGGCACGTCCCCACCCAGCACAGGAAGCCTGCCCCTCTAGATGAAGCCCTCCGTCCCAGCCCTAACCCCTACCATAGATGGTAGGTTCATGTTGACTTGTGTGATTATTGATGAGAGCCTGTCATCCCACTTGACTGTAACCTCCACCAGGGCAGGGGCTCACCTGTTTCCCCAGAAGCAGGCAATTCACTGAAAGAGACATTCAGTAGATTTGACATGGAGCCTTAGGCTTTTGGTAAATTAGCTTTCATTGACCAAAATCCTCCAGCTGCTAGGTAAATGCCTGGCACATAGCAGGTGTTTGACATATATTTCTTGAATGAATCAGTCAATGAGTCAGAGTTCTCCTGGAAGACTGTGGGCATGTGACAAATTTTCCGAGCCTCAGTTTCCCCATATGTGATGACGGGAATAAGAATGTCTACTTCGTGAATTGTGAGGATTAAAAAACATAAGGCATAAGCAGTGCCTCACACTAGTAGCTGCTCAATAATTGTTCCTCTGATGCGTGTTCAGACAATCACCACCTTCCAGCTCCCCCATGCTTCCCCTTCCCCTCCCCCATCCCAGCCTGTCCTCCCTTCTTCAGCCCCCTCCTCCGCTCCCCTCTCAAGGACTCCCAGTGGTGGAATCACCACAGCCTCCAAACACTCCCCTTCTCCCCCCAGATCCCCAAATTCACCACTGGTTACATATCGATCCTGTTTAACTTTCCCAATGGATGATAAACATGAAATTAAAATGACTTCCTGGAATATTAATATAGTAAATGGCCCTATTAAAAGAAAGAAAATACAGCTGAGAAAATTCGCTTTGATGTAGCATTTCTGCAGGAGGCTCATTTATCTGCAGCTCAGACTCTCAAAATGAGATTCTGAAGGTTTCTCTGATGTCTCTTATTTTTCCCTCACCCAGAATTTAAACAGAAAATAGAATCACAAGCTGGTGTCATAAAAACCCAGGCCTTTTCCCTTCTCAACTAGAAAGCAAATGAAAACAGAGCCAGGTAGGTGTCAGTCTCTGTAAACACTGGTCGGAGCACTACACCTGCCTTTCCTGGTGGCGCCAGCATCTGGCCTACAGGAGCCTGGTCCAGGCTGCCAGGCTAACCTTCGAGGCTCAGCAGGTGCTCAGAGACCCATGCAGCTGCTGCTGAAATCAGGAAGGGGGCGGAGCGGCACACAAGGCTGCATCCTGGGGTGGGCCAATAATTCTGGTGGTCTTGAAATCTTGGCTCTGTCACTTACTAGTGATTCGTTGTCGGGCACCTTTCTGAGTCTCCGTTTCCTCACCTGTAAGATGAGGGTTATAAAGCTGAGAAAATCTATCTGGCATTTGGGAAGTTTCTTGGGGTTGCTATTGTCTGTTGCTATGATTACAAGTAATTATTTGTGTTATTATTACAACCAGCCATTCAGGCCTGGGCTGAGACACCACCCTCTCCGAGAAACCTTCCCTAAGCTGGGTGATGTGCTTCATTTGAACAGCCACCTCCCTGAGCTCCCATTCCCTTTCTCAGTGCTGGCTCCTCCCCTGCAATCCCAGCAGCCTGCTGCTCCATGGGGGCTGCCCCAGTCTTGCTCACGATGGTGTCCCAAGGGCATGCAGGAGAACTTGAATGTCTTGGAATCAGAGCCAAGGTGCTGGTAGGTGAGGTCCCTGCCACCTGGCATGGTCTACAGATTTGCGTCGTGGCATAGGGTCCTTCCACGCGGCCACCAGAGCTCAGAGCGCCCAGCTTGGAGGTGGCTGTCCACCCACCTCCCTCAGACCTGGGGTCCCTTGTCTGCACCTACCCTGGGCTTCATCTGGAATCTCTGGAGCCCACTCCTTCCTTCCTGGCCTCAGGGAGGTGGCAGACAGAGCAGTTCAAATCAAGGCCTCCTGGGATTAACTCCTTCCTTCACCCTTCTCTCACTTATCCTCCTGCTTCCCCCTCTCCTCAGCCACCTCGGTTGAGATCCTGGAGCTCCTTTACCTGGATGGGGCCCTTTGAGCAGAGAGGGGACGCTACATGCCCTCTGCCCAGGCTGAGCTTCCCTCGTTGCCCTCGGATAAGCCTTGGGTGGACCCATGACTTCCCCAGCTGGGAAAAGCCACTTTAGACTCTTTGGGCCCTTCTGTGCTGCCAGGGGAACTCAGGACCGGGGTGCTGAGACACTAAGACTGAGAGAGCAGCCCCACCCCTCCCAGGCAGCCAGGGCCCTGTCACAGTGCTTCTGATCCATTCCCATTCTAGAGCCAGTCCCTTCCTCTCCCACCTGGTGTGTCACACACGCATGTGCACAAACACACACATGCACATACATACAAACACACACGCAGTCACAAGAGCAAACTGATACCCAATCATACTATCCCTGTCCTCCACAGCAACAGGAACGAAGAAAGAAAAGGAATCCCTGTGGACTGGGGGTGGGGGGGCTGGGGTCTGTGAAAAATCAGCTTGCCTGCTGGGGGGACTGCCCTCCCGAGACCCCTCCCCAGCCAGCCCAAGGCCCCACAGCAGGAAAATGAGAAGATGGAGCAGAGGGGTTAATTTGGGGGAAAGCAGCAGCTGCTTGAAACAGTGAGGGCGGGACCCAGGGCAAGAGCTGCTCCTGCTGAGATAATGATGGTGAGGGATGCTGGGGTGGGGGCCACCCGCACACCATCCCCCAAGCCAGCACACCCCCCTAAAGCCCTCATGTTCAGGCAAGTTATCTGTTGGGGCATGCACACATGCATGTACACACACACACACAGAAAAAAAGAAGCACCATAACCGTCTGGGCAGAAAGCACAGTCCCTTACACACAATTATACCAGCACTGCGGGTGCTCCCTGTGTTGAGCATAAACCCATTCAGACACAAGCTGCAGGCAGGCCTGGCACTCAGAAGCCTGTAACGGACACACACACACACACACACACACACACACGGAGCTACACCTTCCCAGTGTCCTTGTGCCAGGTCTGACAGCATGCCAGGGTGACCCCCCCATCACTTACAGGGCAGAGGATGCCTCTGTGTGACAGCCAGCAGAGATTTGGGGACCAATTGGCTGGGTCCTCCTGCTGGAACTCAGGGGACTGGCCAGGGCTGTCTCTGGATGTTCTTGGGTCTTCTTCCTCCTGGATGCTATCCATTCCATTACATTTTTTTAAAAGATTTTATTTATTTTTTCATGAGAGACACACAGAGAGAGGCAGACATAGGCAGAGGGAGAAGCAGGCTCCCTGCAAAGAGCCTGAGGTAGGACTCAATTCTGGAACTCCAGGATCATGCCCTGGGCCAAAGGGAGGTGCCAAACCGCTGAGCCCCCCAGGCATCCCTATCCATCCCATTTCAAACACAAGAAAGCACAGCCAGATCCCCCATCACAGATCATTTCTATATAACCCATATGAGCTGAGCAGCTTTGCAGGTGGCACAATGTTACATTTTGGAGACATATAATTAAGCATTTATTACTTGCAGCCTCTTCATGTGATTTCTTTTCATATTTGAGGGCCTAGATATTTTTCAGCAGAACCCTCAAAAGCCTTTGGGCTCTGGGTCTTGGGCCTCTGGCGTGTGGGTGGGCATGTGTGGGCCCCCGTGAAGAGAGAGGGGGCATGGAGTGAGGGAATGCCCAGCCTGGCTTTGGTGGCAGCTAGCATGGATAGACCAGGGACTATCCATGGGTGGGAGGCCCTCTTAGTCCAGGACCCAACTTAATCGTTACCAGTTCCTATCTCTTGAAGCCAGAGAGAAAGCCAGATAAGGACTACTGGCCAGGAAGCCTCCACCCTGAGCCATGCTCTACTCACCTGCAGACACCTGCAGCAGCCTGAGCCTGGACAGCTGTGTGCAGACAGCAAAGAGTACACTCTTTGACAGATGCATAGCCCTGCCACTTGGATGCATATCCCAACGGATTTACATCACCCGGTACCTAGGTACACACCTGTGCAGAAACGCTGACTCAGCAGATTCACTCCAGATTCACCCCAAAACACAGAGAGGTGCATGGAGTGGAACAGAGGTACTCCTTGAGAAAGCTTACCTATGGACACCCCAGTCCGACTTTCGAATCCATACGGTAAGATGTAATATGGTGGTGGCAAATCATTAGAGAGACACCCATTTACCCATCCTTCCTCCTCCTCTGTGTGACGCCCACCTGTACATGTTCCCTGTCCTGTCATGGGGAGATGGAGCATCCCAGCTCCACAGAGCCCAAGGGGCCTGATTAACAGGAAATTCTACGAATGCCAATTAGAGCAAAGTTTACTGAACAAATTGTTTGCAGTTGTGCCCCGGAACCATCATGAATTTTAATCTTGCATTGATTTACCCTGATGGGAGGTTTGCAGATGCCAGGGCCTTTTGTGCCTCCTGCCCCTCCCCCTGATCTGGGAGGAGTCATCAGGCTTCAGACTCAGGAGCGTGGTCCAGAGGTACCAGCGTGGGGCCAGCACCCCCAGAGAGACCCAAAATGCCCAGAAGATGGGCAAGAATTTTGGAAACGCACAGAGTATACATATGTGGTATGGAGGAAGAGATCCTAGGTTTTTAAGGATCCCAGTAATCTGGGAAGGGGCTGGGGACTGGAGTTTCTGGCGCTGGACACAAAAGCAAGGACAGAGATATGGATATGGACACAGAAGTAGCAGAGACATGGGAATCCCTGGGTGGTTCAGTGGTTGAGCGTTTGCCTTTGGCCCGGGGCGTGATTCTGGAGACCCAGGATCAAGTCCTGCATTGGGCTCCCTGCATGGAGTCTGCTTCTCCCTCTGCCTGTGTCTCTGCCTCTCTCACTCTCTGTGTCTCTCATGAATAAATAAATAAAATCTTTAAAAAAAAAAAGTAGCAGAGACAAAGAGATGGGCACAGATGTAACAGTTCCAGTACCACCTCAATTAGCATAACTACCAGGATGTATTCAACCTCAGTCCAAATGACCTCTTCCTAAGTGAATTTTATTGTGTCTTCTTCTGCCTTTGACTAAACCTTCCCAAAGCTTCCTATCACTTTAAAAAAAATCCTTGCCTGATCTGCAGCTCCCACCTCATCTCACACTTGTCTCTCTGTTATCCAGCCCCCTTGTAGGAGCCATGGTCCCTCTCAGCTTCAGGGCCTTTGCACATTCCATTCCTTTGTCTGGAGTTTACCTAGTTAACTCTGTTCATCTTTCAGGTCTCAATTCAAGTGTCACTTCCTCAAGGAAGCTTCTTTGACCCTCTACCTAGATCAACCCTCCTTGCCTCCCTGCTCTCCTAGACTTTTGATCATTAAGAGTATAAACTCCGGGGATCCCTGGGTGGCGCAGCGGTTTGGCGCCTGCCTTTGGCCCAGGGCGCGATCCTGGAGACCCGGGATCGAGTCCCACGTCAGGCTCCCGGTGCATGGAGCCTGCTTCTCCCTCTGCCTGTGTCTCTGCCTCTCTCTCTCTCTCTCTCTCTGTGACTATTATAAAGAAATTAAAAAAAAAAAAAGTATAAACTCCATGAAGGCAGGGACTGCATTTGGTTTACTTACTATCCCTCTGCCTGTGTCTCTGCCTCTCTTTCTCTGTGTGTCTCTCACAAATAAATAAAATATTAAAAATAATCCCACCAGCATTTGATTTAAAAAAAAAAACTCAGGGTTATACCACAGTAAGTATTTCTTGCAAGCTGACTAGATTTCAGTTTATCTGGACTGGGCTCAGGTGGACTTGGTTTTAAACTGTGGATGGTGGGACACCTGGGTGGCTCAGCAGTTGAGCATCTGCCTTCGGCTCAGGGATGATTCTGGAGTCTGAGATCGAGTCCTGCGTCGGGCTCCCTGCAGGGAGCCTGCTTCTCCCTCTGCCTGTGTCTCTGCCTCTCTTTGTGTGTTTCTCATTAATACATAGATAAAATTAAAAAAAAAAAACTGTGGATAGAGGGGCGTCTAGCTGGCTCAGTAGGTGGAACATGTGACTCTTGATTTTGGGGTGGTTTTTGTTTTGTTTTGTTTTTTAAAGATTTAATTTATTTATTCATGAGAGATACAGAGAGAGAGAGAGAGAGAGAGGCAGAGACACAGGCAGAGAGAGAAGCAGGCTCCATGCAGGGAGCCTGACGTGGGACTCGATCCCGGGTCTCCAGGATCAGGCCCTGGGCTGAAGGCGGCGCTAAACTGCTGAGCCACCCAGGGATCCCCTGATTTGGGGGTTGTGAGTTCGAGTCCCATACTGGGTTAAGAGATTACTTAAAGATAAAAGCTTTAAAAAACTGTGCATTGAGTACAAATCCGCCGCATATTTCTCTAACCATTGCTGGACCAGCAGCTACTTAAGGCATGTTCTTCTGCAAAAGCCAAAAATGCAAGAGAACGTGGCTAAGCATGCCAGCACCCTCTCTGCCAAAGCAAGACATGAGGTTATGGCAAGGGTGTGGTTATAGTAGAGGGGGAAAGAATTGGGGCCAATTAAAACTACAACATGCTCAGTAAATATCATGGTGCAGAACTGAGTGCTTGCTCTGCACTACGTACTTTACATGTATTAATTTATTTAATCTTTGAGTCAACCCTGTAAATCTGATTAACCTCATTAAGAAAAACTCTAATTGAAAAAATAGAACTTGCACAAAGTAAACACTTCAAATAGTACCAACGGTAGTCAGTGAAAAGTAACTGTTCTACTCCCACCCCTCACTCTCTGCCCCAAAGGGAAAGCACAGTTTCCACTGTCTTGTGGACTTTCCAATATAGTCTATTCATAACAGGCACACACGTATACGAGGACCCCTTTTTAAAAATTCAACAAATTTTCCTCGGTGCATAGTTTTGGGGCACCTGGGTAGCTTGTTCTAGTTAAGCATCTGAGTCTTGATCTCAGCTCAGGTCTCCATCTCAGGGTCGTGAGCTCATGCCCAGCAATGGGCATAGAGCCTACTTTAAAAAACAAAACAGGGATCCCTGGGTGGCGCAGCGGTTTGGTGCCTGCCTTTGGCCCAGGGTGCGATCCTGGAGACCCAGGATCAAATCCCACATCGGGCTCCCGGTGCATGGAGCCTGCTTCTCCCTCTGCCTGTGTCTCTGCCTCTCTCTCTGTGTGTGTGACTATCATAAAAAAAAAAATAAATAAAAATAAAAAACAAAACAAAAAACCTGTTCTGCATTTTGGTTTCTTCTGTTCTGCATTTTTCTTTTCAATGAGTAATGTATCTTGGAGCTCCTTTACAGGTTGGTTTCTCTACATTATTTTTTACTTCTTTCCAGAATTTTACAGATGAGAAAACTGAGGCTTAGATGAGTTAAGAAATTTGCCCACAGTATTATACCAGGAAAGAGGCAGGGCTGGGATGGAAATTCAAACCCGCCTGACTTCAGAGCCTGTGTTCACAGCAGCTCTGTCCTGTTGCGGCTAGGTCTGGGCTCTAGCTGGGGGGCATCCTCAGGGGGCGGGGATGGCAGTGGGGACCCTTGTGGGGGTGGGCCTACCCAGAGTCACAGGGGACCCTATGAGTAGTAGGGCTGAGGAGTTGAGCCCTGGGCCTCAGAGTTCACCTGAGACCACCCACCCATGTCGGGAGCCCAGCTCTGGGCAGCTGTCTCCACCCCAGTCAAGCCTCATTTTCCCCTCCATCCCTTGTGCAAGAAGAAATTGCCTTAGGCAGGGAGCAAGGGGGCCCAGGGCCCTTCTTGACTCTCTCACTTGTGTCCAAGGGCAGGCTGCTTCCCGTGGCTATGAATGCGAGCACCCCTCCCGCCTCCTCTTTGCTTGGGAGGAGCAGGGAGGCCCTCCACTGCACCAGGTCAGAACTCAGAATGCTGTGGTCTGATGCGAGCCTGGGGTGTGGTAAAGACTCTCAGGCTTGGTCGGGGGCTCTGATCCCCGTGCCCCACCTGGGTTCTCCTCTGTGCACCCACAGAGACACCTCCGGATCCAGCGTCTCTCCACGGAGCTCGTCTCTGTGTAATGGCTGGAATCCTGGCTCCGCCGCTTACTGACTGGGGGACTTTGGCTCTGCTAATATTGGTTGTGATAGATGGAACTCTTAGCATGTTCAGGATGTCGGCAAACCTGCCACATTTCACTCTCCTGATGATTCTATACAAATGCCATCCCCAGTTAATATAGAAACAGACTCAAAGAGACTTAAGTGATTTCATCAGGGCCAGGAAGTAGGGAAGCAAAACCTTTGAGCCTGTTTGCTCCTCTGTAAAGTGGGTGCAAGTAAGACCCATCTCTCACAGTTGTGGTGAGGATGAAACTAGTATCAGCCAATTAAACTGGCATAGTAGGTGCTCAGAAGTGTGACTTCTCGCCGTCTTGGAGATGGAGCCTGGAACAGTACATTGGGGTCACCTGGGATGTTTTACGAAGCACTGGTGCTAGGTCCTACTCTCTGGGACTCTGATTTAAGTAGTCTGGGGTGCAACCAGGGTACCAGGATTCTTAAAACTCCCCAAGTGAGAGAATCTTAAAAGCCACTATATTCTAGATCCTAAGGGGGTAGAAGATGGACATTGAGGAAGGCTGTCTACCCTGTTAGCTCCTGAAATAACCTGCTCACCACTTGCTGCTTGCACTCTCGTCCCTCTCCCTAATCCATTCTTCACTCAACTGCCAGAAAGGTCATTAAAAACTTAAATTGGATCACTTTTCTTCAGTAACTTCCCATTCATGCCTGGGTCCTGCTGACTCTGTCAGTGGGTCTACTTAGAACCTTCCCTCCCCAACCGGCCCTTGGCCAATTCCTGCTCAGCTTTGATACTTTATCTTAACCAGCATTCCCACGAGGAGGCCTCCCTGGCCAGCTGTCTAGAGTTGTACTCCTTAGTTTTGCTCTTCCAGATATTGTCAAATGCACGATGGAATGAAGAAGATGCTTTTGAAATCATTTCTTTATTTGTGTGTTTGCCTATTTAAAGTCTTGGCTCCCTCACTGGACTCTCTCTCTTTTTTTTTAAGTTATTTATTTATTTATTTATTTATTTATTTATTTATTTATTTATTTATTTATTTATGAGAGAGAGGGCATAAGCAAGCAGTAGGGAGGACAGAAAGAAGCAGGCTCCCCACTGAGCAGGGAGCAGGATGTGGGGCTCTGTCCCAGGATCCAGTGATCATGATCTGAGCTAAAGGCAGACTCAACTGAGAGAGTCATGCAGGCACCCCTCTCACTGGAATCTAAACTCTATGAGGGCAGGGTCTGTGTTATTGTTCATTGCTGTACCTCAGTGCCTTGCAGAGGGTCTGGCACAGAGCCAGTGCTTAATAAATATTTATTGAATGAATGAATGGTAGATGAAATGGATGGATGGGTGGACGGATGGGTGGATGGGTGGATGTATGTTAGGTAGGTACCAGTTCTACAATGTCTTAAGAGGGCTTGGTGTTTGGGGAATTTCTTATTTATTTATTTATTTATTTAATTTCTTAATTATTTAAAAAACATTTGTGGAAAAAAAATGTGTGTGTGTGTGTGTGTGTGTAATAGCTCCCATCTAGTGGGTACCTACTATGTCTTATGTCAGTAGGAAAATGTGGAGAGCACTCCAGGGCCTCCCCCCTCTCAAATTCTCTCTCCACTCTTAAAAGCTTCTCTGCTCTCTCTCTAGCTTCTCACTGTCCTGAATTATACTGTCCCTCCTCCCTGATCTCCCCTTCACACTCTGGTCTGCAACATTACTTCCACCTCCTATGTCTTCCTTTGGGCTCCTTGGAGGATACCCCACACCTGTCAAAGCAGCAGGAGCCCCAGGCCTCCTCTAAAGACTGAGCCCACTAAGCAGCCTTGTTAGAGCCCCAGTGGAGACTCAGGGAGAGGTGCTGGTGGGAAGCTGGAGCAGGATGCAGCCAGCTGGTACCTCAGGACCAGTTAAGCTTGCAGGGGAATCTTTTTTTTTTTTTTAATTTTTATTTATTTATTCATAGACACAGAAAGAGAGGCAGAGACACAGACAGAGGGAGAAGCAGGCTCCATGCAGGGAGCCCGATGTGGGACTCGATCCTGGGTCTCCAGGATCACACCCCAGGCCGCAGGCGGTGCCAAACCACTGCGCCACCGGGGCTGCCCCCTTGCAGGGGAATCTAAGGGTCCTGGGGAGAGAGCAGCCAATGGGGATTAGGATAAGAACCATGGTCTGTTAGGCCTAGTTTGGGGACAAGATGAAGAATATGTGCCTCAAAGACCATCATGCTGGGTTTCTGGCCTCTGCCTCACCCTCCCCACCCAAATCCGCGGCCTGCCACCTGCCCTTAAGGGAAGACAGATCTTTAGAAGAAGCTCAAGGAGCAGTGTCTGGTTGTCTCAGTCCCTGGAGCATATGACTCTGGATCTTAGGTTTGTGAGTTCAAGCCCCATGTTGGGTTTAGAGACTACTTAAAAATAAAATTGTAAAATCTTAAAAAAAAAAAAATTAGAAGAGGGCACCTTAAGTGTCTGACTCTTGATTTTGGCTCAGGTCAAGATCTCAGGAGTCATGAGATCGAGACCCCCCTCAGTTCAGGCTCCACACTCAGCAAGATGTGATGTTTGAGATTCTCTCTTTCCAGATCTCTCTGCCCCTCCCTCATGTGTTTTTCTCTTTCTCAAATAAATAAATAAATCTTTTTTTTTAAAGACAGTTTTTTATTTTTAAAGATTTTATTTATTCACTCATGAGAGACAGAGAGAGAGAGAGAGAGAGAGGCAGAGACACAGGCAGAGGGAGAAGCAGGCTCCATGCAGGGAGCCTGACGTGGGACTGGATCCTGGGTCTCCAGGATCACGCCCTGGGCCAAAGGCAGGCACTAAACCGCTGAGCCACCCAGGGATCCCCTAAATAAATCTTAAAAAAAGAAAAGAAAAGAAGCTCAAGGCAAAGGTAGCCTTATAAAGGGTTCTAAACCCAATTCCAATGCAGAAAGGGGCTTTTCCCACACCAACAATTCTCTGACGTAGCGGGGTATCCTGCAATTCAACTGAATTCTGACAGGATCAAGCTGGAGACAGCATCATATTCCACAGGTTAAGGCCTCAGTGCTACAGGACTCCAACCCCACTTCAGATGCTGATCACAAGTCCAAGTTGTCACCTGTGCTTCTGACCAACCAACTAGATCAGAGGTTCTAGTGACCCCCCTTTCTGGGTTCGATTAATTTGCTAGAGAGGCTCACAGAGCTCGGAGAAACATTTTACTTACTAGATTACTGTTTTATTATAAAAGGATATACAATTGATCCTTGAAGAATACAGGAGGTTAAGGGCACCAACCCTGCCCCGCCATTGCAATTGAAAATCTATGCATAATTTTGGACTCCTTGAAAACTTAACTAGTAGCCTACTGTTAATCACAAATTCTACCGGTAACATAGTCAATTAACACATCTTTTGTATGTTGTATGTATTATATAAGTATTTTATACTCTATTCTTACAAAAAAGTAAGCTAGAGAAAAGAAAATTATAAGAAAATCATAAGGGAAATACATTTACAGTACTGTCCTGTATCTATCCCAAAAAATGTATGTGTAAGTGGACCTGTGTCTGAAACTGTGTTGTGGGACACCTGGGTGGCTCAGCGGTTGAGCGTCTGCCTTTAGCTCAGGGCCTGATCCTGGGTCTGGGGATTGAGTCCCGCATCAGGCTCCCTGCATGGAGCCTACTTCTTCCTCTGTTTGTGTCTCTGCCTCTCTCTCTCTCATGAATAAATAAAATCTTAAAAAAAAGAAAGAAAGAAGAAAGAAAGAAAGAAAGAAAGAAAGAAAGAAAGAAAGAAAGAAAGAAGAAACTGTTGTTCAAGGGTCACCTGTAACACAGGAACAGATGGAGGACACAGAGGTACAGGGCAAGGGGACAGCGGTGGGGGTGGGTCTTCCAGGCCACTCCCCCAGCACTTCCCCCGTGTTCACCAACTAGGAAGTTCCCAGAACCTCTTGGGTTCTATGAAGGTGTCATCAGCTAGGCACAATTCATTAAATCATTGGCCTTTGGTGATTGAAATCATTCTCCAGCCCTTCCCCCTTCCCCAGAGCTGGGGGTGGTTGGGGGTGGGGGAAGACCCAAAGTTCCTATCCCCTAATCACTGGATTGGTTCCCCTGGCAACCAGCCCCCATCCTTAGGCAACCTAGGGACTTTCCAAAAGTCACTTCATTAACATAACAAACAACACCTTTGTGCCACTCCTCACTTCAGAAATTCCAAAGGTTTTAGGAACTCTGCCAGAAATGGACAAAGACCAAAGATTAATTTATTTTAAATCGCAATGGCATACCACATCGTCAGCATCATCGTCCCCTCCTCTTCCTCTTCGCCACCTTCATGGCTGACTGTGGCAGACACTTCGAAGACATCCTCTCAGTTCATCCCCAAGCCTCCACAGAAACCAGGCACTACCACTATCCTTGAACAGATGGGGAAATTGAGGCTCATGGTGTTCGTGTCCTTTGCCCCAGGTCACTGCACTGTCAGACCTCAGAGCCCAGCTCTTCAGCACAATACTTTACTGGGTCTCTAAAAGGCTATGTAGCCTAGAACCATCAGGAATCCCTAATCCCAAAAGGACAGCCTCAAACCGGGTGGGGTCTGCATGCTTTCTTCTCAGGAAAAGAATGGCAATAAGGTAGAGCTCTCCTGTCATTTTGATAGTAGCTTGCCCTTCCCGCTTAGTGAAGGTGCTGCAGTTACTGTGGCCACCTCTGGCAAGGGGAAATTTAAAGGAAGACAGAGAGTGTAGGATATCAGGCTGGGAGAGCCCTAATGCCACACCTCTCAGCTTGCAAGTTAAAAAAAAAAAAAAAAAAAGTCCACAGAGACTTCCCACACCCACCTAAGAGCAGATACCTAAATTTGCAGTTTGGGTTCTCTTGATATTTCTGCCCATGTTCTCATGCCTGAGCAGCCGGCCTAGCGGCTGCTTCGGCAGATTTCCATTTTGAATTTCAGCTCTCTTACCCGCAAGCCCCTGGGAGCCTCCTGCTTCCTCTCATTTCTTGTGTCTTTAAAGAAAACTCTCCTTGCCTGAGCTTCCTCCCATTGGATTTTGTCCTTTGGAGTGGGGCCTGACTCCCTCCCTCACTCCCTCCCTCTCTCGTCCTTCCCCTCTCCCTCTTCCCACCCAGACATCATCCTCTCCCTCATTCAGAAGGGGGAGCGACCTTCAGAGGCTTCTGACTCCAAGCACCCCCAACCCAGCCTTGACCACACAGCCGTCCTCCCGTCCTTCAGGGCGAGGGGTGTGGGGGTTCTCTGGCTGCACTGCGGTGCCTCTAGCTGCAACTTCTCCCCCTCTCTCAGAGTTGCTGGAAGATTATTAGATAATTTTCAAATTTGTAAAGCGCCTTAAGCTCCTCGGAGGAAAGGTGGTATATGAGTGTAATAACAATAACAATCCTATCTGTCAGAGCCATTGAGAAAATGAATCTTGTTATCCTCAGGAACCAGCAGTAGGAACCTCAGCAAGAAACACGAAAATAAAGCGCAGAGTGCAGTCTCCTGATCAATCAGAGGAGGGGAAAGTGCCACCCCCGGGGCCAGGGTGGCATTGGAGGACCCCCCCCCCCCCCCCCCGCCCCAGCTCAGCGCTGGTGGAACAGGGCTCTCAGAAAGTTACCCAAATTGCCTCTGATGCTTCACCAATTAAAATGACTTTAGGACAAGTTGAAATCAACTTAGGGAGCAAAGCATTTTGATTCCTGAAACTCTCCGAAGGCAGCAGGGGAAGGCAAGTGTCTGAGCTGGTTGTCACTCATTCAGGAGTAATGATGGGAAAATCCATCACAGTAACGTGATTGAGTTTGGTGAATTAGCGAGGATGTTTACACTGTGCGCTGGAAGCCCACGTGGGCCTGGCCAGGCGGCCTGGGGTTTTGACATGTGGCAGCTTCACTCCTAATGAGGTTCTCGGACTCCCCACTCGCCCTGGCTGGACTCACTGTCGCTGACTTCAAGTCAGCCTGTCTCACTCTTCGGGCAAGTGGCTGCGGGCAGGGCAGGGGTGGGCTCTGGTCACAGGGCTGCTTGGGTACTGGCTCTATCAGCAGCAGCCCTGCGACCTCTGGCAGAGCACTGGGCTTCTCCAAGCCTCGGTTTCCCCATGTGTAAGACCTGTGGTGATGTCATCCAACTCATAATGCTACCCAAGGGGGAAATGAGATGAGCTTCCTTTTAATTTTTCCATTCACCTCCCAAGCTCAGCCTGGTCACAGAGAGAAAGGAAAGTGGATTTTATGTCCTCTCACCTGGGGTCTTCATTCCCCTGAGAAGCAAGAGGAGTCAAGGAAGACAGAGTCCTATGGGAAAACAATGCGCTCGTCAAGTCCTGAGGTTGCGTCTTGACAGCTGTGTGATCTCGAACAAATCACTTAACCTCTCTGAGCCTTGGTTTCCTCATCTGTAAAGTGGGGATAATAATACAAGGCCTGTGACTGAACAGAATTTCTAACGGTTCCAAACAGATATTTGTCAGTATGCAAGGGAAGACAGCAGGTTGTCCTTCCTGCTCACCGTGGCTGCCTGATGGAAGAAGGAGATTCAAAGGACAACAGGGGAGATTTTGAAACCCAGAGTAGGAAGCAAGAGTGGGAAGGGCGGGCGGCCCCGGTGGCGCAGCGGCTTAGCGCCGCCTGCAGCCTGAGGTGTGATCCTGGAGACCTGGGATCGAGTCCCATGTTGGGCTCCCTGCATGGAGCCTGCTTCTCCCTCTGCCTGTGTCTCTGCCTCTCCCTCTCTCTGTATCTCTCATGAATAAATAAATAAAATATTTAAAAAAAAAAAAAAGAGTGGGAAGGGCCTGTAGGATTCATGGACCAGCTTGCTAAGAACTCTCCAGAGGAAATGACACAGTACAGCAGTATGAAGGATTCAAGTCAGACTGCAGACAGACTTCCAGACAGTCGGGCAGCAACAAGCCCACTCCTTCCTGGGAGTCTTTGGCTATACCTGAGGAAAATCTCCGCCACAGAGATGCTCAACCTGACTGTACCAGAAGCCTGAAGATGCTTCTGTGGGGCCAGAGGGGGCACATGGTGGTCCAGCAGGTCCTCCTCCAGGTTCTCTTTCAAGCCATGTCCTCTGGAGGCCTCTCAGAACCTACTCTGACTGGGTCTATTCCGGAGCAAGGGCCATGTTCTTGCAGACAAGCCCAGGTCAGCCCCAGGCCACAACTCTATTATTTAAGGATTTCATAAAAGAGCAAACCTCCGGGCCTGGAAGAATGACCGGGATCCTGACTCTTCCTGCACAGGAAATGCAGCAGCTGTGCCAGAGCCCCGGCTTGACCTGCTGAGGACTCAGAGCCCCTGCAGACCGTCCCCAGCCCAACAGGGCCCCATTGTGGCTTAGAGGGTGACACCTGGACTGGACTGGGCTCCTCCCTTCCAGACGGAGCTGGGACCTACCACCAGACCAACTGCTTGTGGACTCTGCAGTGATTTTATTGTAATTTCCTCTTGTCGCAGTTAATAGCATTAGTTTGTTAATTACTGTATATTTTAAAAGTAAGAGAAAAGGGAATTCCCACCGGAGATTTGTTCTTGGCTGAAACAATGTGATGTGAAGGGAGAGAGAGTATATGCAGGGAGGGGCCTATGAGCATATGAGCATGCTCTGCTGGTTTCAGCTCCTCCGACAGGGCCTGGGGCCAGAGATGGGGCTGCTCCTAGAGGCAGGGCTGCCCTCCCATCCTCCCCCCATCCCTCCCCTGCAGAGCCAAGCCCCTCCCTCCTTGCAGTCCAGCTCCTCAGCCCCAAATCTCTGTGGCAGCCCCCTATCCTCTAGCCCTGCACTATTATCAGAATGAGGCATCAGGCAGAAGAGGTTTGATGCTGCAGGAAGAGCCCTTGGGCTGAGGGAACCAGACTTGAGTGAATTTAGACATGAGGAGGGGCACCTGGGGGGCTCACTTGGTTGAACATCTGACTCTTTTTTTTTTTTTTTTAATTTTTATTTATTTATGATAGTCACATAGAATGAGAGAGAGAAGCAGAGACACAGGCAGAGGGAGAAGCAGGCTCCATGCACTGGGAGCCCGACGTGGGATTCGATCCCGGGTCTCCAGGATCGCGCCCTGGGCCAAAGGCAGGCGCCAAACCGCTGCGCCACCCAGGGATCCCGAACATCTGACTCTTGATTTCAAATTTGGCTCAGGTCATGATCTCAGGGTCCTGAGATGAGCCCTGGGCCAGGCTCCCCACTCAGTGGGGGATCTGCTCGACCTTTCCCCTGCTCTCAAATAAATAAATAAATCCTAGGAAAAAAAAGAAAAAAGAAAAAGAAAAAGAGACACTGAGGAAACCAGGCTGTGACCAGGGGCAACTGGTTAAGATGGAGTTTTTCATTAGGAAACAGAGCTGGATGGGACACCTGGGTGGCTCAGCAGTTGAGCATCTGCCTTTGGCTCAGGGCGTGATCCTGGGGTCCAGGGTCCTACATCTAGCTCCCCTCAGGGAGCCTGCTTCTCCCTCTGCCTGTGTCTCTACCTCTCTCTGAGTCTCCAATGAATAAATAAATAAAATCTTAAAAAAAAAAAAAAAAGGAAACAGCTGGAATTTGGGGAGAGGCTCTTGCATTCATCTTGGGCAGGAGACTGCAGGCCTAGGGGAAGAGTGGGGGAGCAGCAGTTGTGATCGTACACGTAGACTCGGCTCAGGGGCCACGCAGGGCCTGATTCTCAGCCCTCCCTCCTCTGGCCACACAGGGACTGGTGAGCCACGTCTGCCCAGAGCAAAGGTGCCTTCTGGTAGCTGGCCCAGCTGGAGGGTTTCACTGCATGTTGCAGGGTTCACTGCCTGCATGTTCAAGCTCCCCCATTCCTCTCACCCAGAGTCCTAGAAGAACGGGAGCAGAGATGGAGCCAGGCAGCCCAGGAGGAGCTGGGGGCAGAGCATGGAGAGGACTGGTTAGGGAAAGAAGGGGAAGGGAGGGAGGGAGACGTAAAGACAGAGAAGGATGGAAGATGAGAAAGAAGTTCATACAATCTAGAGGAGCTGATTAAAATCCTGGAAGAAAATGTGATGGAAAGACTTTCTATCTTCCTATTGAGACATTTAACCTAAAAGAAATGAGTTAAATAATTTATACAGAGAACGAGTGAAATTTGCTTTGATCAAATTAAAAAATATGACTCTGGAAATAAAGTGTCCGCCGCGTCCTTTCCAGGCAGCAGAAAGAGCTGCCGAGAAACAAAATGACAAAGACATAAAAATAACTAACCCTAACCCAGCGAATATTAGTACCATATTTTTTGGGAGATTACAGGGCGTCACTGTGGGGCACGCAGAGAAATCCTCCCTAAGCACCAACAGGAGAGGTTTTGCTCATTGAGGAAGCCCCATAAAAACCAGAAAATGGATAAAATTTTCCTTTGCAAAAGCTATCTGACTTCACTCAGGGGTTGGCCCAGAAACCACAAGGGATCAAGTTAAATTTCCATTCGTGTATTTCAAAAGAGGAAGAAAGCTGCTCACCTCCCCTCTCCAATTCAGTATATCTCAAAGCCAACCCATGTTCCTCTCATTTCTCCTCTACACACACACACACACACACACACACACACACACACACACACACACCTCTAAAGAAGCAACACAGTCTGGGGCACCTGGTTGGCTCAGTTGGTAGAGCATGTGACTCATGATCTCAGGGTTGTAAGTTCAAGCCATACATTGGATGCAGAGATGGGTGGAAGGAAGAGCGGGAGAGAGGGAGGGACGGAGGATGGATTACAGTCAAGCTCCAAGACTCCTGAGGAAGGGGTTAGCATGGATACCATTGACTGAACTGCTCTGAACCTGTTTGCCACTCTTTTAAATGGGGCTAACACCCCTTGTATAACATTGTAGTGAGGAGGGGCAGCCGGGTGGCTCAGCACTTTAGCGCCGCTTTCAGCCCAGGGCCTGATGCTGGAGACCCGGGGTCGGGTCGAGTCCCACATCCGGCTCCCTGCATGGAGCCTGCTTCTTCCTCTGCCTGTGTCTCTACCTCTCTCTCTCTCTGTGTGTCTCTCATGAATAAATAAATAAAATCTTAAAAAAAAACATTGTAGTGAGGTTTAAAGAGATGATGGAGCCTGGCATGCATGGGAGCTGTCAGTAAGCATTAGGGGCCATCTCTTCTATCCTGGCCTGAAGAAATGTCTAAAATGTACAAGCAGAGCCTCCAGGAATCCTCCACTTGATCTGTGTCTCTACCTGAAAAGCCCACAGTGAGACACTATTGATCCAATTCTTGAGAGAGAGTTTAGCTTCAGGAACACCAGTCCCCCCCAAAAAAAATAAATAAATAAAAAATAAAAAAAAAAAAGGAACACCAGTCCCTCTGATTTTGGGGGTCCAGTGGGCCAAGAAGATACATTTAGTCCCAAACAGCTGGGAAGAAGATCTGAGGTTAGCCTTCTAGGGCTGCAGTCTCCAGCTGAATTTATTTTTTTTTTAATTTTTATTTTTTAAAGATTTTATTTATTTATTTATTCATGAGAGACACAGAGAAGCAGAGACACAGGCAGAGGGAGAAGCAGGCTCCCTATGGGGAGTCCGATGTGGGACTCCATCCCAGGACCCTGGAACCACACCCTGGGCCAAAGGCAGATGCTCAACCCCTGAGCCACCCAGGTGTCCCTCCAGCTGAATTTAATTTAATTTAATTTTCAGGCAGCATCTGGCTCAGATTCTGGCTTCACCGCTTACTCAACTGTGTGACCATGGCCAAGTTAACTTAATACTTCCAAGTCTGTCTCTTAATCTGCAAAATGGGGACACTGTAGGAACGGACCTCATAGGATTGAATGAGGTAAAGGATATACATGACATGCCTAGAGTGTAGTAAAAGTTTGATAACTGATGATGGATAGTATTTTTTACAATGACCTTGGAGAGACATTCAAGATCAGAGTGAGTTTTCTTCCCACGCCTTGGGTTATGGTTTATGATCCCCGCTTGGGAGGAGGGTCTAACTGACCGCTGTTCTGGTCGCACCACACAAAGGGCTGCGGTCAGCTTTGGGACCACCTTTAACAGTTCTCTGAGCCCAGGAACCAGGATGAAGAGGGAACTCAAACCCCTGATCCATAAGGGCTAGAGGAACTGTTCAGCCAGTGAGACTGGGGGTGTCTGCGGGCTGGAATGGAGGACTTCTGTCACTTGCTAGAGGGGGTCTGGGAGTGAATATGGGCCTCTGCTGAAGGCTCACTTGAGAAATAGGAGCTCTGCAGCAATAAAAGAGGCTGTCTCCTGGGGAAGTGAGTTCCCTGTCCCCAGGGGAGTGTAAACAGAGCATGGAGGTAATAGAAAGGGGCACTAAGCATCCCTCAGGACTCACTGGGTGTCTCTGGGCAGCTCTCAGAGCGTGTCAAGGAAGCTCAGGATCAGAAGTGGCCCAGCCTCTGTGGGGGGGGGGGGTTGGGGGGGTCTCGGGGGGTTTGCCCCCACCCTTCTTTTCTGTATTCCTTTTTTTTTTTTTTAAGATTTTATTTATTTATCAATGAGAGACACACACACACAGAGAGGCAGAGACACAGGCAGAGGGAGAAGCAGGCTCCATTCAGGCAGCCCGACTTGGGATTCAATCCTGGGTCTCCAGGATCAGGCCCTGGGCAGAAGGCGGCGCTAAACTGCTGAGCCACCAACCCAGGCCGCCCCCTGTACTCCTTCTTTTCCTTCTCGGAGTTCTGTTTCCTTTTCCCCACTCCACCCTGCAGAGGACCCCTGAGAAAAGCCAAGTCCAAATGGGAATGGAGTCTGCATACTGTGGAAGTGTTCGGTTAAATGGAGTGAAGATAAAGGAGAGAGAGGCAGGTGATACACGTGAGGGAGGGTGACAGAGGGAGGAAGGGAAGGCAAGGGGGCAAGAGGAGAAAAAAAAAGGAAGAAGGGGAGACAGAGAAACCAGAGCAGTGTGCGGAGAGAGGGAGAAGCAAGACCAACAGAGAGAAAATTCAGGAAAAAAGGCTGAGAGGGAGAAACAGGAATGAGAGACAGAGAGAGAAGGCAAGGATTGGAGGCCGCCTCCCCACCTGCAGCTGTGCTCCTCTCTCCTGGCTCTGACGCCGGCTGGTGGCTGGTGGGTGGGCCCCAGGCACACGCGTGTGCGCACACAGGCCTGGCCGCTGAGCCACCCTGTGTCACTGCAAGCGTGTCAGCCCCGGGATGGGGATGAGCCGGCTTTTATCTCCTCCGGCTGCACAGGATTTACAAGCTTTTGAAATGCAGGATTAATAAGAAGAGGCCGGTGTTTTAATCTATAATGGAACAGAAAGTATCATTATTGTTAAATAATGCACAGCCTGTCGTTTATTAAGAATTAATGGCTTATCGAGTGCTCAGGTTGCTGCAGCCGCCTCTGCCCTCCCAGGCCTGGGCTCCTAGCCGCTGGCCTGGCCGTGTCTCTTGAGTCCTACTGGCCAGGAGCAGGCGGGAGGGGCAGCAGCCAGGCAGCATGGGCCTGAAAGCCTGTGTTTCATTCCCTGGCTTGGCCTTTCTCAGTGGCCTCCTGCCCCCCACCCCACCACCCACCGGCTGTAGTTGTGGGGGAGATACGATGGGCAGAGTCCACCTCCTGCCTTCAGCCTGGATACATCTGTGCCTTCTGAGGAGACAAAAAATGTCCTGACCACATGGGGCTTACCCATTCCACCTCTTTTTCTAGGCCTATGCAAATTTGGCTTCCACCTCTCACACTGAGTACTCTGGCAGTGGTGACCATGCAGACACCAGGGGGGAAGGAGGTCCCTTCTCCCCTCTGAGACTTAGAGACAGAGAAGCATCTATAGATGCACCTTGGCCCTAGGAGCAGGGAACCAGCATTTCTGGAGAACTTTCTCTGTGCCATTCATGTCACAGATATCTTCTAATCTGCATCACCACCCTAGGATGTACTGTTTCCTCCAATTTATAGATGGGAAAACTGAGGCTTGGGAAAGTTAAGTCATCTATCCAAGGCCATACCACAGATGGCAGAGCCAAGTTCTTCTGTTACCCCAAGGCCATTTGTACTCCAAACTTTGGGCACTGGCTCTGGTCTCTGTCTCATGTTGGGTGGCCTCAGGGATGGTACTGCAAGAACTGTTATAGGGTCCGTGTGTCTGTTGCAGGGAGGGAGCTGTGACTGCAGTGATGCCCCATGCAGCAGCAAACCCAGCATCTTTACCAGCTGGGAAAACTGACTCAAGGAGCCAGGGAGTGAGTGGGTCAGGGATGACACCACAGGAGCCGGACACACAGCTCAGCTATCACAGCCACACTCCATCCTTGAGCCCATGTGACAGAGAGCTCCCTGTCCTCCCCTGCTACCAATCCCATATGGTTTGGGTCTCTGGCCAGAAATGCCCATGTCTGGACACAGAGGCTGACCAGGTCTCGACCATACCTGAGACAGGGATCAAAGCTGTGTGACCTTGGGCAAGTTACTCTGCATCTCTGAACCTCTGTCCAATGGTAATCGTGCCTGCCTCAAAGAATTATTGGAAGTACTGAATGAGAAGCCATCATTACTGATACTGGCAGCTGAGAGTGGCACTGGCAGTCATTGATTCCAATGAGAACACACTTCCAGCACCCACAGCCCACGGGTTCCCACCCTAGCTCTTCATTCCACAGACAGGTTGTGAGTATCAGAGACTATGTGACAAGCCTCTGCTTACTGAGTGCTCTGGCCAGGCTGTGGGGGGTGGGGGGACATAGGTGTTGAAGTAGCCAGAAGCTGTACCTGTCCCCACAGCCCCTGGCCTCACCCTCACGCCCTGCCCGCCTGCCCATCTCCTCCCACTCCATTCTTGGTCATCCTAGCCTCAGCTCTCTCCTGTCTCCGTCTCACTGCCACCTGCTTCCAGCAACCCCATGTGCACCCTCCCCCAGAGCCCCTGCGTCCTCACCCCGGGGCCTCATCTCTGTGCCCACGATCTGCCATCCTCCACCTTCCATTCCGTCCCCTTTCCCCCTCCCCCGCCTCCCCCCCAGCTCCTTCCTCATTTCCTTCATCTTCTTCTCCCTTCCTGAGCCAGAGCCCAGCTTCCCTCCCCCCTCATCCCCATCTCACCCAATCGCCTTCCTGATTCCCGTTCCAACGGCTCACTGCCTCTTCCCTCCTTCTCCCCACGTGCACGTCTCTCCCCTTCCCCGTCCCCACCCCCAGGATCCCTGCCATTCCAGATCCGGGGTGCCGTGGTCCTGGAGGCCGCGGGGCTACTGCCCCCAGAGGCCGCTGCAGGAGGTGCACGGCAGGGGGCTGAACCCCCAGCACCCCAGGGGCCCGCTGTGGCTGGAGTCGCCCGATGGGCTGCCTGGGCGGCGGCCCGCTCCCGCCCCCGCTCCCGCTCCCGCTCCCGCTCGCACCCGCAGCCGCCCCCGCCCCGGGCGGCCACCACGCTGGGACCCCGGCCCGCAGCCGGCCCCTCACGGGGCTCCCGGTTTATTAACCTGCCTGTCGCTGCTCTCGCCGCTGAATAGGGCCGGGGGGGGGGGCGCTGGCAAGGGGGCCTCCGGCTTTGCCGGGGTCGCCATGGAAACGGGGCCGCGGCCACGGGCTGGGCGGGCAGCGCCGGGGGCAGCAGGCAGCTCGGTCCTGAAGCCTGGTGCAGCCCGCGGGCTGGCTCCCGCCTGACAGGCCCCCGCGGCCCGGCCCGGCGCGGAGGAGGGGGGCCCGGCCCGAGCCGTGGGAGGCGAGGCCAGAGGGTGCGGGCGCGGACCGACACGGGGCGGCGCAGCAGCGGCTCGGGCGGGCGCCGCGGGAGCGCCAGGGCGGCCGAGTGTCCGCAGCCGCAGGCCTCTCGGCCTCAGCCCCGGCGGCCCGGCACCAGGCAGTTCTCCGCGGCACGGGGGCGCGAGCCCCTGCGGCCTCGTCCCCGCTGTCGCCCAGCGGCCACGTGCGGCCTCCCGGCAGCGCCAGCTGTCCCGCGGCGGGCGAGGCGCCCTGGCCGGCCAAGCCCTCCGGGCTGTGGTCGCTGTCGGTGCCGCTTGCTCTCTCAGCCGCTTCCCTGCGGGGAAGAAGGAAGGAAGAGGAAGAGGAAGGGGGGAGGGAGAGGCGGAGGGACTGAGGAGGGGCCGAGACGGGGATCCTGGCAGGTGGGAGAGCTCCTGGAAGTAGGGATGTGGGAGACAGGTGCCCAAGGGGGGACCCAGGGCTGCCCGTTTAGGCTGCAAGAATTCAATAAAGAGCTCGAAATGCGTTTCCTCGTTGAAGTTCCTTCTACCCCGTACTGGCCTTCCCAGCAGTAGAATCTGTCCTTCCTTCAGGCTCACATTAGGCACCACATCCAAGAAGCCCTCCCTGATTCTCACACCAGATCCAGTTGTCTCTTTTCCGAGACTCCTTGCCACTTGGCCTCTAGCTCCACCCTAGCACTGCGGTTCCCTCAGAAGAGCAGTAATGGCTTGGACTGAGGTTTCCCATGACATGATGTGCACTGAAGGCTTTATGCCCGTTTTCTCACTTAATTCTCCGCACAACTCCATGAGCTAGGTAGCCTTATCATCGCCATTTTACAGAGGAGGAAGCCCAGGTTCAAGTTAAATAAGTTGCCCCACATCACCCAGTTGGAAAGTGAGGGCTCAAGGCCAGGTTTTCATGACTCCAGGGCCACCAGTTTTTCTTGCCACAGGCAAGCAGCCTCCTCCTCCCCTCTTCCCGACTCCCTTCCAATGCCCAGCACAGTGCTGGTGAGTAGTGGGTGCTTGAGAGCTGTTTTAAATTAGGTTGGTGGTTAGGGATCCCTGGGTGACTCAGCAGTTTGGCGCCTCCCTTCAACCCAGGGTGCGACCCTGGGGTCCCTGAGTCAAGTCCCACATCTGGCTCCCTGCATGGAGCCTGCTTCTCTCTCTGCCTGTCTCTCTCTCTGTGTCTCTCATGAATAAATAACATCTTTAAAAAAATAAATAAATTGGTTGGTGGTCTAAAAAAAAATTGGTTGGTGGCCAATAAATAAATAAATTGGTTGGTGGTCAAAAAAAAATTGGTTGATGGCCAATAAATAAATAAATAAATAAATAAATAAATAGGTTGGTGGTCTCTAGAAAGGTCTGAGCATGTGGCTGGGCATCGGGCTTGAGAAGGCCAGGATGGAATGGGCAAGAGCTGGGTGCCCTCAGTTTTGCTGGGGCCTGAATTAGCTGGGCTAACCTCATGAAAAGCAAATGCCACTGAGCCTTCATTTCCTCCTTACACTGCCTGGAGGCCACCCTAGGTCTCCAAACTACCCCTTCCCTGAATTCCTATGGCTCCTGGGCCATGGCCCCCCCTGGTGGCCAGAGGGTCACAGTGGTGGGTGGTGGGAGAGTGCACAGGCAGAGAGCTTGCCTGTAGCCCACTGGGCTTCTCTCTATACCTTCTCTCGCGGGCTCCCTTGGGGAATGGAAGCCAGGGGCCTCAGATAACCAAGTCATTGTGGAGCCTGGCCCTTAACCCAAGCCTAGAAGACAAAGTCCCCTCCCTCCTTCCCCTCCTGCCCCATTTGAAGTGGGCGGGTAGGATGGTGTTGGCAGAGGACCTGCATCACAGCCTCCCCCCAGTGTAGATTCCATCCCCATTCCTGCCTTATATCCAACAAGAGAGGGTTTGAGGCTAAGGGGTGTCTGCCAGGAAACATCACGAGAGGCCACTTCCCTCTCAGGTTAGGGTTTTGATCTGGAATCTAGGAGCTGGAGTCCCAGGGGGGCTCACATCAGTACTGCTCTTCCACCCCAGACGGGTACACGCCATCCACCTCCTGTAGGAACCTGCAACACCCGCACCTCAGCTTTGAAGGCAAGGCTCCTGACAGGCTGCTGTTCCCATGGCAACCCCATCCCAGGCTGCCCTGCCCAACCGTCCCTCCGCCTGCCTTCCCCCAGCCTGAACCCACATCACCTTCATTCACAGAACAAGAACTGCTTAACCTGGCAAAGTGGACCGCTTCCTCCTAGCTTTCTCTCCCCCATTCCTCCCATTTTTTTCTTCCTTTGCAGTGGAGATCCACCAACCAGAGAGAGAAATGCTGAGAGTGGCAGTGGGAGCAGGCCTGGATTAGAGTGGGTAAAGAGCTGAGATGGGGATGGGAGGAGCCATGGCTCAGTGTCCCCTCACCCCTGGGCCCCAAGGCTTGTATCTCTGCTCTCCCATTCCCAGTTCTGTCTTGATTCTTGGACCTGTGTCTCCACCGGCCCTAGTTCTGTGACCATCCAGGCCCCAGACAGGCGCCCTGATGAGCCCAAGACCCTAGAGCACAACAGTGCCAGGTCTCAGCCTCCAGCTCAGGTTTTTCTCTCCAGTACCAGCCAAACTGGAGCTCAGCCCTGGAGCTCAGCCCAGGAACATTAAGGCCGCTCCTGACCCTGTGCCCCTCCTGTATAAGACACTGCCTTGCAAATGCAAGAGGGGTAGGGGGATTTTAATTTATAGTGTGATTTTTGAAAAGATTTTATTTATTTATTCATGAGAAACACAGAGAGAGTCAGAGACACAGGCAGAGGGAGAAGCAGACTCCATGCAGGGAGCCTGATGCAGAACTCGATCCCAGGACCCCGGCCGGGATCATGACCTGAGCTGAAGGCAGACAGTCAACCACGAGCCACCCAGGTGCCCCTTATAGTATGATTATGACAAGAGCGGGAGGGAATCTCCCACACCCCAGCCCTGGGGAAACAATTCAACTGCCCTGGCTGGGAGAAAAGAATCTTGGTTTCTGGCACTGGCAGGTGCTGTCAGAAAGTCAGGAGGAGCCTGCTTCTAGCAGTCCCATCCCTACAGGAGGCCCTAAGCATGGTCAGCAGCTCAGCTTCAGAATCAACCAGCCTGGGTTTGAATCATAATGCCCTAATTTACTCACTGTTTGATACTTTCCTTCTCTGAGCCTTGATTTCCTTATCTGAAAAGCAGAGATAATCATATTCAAGTATATGGCGAACATCTATGAGCCCTACATCCCTTCCAGACACAGGGCTTTATATATGATGTTTCATTCTCAGAACAGCTCACTGAGGTAGACATCATTATTGCTGTGTCTCTTCTGCAGAAGGTAAAACTGAGACTCAGGGAGGTTAAGGTGAGACTGCAAGGGGGAGAGCAGGGTTTTGATTCCAGGCAGCGTGAGATAATGTACATAATAAGTTGGGATATTCTTAGTAGTGAGGTTCTGTGACCAAACTTGGGGCTCTCTCACTTCCTTCACTCTGAGGAAATGCACGGGCTCCTCTGGGCTACAGTCTGGAGGTCAGGGGGGTACCCAGGCTAGGTGAGGTTGGAGATGTGGTGGCTATAGGAAGGCAACTAGCTTTGGTCCAAGGAATGTCTGAATTGGCTTTGTTGTGAGATTGTCTCTGGGCCCAACCCTCAACCTTGGAAAGAAGGCGAGGAGGTAAGACCTCAAGGAGAAAATGACTAATCCAAGGTCACTTGATAAATAGGCAACTCTACTGCCCCACCCCCACCCCCCATCATATGCAGCCTACATCTATTTTAGAAGCCTTGGAAAGTTAGAATCCCCTGGGAAGGGTGGGGAGGAGTGGAAGGGAAGCAATTCTGTTTGGGAGGCTTCCCTGGAACTCAGACCCACCCAAGCAGACTTCCAGTTTCCCCACCTTCCTTGTGCCCACCTTCAGCAGCCCACCTCTCAAGAACCTAACTCTCCCCCACCCCCCACCTTGGGTGAATGTGCAGAACAAACAGCATTGTTCTCCATACAATGGACAAAAAGAACTTGGGAATTCACAGAATGGTCCTGAATTTCAGCTTCCTTCCCCTGCAAGCCCTAAAGAGATCTATTGTCTGTAAACTCCACTTAAAATATGCACTATGCTCCAGCTGGGGAGCCACTTAAGATGTCCCGGAAGAGCCTCCGCTACCGCTACCCCCTTCCCCTCCTTCCCAGGCCCTGTTAGAACAAAGCAGGGAAGAGGAGGAAGAGCAGCTACCAAGAACCAAGCTGAAAACAACCCTGCCCCCCACTCGGTGCTGTACCCCTTGGTGCCTTAGGCCTCTATTTTGCAGCTGAAAGGACTGTCTAGCCCTGGGTTTGAGGGGCCTGACCCACTGGAAACCCTTCATTGCTGTACCTTGGCATGGAAATGAAGGCTTCAGGGTCCTTATCCTCTCCCTGCTTACAGGGGCCTCCAAGGACAGGGAACTCATCACCTTATAAGGCACCTGTTCCACTCCTGACAAGTCTCACTATCATAAGACCTTCCTTAGAAGAAGCCCCGCCCACCTCCCCAGAAGGAGCCCAGTCCTTCACCTTCTGGCTCCCTATTAATGTGGTCTCCCTCTGGCATGTGACAGGCTTCCTGGAATTTGAAGGCTGCCCCAGCAGCCCCCTGAGGCTTTATTTTTCCTGGGCTGAACACCCCTGCACCCTTCCCCCAGGCCCTCTGAGTCTGTGGTTTTGAGTCACTTCACCATCCTGTTTTCCTACTCTGTGCAGCCTGGTGTGTCACTTAGGACTCTTAGTGTTGGAGCCCAGAGCTGACCCCAGCAGCCATAGGCATTTATTCAATAAATATTTGTTAAGTACCTTCCAAGTACCAGGCACTGTGCTCACAGCCGGGGATGCAGACAAGATCCTAACTCTCCCAAGGCTTGTAATTCTGGTGGAGAAGTCAGATACTGATAACAGATAAGCACAAAAATGAATGCATAATTACCAAGTGAGATAGGGATCTGACTAAAGCAACTTGGTAATGTGAAAGCATCTAACAAAAGAATCTGATTTAGTGTGGAAGGGAAAGGAGTGGACCACCCTAGGCTTCCTGACATGTAAAGGATATAGCTTTAACTAGAGAACAAGGATAAGGAACAGAATTCAAGACTGTGCAAAGGCACTGTGGCCAGAAGGAATTTATCTCATTCAAAGAACTAAAGAAAAAAACAAAAACAAAAACAAAGAACTAAAGAAGCCAGGGGGACACCCTGGTGAGGAGTTGCACTTAATTCTAAGAGCAATGGAATGACCCAAATGTATATATGCAATAAAAGCTGATTAAAATTTGCCTAAAAAAGACACAGATCCCTAGCATGGCTGGTCCTAAAGCAGTTCTCCTAAAGCTTTTGTGTGTGCTGTTCCCTCTGCCAAAGGTGCTCTGTTCCTAGGTTTTTCTGAAGCTGACCTGTTTTCATCATTCAGGGCTTTGCCTAGCCTAGCCAGTCTAAAGGAGCTCTGGCTACATGCCCTGTCACTCTCTATTCCTTTAGCCTGTCTTATTATTTTTAATAGCCATTTTCACAATCTGAAGGTGAACTATTTATTTCTTTGCATGTTCACTTTTGTTCTCTCACTAGAAAATAAACTCTGGGCGGGAATTTTGTACATCTTAGTGGCTTCAGCCCCCAGTGTAGTGCTAGCACGTAGTAGGACCTCAATAAATAATAAATGAACAAATGAATGAATAACTGAATGGACTCCAAGATGAAAGGACCTGTGTTTACCCACAAATACACATATATAAATTCATAGATACTAAAGGGCAAATGCATATGTGTCCGAAGTCACATAGAGACGTCTTTTGCCTACGTGGCCACCTCTCAAGGGGCCTCTTAAACAATTCAGAGTCATGGCCTGTACAGTTCATTGCACTGCTTCAGCTAATCAATACCTATACTCTCTGGCTGGACGAAGACCTGTACAAACAGACATGTGTCAGGTCAGCTGTTGGTTAATCAAAGAGGAGGGTGGAATTTTAAGTGCCCTATGAGAGGGACAGTAGTAGAAAGAGATGGGCGATGTGGCTTAGAAGCAGTAGAACAACTCATAGGCTCCATCTCCCACCTCTTTCTGGGGCCCTAGCCCAGTTCCATTGCTCCCCATGTCCTGCTCTACTGGGCAAACCGGCATTGTATGGGAGCTAGAACAGAGAAATTTGAATTTAGTGGCATTTACAGAGCTTGGAATTGGACTACTTAGGCAACTTTTTTAACAAGTATTTACTGAATACCTACTAAATGCAAGGCACGGCTAGGGACTATCACTTTTATACATAATAGCTGATTCAGGGCAGATTGTGAAAAATGATTGAGGTTGAAATTTTAGGGATGCCTGGGTGGCTCAATGGTTGAACCTCTGCCTTTAGCTCAGGATGTGATCCCGGGGTCCCAGGATCGAGTCCCACATTGGGATCCCTGCCAGGAGCCTGCTTCTCCCTCTGCCTATCTCTGCCTCTTTCTGTGTGTCTCTCATGAATAAATATATAAAATATTTTAAAAAGAAATTTTAGAAGTAGAAGCTTTGTGGGGCTCCTGGCTGGCTCAGTTGGTAGAGCATGTGACTCTTGATCTAGGGGTGGTAAGTGTTAAAAAAACTAAGTAGAAGCTTTGTGTTCTCAGAGTCCACATGGACTGGGGGGACAGGGCATGGTTATTTCCCAGAGAGGGAGCTCACGGATAACTTCCCAGAGTATTATTTAAAATAATGACTGCATTGATTGAGCACTTACTATGCGTTAGGTACTTTTTACATGGATTCTCTCACTTAATCCTCACTATATATCTTTGCGTGTGTGATTGCTCTTATTATGGGAAGAGTAAGTCTCAGGGGGGGTTAAGCAACTTGCCCAAATTTTCAACAACTATTAAGTGGCAGAATGAATATTCAAGCTCAATGGGAGAGTCCAGAGCTCCTCCTATTAACCATAAGGGTGGTCATAGCTATGCTAAAAGCAAAGGTCCTAACTCAAGTAGGCAGGTACGTACAGTCCATTCTAGGAAGAAGACAGCTTGAGCAAAAGCTGGTAGGCATCGCTGCCAGTCTGTCTGTTTTTGAAAATCTCTGGTAGCCTGAGATCCTGGGAGATTAAAAAAAAGCAGGAGCAGCAGCGAGATTTTTGTCAACTGGCCTTTAGCGTGTTAGCCCCATGGTAGTTTCTTGCACTGGGTGTGTCTTTCTCTAGTCCCCAAACAGAACTTAAGAGTGGGGGACAAGGAGGTGGCCGGGATGGTGCTTCTGGTGAATTGGTCTTCTCCCTACCCTGGCTGGTGGGGGCCACTTGGGGACACTCTCTGGGCCAAGCGCCTCCTCTGCCCATCTGCATCCCTGCCTCCTGACTCATTTCATTCCAACCAATAGATTTGTAACATGCAAATTTAATGAATAGGCAAAGAAATGATTGGCTCATTTTCCCCTGATGTAATAATGCCACTATTCAAGTAACCCCTAGGTACCTTCCCCCCATCCCATTTCTGGGCATTTGATCATGTTTCTGGCAAGAAACTCCAACTCCTCTATTTCCCCTTTTCTTTTCCCATTCTGAGTTGGTGAATCACTTAAAAACGCCCTACTCATCTCCTAAGGAATAGGATGTGTGGAGGACCAGAAGAACCCTTAGGCCCAAACCACCACAGTCCTCCTGAGAGGCCCCGTGTGCATCTGCTGGCTGTGAGCAGCATCAAATCCAGGACAACAGAGCCCATTTACTAAGAGATTTTGTGAGAATCCATGTCCAAAAGCTTCCTGAAACCAAACCCCGGCATATCGGCTGTTCCTTTCAGCCCCTAATTTAGTAATTCTATTGAGAAAAAGAGATTGTGGGTTTTTTTATTTGGTGTGATTTATTCTTTATCATATAAATAATAATAATTTACAAAGCTCTTCCCCAAACAGAAGAGAATCTGTACATAAAAATAAACAAAAATTAAACTGAGCTGGGCCTGGTGCCCAGAAAACCAGCCAATTCCAAACACAACCAGGGGGAAAATTCCTCCAGGTCCTGGGAGCTCTGAGGACTTGGCTGAATTCTGGGTGGAGGCTCTGGTCTGGGAAGCCATTGCCCCCTATTCCTGTGATCTTGTGCAGGACGATGGCTCCCCTGGCAGCCAATCATGGACAGCCAACCAGCAGACTTTATGGGCTGGGATGTGGGTGGAATTTGGACCCAAAGGCATAATCAATTTTTAAAACTCCTGGGCAGTGTGCTTGCTGCTGGCTTCCAGGGACTGCAAGAGCTACTGTGCTGGGAAGATGGGGTATTTACTGGCCAACACCCAAAGTAGGTGGAAGCTGCCTATGATTCCATTTTTCCCCAGTAGTTCATTAGATGATTGGGTTGGGCAGCATATCCTCTGATCATCTTTTCCCCTGGAGCTCCAACCCCCTCCCTGGAGGCTTGTTATTGCTATAGATATTGAAAGATGACAAGCAATCTCCTTGACCATTGATTAATTTCCCTCACGAGACATTCTCTGGCTGTTTGCAACTTCTCTCCCCCACCCCTCTTTTTTCCAGAAAAGTCTCTAAGAACAAGACTGCTTTCCCACATTCTGACTTGTACCTTTACTTTAGAGACTTTAGATATATGGGGATGCCTGGGTGGCTCAGTTGGTTGGGCATCTGACTCTTGATTTCCACTCAGGTCATGATCTCAGGGTCATGGGATCCAGCCCTGCATTGGGCTCCATGCTGGGCGTGGAGCCTACTTGGGATTCTTTCTCTCCCTCTCCCTCTGCCCCCACCTCAGAAAAAAAAGAGGGGAAACTGGGTGGCTCAGTCAGTTAGGCGTCTGCCTTCGGCTCAGGTCATGATTCCAGTGTCCAGGATCGAGCCCCGAGTTGTGCTCCCTGTTCAGCAGGGAATCTGCTTCTCCTCCCTCTGTTGCTCCCCTGTTCGTGCTATCTCTCTCACTCACTCTCTCTCAAATAAATAAATATTTTTTAAAAATAAATTACAAAAAAAATTTTTTTAAGATTTTATTTATTTATTCATGAGACACACACACACACACACACACACACAGAGGCAGACACAGGCAGAGAGAGAAGCAGGCTCCATGCAGGTAGCCCGATGTGGGATTCGATCCCAGGTCTCCAGGATCATGCCCTGGGCCGAAGGCAGGCGCTAAACCGCTGTGCCACCCAGGGATCCCTAAATTTTTAAAAAAATTTTAAAAAGAGCTTTTATATGGCTGGAGAGACTAGAGACTGTAAGTACTCTCTTCCTGTCCCAAGGCAAGAGTTATGTCTGCATTGATCTCCAAGGTCAGTCATCTGCAATTAAAAACTTTATAGATGGTGGGATGCCTGGTGGTTCAGTGGTTGAGCATCTACCTTTGGCTCACAGCATGATCCCGGAGTCCTGGGATCGAGTCTCACAATGGGCTCCTCATGGGGAGCCTGCTTCTCCCTCTGCCTATGTCTCTGTCTCTCTCTGTGTCTCTCATGAATAAATGAATAAAATCTTAAGAAAAAAAAAAGAATTTTGTAGATGGTGAAGGTGGTGCTGATAGTGAATGCTGACGACAATGATGGCAAAAATGATGAGGAAGATCCAGAGAAAAGGGAGGATGATCACGATGCTAAGCATGCCCTTGTGGCAGAGGTGATTATCTGGCTTAGACTGAAATCAGAAATGAGAATAGAAGGCACCTGGCTGGCTCAGTCAGAAGAGTGTGCATTTCTTGATCTTGGGCTCATGAGTTTGAGCCCCACATTGGGTGTAGAGATTAAAAAATCTAAAACCGAAAACAAACCTAGAGTCCAAAAATGGGAAATTGATGCATTATGAAGGTGGCGGTGGTGGCAACGGTGATGGTAAAAGCAAGGAACCCGAGAAGGGAAAAGTGAAGGCAAATGTGTGCAGGTGAAGAGCTATAGGATAAGGGGGTTAAGAGCCCAGATTCTGCAGCTAGATGTTCTGGTTTGAAATTCCAGCTCTACCCGTTTGGCTAAGGTTAGTTACTTCACCTCTCTGCCTCCCATCTGTAGAATGGAGATTGTAACAGTACCTGCCTCATGGGGTTGCTGGAGATACACTTAAAATGCCCCGCTCATGGTAAGCACCGTGGAAAGGCGGGTGATATAAGGTGTAGATGGGAGTTACAGCTACATCTGGAGGAGTGAGGCCCAAAAAGCGTAGCAGGCAGGGATCAAAGAATCAGGAGACCTTGGTGGGGCTCAATCATTCTTTACTCCCTGTGACTCCCCACTACCCCCTGTCCTTAGCTGCCTGGTGAGTGAGAGGATAATTGAAGTGAGTAATATTCACACTTCAGAAGTCCCCTTGAGCAGTAAAGCTCTACATGTATGACCAATACATGGCCCTGTGGGAACATCCAGGCCCAGACAAGACCATGCAGGTCTGTAAGTCCAGGTGTAGATTCATCAGGCATTCTTGTAGCAGGGGTCAAACAGAGGAAGATACTCAGCAGGTTGGACCAGCTTCCTTCTACAGATAATGGAAAGATGAGAGGTAAGCTCCTGCCTGGGGGAGGGGGCCCCAGCTGCCTCTCACTCCAAGGCAGCTGCCAGGCCCCAAAATACAGCCCTGATGGGCTTGTGCAGCAAATTTCAGTTATACCGTGATTTCAGCTATGTTGGCCTCTGGTCCCAAGCTGAGCACATGTAGGATTTCATTACAGAACCAGCCTTTCCCAGTTCTGCCCTTTTTTCACATTCTCCACCAGTCTCTTCCTCCCAGGGCTGGAGGACAGAAATGGGAAAAAAATTCATTTATGCATTGCACCTAATTAAAGCTTTATAGGCTCTTCCTGTTTGGACCTTACCTAAGAAGGTTAGAGCCCACGAATGTCTCCAGAAACAATAGGTAGCTACCAGGAGGCTTCAGGGGGGCAGGAAGTTCTCCATCATTCCTGTCCCAGAGGGAATCCCCCCTTCAGGCTCCTGTGCCCCTGAAAGTCAGGGGTGGGGGAGTGGGCTCAGCCTTCAGTATCTAGGAGCCTTCATCATTCCCTTGCCTCTCCTCTGGTTCCCACCACGAGCCACTCCTGAAGTCCTACCATGGCCTGAGTTCCAGTCTTGGAATTCTCACTCACATATATGGCCTATGGGCCCGGCATGATCTGCATCCAGGAGCTGAGGGATGCCTGGTGCAATCTGCCCTCTGGCCTACCCCTTGGCTCAGATCCCAGTCCACCTCAGCTCTATGTATGTGTTTGGTTGGGGCTTAGAAGACATAATACATATATTAACAGTCTCTGTATTGAGCTCTTACTGTGTGCCAGGCTTTGTGCTAGATGTTCTACATGCATCATATCACTAAATCCTTATTTACAGAGGAAGAAACTCACTCAGAGAGGGTGGTCACACAGTTAGCATCAGCGTCTGGATTCATAGACCTCCCTGATGGCAAAGGCTGGGCTCTTACCCCCTAAGCTATGCACCACCCTCCGGGACGGACAGGGCCCCCTCTGGATACTCAGAGCAAGTGGCACTGAGGACAGTGTAAAGAGCCAAGAGGTTGCCTCAGATCTACCTGTCCACCCGTGATTGTATCCACCCGTGATCATGTTCACCTGAGACTGTGTCTGGGGAGCCTCCCAGGAAAGCTGGAGCAGAGCCCAGGGCTGCCTAGACAGCTCAAGGAAGCTGCCAAGTCTCTGCTGAGTCAGCAGACCCCCATCTAGAGGCGCCCATAGTCAGCTCACCACGAGAACACCCCAATACTTCCCTACAGCTTCTGCCCCTCCATCAAAATGACCCTCTGACCCCTCTCTTCCCTGCACACTCTCCTATCTCTAGAATGTTCCCTGTGGCTCCCCCAGTCTCCCTTCCTCCTGAAGCCCCAGGCCTGGATGGTTTGGCCCCTCCGGCCTGCAGATCTTCCAGTTGGGCTTCTCTTTGGGGTCACCGCTTCAGGTGCAGCTCTGCATCTTGTCCGGACTTGTATAAATCAAAGGAGGACCTGAGTGTCCTAGGCGCTCCCCTGGACCCCCTCCTCCCTGCTCATCAGCCGCACAATGGAGTCAGGGGGCTGGGGGAGGGCTGGCAGAAACCAGCTTCTTTCTGAGGATGGAAAACAGAACTGCAGGAAATTCGCAGGCCGAGAAATGTCTGCTTGGCTCCGTGTTTGTTCTGCGCTCTGCGTCTTCCCCGGCGCGGCGCCCCTCCTGCCCCGCCCCCCGCTCCCCGCTCCCCGCCCCAGCGCTCCGCGTGGGCGCCGGGGTGCAAGGTCGTGGCGCTGGGGCTTCGCACGAAGGTGCATCTTGGGGGGCGGGGGGGTTGCGCGTGTGCGCGTGTGCGCGCACGCGTTCCTGGTGTGTGCGTTTCCGCGTGTGTGCTTAGGGATGGCTGACCTGCCCCTCCTTTCCAGGCAGCTGAGCCAGAAACGCCAGCGGCAGAGACAATTGTGCGGGTGGGGATGCTGCGCGCAGAGCCCGCGGAGCCCGTGGGCAGGCAGAGAAGCACCACACAAGAAATTGATTCCATTAAAAAGTAATCTTAAATTTAATAAAAGTTATGATTTGATTATAGCCACAGAACCTACAGGCAAGAGGGAAGGGGGGTGTTGGATTCTAGTGATGGATAAACAGAAAGAGGAAAAAAAAAAAAAAACAAGAAGAGAGGGGGGAGGGGAGGAGAGAGAGATGCTTAGGTTTGGATGCATAAGAGGCTGGAGAGACCTGGGGGTGGGGAATGAGACCATTTTCTATCCCTCGGATGGAACTAAAAAGCCTGTGGCTTGTTTCCAAAGAGGAAGCAGACTGAGGAGTGAGTGAAGAGATTCAAGGGGCTCTGGGGAACAGAGCGCGGGGTTGGAGGGGCTGGGGCAGGGAGGCAAGCCCAGGGGAGGAGGCCTGAGGAGGGCCAGCCCTGCGGCCTGGGAACAGGTGACAAACACAAAGCTCCAGTTCAGCAGACAGAAAGGCAGTCGTGGGTTTAGATTCCAAGTCAGCCTTTTCCTAGTAGCGCCATCCTAGCAGCACCACTTAATCTTTCAGACCCTCAGTTTCTTCATCAGCTAAATGGAGCTGTGGAGACAGCCTCACCAGGCGGCCCGGAGGATGACTGAAGCCAGGCAGGAGCTGTATCTGGCATCTCCTCAGTGCCCAATAAAGGATGGTCTGCCCACTTTCCCTCCCCTGCCAGGGCCCTCACCCCCCACACCACCCCCTTCCATTTATATGCAAGCACTGGTCAATCTTACTCCCTATTTACTTTTTAAAGTTTACTCATTTGTTTTAATAATCTCTACACTCAGTGTGGGGCTCAAACTCAATACCCTGAGACTGAGAATCACATGAGCCAGCCAGGTACCCTCAATCCTATTCCTTTTCTAAAAACTGTATTTGCAATGGTGGGGACTGAGTGGCCTTCATCTCCCTTCTCAATGTGGGGAGTTTGTTCTCCTGGACAGAGTCTCACACTTTGTCCTTTTTTTTTTTTTTTTTTTTTTTTTTTTTTAAAGATTTTATTTATCCATGAGAGACGGAAAGAGAGAGACAGAGAGAGGCAGAGACATAGGCAGAGGGAGAAGCAGGCTCCCTGCAGGGGAGCCCGATGCAGGACTCTATCCCAAGACTAGAGGATCATGACCTGAGCCAAAGGCAAATGCTCAACCATTGAGCCACCCAGGCGTCCCTCATACTTTGTCCTTTGCCCACCTCTCTAGAGCATGGACAGGGCATGGACAAAGCAGGGAAGCCACATGCTCTAGAACCTACTTCCATTATAGGCTAAGGGACCACCTGGAGGACACATCTCCCTGCCTAATCCCCGATCCCCGACCCACTCATCCCAGGATCACGCTGAGGCATAGAGCTGAAACTCTCTGGGCCCCTTGGGTGAAATATTCCTTGGGTAACACTGCTCAGGCCTGGCCCTCAACCACCACAATCAGCTCCTGTCATGCACAGCATTTGGCTTTTCATGCAAGCCTCCTGCTACTTCCTTCCAGAGAGTCTGGGCCTTGTCTCCAGGTTGGGCGGAGGGAGCCAGGGCCCTGCAGGGTCAGCTCCAGCATCAGTGAGTAGGGCCTGGGCAAGAAGCCAGGACATCATTGTAAAATGCTAAGTGAAGAGAGAACCAGAGATCCTAGCTACCCTAGAGTCCAGAAATTGGGAACCAGGAAATATAATCACAGTAACAGGAGCCTCCAGGGGACACACAAGAAATCATTCTGGGAATAATGTGACCGACCAGTTCTGCTCAGTCATCTTCTCCCCTCCCAAGCTGTTTTTAGCAAAGTAGCTCCATCTGAATTCTCACTCACCCTCTGGCATGTTAAAGACACCTGCTGCTTGGAGAGATTGAGGAAGATAGGACTGGTGGTATGAGCTTCTCCATTTTACTGATGAAGAAATTGAGGTCAGAAAGGATAAACCGGGATCCCTGGGTGGCGCAGTGGTTTGGCGCCTGCCTTTGGCCCAGGGCGCGATCCTGGAGACCCGGGATCGAATCCCACGTCAGGCTCCCGGTGCATGGAGCCTGCTTCTCCCTCTGCCTGTGTCTCTGCCTCTCTCTCTCTCACTGTGTGCCTATCATAAATAAATAAAAATTAAAAAAAAAAGAAAGGATAAACCATTTCCCCTAGACTACACAGCTTGTAATAGATGGATCTGGAACTGAAAACCATGTGTTTAGACTCCTATTACAGAGCTCATTCTTACCAGACCCCCCAGCTTCCCTAAGCAAGCCATCATTCATTGTGACTACACCTACTGGAGGCCTCGTCACCATTGCTGTCACCAGGCTGCTCAGCTTCACATCTTTTGCCAAAATCACCACCGTAATCCCCAGGGCAGCAGTCTCTGGGCTCATACATTCATCCTCCTCCAGGAAGGGAGCCCAGTCTTGTATTCTACAGCCCATGTAGTCTCCAGAAAGAAGAGCCGATAGTCCTGAAGTTTGGAGGAGGGTGCCTCAAGAGAGTAAAACACAATGACCTGTAGGGGCTTTAAGATTGCTGCCATCTGACTGGGACTATGGCACAACCTGGCCATTACCCCCTGAAGGATGGCCTCCTCCCGCCCCCCTCCAGCTTTGCACACCCCTTCATGGAACCACCTATTCCCTGAGATGAGATGGGTGGGCCACCTCCTGGGCAAGGGTCTTCAGCAGGGCAGCCCTGCAGCTTTTTGCGAGCATGCACATTGGGTCCCCAAGACAGAGATCTCACTCTGCTTCCGGACCTTGGTCCTGTGTATTATCCTCGTCCTTGTTCTGTTCTCTGTGCACAGAGCAATCCAGCCACTCCCGGTGATAAAATCCAGCCAGCTCACTCTTTCTTTTTTTTTTTTCTTATTTTATTTTATTTTATTTATTTATGACAGTCAGAGAGAGAGAGAGAGAGAGAGAGAGAGAGAGGCAGAGACACAGGCAGAGGGAGAAGCAGGCTCCATGCACTGGGAGCCCGATGTGGGATTCAATCCTGGGCCTCCAGGATCGCGCCCTGGGCCAAAGGCAGGCGCTAAACCGCCGCGCCACCCAGGGATCCCTAGCTCACTCTTTCTTGAGGAAGATTTTCTTCCTCCTCCTCTGCAGAGACAGAACACAGAGGGCAGTGGCTGGGGTGAAGGGATCATTTAGTGAAAGGTCCTCCAGTAGATGGCCCTCAGGCTGTGTTTTCAAAAGCAGACCTTTATGCTTTACTTGCAACAGTTCCCAGCTCCAAGTGTTGCCTGGGTGACCTTTTAGAAGGAGCCACCATGGAGTCCTGACTTCTATATGACATTCACTAATAAATCACCTTCTCAGCCTCTCCCCAGAGCTGGCCACCCATGATGAATGAGGTAGGGGGTCTGTGCTGGGAAAAGGTGCTCACATTGCCCAAGAACTTCCTGTGTGCCAGGCCCATCCATACTAGAGGCTTGGCCTAGAGGATGCCAGTTGATCCCCACATCAGCTTCGTGAGGCAGTTCTTACAGTCCCTCACTTTGCAGTTAAGGAAATAGCAGCTCAGAGAGGTTAAGTGATTTATCCAAGGTCACACAGGAAGAAGATGGCAGAGCCAAGATTTGGACCTAAATAGATCTGATTTGAAATTGAAAACCCATGCTCTTTCCACCCTGGGTGCCTTTAATCTCTGCTTCAGCCCCAGGGAGGGTTCTTCACAGGAAAAATGTCTCCACTCTAACTTGGCAGTTTCTTTTGGGGTGAAAAACACATACACTCTTTGAGCCAACAATCTCTCTCCTAGGATGAATCCTCAAGAAACACTCATACATGTGCACAAGGTGTATTAGGTGTTCACCACACAAAATATATTAGATATTTAGAGTAGATACATGAAAGAAGAAAAAATCCTCAACAGGGGTACCTGCCTGGCTCTGTTGGAGGAGCAGACAGCTCTTGATCTTGTGATCTTGAGGCCCTGAGTTTGAGCCCCATGTTGGGTGTACAGATTACTTAAATAAACGTTAAAAAATAATTTTAAAAATAAAATCTTAAAAAAAAATCCAAAACAATCTTAATGTCCATCAGTAAGGGGATAGAAAAATAAACAGAATTACCATGAAGGCTGTAAGGAAGATGAGGCAGGCCTTACTTGAACAGCAGGGAAATCTCTATAGAACACAGACGTAACAGAGGGGAAACACAACATTTGAATTCTGTGCAGGTTTATATACACACATATATTACATATATGTATTTCATTTGTGTAGGGTTTTTTCCTTAAAGCATTGATGGTTTCTCAGCAAGGGGAGATGGAAAAAGGTGGAGAAGTGTGAAGAGTTAAGTAACTCTCAAGCACCAGGAATCAGACTCTCCACCCTGTCTGTCTTTTTTTTGAGGCTGGGTCCCCCGTCCCCCCGAGGGTTCCCAGCACAGACATCCATGTGCCTGTGACAAGAGAAAAGAGTTTCTTTTCTTTTTATGATTTTATTTATTTATTTGAGAGAGTGAGCAGGAGAAGGGGGGAAGGGGAGAGAGAGAGAGAGAGAGAGAGAGAGGGAGGAGTAGACACCCCGCTGAGCAGGGAGCCCTACCATGTGGGGCTCCATCCCAGGACCCTGGGATCATGACCTGAGCCAAAGGCAGATGCTCAACCTACCTGAGCCATGCAGGTGCCTGGGAAGGGACCTGTGCTGGGCATGGCTTCCTCCTAACATTCCCTTCCCCACCTGGTACCTCCTGCAAGCAGTGCAGACAAGGCCCCAGGAGATCATTTCTTAGGTTATAACCAATAGGGTTTCCACACATCTTGCCACTCCAGGGTGAAGAGGAAAGCCAGGGTCACCTGATGATGTGTTGGAATTGTGCAATCTGGACCATTTACAAGTCCAGCTTGTGACTTTGTTCCTCTTGTCTCTCCTGTCTATCACTAAGTTTAGTATTCTGTAAATTAGATGAAATCTGGAAACATCTGATAAGGAAGGGGTTGGGAAGATGCTGAGTGTGTATGATAAGCAGGGATTGGTTGAATGTTTTCATTTGTCTTTAAATGTCTGTGTTGGAATGAGGTTTACATCGTAAGAGCTGTTAGTAGGGACATCTGTTGCAACTGGGTGTTGTCAAGATAAACTCTACCTGACCATGCTTTCCTCCCCATGCCACAGTCAGATGGACTTTCTGTCATGACGCAGATAGAGTGTATATAGCAGTATGGAAGTTTTCATCCCACCATGTGGGTTGGCCCACATGCAGAATCAACTTTGGCTATGTGTTCTCTCCAGTAAATTCTGGTATCTGGCTTCACTGTCACATGCAGGTTCAGTGATCCTAATGTAGCAGCCCCCACCCCCCATACACACGCTCCTGCTTTCCCATCAGATGAAGCCCTCGTTCCTGCAGTTGTCTCCCTGCCTGTCTCCTTTGATTCTCTAAGTTGACTTAGAATCTCTTGGATAGAAGTCCAGCTCGAACTGGCTTGAGCTTTTTTGCACACATAACTGAAAAGCCCAGATGTAGACTTCAGGCACAGCTGGATCCAGGCACTTGATCATTTGGCTGCTCTCTCCAACTCACGGGTCTGTTCTCCTTTGTGTTAGATGTACACTCTGGTAGCTATTTCCCAAGTGGTTTTGTTTTAAGATTGATTGATTGATTTTTAGAGAGAGAGAGGGCAGCCTGGCTGGCTCAGTGATTTAGCGCCTGCCTTCAGCCCAGGGCATGATCCTGGAGACCTGAGGTCGAGTCCTACGTCAGGCTCCCTGCATGGAGCCTACTTCTCCCTCTGTCTATGTCTATGTCTCTGCCTCTGTGTGTGTGTGTGTGTGTCTCATGAATAAATAAATAAAATCTTTAAAAAACGAGAGAGTGAGCATGTGAGCATGTACACATGCACTAGCAGGGAGAGAGGCAGGGGGAGAAGGAGAGAATCTCAAGCAAGGAGCCTAAGGCAGGACTTGATCTCACCACCCTGAGATCATGACCTGAGCCAACACCTGAGTCAGATGCTCAACCAACTGAAATGCCCAGGCACCCCATCCACTCCCCAAGTGTTTTAAGCAACTCTAGGCCTAAACCTACCAATGTGCCCAACCCCATAGAAAGCACACCTTTTCCCATAGTTTAGTGTTGATCATACTGGATCAGCTTTTATTGAATCAAGGGGCACAGGGATGAAAGGCACAGCTGGGCCAGCTCCAGTCCCGTGGCCCACCCTGAGGTCTTGGCTAGTCAGGTAGAGTGAGCCCTTCCTACACCAAATGGACCGAGACGAAAGGGATGGCTCCCTTAGGGAAGTGTGGGTGAGCTTAGCCCCAGAGCGAAGATGGGAGAGTGGGATGACAAATGAACGTGACACTGACTTGGAGGCAGGATTCACTCCTAGTTGTCTCTCTTGAAAAACTGGGTGGAGGGATCCCTGGGTGACGCAGCGGTTTGGCGCCTGCCTTTGGCCCAGGGCACGATCCTGGAGACCCGGGATCGAATCCCACGTCGGGCTCCCGGTGCATGGAGCCTGCTTCTCCCTCTGCCTGTGTCTCTTCCTCTCTGTGTGTGTGTGTGTGTGACTATCATAAATAAATAAATAATTAAAAAAAAAAACTGGGTGGGGGGGCGCCTGGGTGGCTCAGCGGTGGAGCAGTTGAGCATCTGCCTTCAGCCCAGGGCGTAATCCTAGAGACCTGGCATCAAGTCGCATATCGGGGATCCCTGCACGGAGCCTGCTTCTGCCTCTGCCTGTGTCTCTGCCTCTCTCTCTGTGTCTCTCATGAATAAATAAATAAAATCTTTAAAAAAAGAAAAAATAAAAACTAGGTGTGGTGTCCAGATGGATTTTCTCGCTCTCCCCCTTTTTTTTCTTAAAGATTTTATTTATTTATTCATGAGAGACACAGAGAGAGAGGCAGAGACACAGGCAGAGGCAGAAGCAGGCTCTGTGCAGGGATCCTGACGTGGGACTCGATCCCGGGACCCCAAGATCACACCCTGGGCCGAAGACAGGCGCCAAACCGCTGAACCACCCAGGCATACCCCAGATGGATTCTCTGCTCTCAGACACCTCGAGCCTGGTTTCTTGTCGTGGCCTTGGACAGGTGATCTGGGTTAAGGCAGCCCTCAGGTCTTTCTGTGTCATCACCATTCTCACTACTCCCTTGCCCATTTCTGCTCCCAGTGGAGACTCTGTGGTGCAGACAAGGCAGGGAGAAAGGTAAGAGAAAGGCAGAGAAGGGGAGAACAATAGAGATAGAGAGGAAGAGAGGAGCTCAAGAACAAGCTTCCAAGGCTGTGCTGGTGCCGGGCACCTCGGCCCCCCTGCTCCTCCTTGCCTGCATCCCCCAGCCTGTGAGAGGTGTGTCACGGTTGAGCTGTGCCAGCACCCTGGCCGGGCTGGGCTCCAAACACCCAGTGCTTTGTCAGGGTGTCATTATCCCCATTCTGCAGCCCTTATCACCTGGAGGGTCTTTCTTCTCCTCTGGCCCACATGCCAAATCTGCACACAGGTGCCTCTATGTTTGTCTCCTGCTTGGCTCCTCCAAATTGCTGCAACCTTCGGGGCCTTCTCCATTGGTGTTTTTGCCCTGATGTATGCCATCCTTGCTCCAAGCCCATTTCCCCCCCTCTTGTCTCTTTTTGACTGGCTATTTTTTTTTTTAGATTTATTTATTTATCCATGAGAGACACAGACTGAGAGACAGGCAGAGACACAGGCAGAGGGAGAATCAGGCTCCTCACAGGGAGCCCAATGAGGGACCCGATCCCGGATCCTGGGACCATACCTGAGCCGAAGGCAGGTGCCCAAGCGCTGAGCCACCCAGGCATGCCTCTGACTGGCTACTCTGACCAGAGAGTCAAGACCTCTGCTCCAGGGAGCCTCCTTGTCCTCCTTGGGACTGGTGGAGAAGCTAGAGGTCAGTGAAGTCATCACCAGGCTTCTGGGCCCATCCAGTCAACTGAACAACCAGTGAGAAGAGAGCACTCACCCTGCATCTAGACTATAATATCCACTGTCTTCTCCACAGCTTCAGATTAGCTGCTCCTTTACCTACCATCCCCTATGGAGGACCCATTTTCCCTGGGCTCCTTGTCTTCGTCGAATTAGACAACTTTTTTTTTTTAATTTTTATTTATTTATGATAGTCACAGAGAGAGAGAGAGGCAGAGACACAGGCAGAGGGAGAAGCAGGCTCCATGCACCGGGAGCCCGATGTGGGATTCGATCCTGGGTCTCCAGGATCGCGCCCTGGGCCAAAGGCAGGCGCCAAACCGCTGCGCCACCCAGGGATCCCGAATTATACAACTTTTTCTTGGAGTTTAGGAGATAGCAAGGGCCCTGAGTGAGATCTTCCACCAATTCACTGTGGAAATCTTGGCCAATTTTCTTGCCCTCTGGGCTCCTCAGTGACTCCACGTTAAAGAGGTTGAAACTAGATCAAGGAAGTAAATTCTGGCACACATACCACCGTGTCTAATCCAGTGCCCATGGCAGACATTGCTAATCAATAGCAGCACTCTCTTCCCAGGATACACTGTAGGCAGCTGCTGCTCATCATTCAGTATTAACTCGTGACTTGAAACTTCTTTGCCACTCTGGACTGGTTGATCTCTAAGGGCCCTTACAATACTGACAGTCAAGGATGCTTTGGGCCTGGTTGAATCAATATCACTCCCCTCATTTCCCATTTCTCCCTCCAGCTCATTCTTTTGATCATCCTAATTCCTCTCTCTCTCTCTCTCTCTCCCTTTTTGCCTCATTTCCAAGTTCCTGCTGCTGAGTCCATGTAAACCCTAGATGATGTCTGGGTCTCCAAGGTTCTGTTTACTGTCACTCAATTTCAGGCTCCTTGAAAGTTACATTTTCCAGGCAGTCACACTTACACATGTTGGGTGGCTCCGTGGCATTGGCTCCAGGGAGGGAGACAGTAATAGAGACACCAGAGACAGTCAGAGGAGGAGCAGGAGTGACGTGACCAGAGAAATATTAAGAGGAGATAAAGGGTGGGCAGACAGAGGGGCTAGAATTAAAGTTATGTATCAGGACTACTAGGGTAGGGATAAGGAGGGGCGGTTTGAATGGAATTTATCCTGGACCCCTAAGGTCACGGTGGGAGGGAGGATGAGGTAGCATCTGAGAGAGAAGGTCAAAGGGAGCATATAAATTGGTAACTCAGCTGGCAAAGGGATTCTCTGCTGGGAGGAGCGATCAAGAACTGTGATAATGACATAGACTTTTGGTGGGTGCTTCCTGCACATAAAAGCACCCACTAGTTATTGATCAGAAGAGTTTGGTACGAGAAGGTGAGTGCTGGCCCAAAGCAAAGCCTCACCTAAGTGGCAGGACATGTCTATTCCATCAGAACTGCTTAGACCAGTTTAAGAATTTCAGAAAGTCCTATCAACTTTATCTGAAGAGCATATGAACATGTACAGGGGCCAATCAACCAGGAGCCAAGTGACCACGAGAAAACCACATATCTACATGCCTGGGTTCAAACCCCAGCTCATTTACTTAGTAACTGTGAGACTTTAGCCCCAGTCTTCTCATCTATAAAATGAGGATGACAGCATCTGACTCATATGGTCATTGTGAATATTAAATAAGAATGTGTGTTGGGGGGGCACCTGGATGGCTCAGTTGGTTAAGTGTCTGCCTTGGCTCAGATCATGATCCCAGGGTCCTGGGATCAAGTCCCACATCAGACTTCCTGTTCAGTGGGGAGTCTCCTTCTCCCTATCCATTGCCCTCTCCCTCTGCTTGTGCACTCTCACTCTCTAAAATCAATAAATAAAACCTATTTTTAAAAAAAGAATGCATGTTGGAATGCCACTGGCTGGCTCCGTCAGAGGAGCAAGCAGCTCTTGATCTCAGGGTCATGAGCTTGAGCCCCACGTTGGGTGTAGATATTAAATAAATAAACTTTTTTAAAGAAAGGAATGTATGGGGGCACCTAGGTGGTTCAGTGTTGAGCATCTGCCTTTGGTTCAGGGTGTGGTCCTGGAGTCCCGGGATCGAGTCCCGCATCGGGCTTCCTGTAGGGAGCCTGCTTCTCCCTCTTCCTGTGTCTCTGCCTGTCTCTGTGTCTCTCATGAATAAATAAAACCTCAAAAGGAAAAAAAAAAAGGAATGTGTGTAAAGCACTCAGCACAGTGTCGGTCTTGTGACTGATAATAAACAGGAGCTGGTAAGTTGGTGATGTTGGCATCATTATTATCATGATGATGTATCTAAGGGGTCTCCTGAGTGAGCCCCTAATTCACTCACCCTATATATGCCGGGTGCCCGCCTGTTTGCCTGTGTTACGGACTTTAATGATGTGATTCTCCCAGGCACATCATCTAATTCCCCTGTGTCAGATAAATCTTGTCTGAACCAAAAAGGCTGCAATTCGAAATGCCTGCTCTTGGGTGGGGATTACAAGTGGTGTAGGGAGAGCTGGACAGCTCCCCTCAGGCCTGAGAGGAAGGGTGTGGGTGGGGCTGGGCAGCAGGCAGGCAGGCCGGGCAGGGGCCCCAAGATGTGGGCAGGGGGGCGCCTTCTCAAGTCAGTCTTTGTTTCCTTCACAGTCGGGCTGTGGGCGTCCCAGTCCAGGCTGCCAGCCTGTCGGACCTCACTGAAGGAAATGGGAAGGCAGTGTTGCTGCTGCTGCTGTTGCTGCCCAAGAGAGGCTGGCTGGCGCAGGAGTGCGTCTGGCTAGGGTGAGCAGGGACTGGGGGGCTGAGGGCCAGCAGTGGGGATGCTGGGGACCCAGGTCCCAGGATGACACTGATGAGGCACCAGTTGCCCCAATCCCCGAAGCTGGCCTCTGCCGCTTTGCCGAGGTTTGAACTGAAGGTGGCAGGGATGGAATGAGCCAGAGATCATCTAACCCCGGGTGTTTTGTTCAAACATCTCTGCCACGTGCAGAGAGGATGCCCAGGTTCAGTGGAAAGAAAGCCTGGTCTCCCTGGAGGCCTCTACCCACAGGATGCGAGTGGTGCTCACTGGGGTCTTGAGACCACAGTTACTTAGAAGATGTCCCTCCAGCGGGGGACCCTACCCTCAGACCAAGTGGAAAAGCCGCCCGGGGAGTCACACAGCCATGAGTTCTCGTCCCAGCCTTGTCATTAACTAGTGTGACCTAAGGCTTGGGCCAGCTCTGTGAGCAACCCATACCTCAGTTTCCTCACCTACAAGTATGGATGATCAAAACGGGCTCCTGACAGGATTGAGAATGATGCAATGGGTCGTATTTGGCCCAGGTCTGGCACATAGCAAGTGCTTGAAAAATGTGAGCTATTATTCTTCTAATTATTACCATTGTTCATGAGGTCCCAGGATGTACTGTTGTTGAGCAGTTACACCAATTCCAGCCGGAAGTTCATAGGCCCAGTGTGGGAGGGGATCTTACCAAATCTGGTATGATTTGGTTCTGGTCCTTCGGCCACCCTGAGGAAGTGGCTGGGGCCAGCCGCAGAGGGGCTGGAATATCCCCTGCAGGATCCTGCAAAAACCCTTCTCCTATGGCCACCTGATCACACAGCTGGGGCAGAGAAAGGGATCTCAGATGATGCCACTCCTAGACCCTGCTGCTGTCCTGGCCAGGGTCTGAGAGGAGGTGGAGGGGTGAAGAATAGATGTCTCTGAATGGTGTTGCTCAGAGTGGCTGTCTGCCTACTGCTGGGAAACAGAGCAGGGAAGAGGGCCCAAACCTGCTGGAATTTCCCTGAATTTCAGTCCTGACAGGACATCGGGGCTGGCCATGGCAGGGGTGGGGGAGTGGGGGTGGGGGACAGCCCACCACTTCTCCAAGCAATGGCTGAGAATGTAGAAATCACTTCTGATTTCAGATGGGGAAGGCCAAGAGGAGCCTCCAGACCTCCTCTGCCTTCTTTCTCCTCAGGAACAGACTGGTTCCTGTGTTTACCTGAGGGGGTGGGGTGTCGCCTTATCTGGGTATTTCTCTGTGCACGGGTCCTCCCTTATCCCACAGGGGTGGAGGCCTGGGCTGGACTGTATATTTCCGGAGTTGCCTACTTGAATCCCAAACTTTTATTTTTAGATAATTACACATTCGAGGGAGGGGGGGACTGGGAGGAGACGCCTGGGGGCCCAGAGCAGGGTGGGGGAAGAAGTTCAGGGGTCAGACTACAGAGACTGTGGGACCCAAGTGGAATTAGGCACCAAGGGGAATGTGTGAAATGGTGGGGGAAATGAGGGGAGGAGGTAGGGGGATCCCACTTTCGCAACAGCACAATGCCCCAGAGCAAGGAGCAGAGTCTTTACAGACTGGGCAGGGGAGGGCCGCCTGGTGGAGAGGGATGGGTCAAGGGTCACCTCTATGGCATGTAGCTGGATCCCCAGGGAGGCTGAGGAGCCTGGGAAAGAGACTGAGAAAGTCGCCCCCCTCTCCCTCCCCCTCCTCAGACCTTTGGGACTAGGAGAGCAGCTTCCGGACTGACAACTCCTCAGGCCCCCGGCTGGGGACAGGCTGGGGACAGCTTAACCCCTCTGGCGCTGGTATTCAGGAAAGGCAGAGAGCAACAGATGTGCCTACATCTTCTCACACCATGACCCAGATGCCGTGTCCCTGCTGTCTGGCTCAGTATGCTCATCCCTGAGTCCTGACCCCCCCCAAACCCATATTGCATGAAGTGGCCAGAATCCAGCTGATTCTCTTCCCCCAGAGCACAGACAGAGGGGAATGGGGTCGCCTCCCCGAGGGATGGTTGGCACAACATCTGCTCCCTCACTAGTGGGTAGTAGTGGGTAGTGGGTGCCAGACAGAACTCAGAGCTTATAGGATTAGTAAGTCACCATCCTGCAATGAATGGGAGACTCCAGGGCTGAGAAGAAACTTCACTGACAGAGGAGCCAGTGTGTCTGTGTGACCTTGGGTAGTCACTTAACTCTCTGGGCTTCAGTCACAGCTTCTAAAAAACATGAGGAAGTCAGACCGGAATGGTCTTTCATTCCCTGGAGTCCCGTGACCAAAGCAGCCCCAAGTCCCCAGACAGAACTTCAGAGCCTTCCTCTCCACCTGCTCCATGAAGGCAGGAAGCCATTTGCTTTTTCTAGGCCTGAATAAGCCTGCCCAGCATGGTGCCACACTCTTCCAACTAGTTGTGACGGACAAGCAAATAGATGAAAGACCCACCCTTGACTTAGGGACTATTTCCACTGTCTCCTCAAAAGTATTGGACTTGGAGCCATAAAGACCTGACCTGGGTTCAAATTCTGACTATTTGTTACCAACTGTGAGGCCTGGGGGAGCACAAGCCGCTCCAAGCCTCAAGTTCATTTATCTGTAAAAGAGGGGCCAGAGGGCACCTGGGTGGCTCAGTGGTTGAGCCTTTGGCTCAGGGTGTGATCCCAGAGTCCTGGGATCAAGTCTTGCATGGGGCTCCCCACAGGGAAACTGCTTCTCTCTCTGACTGTGTTTCTGCCTCTCTCTGTGTCTCTCATGAATAAATAAATAATATCTTTTAAAAAATATATAGGGGACAAAAGTAAAACATTTACCTTATGGACTTGTTCAGGGTAAATCCAAAGAGCCTTTGTAAACTCTAAAGTGGTATATAAAAGCAAGAAGTATTGTTATCAGTCATATTGTTGTTAACCCTAGACCTGGTTCAGAGGTACTGTAAGGAATGGTGGTTTTAAGCCCAAGCTATCTTGATAGTCTGGTAGGTTTCTTAACCTCTCTAATACTCACTTTTTTCATCTGCAAAATGGGGATTATAATAGTACCTACAGCAACAGGTGGTGAGTGTCTGTGAGGGAGTACACATAAATGGTTTGCAGAGTGTCTGGCAGCTGGCAAACTCCATAAATAGTGGCTCCTATGGGGGTGCCTGGCTGGCTCAGCAGAGCATGTGGCTCTTGATCTCCAGTCGTGAGTTCGAGCCCTGCATTGGGTGTAGTGATTATTTAAAAATAAAATCATTCTTTTTAAAGATTGTATTTATTTCTTCATGAGACACTCAAAGAGAGGCAGAGACACAGGCAGATGGAGAAGCAGGCTCCATGCAGGGAGCCTGACATGGAACTCTATCCCAGGACCCCAGGATCACGCCCTGAGCCAAAGGCAGATGCTCAACCGCTGAGCCACCCAGGTGACCCAGGATTGAAATCTTTAAGAGCAATATAGTGGCCACTGCTATCTCCACCTCCCCTCCCCATTAATTCTCCCCACCTGGAGGACGTGGTTGCTTCACCCTCACCTTCTGTGCCTGACGTCGGATAGTGGATGAAAGTATCTTGCAGGAGCTGCCTTCCTCACAGTCCAGAGGATGAGGAGGGGCCAGAGGATTAAGGCTGAGTGTGTGTGGGTGTGTGTGTGTTCAGGGGGGAATGGGGGTCGGAGGCTGTCCCAGCCCCCCCCACAACCCAGGGTTGAAGCCCTCAGCCTGCCAGGCGGGCGGCTGTGAGTCGGGAGCTGCTTATCAGGTTAGCGCGAGCCGTGGGCTCGGCTGTCTCCGCACATTACCCGCCCCATCCGTCCCGCGCCGCGCGCCCTGCCTGCCCCCGGCTCGGCCTGCGCTAACCAGCTAATTGGATCTCGGCTAACCTGGTTACGGCCAAGTTCCCGGCCTCCAGGAGCCCCGGCGGGGGCGGGGCAGAGCGGCTGCGCAAGTGAGTGCCAGCCCGCGTGCCTGTCGGTGGGAGCCAGTCTTGGAGCTCTTGTTCTAGGCACTGCGCGGACCCCCGCCCCGGGCCCGTGGAGATGGGATCTGGGTGCCGGAGGTGAGCCCAGAGCACCCCAACCTGCTGTGAGTGGTTGAGGGGTCGAGGGCGCCAGCACGGAATCACATGGCCCCACCGCAGAGCTCAGCTCTGCCACCAGCATAATCCGTGTGATTTTGAGGTGGCTGAGCCTCAGCTTCCTCCTCTGTAAGTTGTATTACAAAATAATGAAATGTACCACTGAGGGGGGTTGTGAGGATTCAGAGAAACAGAGCATCCACTTCAGTGCCTGGCACTGAGTAGGCACTCTGGAACGATACCCGGGGTCACCGTCACCGTCACTCACCCTCACCGTGAGGCCCTGGAATGGGCTCCAGCCACTTCCCCCATCCTGGTGGGGGCTGGGGTGGGACCTCAGTGGGGGCGGGAGAAGCTTTCGTTCACAGTTGCTTGCAGGTGTTTCCTCTGAGGCGAGACTCCAATCTCCTCAATTGTTCCTTATGCAAATATTATGCTAATGACACGTCAGCGCACCCCTGGGCCCAGCTTGGGGAAGGTGAAGAGTGGGTTGATACCCCAGGTTTCACTTTGGCCCAGATGGTCCTCTTCCTCCTCCAAAAGAGGAGCAGATGCTGGTCCTCTGACAACACCAGTCCTGGGGCAGAGAAGGAGAGAGGGAGAGGAAAGACCCTGATGGTGAGAGGAACAAAGAAAGGCCCCAGTCTTGGTAGGAGACGGACAGCCTCCTCATCGCCATAATCATCGACATCAAAAAGGCCTTTGGAAACGTCAGATTCTTCCCCGCCCTGTAAGGACTACTCTACAATTACTGAGGCCCAGCTTCGGGCCCTGGGGAGCGGGGGAGGGGGGGGCGTTGTTGAGGAAGAGTGAGAGGAGGGAGGGGAGAGCTAGGGTCTGCTCAGAGACAAGTGGCCATTCTCTTATTGTCCTGGAGGGCAGGGGCCTCACTTGGGCCTTCCCAGTGCCCCAGCTTCTTCCAGAGAGTGGGCTCACTGTAAAGCAGGGAGACCGTAAATCAGAAAGTAATCCTGATCTCTCTCTTCTGTGTCTCTCATGAATAAATAAATAAATAAATAAATAAATAAATAAATAAATAAATAAATAAATAAATAAATAAATCTTAAAAAAAAAAAAAAAGAAAAGAAAGTAATCCTGATCTGGCTGCGGTTCTGGTCTTGCTCCTTTCACTTTTTTTCTTTCTTTTTTTTTTTTTTTAAGATTTTATTTATTTATTCTTTAGAGACACAGAGAGAGGGAGAGAGAGGCAGAGACACAAGCAGGCTCCATGCAGGGAACCTGATGTGGGACTCCATCCCAGAACTCCAGGATCATGTCCCAGGCTGAAGGCAGGCACTAAGCCACTGAGCCACCTGGGCTGCCTCTCCTTTCACTTTCTTACCGGCTGTGTAGCTTCACCTCTTTGATTTCCCCAGCTGTAAGATGGGCATCCTCATCCTGCTTCTCTGTGTTCTTGCAAGAATTAAATAAGATCCCATAAGGCCTCAATGAAAGATGATCCTGACTGGCAAACACAGTGATAACCAAGAATAAAGCCAGTGCCCATCCTGCTCCATGGCCCCACGTTTGGGTGGTCAAACAAAACTGGTCCCACCTGCCACATGGCAACGTGATGTGGGATTGGTTTTCTGAATGGAGGTAAATAATAAAGTCAAATGGTGTGTGCCCTCCCCAACTAGTGGGTTGGAGATCGAAGTCTCCACTGAACATTTAACCTGCCCTGGGAGTTAATGTTGGACGAGATTTACAGTTGAACTTTAGTCTTCTGAGGCTGTCGTCCGGATGGTATAAAAATAGAGACAGGAGAGGATGTACGAAGATGACACTGCAGGCACAGCTACAGCAGCAGGCAAGGGGTGCTGACAAAGCCAATGTGAAACCAGCCCCTTCCCAATAGGGAACCCCTGTGAATACTGCCCTTGTTTTGCTGAGATGTCCAGGCCTGTGGACAGCTCTGCCATGTCCCCTCCGGTCCCTGTAGAGAGGAACTCCAGCACTTGGAGTCTACTCAAGGGCAGACCCTGCCCTCGAGACTTAATAGGTGCTCAATAAATACAAATTAGATGGATAGGGGAGACAGCCACGAGGACACTGCCAAATAAATACCAAATTGTGCAAGCAGCAGGCCACTGTAATTAGACCAAGGAGGATAGTCAGTTATTAATATCAGACACGCGGCAGGGTTAACAGCCACTGAGGGTGGCTATAATGAAGAGAGAGACACCTCCTGTGCCCTCAGGGCCTTCCCTCCAGCCGAGGGCCAGAAAGGGCTGATCCGTACCAGGTGCCCTCCCTGCCTCAGAATCTCCTGCTTTCATGGTGCCCCCAAGTGAGGGCCCAGCCTCTCCCATTCCTGCCTCCTTCCAGGAACCCCCACAGCCCTTATCTCTAGCTCCATTATGATGCCTATCAGTATGGAGCCCAATTAGTTTTTTTATACCCAAGCCTTATCTCCACCACAGGATCCTAAACTCCCCAGGGACAGGATTTATCCTGTCCCTATTGCTGTGTCCCCAGTGGTGGAAGCCAGCACCCTCCCAACCCTCCCATAAGAAGGAGAAGGGGAGTTAGAAGAGAGATAAAGATAAAGACTCTAGGGAGAGGAAGGACAGGCTAGCTCAAAGAAGGAGGGAGAGAGGAGACTCAGGGAAAAGGAAGAAGAGGGAGATGGGAAGGCAGCAATGTCTGTTCTCTGGATTAGAGGTCACAAACCTAGCCCTGCCTTTGTTTTTTGTTGTTTTTTTTTTTTAAAGTTTATTTATTTATTCATGAGAGACCCAGAGAGAGAGGTAGAGACACGGGCAGAGGGAGAAGCAGACTCCACGGAGGGAGCCCGATGTGGGACTCTATCTCGGGACTCCAGGACCACGCTCTGGGCCCAAGGCAGTCGCTAAACCGCTGCACCACCCAGGGATCCCCTAGCCCTTCCTTTGGTGTGGATGGTCTTCCTGGAAAGATGAGGCCACACCAAGAGCCTTGCCCCCATGTTCCTGGCCTGGACCTGTTCTTGCTGCCCTGTCCAGGTCCCCTCCCTCCCCAGCTCCCCTTGGCAACCCGCCTCTGAGGAGGTGCTCCTGGGTGCCATCCAGCGGGGTGGGGGCCCGGCAGGAACCATGCCAAGCCAGGGAGCACGGCCAGGAAGGAGTCCGCAAGGCAGATGCCGCCCCTCTCCTGCTGCCTTGATTAGAGAAATTGAGATGTTAATAATATTCCGAGATGCAAGGTGCTAATTAAAGTTAATTACTGTTTCCTTGTGAAGTAACCTCTCCTCGTGTTTACCAGGAGCAAGGCTGCCAGCCGCTCCCCTGGCTCGTGCCAATCACTGTGCCCACTGCTCGGTGTCCCCACACCCTCACGGGTGCCCTCAGCTGCCCCAGCCCAGCCTGGCCCGGGCAGGCACCACCTTCTGAGGAGTAAAGAGGCACCTGAGCATGCATGTCCCATGGAGCCCGGGGACAGGACCAGTGGCTTCAGGGGCTGGTACCCCTTCCCCCTGCTCCTCCCCTCCTGCAGAATCTCACACAATCTCTTTCCAGCTTCTGGATCTGGAGCTATTTACTTAACCTCTTAGAATCTCAGTTTTCGTATCTGTAAATAGGGCTAATTCCTACTTTGTCTAGTTGCTGTGAAGATCACACGAGACATGGCCTATAAAAATGCTCAGCACAATCACATAGCTGGAATTTAATAAGCTCTCAATTAAGGTTAACTGTGATTATTGTTGTCTTTGTTAATAATCATATCCCTTCCAAATCCCTCTTCTGTGTGGTCTGGCTTAGGGACTGAGAGTGGGGTGGGGGTGTCAGTTGAGTATACATATGTTCTCTACACACGCTGGGACAGCACCCAGGCACACCACACACAGAACCCCACACCAACACACTTGGGAACACACACACACACACACACACCCGTTGCGGGGGTGGGGGTGGGGGGCTGCCTCACCCTCCCTGGCCCCAACACATCCTCTTCTCATGGCGCCATCTCTGGTCTCACTCAGCCTCACCCAGAGAAGTGGAGAGAAGAGAGAGGAAGCTGATAGGCCTCTCTCAGAAACAGTTCTGCAGACCCGGTTGTGTGTGTGTGTGTGTGTGTGTGTGTGTGTGTGTATCTCCACTCTTGTGTTCCAGGCTGCGGAGGGCTTTGGGGGATAGACCACCCTCTTGGGAACCAAGTCAGGTTGCCATGACAACCACTGCAGGTGTGCACCTCCAATCCCTTCCACTCCCCCCCCCCCCGCCCCCGCCGTGACACACAGCCACTCTGGCCAATTCTCTCTGGCCAATTCTAGGGGAGACACGATCATTCTGATGGGAGTCTCCCCGGCTGCACCCCAGCTACCACCACTGTCCCTTGCATGCCTTCTCATGAAGCCCCTGGGCTGGGGAGAGGGCCAAGGAACCAGGCAGAGCCCTGTGAAAGAACTCCTCCTTCACCCCCAGCTTGCTGTGGGGGGCTTAAAGCTAATGAGTGAATTTTGCTGTCACCTTTGATTTGGGAGGTTGGAGGCTTCTAAAGGGGCCTCCCTGGGTATAACCTGGGTGGTCAAAGGGTTAAAGCTTCCCTGCTGGCTCTATGCACACCCCAATACCCCAATCGGAAGTGTCCTAGGCTCTGTCTCTGAGGGAAGCACTGGCCAGTCCACCCTGGGGCATTTCCTGTTTATGAACCTAGAAGGGTAAGGGGAGGGGAGCTGAGGCTGGGCATCAGGGCCAGATTTGGGGGTGAGGGTGGATCAGAGGGATATTGATGGCACCAGTAGGCACTGGGAAACTGCCAGTCTCCACTGTTTCTACACCCCACCCACTGTAGCCCCAGACTCAAATTCCAAGCATAGCCTTGCTGAAGCACACCCTGTCCTTATCTCCCAATTCCAAGCTTGACCTCCTCCTGCCCCAAAGCCCCTGGCTCTAGCCCCTCTGGGAGCCTGGATACCTTCCCCTAAATCCCATGCCCCCTGGCTTCAGCTCCATCTATCTCCATATTCCACCCCCCTCGCCTTCCACACCTCCTTCCCACTCTCTCTGAAGCTCAGTCCTTCTAGCCTATATCCCTACTCACCTGGGACCCACCTGCCCTCTGGCTCCCTGGGCATGCTATTGCTATAGAATCCCCAAGAAGATTTCCTCTCATTCATTCATTCATCATTCATTCAGCAAACATTTTGAGTGGTGATAAATAAGTTAAACAAGATTGTTGCCTCCTGCAAGCTTTTATTCTAGAGGAAGAGATAAAAATTGAACGTAAACAAATAAATGAAATGATGATAGACTGGGATAAGGTCAAGGAAAGGAACAAATGGGGAGCTGTGACAGAGCCTCCAAGGGCACCTTCTAATCCCCTACTTAGATATGGAGTTGGGAGAAGGGTCAGAGAGAGTGGGGAACAGGGGCCACCTGGAGGCAGAGATTTGGCAGAGGCAGTCTCCTAGCTCATCTGTAAGTGGTGGACCTGGAAGCCAGGAGACCCTGCTGCTAGCAGCCCATTCTCACCTGCTCTAACAGATACCTTCCTCCTCAGTCAACCTCCTTATACCTCCTCCCTGCTACCCCCACCCCCATCCCCCAAGCTCTTTCCAACTACTGGGTTCTCCAGATAATGCTGACCTGAGGGGCAAAGGGGCCCATCCTTGGGGCATCTAAATGGGAAACTGAGGGGCGCCTGGGTGGCTCAGCTATTGAGCATCTGCCTTTGGCCCAAGGCATGATTCCAGGGTCCTGGGATCGAGTCCCACATCGGGCTCCCTGTGAGGAGCCTGCTTCTCCCTCTGCCTATGTCTCTGCCCCTCTCTCTGGGTCTTTCATGGGTAAATAAATAAAATCTTTAAAAAAAATAAAGGGGAAATTGAATGGGCAAGACAAGCATGACCATGTCTAAATACAGCTACAAACCCACACAAACTTCCACAGCTGTAAGAAATAAAATCTGCATGTGCTGAGGAAGTTTTGGGGAGATCATGGCCAGGAAGGGGTTCATCGGGGCAATTTTCTGTGGGTGCAGCACTTTGAGGGTTGGAGCACGTGCAGAGGGTGCTGGGCATGTGGAAAGGCTCCAAGCCATGTGGAGTTGCAAGCACATTCACAAACACGGCTCGGGAACTTTACCCTTCCCAGTGCTGCAGCCCCATGAAATATTTAGGTTTCTGGACATTGCTCATCCCTTTTGTCCCCCTCAGCAAGTACACTTCCCCTACATCATTTATAGTTGTCCCCTTTCCTCCTCTTGGAATACTGCAGAGAAGGGAAGGCCAGACCCCAGACTGGAGAAGGGTCTGACCTACCACTGTGGCCAGGCAGCAGGATGACAGCCTACCTTGTCACACACCACGCCCATGGGTAGCTCCAGAGCAGGCAAGCTGAGAGGTCTTTTTCAGCCTGAAAGACTGGGGAAGCCCAATAGGGAGGGAGTTTGGAAGATGCAGATGTCCTGGCTCCAGAAGGGAGAGGAAATGAGTCTGAGAGTGATGAGAAAAGCTGCATTTATTGAGCACTTACAATTTATTGTGCTAAGCCGGTTACATGCACCATCACCTTAAATCCACACTACAAATTTAGGATTTATTATCCCCATTTCATAGCTAGAGAAACTGATGCTCAGAGAGGTTAAGTAACCTGTTCAAGGCAGCCCAGACTGGCCCCAGAAGTCAAGCTCCACATGTACCAGCGAGGTCTCACCTTAGGGTGGGAAGAGAGGTTTTGTGTGTGTGTGTGTGTGTGTGTGTGTGTGTGTGTGTGTGTGTGTGAGAGAGAGAGAGAGAGAGAGAGAGAGAGAGAGAGAGAATGACAGGAGAGTCATGACAGGCAGTGTCTGCTTACTTCCATTCCCTCTTACTTCCAGAAGATGAGGTTGCTCTCAATACAATCTCCTCTCCCTGCTTTTCCTCCCCGATTCAGCTCCAGCCAGAATTCCTAAATACTTCACCTGTTTATTAGACAAATACTGTTGGGCAGATATTAGGAGATCCTGAGGAAAGGGGAAAAAGAAGAGGAGGAGATAAAGAGGGGTAGTCAGAGAGAGAAAGAGGGTGGGAGGTAGAGCAAGAGACACAGAGACACAGGGGCCAAGCAGAAAGCAGGGGCATTTGAGAGAGTGCTGGGACAGAGGGCCAGGATGTATACTGACCCACAACCTGGACAGTTAGAGCACAGCCCATCCACTGGCTGGTGATGGAAGGGATGGAAGGTCATAGAAGGAACTCCCACTCCCCACCCCCAGCTCTGTCTCCATCCACCCTTCCCCCTTCACACCCCAGCTTCTCCTTCCCCTCCCCCACTGTCTTCTTGGGAACAATTCTAATTAGACTAAGTGACTAAGAAGGGGTTTCAGCCTGAACAGCCAATTAGGCCGGGAAGAAAGGAAAGGAGCTCCCCCAAGTCTCCCACCCCCATCCCCCCTCATCTTTTACCCAGACTAAGTATTCTTCACCCAAGCCTCCACTCTGTCACTCGGGTTTCCCTGTCCCTGCTCCTCCCTCACTGCCCCATTACCAATGGGTGTCCCCATTACCTGTGTCCAGACAGCCCCCAGCCCACTGTCTAGTCCTCACCTACAGTCCCTCCATCCTCAGGCCCTGGGTCCATTCAAGCCTCTCTGGCAGGGGGTGCAAGGAAAAGAGTGGGGTCCTCCTTGGGAGACTGTCTTTCTGAGTCATTTTATTTCTGATGTTTCTCCTCTCTCCCTCTCTCCCTTCTCTTCCTCTGGCACTTATTTCTAACATCCATGGACCAGGCCTACTGGTTGCCATGGAGACGCAGTGTGCAGCTGGATGGTGAGTGTGTGAGAGGAGCTGTGTGCGCTCTGCAGCACAGGAGGGGGGGGGCTGTGTGTGAAACATATCCATGTGCAAGAAATCTTTCTTCCAGGTCTCCCTGAAGAGAGACCCAGGCAGGCCAAGAAGGAGACTCCTAAGGGCCCCAGTGATCCTAAAACACTGGGCCATATTCATCAGGGACACCTCCTAACCGCCTGGAGGTCAGATACTATAAATGCTGTTCAGTCCAGGCTCTGGACTGGCAGATTCTGAGGGGCCCCAGCCTGCCCCTCCTATCTAAGGAAAGGATCAGAAACCCTGGGAAAGGAGCAGGGGTAGGCAGAGGACTTTCCTCTATAGAACAGCTAGAGCACAGATTAAGCTGTGCAGATGGACCTACTGATAAGGCTAGCAATCCCCCAACACCACTCCAGGGATTGGGAGTTTGTGTGTGTGTGTGTGTGGTGGGGGTTGGCCCAGCAAGCTGGAAAATCTCCTCCAGTTCTATTAACTTTACCCTGTATTTGTCCAGAAGGGTGGGAGAGGTAAGAAACCTAGATTCCTGCCCTCAGGAAGCTTACCATCTTACAGGAATCAGACAAACTCTTCTCTTGCCTCCCATCCCAGGGCCTTGGCAGGCCCAGTTTCCTGTACCTAGAATGCTCTGTTCTGAGCTCTACATCTCCAGGTGCCATCAGAGAAGCTTCTCAGGCCACAGTAAGGCAGCCCCATCCTTTCCCCCCACCTCGCCTCGTTATCCTCCTTCATGTCCTACTGTTTGTTTCCTTCACAGCACTTTAACACAATCTGTAATTATCTCATTTGTTTGTTTATTGTCTGTCTTCTCTACTAGAATGGAAGTTCCAAGAGACAGTAGGGATCATGCCTGTCTAATTCAAGACTGCAATGCCAGCACCTGGCACAAGGCCTACGACATAGTAGGTGTTAAATATGTGTCTAATAAAAGAAGGGACAAATTGTTTCACTGAAGCCCCACAAGAATCTTCCGTAATGGTAAGATTATTGTCCCCATTTTACAGATGAAGAAATGTACAGTCACCTGCCCAAGGTCATACACCACTGGGAAGCAGGACAGTCAGATTTCTAATGTAGGTTTCTTTGATTCCACGTGTGAGGGAAGGAGGTGGGGACCATCTTTCCTAACCTACAGTGCACTTGGCTCCTCTTCCTGTTTGTCTGTGGGTGTGCCTCCACTCCCAACCTAGGCATCACCAGAGAGACCTGTGCAGAGAAGTGAGGAGGACAGTCAAAACCTGTGAAGAATGTGAATCTGACCTTTTCTTTCAGGGGCTTAGAAGTTCTCCATGGCTTTGCTTTCTCTCCTTAGGTTGACTAGCAGGCCCTTCTAGGCCTGCTCCCCTGCATTCTTCAATTTTACCTGCCCTCCTGCGGATCATCACTTTCTTCTCCTTCTACCCCAGGCCCTCCACACTCACAACTCCCTCAGGCCAGATCTGTCCTTTGAAACTCAGCTCCAGCACCCTGCTTTCTGCCTTCCAGGAAGCCTTCTGGAGAAGACACTCCTTTAGCACTCCAGCCTGAATTTACAGTTCAGGGCAGGGCTGAACACATGATGCAGTTATTATTTACCTGTCTGCCTTTCCCACAGAGACTGCGTGTCATTCTCAGGGTGTCCCAGCACCCTGTGCTGGGCAGGTCAAGGGAGAGGCTCAGGAAATGTTTACAGAATGAGTGAACCAACCAAGGGCAGGATTAGAATACCCACGTTTCTTGACCCCTGACATCTTTTCCAAAGCTAGGCCTTAATAGGAGCCCCTCACCCCCAATTGTCTGGCCAAGTCTGGGGTGGAGATGATGTGAGGTTCTCTGATTCACTGGCTGCCTCCACTGATCAAATGAGGCCTCAGGGTTAGGGGCTGGTCAAGTAGGAGGATTTGTGATTCTTTAACTGGAGGATTTGGCGGGGGGGGGGGGGGGGGGGGGGGGGGGGGTGCAGAGGTTGCTCACTGAACTGGAGAGTTGACCTGATCCCTTGTGGGTTCAGAGGCTGTCAAAGGGGCCTCAGCCCTTCCTCCACCCCCCCCCCCCCACCCCTGGCTATGGAGCACTAGATTCAAGCCTGATCTTGATGGTGTCTTCCTTCTACCCACCGCCGCCTCCCGGGGTCCGTCCCTCACAGCACATCCAAGCACAGGTCCCTGAATGTAGTAAGGGGACCTCGGGTGGGCATCAGGCTCTGCGAAGCCCCGTGTATAGGAATGGATGAAGGGGCGCCCGCGACCTCCGCTGTACCCGCGGCCGATCCGGGTTTACACGGAGGCTCAGCCAGGATTAGTCCCTGCGCTCGGCTAATCCCAGCCGCGGAGGCGACCCCGGGGTCGGAGAGCCAGGCCCACCGGGTGCAGGCGGGGCCCGGGCGGAAGCGCGCGGAGGGGCGGGGGCGGGGGCGGGGCGCCCGGGGAGGCGGGGCCGGGAAACCGGCGGATCCGGCCTCTGTTCTGCGACCTCTCCCCAGCCGGTGTTTACCCGGGAGCCGGACGGAGGAGGCCGGGGCCGCGGCGGCCCGGAAGCGGGGGGAGGGGAGCGCAGTGGGAGGCCGGGGTGAGACCTTTCCGGGCCCCCTAAATCGACCTCCAGCCCTGGTTCCTGAGCGCGGGAGGGAGCGACAGGCGTGCCTCCAGCCCCTTCTCCCATTCAGTGCGGCAGTTCCTACTTGTTGCCAAACGCGAGGGGAACAGGAAGGGGTTCCCGTCCTTGGAAGAAGGCAGCAGGGCTCACGCGTCCCCAGCGCCCCTCACCACCCGCCCCCCCCCACGCTGCAGGTGGGGCCGCGTGGCCTGGAGCGGGCGGGCCGGGCGGGTGGCCGGGGAGGGAGGCGCAGGCGCTGGGACAGGCGCGGAGCAGGCGTCCGGCCTCGGCCCGCGTCCTCCCGCCGCCGTCCCCGAGCGGCGCGGATCCAGCCCAGCGGGCCCCGTCCGAGGCCTCTAGCCCAGACTTAGCCCCCAGGCTCCCCGGGACGCAGGCCTGAGTGCCCGGAAGAAGCGAGGTGGGGTCCGGTTTTCACACTTTTATTGTAAAGCTCGGGAATAATTACACGGGTCTTCCATTGACAGCTCAGCAAACAAACCGGAAACGAACCGAACCGGAGAGGGTAGGGGCGGTGCCTGCGCATGCTCGCGGCGGGGGAGGGGCGGTCAGAGAAAGAGAAAGACAGAGACAGAAATCATTACAAATCAACGGGATTGTGCTCGCAGCGCCGGGGGCGGGGCGGGGGAGTAAGGGCGGGGCGGGGGCCCTTCCCGGGAGGAGCGAGGCGGTGGGAAGTGGCACGAACCAAGAGAAACACGACCCCAGTGTGGGCACCCACGAGCCCCAAACCCCCCTCCCCGGACCCCACCCCCCAACACACGAGAGAGACACGGCCCCCCTCCCCACTCCGAAAACCCGAGGAGACACAGTCTCCCTCTCCCCACGGGCAGACACACCCGCCCGGGGACCCCAAGGGCGAGGCAGAGTCCCCCCTCCCAGAGAAGTCCCACGCGGAGGCGCCCCCTAAGAGACTCTCATGGCCAGCAGAAGCCTTCCCAACACCAGGAGACAGCCCACGCCCAAGGAAGAAATGGCTCCAGAGGCCGGATCCTCGGGAGAGAGGTATCGCAGGGCCTCCAGGAGAAAAGACAACTCGGAGCTGCCCAGTCTCATCCCAAAGTGCTGCAGGTCAGAGACACCCCCAGAGGAGAGATGCAGGGAGGGTCAGAAATATCCCTTCCCAGACATGCTTCAGAGATAGCCCCCTTCCCTGGGAAGAGAGATGGCCCAAGACTGACATGCCTTAAGTACTCCCAGGAACCCTGGGAGGAAAGCAGGCTCCCCAGAGAGCCTGGGTAGGGGGGAGACATGCTCCCATGGTCCCCGGAGGGAATACATGTCCCTCCAGAGACTCCCAAAGGGAGAGATAGGGCCTAGGGAGCCCCCAGAGGTGAGAGATGCCCCAGAGCCCCTCCCCCGGGGATGTGAGACAGGCTTCAGGGACCCCCGGAAATATGTCCCCATATACCCTCCCCCTACCAAGAGACATGCTCTGAAGTAGGGGGTTGGGAACCAACTAGGTCCCCTCTAGGAAGACACTGACTGGGTCAGGCTGGGTTTGAGGGGGGGGGTCTCCTCTGGCCAAATGTCGTCTATTTGTACATAAAACTGTACGCGACACAAGGCATTGGGGAAGGACTTCACAGACCTAGGACCAACAGGGGTGGTCCCCAGTGCTGTCACCTATCCCCTGCCCACCTTTGGTTTCTCCTCGAGTGCCCAGGTGGTGACAGACTCAGTGCCCTAACCCCAACCAGGGGGGCTGGGACTCTGCCTTCGCCTGTGGGAAGGGCTCCTCTGTGCTTCTCAGCCCTCCCAGCCATCTGGGCTACCCCCTTCCTTCTGGCTTCTCCATTGTGCAAAATGCTCCTCTGCCCTTCCACTCAGTGCTCAGGAGTCTCCAAGACCAGGGCAGGGTACCCAGGCCACCAGGGGCTTCCAGGGGAGTCCAGTGACTCCAGGAATGCCTCCTGTCTGGACCACCCTCTCCACCAAGCAAATGGGCCTCATACAATCTTCTTGCCAGAATCCTGACCTCCAGGACCCAGACAGCCCTTGAGGCCACTGCCCCTCCATCTGGGCACCTCATGTTACCAACTCTACCACTATTGCACCTGCCCTGTTTGTGCAGGGGGAAGGGGGCTGTTTCTTTATCAAGCCCCTGGCCCACTTCTGGGCCTCCCCCAGGGAAAGGAGCCTTTGGCCAACTCCCAGACCTGGTTGCTGCTACCTCAGCCCACTCTACCCTCTGCCCTCAATAGAAGGGCTGTGTATGCTGAGGCTACCAGCCTAACAATGCTCTCCTTCCCAGCACTGTTACCCCAAGCCAAGGTAGGGGCAAGGAGCAGAGAATAGGGTGATTCTTCAGGCCCCTAGCTTTCCCGAGGTGCAGTGGGGTCTCTGGGGTTACAGGAGTCAAGACCCCAGCAGCACAGCTCCCAAAGGCACCAGACGACCCAGCAGCCTGTACCCACCCCTCCCACGCTTGGGCCGGCCCCCAAGCTTAGACTAAGTCAAGCAAGGGCCATACCCTGAGTCTCCAGCCTCCCAGCCTGGGCCCCTGGGGAGCTGGAGAGGTATGGGCCAAGGCAGTGGGGGTTTCTGGAAGGAAGAGGGACTGAGGCTTTGAGATGGCCACAGTGGGAGATGAGGGCTCTACAGGATGCCCCTCACACCCTGGCCCCCTGAGGTGCAGAAAGCAATCCCACCTCATCATGGCTGACTAGGCTTCTCTGCCCCCCAATCTCCCCACCCCCTCCCCCAGGGGACCCCTGACCCTGGCAAAGGGAAGCCCAACTGGAAGAAGGGGGCCTGGAGCCCAGGGTGCCCTGAGGCAGCGCTTCCCACCCCCTGAGATCAAGGCAATGGTGGTTTTACAGGCTGACGGGTCAGTCATGGCAGGGGCTGGGGGGGGCAGGGAGGGGGCAGGGTGCAGGTTCCCCCTGTTGGAGGCAGCAACCAGCCACCCCTTGAGCAAACCTTCCTGCTCCCAACTCACCCAACCAGGCCAGAGGCACAGTCATCCCACCCCTGTCCAGCTGCCCCCCCACAGCCTCAGGGCCCCTCTGTGATGCTCATCTGGATGTGGGGGGGCCAGCCTGAGCGGGGATCCCCCCAACCCAGGGCACAGCGCAACAGTTCCAAAAAAATAGAGATTTGTATTTTTAAAAAAAATTAAATAAAAGCCCAGCTCTGCTGATAGGCGAATGTTACCCCCATCCCCACCCTCACCCACCCATTGTTTCCCTGGCCTGCACCCCCATCCCACTACGGCCCCAGGGGTATTTACAACATGGAACAGTAGAGGCCTGGGGTGGGGGGCACTGCGGCAGGGGGGAGGGGGCACAGGGTAGCCTCCCCCCCCCAGAGGGGTCCCCCAAGACAACACAACATCAACAAGAAAAGTTGCAAATCAGGCAGAAATGGGGACATCATTCCAAGGTCCTTATATACAGACACTGCATGACCAGCAGGGAAGGAGGTGCCCGGATGGGATCAGGCATGGGCATGTGGCAGGCAGGTGGGCCAGCCCAGGAGCAGTGTAGGAAGACATGGCCTTCACCCCACTCCCACCCCCATCCCCACCCCACCTTTGGTAACAAAAGCCCTTCAGGGAGCCCCTGGCGGTCAAGAGTTTCCTCTGGGAGTTCCCAGGGAGAGGGGCTCCCCAGCTCAGCCCTGAAGCAGGGCTGGAATGGGGACATCCTGTCTCCACCCTGGTCGGCCATGTGGGAAACGATGAGTTAAAAGTGTGTTGCCCACCCTTGACTCCACCATCTGCCCGAGGTGAGGGGGCGTTCCCCATAAGTGGAGGGAAGGGAGCCTAGTCATTGTAGAGAAGCCCTCTTGGGCACCAGCTGGGGGGAGCCCCATAAAGGGGAAGAAGGGCTCCCAGGGGCTGGGGCTGGGGGATGAAGTGAGGAGAGAGAACCTGGACCCTGCTTGGGGGAAGGGCCTGCGTGGTCATGAGGCCAGTACTCACCCCAACCTGGGGCCCTGGCTGGGAAGTCCACACTGGAGGGGTCAGGAGCAGGACCCTGGAATGGGCCCATCTGGGACCTGGCCGGTGGCTGGGAGGGGCAAGGCCACCGGCCAGGAGGGGGCTCACAGGTAGATCTCGCGCTTGGCTGTCTGGGCAGATGCCGGTGTGGCTGCAGGTGGGAAGTCCGAGGTCTGGGTCAGGGGGATTTCCTCCAAGGTGGCCGAGTCCTTGCAGGAATCATGGCTACTGTGGGAGAAGGCACTGTAGGAGGGCAGGAGGCGCACGGGGGCCGTTTTGGTGTTCCGGTCTTCCGGGGGGCTGGGGCTGCCGGCGCCCACAGGCTCCTGCCCTCCTCGGTCCTGGTAAGGCACGAAGGTGGAGAGTTTGAGGGCGCTGCTCTTGGTCCGGCGGCTGGGAGATGACTGGCCAGGCATCCAGCACGTGTCGGAGTGGCCAAACTCGCTGCACTCCTGGGTACATGTGCCTGTCATGGCAACGTCAGGCAAAGGGCGCAGGTCTGCAGGACAGAATGGGGAGGACAGTCTTCAGGCAGAGTAACATCACAAAGCTCCACTCCATGGCTTCCCACAGGCACCTACGCCCTGCCTCGAACAGGGGTGCACGCCCCTTTTGCCCACTGAGTTCACAGGCACACACACCCGCAAATAGACACTCTCCCACCATCCACCGCAGGCGCTTCTCTCTCTCTCATACAATTTATCTTTAAATAGATGTGTTTCTCCATCCTCAGCCACCCTCCAGCTCGCCCATCAACACACCCACCAAATCTTACCTCAGACAGGTGCACAAACACACAACCCATCTACACACTCCCTCATCTATCTCCAGTCAGGCTTAAACAAGCAAGTCTATCCTTAGGGGTAAGGAAACCCCCATCCTCATTTAAGGGCACAATATCTCCATCTGTCTGTCTGTCAGTCATGCACACTCACACACTCACACACACATATACACACACACATGCCTATCCTCAGATTAGGTATGGACACACAAATCTATACTGGGCATCTCCATCCTCAGATAAAGGTTGGGCACATACTTTCCTTCTGAACCCCCTCAAGCCTCACCGTGCTCCCAGCTGTCCTGGAACCCACCCTAACCCAGCATGGTGAGGCCTTGCTTGAAAGCCAGGGAGAAGGGAGCTTCTGTGTGGGGAGTTCACATAGAAGCACACACCCACATACTCATAAGCACACTCATGCAACCCCTCCCCACCTCACTCCAGCCCCCTATACCAACCACCACCCTTGGTCTAGTCCCGGCTCCCTGCCCAGAACACCCACGGGAACAGGAGTTGGCCGCCTGACATCAGTAGCCGGTGTGGTTGCTGGGCAGCGGGGGGGGGGGGGTGTCTCCATGGGAACGGCTGGGCCATGAGCACTTCCTGTCATGGTTGCCCCTGTCTGCCCTCGCTCAGGGACAGTACCAGGCGGTGACCCTCCCTGAGGGACATGACTGAGCAGCACTGCCTGGGTCAGGGGCTCCCCGGGTCCCACCCACCCTGGCTCGGCCTCCTGCCAGTGCAAGGTGAGGAGAGGACAGCGCTGTCATTAACCCTCAAAGCACCAAGGCTCTTCAGCTCAAAGTTGAGGGACCCAGCTTGGCACCAAGCAGAGCAAGGGCGCTGGGTGGGCGGGGCTGGGTGCTGGGCCAAATCCCCCAGACCCCAGACCCCAGAGCAGCCCCCACATACCTGGCACTCCACCTCAGGGCCTGCTCCGGCCAGCCGGCTCTGCGCGGGCACAAAAAGGACGAGATGGGCATGAGAGAGAGCACGGAGGGGCAGGGTGGGGTGGAGGGCACTCGGAGACCTAGGGCCTGGGCTGTCAGACAAGGGCCCTGGGCCTGATGGCTGGGTGTGGGACGTCGCAGCGTTTTTGGGGGGGTCAGTTTGGACTGAGGGAGGGGACAAGACCCGAGAGGACAGCTCCAAGCGGGAGAGTCTTTCAGTCCCAAGGGGAACCTTTTTGAGTCTCCTCCTCCAGCAGCTATCATGGATGCCCTCACACACACAAGCATACGTACTACGCACACACACACATTTTGACAGCACATTCACTGTACATTCCCGCACTGACCTCTGCTCTGGCCCAGACCTCCCTTCTGCCATCACCTTCAAACCCTTCGCAGACCAACCTTTCCCCTCCTGAGACCTCCCACTCCCTTTCCTCAGCCAGACCCTCTCCGGCTCCTCCCTTCAGGGGAGTGGCATACCCTTTCCTGAGCTCCTCACAGAGGAGCTGGACTCTTGAATCCAGGGTCCCCCTCTCTTTTCTCAAGGCCCTCTGACCCCATGAAGGGACCCCCCCCCCCATTCCCTCAAGTTTCCCTCACCACCGCCTGAGCCCCTGGCCACTCCTCTCCTAGGCCCCGTTCAGGAAGGCAGTATGATGTGGTCCTGAAGGCAAGGTCTCTGAAGTCAGAGAAGCCTGGGTCTGAATCCCTCCCAGCTCTGTCACTTCCCACATGTTACTTTGGGTAAGTGACTTAACCTCTCTGAGCCTCACATGCTTGCACTGTAAAGAGAACAGTGAAGTTCTCACATCAGAGTCGTGAGGATTAAATGAACATATAGCTGAAAGTACTTAGCACAGTGAGTACTGAGTACTGCTGAACACATGGAAGACATTGTTGAGGTCTCCTCACCATGCTCAGCTGCTACCCATTCCCAGGGGGCCCTGACCATGCTCACACTCCTCACCGTTCTCGGGGTGCTCCATCTCTCCTATGCTGCCATCAGGAGTGGTGCGTTCATAATGATCCTCAGGCAGAGCCAGGGGACCGAGTCGGGGTCCCGAGGATGACTTGCTGGATGGCGTCTCGGACTCCTCCAGGCCACTGTCATAGTAACTGTGCTGGGATGGGTCCTGCAGCTCTTGGGCCTGACTGGTGGCGGAGAAGGTGACGCGGCGGTGAGGTAACTGCAAGGAGAAGGAGGGTCACTGCTGGCAGGCCAGCCTGCCCCAGAGGCCCACCACCACAGTGATCTCCACCCCCAGCCTGGTCCACCCCAGAGCTCCTGGTCCCCCAGGCCTCAGCAGCGACTGAGAAGAGGCCCAGCTCCCTAGCACAGCAGAGCCCCCAAGGAAGCACAGACCCCGATGGAGGACTGCCCCTTAATGGGGACAGGATAGCCAAGACTACACGCAGCAAGTCCCACCACAGCACAGGCCCCAGTGTTATTATAGCCCCCAGGCCACCACAATAAGCCCAACCCAGTACAACCACTCTCACAGCACAGCTTCCCAGTATTGGCATAGCCTTTAATTCCAGAACAGCCCACACCAGAATAGCACAATACCAGCCAACTCCCCTAATTCCAGCATAGCCTTCAATCACAAGCAAGCTTCCAATTTCTAGAACAGCTTCCTTAAAGCAGTATGAACTTCTCATTCCAAAACAGCTCACCAATACCAAAACAGTTCCATAATTCCAAATAGCACCCCTGAACTTCAGCTCCTCACCTGTCTCATTGCTCTTTGACTTCCCATTGCCTCCATCTAAATGAGATCCCAATGTCTTTCTGATCCTCTGTTCCTACCCCTGGCAGTGATGCAGTAGGCAGCCTCAGGACTCCCTGCTGCGTCCCCTCCCACTGGCGGGGGTGGGGGGTGGGGGGTGGGCTTTGTCCCCACTGCATCCCCTTCCAGGGAGGCCTGGGAGTGGAGAACGGTGGGAGGGAAGAAGGAAAGGGAGCCCATTGAGAAACCAGGGCCCTTTGGGGGTGGGGAAGCAGAACAATGGAAACTCCCCCATCCTCCAGATCAGGAAGCAGAGTATTAACTGTGAGGGCAGGGCCCAAGAGGACCTGGGCAGAGGGGGAGGGGTCTGGCATCCATCAGGAATTAGGAAGGCTGGCCTCAAATGGAGACTCCTTCTAGCAAATAGGAAGGAGCTTCTGGGAGGGGACAGGCTTGGACTGGAGGTTGGGGTGGGGGCGGTAGAACTGCGCAGGCTGCTCCCAGCCAGCAGCCCCACATGCCTGCCATGGGTTAACGATCCTCCCAGGAACCTGGCAACCTCAGCTTGGCACTTGGCACAACCAACCAGTCACCCAAACGCCCACCTGGGACTGTCACTGATTTTCCTGTCATCCAGAAATTAGGAGTGGTGGAGGGTGTAGACACAGGGTCCCCTGGAAGCCAGGAGTGGGAGCAGCTCAGGCCAAGGCCCTGCTGCTGCTAAGACTCCAGCCTCCCTCCAAGCCTCTAAGACTTCACAGGTGCTTTGTCTTTACTCTAAAACCCTCAATAGGAGGTTATCAAGAAGGCCATGAGAGGAGATCCTGGGTTTGCAGACCCATCCTCCTGGTACCTCCTAATCCATCACAGTCTTCATTCCATTCAAGGCAGCTGGGGTGGGGGAGGCTGTCAGGACGAGGAGCTCTTAAGCTGTTGGGAAGGCGGCTCAGAACTGCCTTTCCATCTTGGCTCCCATCTCATCTTCAGGAATAGGCAACCCTTCTTGGGATCTGTGTTGTGATCCAAAACACCACAGGGTCTGGGTGATGACAGACAAGATCCCCCAAATTGACCTGTGGGTGGGATGTTGTAAAGGGGCATCATCCCCCTGGTCGAAGTGAACAGTCTCCAGGAAGGGTCTGTGAGTCACCGGGCAATCTGGTTGTCAGGGGCTTCTCTTTGCAGTTTTCTCCAAGACGATATAGCCAGCAGTCCTCTCTCCCTAAAAAACCTACACCTGGTAATTCAAAGCTTCAATCCTGCCTACTAGGCATGTCACTTGGTCCCTTTTGCCTATGATTTTCTTTTTCTATAAAATGGAGGGTTGGGGCATGCTCAACCCTAAACATTCCCTATACATCTATCACTATCAAATCTTAAAAGGCCTAGATCCAAAATCTCTCTGATGCTAGTCCTCAAGTTCTAGACATTTGCTGGGTATTTCCTATTAGCTGTCCTTACTGGCCCTTCAGATTCAACAAGTCTGAAACCCAATTCTTCTTTTTCTTCAATCAGTTTTTGCATGGACAATGATTTCGTCACTATGCCATCACCCAGACACAGAAAGATCATGTCCACCTGGGAATGCTGGTAGCTATGATACTCATTGCCCATCCCTACAGTATATCCAATTATCCTTTGAGTCCTAGAGGTCATTTCTCCCTAAGTTTAGCCAAATCCATCCATCCATTGTCCCCACTGCCACCATCCTAGTCCAGACCTCAGAGTTTCAACCCTGTACCTTCACCTCTACCCCCTTTATACCCACCATACACTCTGGTGAATTTTTTAAAACTCAGTTCATCCAAAACTCATGAGTGCTCATTGCATTCCCCATTAAAGAACTTTTGGCAAGGCATCTGTGTACTCCACAACCTCCAGCTCTTCCTCTCTCTACTCCCTCCTGTGCCCTCCACTCTAGCCCTAATACTTACTCCCCTTTCTGCCCTCTCCCTGTCCTCCACTTGGCCATGCTCACTCCTGCCTCAGGAGCTGGCTCACTTGGTTGAACCTCCTGCCCAAGTCCTGCTCATCACTGAAGAGCTGGCTCAAGTTCAACATTTTCCTCCCAGGAGCCCACTCCCATGTCCTATGCAGGTTTCCCCATTCCCATACCGTGTTCCTCAGAGAGAGGGAGGGGGCACTGTGGTCAGATAAATTTGGAAAACCCAGAGTTTCACAAAAGGTTAGCAGGCCCCTCTTTCTTCAGGCCTCGCAGAGCTTTTAATAGGCTCATGTGATTGTACGTCCCCTACTCCCTACACTGACTTAATCGTGGGACCCCTCTTGTGCAGCATTATGGCTAACAGCAGACTCTGGAGATCAGATTTCCTGATGCTTTGTGTGTGAATTCTGACTCCACCGCTAACCAGTTTTCACTTCTGGAAAATGAGCATTAATGACTTATGTCACAAAGAGTTATGAGCATCGAATGAGCTAATTCACATAAAGTGCTGAGTATGGTATAATGCACCTCATGTAAAGATTTAAAAAAAAAAAAAAAAAAAGGAAGCACCTAGCAGCAGAAGGAATAGTGGAGCAGCAAGCTGGGGAAAGCTTCACTATGGCATTTCCTGCTCCATGGTCAAGATGCTCAAATGTGTCATCTTTTCACTCCTATGTCTTGTATGTACACGACCACTTCCCCTCAGGGTCTAGTACCATGCCGATCTCACAGGAGAAGCGTGGCCTATGTGTTTTGATGACAACAATGGTGTTGTGGCTTGGTTGTGTCTGAATGTTGGGAGGACATGTTCAATGTGGCTCCACGGATGTGTTGGGTTGCAGCTGAGGAAAAGATAATCCCTCAGACCCTGGGAAAGAAAAGATGAAGAGGCTAAAGGAATAGAAGAGTGACCTGGTGGTAGCAAGGATGAGAACAAGAGAAGAGAGAATGGTAGGTCAGGAGTTGCTGGCTGTCCCCCTAGAGATGCTTATTTGTCCAGGAGAGATGAGACGTGACTAGATTTCCCTTGCCATACCCCATTCCTCAAAGCCCCCAGGTGTGTTTATTTTGGGGGTACCCCCAGGGCACTGGGGAGTTTGTGGATGGAATCAGAGTAGAGTGCTGGTGCCTTGGACCTCCTGGGAGTGTCTCAAGCCTCTTCAGTTGTCATGGAGACATGTTGCCTCTGGCCTCAGAGATTCCCCCGGGACCTGAGGCCCCTCACCCAGGCTGTAGCCCCAGTGCCCGTCAGGCACAGCCAGAGACAGGGCAGACCCAGGAGAGCAAGAAGTGAGAGACGGAGGGAGAGAGAGAGTGTGTGTGAGTGAGAGCCAGCAGCCCAAGGTGGTCAGAGCAAGATGCTGAAGGAAAGGAAGGGAGGAAGGGCAGGACTAGGGGACCTCAGCGTCGGTCAGAAGGGAGCACCCTAAGAATGGGAATACAGAGCAGGCCAATCCAGAGAACCTGAAGATTCCCTCCCCTCTCCCTGGGCCCTCCCTCCCAGTAGCCCAGGCTGGTGATCATGGTGGGGACACACAGGGCAGGGCCCAGTAATTGTTGGGTATTGAGTGATGTTGAGATGAAGAAGCTGGGAAAGGGACTTTGGAAGATCTCGTCCTGAGGGAAGGTGGCTAGTAGAATCAAGGGCCTCTCTGCCTTCACCTGAGGTGGGCAGGCTGCACTTCACCCTCACCCAGGTGTTCTGGCCTGAGCTCTGTCAGACGCTGCTCAGGTGAGCAGATTGGAAGGGTCAAGTCTCAAGCAGGGGACAAAGGGCAGGACCTGGGTGCAGCTTGCTTGGGTGCTCCTGCCCTTTCTTGGTGGAGGAGGTCATTCCTAGGGAGAAGGCTTCACAAGTACGGAGGGGACACATTGCCAGATGTGGGGGTAGATGGGACGATGGTAAATGAACATAGGGCTAGGGTAGAGGGCAGGTCCAGGAAGTGGGAAGGGGCAAAGAGAAGGGATGGGGAAATTGGGTAGGCACCTAAGGACAAAGGGCCATTTCCAGTCTCTCTCACTCCTTCTCTCAGTTCCAGGAAAATAAGAAACAAAAACTCCAAAAATAGAGAACTTTATTGTCAGGGAAAAGTGTTTGGGACTGGGGAAGGGGAGCCGGGGCCCAGCCCCAGAAGCCTGGGGTGGGGAAGAGGCTGACACAGCACACACAGGAGGCACAAATAGGGAGCCTCCCCCTCCCTGATAGAGTCCCTACCCAGTTACCCAATAGGACCCCAGGTCGCCCTGTTTCCCTTCTAGAGAAGCACACCAATGGGTGGTCTCAGCTAGAGACCCAGGTTTGGAGAAGACTCTACTTCTTCACTTTCCTTCCCACCTTCTTGCCTCTGACCCTTCTGCTCACCTGCCCATCAACCCCCACTGGCAAGACCCAGCAGCTGGTTTGGCATCTTGGGATCTGACAGTCACAGGCCTCTCCCTGTGGGGAGGGGGCAAGAATGCCACAGAGCACACCCTCCCTCAATTTTCACTCAGTCTAACCCTCCATGCCTGGGCGAGGAGGCAGGGTCATCATCAAGGCCCCAGCACCCCCAGATCCTCAGTCCCACCTCCCACCACTGGCTTGGGTCGGCCCCTCTAGGCTGGTGAGCCTGCAAGTTGGATACGCCTGCTTGGTCACTCCCATACCTCAGTCCAGATGGCCCCATGGTAGGGGTGGGGTAAGGGCCGGGGTGTGCTAAGCCGCAAGGGCTGGCCTACCTGCTTGCTGGGGTATTTGGGGGGGTTGGTGCGGTAGCTGTAGTCGGAGTACTGCTCAGAGCCCGTGGACGTGGTGTCACCAGTGCCCACAAATGTGTTTGCGGGTGGCAGGTCCTGCACCACTTGGTGCTTCTTGGAGGCCGAGGGTGACTGGGGCTGCAGCTGGATGGAAGGCAGTGGGGAGTTAGAGCGGTAGTGGCGGCCCAGATCAGGGCTGCCCGGTGGGTAGTTGAGGGGCAGGTGGATGCGGGGGCTATCTCCGGGGGCGTCGCTCATCAGATTGAACTTGAGGGATTTCTGCAGCCCGGCCTCGTCCTCATCTTCCACTGGCTTCACGGGCTTCGGGGACTTGCTCTTCTTGCCCTTGCTTTTGTTGCCCTTGGAGGCTTTGCTGCTGGGCTTGGGGGCATACAGGTCCTTGGTCTCCTTCTTACCGGCCTGGTAGCCACTCTTGGCCTCCCGCTGCCGGCAGTAGCGTACAAGCACTGCCAGGGCAATGAGCAAGGCCACAGCCACGACACCAGCCACCACACCAAAGAGGATGTTGCCACGTTGCTTGGAGCGCTCATATTCTGGATCCCCAGCAATGTCGATGTCCAGTGGCGTGTCCAGGCTGTGGCCCAGCAGGGTCTCCAGAAGCGTGCGGTTGGCCAGGGTCTCATTGACATAAAGGTGGACCAAGGCTGTGCCATAGCGTGGGGGCTTGCCACGGTCACTGACCTTTACCACGAGGCGGTGTAGCCCATGGTGGCGCCGCTCAATCTCCTTCTCAAGGGTGATGGCACCTGAGTGTGACCCAATCTGGAAGAGTCCGTAAGGGTTGCCACCAGCAATGCTGTAGGTCAACTCCGCATTGACACCAGAGTCAATGTCTTCAGCTGTCACCTGGCTGACCGTCTCACCAAGACGGGTCTGGGGGGTCAACAGCTGGTGAGAGGTGTTGGAAGGGGCAGTGATAAAGGGCGCATTGTCATTCTCATCCAGCACATTGATGGTGACACCAACATAAGCTGAGCGAGGTGGGACACCACCATCCACTGCCTTCAGCTGGAAGGTATAGGTGCTTTGATGCTCTCGATCAAAGCTCAGGCTGGAGAGGATGGTGCCCGTACCGTTTTGGATAACAAAGTCACCATTGTCCTGCTCCACCGTCAGCTGTACCCGGGCATTCTCCCCTTTGTCCCCATCAATGACAGTCACCATGCCCACTGGACTCAGCGCTGGCATGTTCTCCATCACCGAGAAGTTGTAGCCACTCAGCATAAACTTGGGGTCATTGTCATTGCAATCCAGAACATTGACAAGGACGGTGGCTGTGCCCTGCAGGCTGGGACTGCCTCGGTCAGCTGCCACCACTTTTAACTCATAACTGTCCCGCTGTTCCCGGTCAAGGGATGTCTTCACCCGGATCTCTCCAGTGTCAGGTGAGATGGTGAAGAGCCCCTTGGCAGCCGGCTCAGGCTCCAGAGAGTAAACCAGCTCGGCATTAGAGCCTGAGTCGGCATCGCTGGCAGTGACTTCAGCGACCACTTCACCCGGCTTGTTGTTTTCTGGGAAGGCGACCTCTGTGATGCTCTGTGTGAAGACAGGGGCATTGTCATTGACGTCCACCACCTGGACCTTGAGGGAGTTGGTGCTCGAGAGTGGGGGGTTGCCAGAATCCACAGCTACAATCTCTATGGTATAGTCTTTGACCTTCTCGTAGTCGAGCGGAGTGGTGGTCTGAAGGAAGTATTTCTTTTTGCTGTCACTTCCTGTCTCACTGGCCTGGCGTAGCTGGAAGGGTACATCATTTGCCACCACACAGGTGACAGCTGCATTCTCTCCCTCATCTCGGTCAGATACCTGCACCAAGGCCACTGCTGTCTCCTCTGCCACATCCTCTGAGATATTGGCCATCCCGTCTTGATGGGTCACCAGCCCTATGCCCCGGATCTCAATGGTGGGGGCATTGTCATTCATGTCCTTCACAGTCACTACCACTTGGGCACGGGCACTCTTGGGGTTGGTGCCTCGGTCCTTGGCGAGCACCGAGAAGCGCAGGGTACTTAGGTCCTCACGATCCACGGGGCCCTGCACAGTGATAAGTCCAGTGTTTCTGTCCAGTCGCAGGAGACGCCTCACCACCTCGGGTGCCTGGTGGAACGTGTAGTCAATCTCCGCGTTGGCACCTTGGTCTGAGTCGTTGGCCTTCACCTATAGGGTAGAAAAGGAAAACAAGGAAAACAGGGATGGGTTAGTCTGGGGATGGCAAAGTAAGGGACATGTGTGCTGCCTTGGCAATGAGCATGGCAGATACAATTTATCTAAAGTGACACCCTTTCCAAAAGCAGCACATGGACTGCCCTTTGCCCAAGCCTGACACTAGGGCACAGTACTGACCTCTTTCCCCGAGGAGGAAAGATGCAGCTGGCAAACCCTCAACAGTGTTACAAGTGACTAGTAGAGATGGGACAGGGCACAATTTAACTCCACTTACTGTTCCTGTGCTAGTGTGCCCCCAAGTATGGGGATGAGGATCCAGTTGGCAACTGGGGCAGCCTTTCCACTCAATTAAACTGGCCTTCAACCTATCTGAAGACCTGGAAAGGTATGAGGCACATATATAAGACATATATGTCTAATATGTGTGCGTGCACTTACATGTGTTCTGAGACTGGGATTACATGTTATTGTGTGAGAAGGCATGTGTTTATGCATGTGTGTGTCTGCTCATGAGTGGAGACCCACATGCCCACCTGGAGGCCACAGGTGAGGGGATTTCTTTTGAAAGCAGCCAGGCAGGGATCTGGGTCAGGAGCCTGCCAAGGCCACTGCTCTCTCAAACTGGGGAAACCTGTTTCAGCAGCTTCTTCCCTCCTGGTTGGCGCTGGCTAGGCACCAACTTGAGGAATCTGGGCGGCTGCGAGGGAGGGGTTGGTGGAGGCCACAGAGCCTGCTGGCAGCGGGCTGGGATCCCAGCATCAAACAATGAACTGTCTGTCCCTTTGCAGTGGGCACGCCCTCCCACGCCAACGCCGACGTACACTTGGCCCAAGTCTCTACAAACATGAGTGGTGATGGGGCAGTGGGAACCTGGTGGGAATGGCCATGAGGTACCACCGGTCAGGGAGACAGATGGTTGAAATTATGTCCCAGTCATGCAGAACGTGATGGCACTGGGGGTGGGGGAGCACGGTGGTAAATGGGGAGGACAGGACAGGTATAATTTGGCAGAGTCTCCAGGGAGCACAGCAAAAAAGTCCTGGGTTCAAATCCCAGATGCACCCAGTTCCCAAGTAATATGTGACCTTGGGCTAATTTCTCAACCACCACAAGCCTCAGTCTACAAGTGTATAAAATGGGATAATAATAGAATCTATTTCATGGGGCTGTGGTGAGAATTAAGTGAGATAATACTTGTAAAAATGTCTAACACTGCCTGGTATGTGGCAAGTGTTCCCTAAATAGCACTTATACCTCTTTTCTTTTTTTTTTTTAATAACATTTCTATTTCTTTTTTTTTTAATTTTTATTTATTTATGATAGTCACAGAGAGAGAGAGAGAGAGAGAGAGAGAGGCAGAGACACAGGCAGAGGGAGAAGCAGGCTCCATGCACCGGGAGCCCGATGTGGGATTTGATCCAGGGTCTCCAGGATCCCGCCCTGGGCCAAAGGCAGGAGCCAAACCGCTGCGCCACCCAGGGATCCCACTTATACCTCTTTTCATCCATCCAACCATCTGTCCAGTCTCTGAAAATCAGTGCTAACACAGTGCTAGGCACTGCATCTAGCGGAGTCTCAAACCACTGCTGGTCTCCTCTCTTTCCTGTTAGGAATAGGACTTCTTCACAGCGGAGACACCTGGGCAGAGGGCTTCCCAGCTATACCGGTCCCTGCTCACATCCTGTCAAAGCCAAACTCCATTTCTTCTCATCACCTGCCCTATCCTCATTCTCTCTCTCTGTACATACCTTTTCGCGATGATTCCCACTTCTCCCTGTCTCTAGACTGGTCACCCAGCTTCTTATCTATCTCTTACTGTCTTAGCTCCCTCTGTCTCTGTGACTCTTCATTTCTGTCCCTGTTTCCCTCCCAGTCTTGCTCAGCTCTTTCTGCCTCTTTCCAACCTTTCTTTTCTGCCCCTTCTCAAGTCCTGTCTCTGTCCCACTCTCCTGCTTCAGCCTCCTGGAATGGGGTGTAGCTGTTACACACACAGGCTTTGAAGCCAGACTACTGGATGTGGCCAGAGTGGGATGTGAACACATCAGCTGGGTGAGATCAGGCAAGTTTCCAAATCTCTGTGGGCTCAGTTTCCCATCGGTGAAATGGGGATAATGCTTACCTTGTACTGTGAGGATTACATGACATAATATGCATAATGTGTTCAGAACCGTGCCTGGCACCCAGGCTGTTATTATTCACCATCTCTGACTGTCTGTCTCCCTTTTATTCCTGAGTCTGTCTTCTATGTGTTCAAGTCCACCAGCCTCTAAAAAACTGCCTAAAACTCCTCCCCATGCCCCACTTCAATTTAAGGACATGGAATGAAGGGTTTCCCAGGACCATAACGGTGTACAGGGCAGGCTGATGCCTTCTCAGCTCTCTCACTTCAAAGACAGACAGCTTCAGCCCAGGGGGAAGGAGAAAGGAGCTGGGGCTGGCGGGAGGCCAGGGCTGAGATGACAGTGGGAGATACGCCCACCTGTCTGCAGGGACGCTTTCTTTGCTCCCTCCCAGGCCCTGGCCCCACCAAGCTGCCCAACCCCTGGGGCAGTTCCCATGGAGAAGGGTGCTGAGAACTTCAGCAGAGTTAACCGCCCCCCCCCGCACTGTGCCAGAGTACCCCATTCTCATGAGCACCCTGTGCCTAGGCAAGGAAGCTGGTGTACAGTCAGACATCTGAACACAGTTTTCTAGAACTCTGAGGACTCACTTGGTTAAAATAATCTCATTTGACTGTTAGGAAGAGGCAAAGAAAGGCTCTGTCCTCTAGCTCAGGAAAATCTCATCTGGTTGGGAAGATATTCTCATCTCTAGAGAGATTGTTCTTGTTCTAACTTGGCTCACCCGGCTGGAGGATAAGCCAAGCCATTTGACTTGGGAGGGGGTTTCTCTTCTCAGGAGCTTCTCCAACTTCGGTCAATTTTGGGGATGGGGGCATTGCTATTCATATGCTATGTCACTCTCACTGAGTAGCCTGATAGAGGAAAATTATATCACCTGCTGGGGTAGGAAGGTCTCACCAGATTGGGGCTGGGGAGAAGAGCTCTTACCACAGTATCCTGACAGTTCCAGAGAAGGGAAGTCTCGCCAGGTTGGGTTGGGCTCCCATTTCTAAAGGTGGGAACCCTGACAGACGGAGGGACCTCTCACCTGGATGACCGAGTGGCCTATGGGGCTGTTCTCAGACAGTTCAGCCTCGTAGGAGGGCCGTTCAAACTTGGGGGCGTTGTCATTGGTGTCAAGCACAGTGACTCGCAGCAGGGCACTGCTGGCACGTGGGGGGCTGCCACCATCCTGCACCTTGATGGTGAGGTCATAGGAATCCCAGCGCTCCCGGTCCAGGTTGCCCATCACGATGAGCTGTGGCTGCTTCCCCTCCTGGTCCTCTGCCACCTGAAGCCCAAATAGCTCCTGGGCCTCGGGCCCGGCCTGCAGCTCATAGGATGCCACACCGTTGGGGCCAGCATCACGGTCAGAGGCCACCGGGATGGGGAAGAGTGAGCCAATGTTGGTGTTCTCCGGGATGGGTAGCGTGATGACTGGTGAGGCAAAGTTGGGTGTGTTGTCATTGATGTCCTGTACCTCTATCTGGCCCTCTAACAGCCGGGGACTGCCATTCTGCACGAGGTCCGTAATAGACACCTCAAACTCCAGGATGCAAGGCTCACCAGGGAGCTGGTTCTGGCATTCACGCAGCCCCTCGCGGTCGATAGAGGTCTCAGTGGTGAAGATGTCTCCCGTCTTGCCATCCACTCGCAGGTATGGGGCGCCTACCTCTAGTTTGTACAAGTGGCCCACATCTGGAAAGCCATAGTCAGCTGCGAGGCTCCCAATGAGGGTGTTGGGTGGCTGTTCTTCCGGTACTTTGTACACCACCCGAGTGGCATGACCGGGGGATGCAGCCAGCAGAAGCAGCAGTGCCAGCAGCAACCGTTGCCCGCTGGGGCCTGGGCTGGGCTTCAGGGGCCCCATCCTGGCAGTACCTAGAATCAGGAGGGCTGCAAGGAAAAGAGGCAAAATAGGAGGTCAGCTGGGAAGAGGAACTTGGCGCTGAGGGTTGCCCAATCCAGGCCCTGACTCTCCCTCCCTCTGCTACGTACACACTATCCCATGAAGAGAGCTCAGCCCCAGCCCAGAACCCTGATCCCAGAACCCAGAATCCTGAGTTTCACCCACAGCTGGGTGTAACAGCAGTGTCTGCTCCAGCTGGAGGAGCAGGTAGGGGCCCCGAACAGGTCTAGAGCAGCTCCCGCCCATGGAACGCCCTGACCCTTCTGACACTCCCTCCTCCCTGCTCTCTATTCTGTGCTTTGCCCAACACCTCCTTCTCACCAGCATCCTGCCTTAGTCACCCATGGTAATTACCCTGATACTGAGATATGGAGAGACAGCAAGTAGAAGGGAAAGGCCTTAAGCACCCCTCACATACATGGTAAAAAAGAGACACAAGCTCCCCTAATATTCCCCAGCCCCCCACTGAGGGCCACTCAGGATGGTTAGAGGGAACAGAAAGACGTCGCGTTTCTCTTCCTTCTAAGAGGCCAGTCAGTATATGCATATGAGATATGACGTCAGATCTCTCTTTTCTGAAGATAATCACCCAGAGTGCCCAATGCCCCCACCACCAGCTTAAACTAGGCACCCATCAGGCCTGGAAACCAGCTAGAGTTGAAGAGCAGGAGTTAGCCACCTACCTCCCCCAAACACACATTGCCCCCAGCATAGCTCCCAGGACTCCTCCTCCTCCCTCTTTCCCCTGCTCCCACTAGGGGGAGGGAAGACACTGACAGTTGTGTGGAAAAAGAGTGTAGAGGTCAAGATTGGGGTCAAGGCTGTGGTCAGGGCTGACTAGCCCTGGAATTGGCATTGGGAGCTGCCCCGGCCTGTCCTTAGCAACTGCGAGCCCAACAGGTCTAACTGGGACAGAGCTGCCAATGACACTACCAGCTTTGTCCTGATCACTCCCCTCCAAGCTCTGCTTACAGTCTCTCAGTAAACATCTGGCTCCTATTTAACCCCTCTCCGTACAAACATCTGGCCCCTATTTCATACCTGGCCCCTCCCTCTTTGAATGGTCCAGTCCTATCTCTGACCTGCTTCTCCGTGCCCACCCCCAAATCCTTTCAATTGGAGCCCTGTATGCCATAGCCAACCATAAGCTGCAACCCCATCACCCCAATAACCCACTTCTGCCTATCGCCCCCTCCCCCCAGCTTTGAGGCTATGCATTTACAGACCCTAGCCACACCTGCTACTGTCCCAGTCTTGACCCCTTCCTCCTCTCCAACAAAACCATGGCCAGCCAAGTATTCTAATCCAAAGTCAGGCCCAGCAATTTCAGCAGAGGGCTCAGGATCGCTTTCTTTTCCCCACCTCCCCACTTGCACCTGAAATACCTGCCTCCCACCTTGAAATCCTAGCTATCCTTGTCATAGACCACACCTACCCCACTTAAGGCACTCCCCCCACCCCCGGCCCCTCCAAGCCTTCCCAGGCCTCTCCAGCCCATGGTGACCTCTCCTTTCTCCAACTCACAGCCACTATTGTCTGCCCCAATCCGGAGGCAATGAATCACTGAGCTACCTTGGACCCCGCCCGCCGGACTGTGTTGTTCAACCCCAGTACTATGTACCTATTCCTGTGTTCTCTGGCTCTCCTGGCAAACGCCAGACTTCCTGAAGGTAGGGCCAGACTCCCTACCCTCATTCCCTTGCCTCAACCTATGCACAAAGCTGGCCACCACGCATTCGACAAACGTTTACTGTGCACTTACAATGTGCTAGGCTCTGTTCTGGGCACTGGGACACAGCGGCATCCAAGATTGACTCAATCTGCTATCCTGGAGCTCACAACAGTTCTAACTCAATGACTATTTGTCATTTCTCTTTGGTTGTAGTCATTTGGCACATGTAAGGAATCAGGGTGGAGAAGACATCAGACAGTCTGAGGAGAACCCCATCTGTCCATTTCCTGGCTGCTGAGCAGGAGGAAATGATTTAGAGCCTCAGTTTCCTTATCTGGAAAATGGGAATAACACCACCTAAATGTCCTAGGAAGTTTGAGATCATGTGGGCTAAATGCCTAGCACACAATAAGTACTCAACAAATGCTCCCTCAAAGTACTTACAACTGTAGTTATGTAGCCATTGGGGAAATAATTTGTCAATTGTCTTTGTCGAGACTGAGCAGAGAACAGGAGAGCCTCTGTTTTGTTTGTTCCTACAACCTCAGGACCCTGCCCTGGATCTGGCACACAGTAGGCACTCAGTAAGAGCCTCTGAATAACTATTTTAGTTCCTAGAGTTAGCCTATCCTAGCACTTTCTGGGTGGTCACTGCTTATTCCCTTGCCCAATTCCATTACTCTATCAAAGAACCTACTGGGGTCAAATTTAATCATCTGTTCAGGTCCATAAGCTCTCAGCAAATGCTCATTGAATGCAGATTCCTTACACTGAGTCAAACACTTTGCCTCTTTCAAACACTTCGCCTCTTTCACGTAGCATTTCTAAACCACACCTCCTCCCTGGTCACTCCTTGGCAGTAAAGTACTCAACGTATATGAGGCTGTTATCAGATTAGTGCTTGTTCCTAGTTGCAATCTTAATCACTTTAAAGGAAGGCGGAATTTAGCTAATGCTTCTTCTGGATCCACCCTCCAGCCACTTTCCATCTACCGACGTGGACCAGGCACAAGGCTCGTTTTACTTTCAAGCTCCCAACCCAAACACACTCCCAGAGGACTGTCTCCAAAGAACCTCATTCCTTTCTGGGTACCTTAGCCTGCCTCCCCCCCCCCACCCTTGGGCACACATACAGCGGATCATCCTGCACACCAATTCCTTGCATAAGTCTTGGCAGGGGGGGTTATGGGAATGACTCTAAACGTGACACAGAAGGAGAAATACGGCAGTGACTGTTTGCCTCACTTAAGTCTCTCCAGAACAGGGGTTCTAAACCTTTTTAGATCACAGTCCTCTTTATGAATTTTATGAAACTATTGTACAGGTTTTTCTAAGAAAAATGAATGCTCACAAATTTTGGCTATAAATTCAGAGATCTGTTGTCTGACAGAGTCAGGGTGACTTTGATTTGTAGCAGCTCTGAAGTGCTACAGAGTAAGCCCTTCCTTCCCCCTCTCAGGGTCACAACCCTGGGCTCTAACCCCTCAGGCCTACCAGGCAACACAGACACTGTAAGACCCTCACCCCACCCCCACACATTCTTTTTCTGTCTCACGCATTCACCCTGTCACCCTTAGGAGATCCCTTATCTCCAACCATCAGAGTCAGAAAAGGATTATGGTATACAACTTCTGAGTTGGAAAGAGAACCACAGAAATATCTAAAGCCAGGAAGGTATGGGGGAAAAGGATGTTTCTGGGAGGTAGGAATTTGGGGAACATGGGTTTGGAGGGGTGGCTACTCAGAGAGAGGGCAAGAGTTGAAGAAGGTTTAAGGCCCATGAAGCATCTGGGAAGTTCCTTTAAAATGAGTATTATCAGCAACCCCCACCAGGAATTCTGATTCTGGGGGAGGGACTCGCAGAATCCTCCAGGCAATAGAGTGGAGGCAACAGGATGCACCATGAGGGAACTATGATCTCTGAGATGTACTAGGTCCTTGGATTTAAGAAAGAAATGCAAATTCTTCTGCCACCTTTACCACCATCATCGCTGTCATCATCATCATCATCATCCCAGCCAACATGCTCCATTTACATACATTATCCCATCTAATCCTCCCCACCCTCTGAAACAGGTACTTTATTATCACACCACTCTCCATTGTACAGATGATAAAATTGAGGCTCAGAAAGAATCACGAACTGTCTCAGGTCACGGGAGTAGTAAGCAGAGTCAAGATTTGAGAAATAAGAATGCCTCTTCACATCCATAGGGCTAGGGGAAAGGCTGGATGCAGGGGCAAGGAAAATCAACAGAAATCACAGAAGATAGAATATGTTGGCTGAGTAGTGACCCCCACCCCCACCCTGGGCTGCCAAACTTGCCAGGCAAGGAAAGAAAGAAAGAAGGCTTGGGGTTCAAGGACTGAAAAACCCCAAGCCTCCCAGCCTGTAGCTGTCTTCCCCCTATCCCCACCTCCAGAGGTCCTAGGGATGCAGGGACAGAGTCAGAGGAGCCAGGAGCAGCAGTGAGGCAGCCGTTTCTCATCCCTGCCCCCACCATCCCTGAACTTTGCCCAGGTGGTTGGTTATTGAGTCATTAGTTCCAGGGGACAGCTTTTGAAGTGATTGGTGTTTTATCTGCCCTTGCCCAGGCCCTGGCTGCCTTCCTGGCAAGGGTGTCCCCACCTCTGCCCAGTGACATAGGCACCCAGGACCCTGAGAAGCAGAGCTGCAATATACACAGTGACTCATTCTTCTCAGGCCTGAGGAGAGCAGTGAGGTATGAGGGAACAGAGTCCAGGGAAAGCCAATCTGTGTCAACATGTTGGGGGGTGGGGAGGATAGCAATGAGGGTTCACCTGGAACCTTTATTTCCAGCGCCCCTGGGAGACCAGGGCCCACTTTCTGCCGAATGCTAAAACGCCCAGAGGCAGCCATCAGTGTCCCAGTGACCAAGTCAGCTGTGACCCCCGACACTTACCCCTGCACTGTTACACAACAACCACTGCCACCAGGGGCACACAGATCAAAGGACAAAGCCAACCTCTGAGAGAGAGAGAGAGAGAGAGAGAGAGAGAAGGGTAAGCCTTAGCAGGGCTGTGTGGGGTGGAGCTGTTCAGAGGCTTCCCACAGTGAACAAGTGCACAGCCCTCAGCTCCTCTCCCCTCTCTTTCACAGCCCTCTATTAGCCTCTGCAGGGCTTCCAGGCACCTGCATTCTTGAGTCAGATTGTCGGGGTTCAAACCCTTGCTCCACCACTTCCTAGCCATGTGACCTCGGCCAGGTGACTTCACCTTTCTGAACCTATCTGAACCTATTTCCATATTGTGAAATGGAAATAATAAATCTTGCCTCTTGGAAGTTATTTGGGAAATGAGATCTGTTGCATTAAAATCTATTATACTGTAAAGGATATATATATATATATATATATATATATATATATATATATAATTGAATAGATCATTTTATTTCCAGCACCAGGCACACAGTAGGTACTCACTGGCTCAGTAAATAAATGAACCCATCTCCTGCTAGTTGGGAAGACCTATGAAGACAAGTTTGGTGTTTATCTTGCCACTATACTGCATCCTCAACCACCCACTATGGGCCCTGGCAGATAAAGATAGCAGGTGCTCAATACATTGTTGAAAGAATCTCACTCTGCAGCACCAGCTACCCTTGTTCACAGGAGGGGCAGCCCTAACCATAGGAGAAGGGTCTCCTCCATCTCTGACCCCCATCCCAAGGCCCTCTCCTGGTGCTTCCACCCCTTTTCTCCCAGCAGTGAACTCACCATCTCTCTCTCTAGCCCAGATCCCCTGACCAAGTAGCCACAGCAGCAGCCCCTCTGCTGGCAAAATGCCAGACCAGCAAGACATCCTCTTCCAGCTGAAGTCCCTCTCTGAACCGGGTTAGCAGAGAGAGGGGAAACAACGCCGCTAGAACTGAAACTACATCTCTTCCCCTACCACACTACCCCTGCCTATCTCTGGAGGCCCTTCTGGGCCCTGACCCCTGATTCCACTCCATGCCCTGGTCTAGTTGTAAGCACAGATTTCAATTCTCCTAGACCTCCACATCAAGAAAGTAGCCCCCATCTCCAGACTGTCACAAACACCTGAGCGCGCTCTTTCTTGGCAGCTACCGAAGGTTGGCCCAGAGCGGGGAATGAAAGGCTCCCTCGGTCTTCCGATGTCCCGGACTCCGTCGCCGCCGGGGCAGCCCCGTCTACACCGCTGCGGTCACCGGGCGCTGCCCCGCACACAACCGGAGCGCGGGCGTCTCCTCCCAGAGGACGCAGCTGTGTTGGGGGCGGTTGGGGGTGGGGTGGGGACGGCTGTTCCTCCACCATCCTCGGACTCGGGCGGCCCCACCCCCACCCCAGCGACACGGGGCCTTCGGGAGCTCAAGGCGAGGCGGGGGCCCCTTGCGCCCCCTGCCCGAGGGGCCGCCGCGGGGAATCTCTACTCCTCCGCACCTCGGGCCTCTGCCTGGGGTCCCCCGCCAGCCGGCGTCGGGGGGAGGCGAACAGCGGGCGCCGGGAGGGGGCGGGGAGGGAGCCGGCGCCGGAATCACAAAGCGCGGCGAGCCGGGCCGGGTGGGGACTTTCTCCCGAAACGGACCCTCTCACGGCAAGTGGAAACGGGTCTTTGCCCTGCGCTCAATCCTCAAAGACCTCAACGCTGCACCGACTATTTCCAGCAGGAAGAAACCGTCGCCAATCACCGCCGGGGAAACTGAGGCCAGAAGTCTGGGCTCCCGAGGGTAGCCGAGTCCATCTTGCCTACCAGTTTCGCTCCTGCGCGAGCCGCGATCTCCCTTCGGGCCCCAGGGTCTTGCCCGCGCGTACTGCTCCGGCCTGCAGCCCGCAGCCGGCAGAGGGGGCGTCCAGGTGTGAGAGGGACACAGGTGTGCGAGACCCAGGTGTGCTGGGGACCCAGGTGGCTCGCAGAACGCAGCTAAATGGCCCGAAGAGGGTCGCAAACACTGCCCCAGCCTTGCACCCTCTGCAAAGGGACCTAGGGCCTTGAAGCCCGGGGGGAGCCGGGATGGCGCGGCCTGCCAGTCCAGCCTGTTCCGGGAATACCCGGCCGGCCGGCCCGGAGTGGGGGCGGGGAGGCGCAGGCGGGGAAGCCGGTCTGGGCAGCCCCCAGGGTTCCCGGGTGCTGATATTCACAATAACAATGTCGTGATTAAGATGAAGGGGCGCCAGGGCCTCGCCGACAGCCCCGCGGCTTCCCAGGACGGAATCCGGCCTCCGGCCTCCGAGGGAGAGAGACTGAGCGTGTGTGTTTGTGTGTATAGGCTGCAAGGTGTAATGTGACACTGTTGGTGTAAGGTGTGTGTGAAACCCTGTGTTAAGATGCGTGAAGCCGTGGATTCTGGGTTTGCACCCGTGAGGCGCCGCTGTAGATTCTACTTTCTGTGTTAGGGTGTGTGCTGTCAAGGCGTGTGCTGAGACACCGGGGTTGTGTTTATGTGGGTGCAGTGGAGGAGGGGAAGAGAGACCTGTGTTGTGTATCTATGTTCTGGCCAAGGAGTGGGTAACATAATTGATATTAGGGTGTGTTCCTTAAAGGAATATGTATGTGATGTGCTAGGTTAGGTTTTGAGTGTTCGTCAGGCGCACTGTGTCCGTGACACTCATACACGAGGGCACGGGATTGTGTGTGTCCATGTCGCCGAATGTCACACCGGGTTGTGTCCTGGTGCTCTCTTAGGGCCGTGGGTTGTGTGTCCGTGCTGCTGAGCGTGCAGAGGCTGAAGCGGATTCTGAGCTAGCGACGGGGCCCCAGTGGGCGCTGGTGTGCGGGAGGTATGTCGGTGTGCACATATGTACGGATGTATGTAGCGTGTACGTATGTCGGTGGTCCGGCCCTCCGCGTGCCCGCGGGGAGCTGGAAGCGCCCGAGGGAGCGGAGCTGGTCGCCCAACAAGTGTGTGTGTGTGTGTGTGTGTGTGTGTGTGTGTGTGTGTGAGGGTCCTCGCCTGCTTCGTCCTCCGGGAGCCCCCTCCCCCTCAAACTGGGGACTGCGCGCCTCCCCCAACCACCTCCATTCGGCGCGCTCCTGGAGTCCCCCCATTCCCCGCGGCTCCAAACGCGCAGGGGTGCGGGACGCAGGGGCACAGGTCCGGTTCAGCACCCCTCTCCTCGCTCCGCGCTCGCCGCGGACTTCGCTTCGGAGGCCGGAGTGTCCCGGCCTCAACGCCCGGGTCGGGGCTCCCAGCCGCCCCCGCCTCAGCCCCGGCGCGCAGAGCACCGCCCGGGCCCCCCTGGCCTCGCGCCGCTGAGCACCCCTCCCGCAGCTCCCGCCGGCTATGGCCGCTCCCGACCGGGAGCCGCCGCCGCCTCCACCGCCACCGGATGCTTACCCGCCTCGGGGCAGCGCGGGCCGCCGGCCCCGCTGTCCATGAGCCGCCACCGGCCCCGGCCCGGGCTGCGGCTCGCACCGCGGGGGCTGGCGCTGCGGTTCAGGCTCCGGCTCCGGCTGGCTCCGGGCACGGCAGCCCCGGCGGCTTCGCGTCCGCGCCGCGCTCCCGCTGCCCGAATGTGTGAGGCGGCGGCGGCGGCGGCGGCGGCGGCAGCGGCGGCGGCGGCGGCGGCGGCGGAGCCAGCAGCGAGCGGAGCGCACAGCCCGGCCCGCCCCCTCCCTCCCCCTCCCTCCCGGCCCGCCCGCCCGCCTCCCGCCCGCCTCCCCGCCCTCCCCCCCCCCGGCCGGGAGGTGGAGCTCGGGACCGTTCTGGTCCCTCTGGGAGGGGACCCCGAGCGCCGCTCCCCAAAGCCACGACCCCCCCTCCGCTATCTCCTCACTACCCGGGACCCGAATACACAGCGCGTCCCCCTCCCCGGCTCTTCGCCGTGCCGAATCCCACCCGAGCCCCCAGCTGGGACCTCCTGCATTCCGCTCCCAACCTCGCTCAACACCTGTCCCCTACCCCGCCTCCCGGGAAGCCGGGGCAGGGGAAATGTTTTCCCCAGTGCCTTCTTCCCTGGAGGGCATCTGCTTCTCCACGTCCGCCTTCTTCCCACGCAGACCCCCGGAGGACCCGGCGTGGCCCTCCCTCCTCGCTGCGCTCCGGGGAAGTCCGCCCCTCCCCCTCCGGCCGAAGCCGCAGAGCGGTCAGCCCTGGTGGCCGCAGCACGCCGTGGGGGTGGGGCTATGGAGGGGACCTTGGGAGGAGGAGGGGAAGGGGACCCGAGGGCTCTTCTAGAATGAAGATGGGGGGAATGTACGAGAGAGAGAATGAGGTGACACTCCAGGGCTCAGGCTTTTCGAGGGTCCCCCCGTCACCTGCCCCCAGGGTGGGATGGAGCTGTGGCCTCCCATATTTACCGGTGACATACGCACATTCACGGACTCACACGGGCCCCTGCCCCACGAGGCCGCGCAGTGTCACGGCCTGTGTCACACGCCCTCACAGTGCCACACGCTCCCTGTCACACTCACACTCACCGAGTCACACACGGTCTCACACGCAGTGTCTCACACGCTCGGATTCTGTTCTCCCGCTCAGCTCTGGCTCTCTGGCTCCATCTAGAGGCCTCTGAGCGGCTTGGGAACTCCCTCGCCGGCGCTCAGGGTTTGGTAGCCCAGGCACCAAAGCGCTCCACTTCAATAGGACCTCCTGCTTTTTGCCACATACAGGCCTAGCCAGGGTGTTCCACGTCCGAAAAATGAGGAAGGCTATCCCCGGCAAGGCCTGGCACGGGGTGTGGAAAGGCCTTTTATGGGATGACTGGTGGCTGTGCCTCTATTTGCCGTAGCCTCGTAGCCTCGGCTCCTTCCTGTCCTCCCAGGTTTCTCCATCCCTGCTGCTCTTTTATTCCCTCTTTCCTCTTCCTCCCCTCCCCCCCACCTCTCTGTGGTACACTTTTCAGGGTAAGGTGGGATCTCTGGCCACCTAAGGGGCAAGCAAGGGCTGCCCAAGTTCTCCTGCAGAGCAGCTTCCCCCAACCAGCCTACCTTTCTGGGCTGGGCCCTGTTCTAGTCCCTACTCCCAGCCCTCAACCCCAGGAGCCCAGGTGGGTGGGCTCTGGATGGGAGATGCGGTGAGCTAGTGAAAGGAAAATCTGTCTTGTAGGTGGCTTCTCTATCTCTGTCCCCTGCAAAACTCACACTCTTCTCATCATTGAGCACAGCTCCAAGGAAGAAATCAGTGGTCCGGAGAGAAGAAATCTTCCACAGAGGAGCTGCCCCATCCTCCCTGCCCCCAGCATGTGCCCACTGCCCACGACAGCAAACCCTCCCCAGTCGGCTTGCTTGGAGCCATTCAAAGGGTCCTCTGTTCTCATTCCTTGCTCAGGGTTGAACAAGATAGGCAGCCGCAGAGCTGGGCAGGAAATGCTAATTTCCCAGATGTTCCCCTCCATCCTCCCTGCTCCACCACCATCAAACCCAAATCCTGCACCAAGTGGCAGGAGCAGAACTGGGCCAGAGCAACCCAGGATGTGCCTACTCCTCTCCCTGCTCCCCATCCCCTCCTACCCCAGCTGCACAGCTGGGCTCTGGTGGGGGGGGGGGGCTGAGCCTGGGGAAATGCAGATATGAGAATGGGTACTCTCCCCCAGAAAGGAAGGTAGGCAAAGGACAGGGACTAGGAGCTGGCATCTGAAGAGATAAACCAGGCTCCTGGCTTCATACCAAACTGGGACCTGGCTGGCCAGTGGAGCACCGGGAGGCTCCCAAAACTGATGGTGCCTGAGATTCCAGCTGAGACTGTACCAGGGACTGGAGACTGGGGGATGCTGTGTGTGGAAGTGGTTGGTATTCTTGTGGTTTAAGGCCCTTGCTGTGATATGCTTGTACCTCGGATGGGCTATGGGTAAGAGGACTAGGGTTCTGTAGGGCCTGGCACTGTAACACAAAGGTTGTTTCTGATGGCAGCTCAAATGCTGTTGCAGTGCTATGCTGCTGATGTGCATAGGCTACAGCCAGAACAATAACCAGATTACCAAAGAGTCTGTTGCCAAGCCGTGTGTGTGTGTGTGTGTGTGTGTGTGTGTGTTCATGTGTGCATTTTGGCAGGAGGGCTGTAACTGAAATGCCATTGGGCCTGGAGCTGTAGGTGAAAGGCTGGCACACCTGAGAGTGGCTATATAGCAAAGAAGCAGTTCTCTGATAATATGACGTAGGTCGAGCTGTAGCTGGATCCATGGCCTAGGTCCTAGGAGATGAGAGGCTGTTGCTAGGAGCCTGTACCTGGGAGGAAGTCTGTTACCTGGGATAAGAGCAAAGCTACTGTTGTGTATATGACTGTAGCTGGGCTGCTATTGGTCCTGAAGCTATAGCTGTATGACTGCATATCAGGGATTGGCTATAGCTAGGATGCTGTTGCCCAGGCTTGTGGCTGTGCTGTTACTGTGTGCAGGATTCTAGCTGGGATTCTGTTATGCCTGCAGCCATAGCTCTGAAGCTCCAGTGTAGCTGGGAGGCCATTTCCTAGTGATATAGCTGGACTACTGTAGTGTGGGGGCTGTAGCCCAGGCTCTGTTGCCTGGGAGATGAGAAGCTGTTTCCCAGGATGCTGTTCTGGGAGGCAGCATGCACCCTGAGATGGGGCTGATCTGCTGTTGTGCTTGGGATGGTTCGGAGTGTCTGTTGTTGCGCTTGTGGCTGGCTGGGTGGGGGAAGGCAAGCCAGTTCTGCCTTGAGGTCTGGGAGATGCCAGGAGCCTGAGGCTGGGCGGGGGCTGCCACTCTGGGGAGGCTTCAGCAGCTGCTCTGCTGTGGAGCTGGGAAGCCTGTTTTCATTACTGTTTTAACTCTTTTTTTAACCTTGTTTTTCTCTCGGCTGCACTTTCGCTCACTCATTAATTTTGGTATTTTTCTCACGGTGCCTCAGCCCCTGTCACGGCTGCCATGGCAACAGGAGGCAGTGTGCATAGTGCCAAAATATCTGATCAAAAAATAACCAAAATAAGCAAACACCAAAACGGCTGTGCTAGGGGCGATGGCCAAGAGAGAGCCCATGGCTCAGGTCCAGGAAACCCAAGGCTCCCAAAGGACCCCTTTCACCACCCCCTCTTCTTCCTCGGAGAAGCTTTACTGAAACTCCTTATAACCTGGAAGGCCCCTTCCCAAGAGAACCCCACAACACATTCTCCCAGGATTCTGATACTTCCAGTGGTCCCTCCCCAACAGGCAGCTTTGCCTGAGCTGGGAGTATGGGGAGGCTGTGAGAGCTTGGGCTCTCTTCCCAGGAGCTGACAGTCAAATACCTAAAAAGTGGCCTCTAAGAAATGGGCCCTAAGGGCCACACACATCCACACCCACTGACCCACCCTTTTCCTGGGCCCTCCTTCCTTAGGCTTCTTTTGCCTTCTCTGCTCCCATCCCCTACTTGGCCACATCTACTTTCTTCCCTTCATGCCCCAGCATCCTGACAGGATGGATGGAGAGGAGAGAGCTACAGCCTTCAGGCCTGCAGCCTTAGTAGAGATCCCAGGGAGAGATGCCACAAAAGTATCTGACTCTTATAGGTCCTCTGGCCACCTCGAGGTCCAGCTGCCTAGAGGTAATTCCTGAACAGCCCTGAGCACCCACACCCCTCCAATTTCCACTCCTCTTTCCTGGCAGCCTTCTCATTTTCTGGGGAGCCTGCTTCTCTCAAGTTAACATGTCCCCAGGAGAGGTAAAATGATAGAGCTGCATAGGAAATAGCAAAGGGCAAAGGTCTTGGTATTACCTGTCTCCTTTCCCTCATCACCCACTCACCATTCACTTCCCAGCAGTTATATATCGGGCTACTCTTCTTGATATTCTCTCCCCCAACAGTGATAGTTTGATTTCCAACAGGTCTCTGTCCCTACCTGGGAATAGCTAGGCCTCACCTTGTGCTCCTTACTTTCAATTCCTATCCCTGCTGCCCCACTGCCCGCCCCCTGCCCCCACTCCCAGCAGTACTGGCCTTGCCCTCCTAGCAGAGCCATCCTGGGCCTGTTGCCATAGAAACTGGGTAGTCTGCACAGTGTGAGAAGGGGAGGGGAGACAGGAGCAGGGAGGAGGGACCAGACCCTAGGGCCAGTCCTAGGAGAAGGCATATGGGCACTGAGAGAAGGGGGCAAGCAGCCCTGTCCAAAGGAAGGGTGGGACCCTGATTTGGGAAGGAGAACAAGGAGACAGCAAAAGCTTGGCAGGTTCTGTACCCATGCAGCTTGCTCTGCTGCCTCCTGAGGAAGGGACACTCAACTGTGTCCTCCCCTGGCAGGGGAATGGACAGTCCTCTCTCCCCAAACCTTAAAATCCTTCTTTAACAAGAACTGCCTGGTCCAGGATGAAACTCTTTTCCAGAGCCACCACTCTCTTTAACAGGGACTTAGGACACCTTCCCTCCTCTAAGAGCTTCACACTAGCTCAAGCCTCGTGGCTCCAAGCTCTGGAGCCTGAGCAGCCCCAGGACCAGTGGCCGCTGCTGACCCCGTGGCGTGCAGTTCTCAAAGGCCCCATTCATCTCTGGGGGCTGAAGGCGCCATTGTCCCCGGCTGGGGGGTGGTGGGGGCAGTGGGGGGTCTCGACTCAGAAGGAAGGAATGTGTCTGGAGAAGTTGCCCCCAGGGCTCCAGTCCCCAGATCGCCACCAGATCTCCATCAGGACCCCTTCACGACCCCAAGCCCTTTCCCCCATGGGCTCCCAGCCGCCTTCCTGCGGTCTTCACAGAGTGGGAACTGCCCCACCCCTCCTGCTCTCTTCCAGAAACCTTTTCCAAGGCTGGGAGCTGTCCAGCACCTCGGGTCCTGACGGGCCTCAGATTCGCCTTGATCAGAAAAGAGGGTGCTCAGGGCCCTGTGGGCTTGAGAGCTCTCCTCCACCCCTACCAAGACCACAAACCACACCTGGCCTTGGGTACAGCTCTGGACATGGGAATCCATAAGTGCTGAGAACTGACCTGAGGAGCAACTGATGCCTGCCCTATCTTAGCAGAATTGAAGGGTTAAGCACCACCAGGCCACTCCCCTGGAATTCTGTCTCCAACTGGGGCAAAAGAAATAACCATGAGAGGTCAGGCCCTGCCTCTCCCTGCCCCCCAGTCTCTCCCTAAGCCTCTGTTTCAGTTTTCCTCCCGCTGTCTCCCTCCTCCTCTCTTTCCCTCCCTGCTGGGCTGGGGGCTGCTGAATTATCATTTCTCAGCTCTGCTAATGTGCTCCCTGCTGCGGGGAGGGATCATAATTCTGGGAGATGATTAAGTTTCAAATTGTTTTTCTTTGTGTTGTGTAGATGAGGTTTTAATATGGTCCCTCCCCAGACAGGGGCCTGGACTGGCCCCAGCCGCCTGCCCCCATCTCCTCTCTTATAGACCAGGTCTGGGACTATGTCCTTTGGGGTCCCCGCTAAACTTTTGTCCAGGGGGTGATGGGGGCACCATTGTACCCTCGACTCAAAGGGGAATAGATACGATATAGTGGTGAGGAACGCTGGTTTTGAAGTCAGACAAATTAGAATTCAAATCCTAACTCTGCCACTTACTACCACCGTTATCTTGGATGAGTTACCTAAACTATCTGAGCCTCAGTTTCTTCATCTACTAATTGGGGATAATTTAATAGCTGCCTCATAGAGTACTTGTGTGGATTTAGATGATGCATGTAAGTGCTTAGCAGAGTGCTTGGCTCATGGTAAAATTTAGTAAATCTTAGTGGTTATTAATATACACATACCCCACCTGTGTGATCCTGCCTCCCTCATCCTCCTTAATTTTGTTCTTCAGTTCAGTAAATGTCTATCTAATGCCTAATATTTTCCAGGCCACTGTGCAATAGAGATGAAGTTATCTAGGTGTGAGGAGGTTAGTCTGCCTACTTATCTTCCCTAAAACACCCCTTCATTCACCTCATTCCCTCCTTTACAATTTAAATTCACTCTCATTATACCCTCCCACCTACTTCTAGCTCTTCCTTCATTATTCCCACTCAATTCTTCCTTCTTTCACTGCAGTCTTATTACCTCACCTTGATTCTTATCCTCCTAACACACATTCATCTTTCACCTTTTACATCATTCTTAATCCCTTTTGGGGCCATCATAGGAAATAAAGGGGTTGAATTTTCAAATGGGGAAAGAGAATCCTGAGTTATATTCTGTATGTGTGTGTGTGTGTGTGTGCATGTGTGTCTAAGGGTCACACATCACACATGAGTTCACATTCAGCAGTGAGTCTAGAGCAGACTTGTTAAGTGTCATATTTGAACTGCTTATTTGCTTGTCTATCCTCTATGTATAAGCCATACAACCCTTGAAATAGAAGTCTATTTCTTAAACAAACTGAGGGTTAGGAAACCTGGGTGGTTCAGTCAGTTAAGCATCTGCCTTCAGCTCGGGTCATGACCTCAGGGTCCTGGGCTCCAGCCCCAAGTCATCTCCCTGTTCCTCAGGGAGCCTGCTTCTCCCTGTCCCTCTGCCTGCTGCTCCCCTTGCTTGTGCGCTCTCTCTCTCTCTCTCTCTCTCTCTCTGTCAAATAAATAAATAAAATATTTTAGAAAACAAAACAAAAAACCAAACAGGGTTGATGGAAGGAAGGTGGGTGGGAGGATGGGGTAATTTGGTGGTGGGCATTAACGAGGGCACATGATGTGACAAGCACCGGGTATTATATTCAACTGATAAATCACTGCACACTACATCTGGATCTAGATATGTACTTTATGTTGGCTAATTGAATTTAAATTAAGAAAAAAAGAAGTCTATTTCTTTTTTTTTTTTAAGAAGTCTATTTCTTTACCTACCTTCCTTCCTGCTCTGCCCTGCCTCTATCTTTATTACACTCTGAATGGGAAAGCCTGCTGTTTGTCAGTAAGAAAAGCTGATTTATGATAATGTATTTTTGTCTCTGCTTAACTGGCTTTCTACCCTTCACCATACTGGCTTTTTTTGCCCAGTTTTTCCAAGATGTCATTTCACGACTCTTTGAGGGCTTCGTTCAGTGTAAAAACAGAAACTACTCTCTGTATTTTAAACTGAAAGAAAATTAATATAAGGAATTCAATGCTTGCAAAAACATTGAAAACACTTGTGGAATAGACTCCCAGTAACTGTACCAAGAAAGCTAATGCCAGGAGAGCTATATATGTATGCCATGATCAGAAAGATGGGACTCATCATGCCACCATTGAAACAACTAAAAGAACACATTGCCAGAGATTTGCCATCTAGGAATTAGAAGAGACAGGAAATTGGAATGGCTGTTACAGGAGAACCCCATGTCTACAGGATCCTGCTTGCCAGCAGAAAGCCCAAAATAGCAGAAAGAAGGCCTCTTCCTCCTTTTTGTCTTCCAGTCACACAAGTGCACTTAACTGCAAAGGAGTCAGGGAAATGTATTCTAGCTTTCTGGTAGTCTCTGTAACACAGTAGAAGAAAGTAGAATTCAGGATGCATGCCAGTTGACCATATTCAAACTAAGTTGGACTCTGCCCTTTAGAAGTTCACAAACTAGAGGAGATAACACCAGGATCAATGCAGATTGAAAGGATAAGCCAGAAAGTTTCTGTGATGGACCAAACTTCAGCCTCATGAGGTCTGGGACCTTAGCAGTAAACTGATTCCAGACCTAATTTGGACTGTGGAGCTCAGACTCTGCTAATCGCTGGAGGAATAAAGCTGAGGGCAGTGTACTAAGGAGAGGGGAAGAGACGATGACCCATTTGTCCAAGACAGTTCTCATTTCTAGCAAAGGGCTATACATGGTAATCTAGGGCCCTGGGCACAGTCCCAAGAAAGCAAGGCCCATGTTCAGTGGCAGCTTTGCCCACACATTGATTGGTTTTGGTTTATGTGGCCTTATGTGGCTCACCTGTCACCTGCTTCAAGACCATCATTCTAAAATGATGCCACCAGGATCACCACTGGAAGAAGAAAAGCATGGAGGGAAAAGACTAGAGTGGGCCCATCTCTCCAGCAGGTGTACCTGTGCCCAGGAGTGTTTTACTGGGCAATTCTGAGGAACTGACACCTTCCAGCTGTCTATATCTTCTTCCTCCTACAATTCCAGATGTTTTGGCATCTCTCCTCTTCTATGACTCCAGGAATCAGGTCCAGGTTCTAAGGCAAGGAAATAATGGCGGCCTCCAAAATCCCCAATAAATCACAAGTCCAAAAATGCCTTCAGTTTATATCTACTAAGTGAGTTTAAAGGTTTAGGTGTAAGGAGTAGACTGGCATTTCCATATGGCCTTAAAGTGGAAGGTAACACATGCTGGTGGGTAAAGGCGTGTCCTCAAGAGTCCTGTCCTGAATTAGCCACTTACTAATTGTATGACCTTGGGCCAATGATTTAATCTCTCTGAGCTTGTTCCCTTTCTGTAAAATGGGAATAATGAGTACTTATCTCATAAGATGGTCGGATAATTAATTGAAATAATAACACATAAATATGCATAAAGTGCTTAGCCCAATGCCTAGCATGTACTTAACTTTGAATAAATGGTAGCTGGTAGTATTTTTTTTTAAGATTTTATTTAGTTATTCATGAAAGTCACAGAGAAAGAGAGAGAGAGAGAGAGAGTGGCAGAGACACAGGCAGAAGGAGAAGCAGGCTCCACACAGGGAGCCCGATGTGGGACTCGATCCCTGGACCCCAGGATCACGCCCTGGGCCAAAGACAGGCGCTAAACCACTGAGGCACCCAGGGATCCCCCATATTTTTATTATTTCTATCAATATCATATGTTCTGAGCGACAAAAATCTTCCATCTTAATAATCAGGAAATATATAGAAGAGGAGATTCTTGGAGTGCCTGGCTGGCTTAGTCAGAGGAGGATCTAGCTCTTGGTCTCAGAGTTGTGAGTTCAAGCCCCACATTCAGTGTAGAGATTATTTAAATACGTAAAAACTTAAAGAGAGAGAGAGAGATTTCCTTATGCAAAGCTTTCTCCAGAAATATGAGCTCTTAGTCACATTCTAGAAAAATGGGGAAGCAGATAGGCCAGGATGCAAGCCTGTTGCCTCCAGCTGAGCAGTCTGTCACCTTCAATCCTAATGCTGTCCCTGTGTGGTTCCAGTGGGCATCTTAACATGGCCCAGGAGGAGGGGAACATGGTGTCACTTGGGCAAGTGAGGAAGGGAGAGACTGGTGATGTTCAGAGGCCCAAGATCAAAGCAGTTTGGAACATCTGGTCTGAACTTTTTTGCTCCTTTTTCTGCTCTGCTCTCCTTTCTCCAAATTTTCCAGCTACATTTCAATTTTAGTGAACATCTACTGGGCACCAGGCACTGTGTTAGGTACTGTTTGTACAGTTAAGAACAGAGAGAAAGGCAGTTCCTAACCAACTGGCACTCTCAGTTGAATGGGGTTACAAACTATACAAATATATCACACAAATAACCACTTAACTATAGTTATAATAGGTACTTCCAAGGAAAATGTAAGAGAGTAATGAGAATGGATTATAGGGGAACTTAACCTCCCTTGTTAGTCTAGAAGAAGAGGGAAGAGGTAAAGAAGGCCAGATTAGACCTGAGGAATAAGAGTCAGCCAGTCAAGGATGGGGAAGTGCCCTGGGCAGAGTAACTTCCTGCCAAAATGTTAGATGATAACTCTATGGTGTGTTGTCTTGACCAGAGGTATTTGATTCTTAATTGGGGACTTCCAAAAGGATAACTATTTAATTGTGGGATTTTTGAGAAAAATGTGACCAGCTGGCTGTTAGGATCAAGAGGCTTTCTCAACAGCATAAAAGCCAAACCATGTGGCCAGGAGGCCTATCTCTGGGTGATTGGTGTGCATGAGTGTGAGTGTGTATGTGTAGGAGTGTAAAAATGCATGTTTGTGATAGTGAATGTCAGTGCAGGTGTCTATGGATAAATGCAGAACTGTAACTAATTTGACATCTGGGCCGAGCAGCAGAAACACATCTTTTTTTTTTTTTCCAAGATTTTATTTATTTATTCATGAGAGACAAAGAGAGGCAGAGACACAGGTAGAGGCAGAAGCAGGACCCATGCAGGGAACCCAATGCGGGACTCAATCCCTGGGACTCCAGGATCACGCCCTGGGCTGAGGTGCCCAAACACTGAGCCACCCAGGTGTCCCCAGAAACATATCTTTAAATTCAGAGATACTCCAGCTCATGGTAGAATTGGGGGAGAAAAGAGAAAGAAAAGTGTTCTCTCATGTGCATACAAGAGCCCCAATAGTTGGATTCCTCGCCTACAACTTTGGACATTCCAGATCATCCATCTCTGCCAAGTATCAGGGGCAAAATAGCCAACCCTGCTAGGAAAGCATTGGTGTTGAAGGTGGGGAAGGAGGAGAGGCTTTAAATTTCCACAGGCTGTTAGAAAGTATCTGAAATGTTGGCACCCTCTATATTTTTGTTCTTGGGCTCCTGGGGAGCATACCTTTTTGAGACTTTGAATATATACATGCGTATATATGTGTATGAAAGTTGGTTATATGTGTGTATACGTATGTGTGTATGTATATCATGTGTATATGTATATTATGTTTGTATAGGTATACTGTGTGTATATGTATGTATATTATGTGCGTATGTGTATATTACATGTGTGTTTGCATGTGTGTAGATGTATATTATGCTTGTATATGTATATTAGGTATATATATGTGTGTGTATGTAAATTATGTGTGTGTTTATGAATGGATGATTGGGGACTACAATGTAAATTGTGATAATTAAGAACCCCTGTGTGTTTGGGGCCAGCAGGCATGTTCCTGTGCTTTTTCTCTCCCACTATGCCTATCTCTGCTGATCTCACAAGGAACAGAGGCGGTGATTGTCTGCTGGTCAGGGCTGAGTACCTTCACATTAACAACAGTCTGAAAATGTACTGACCGCAACAAGGCAAACTAAAATAATATGCTCACGTTCACCTCCATTCCATAAAGCAAGTGGAACCTGGGCCCATTGCAGTGAATGAGCTTCAATAATTCATCCCAGCTGCCGATGTGATCTTGATATAAAGCTAATTTAACACTGGGGGAACCAGGAGAGGTGAGGAGCAATTATGCCATCACCTGCAGCACATTCTGCTACCTCTCTGGTGCCACGGTAGAAAGCAGAATCCCAGAGTGCGAAAAGGGCCAGAGAGGTCAGTTGCCCCCTTTGCAGACAGTTGACTTTCTGAAGCTGTTAGGATGGTGTTCTATTTTCTTCTTGATGATATTCCCTTTTTTTTTTAAGGTTTTTATTTTTAAGTAATCTCTACACCCAACGTGAGTCTCAAACGTATCACCCTGAGATCAAGTCACATACACCACTGACTGAGCCAAACAGGCCCACTGATGATTTTTTTTTCCTTTTAAAGATTTTATTTATTTATTTGAAACAGAGACACAGAGAGAGCACTAGCAGGGGGAGTAGTAGGCAGAGGGGAAAGGAGAAGCAGGCTCCCCGCTGAGCAGGGAGCCCAACTGGGGCTCTATCCCAGGACCCTGGGATCATAACCCAAGCTGAAATCAGACACTTAATCCACTGAGCCCCCCAGGCTCCCCCTTTTGCCACTTTATAGTTAGGTTGCCTTGGGCAAGTTACTTCTTTCCTTTAAGTCTCAGTTATCTCATCTATAAAATGGAGATGATAATGCCCCCCACTTCATAGAACTGTTGTGAAAAATTAAGTTAAATAATGTTCTAAAGTGCTTACCAGTGGTTGGCATATGCTGTCAATAAATTACTATTATTGCTGTTCTGATTATCCTCAGATGCTCCAAGTTCATTATTACCCCCAGGCTTTGTTTGGCACAATTTGTTCCCTCTGCCTGGATCACACCCCATTCTCTTTATTCATTTATATGCATCTTTCAAATAACAGTTGAACTGTATTCCCTGGAAGGACTTTCTTGACCCTTGTATCACTGGTTCTCAAACTTTAGTGCATATAAGAATCACTGTGTGTGTGTATGCACACGTGCCTATTATAGAACCCATTACCAGTTTTGACAAATTACCATGGTAATATAAGGTGATAACATCAGGGGAAACCAAAACTAAATGAAAGATAGACAAGAATTCTCTCCACTAACTTTACAACTTTTCTGCCAATCTAAGATGGTTCCAAAGTAAAATTTTATTTATTTGTTTGTTTGTTTGTTTGTTTGTTTTAAAGATTTTATTTATTTATTTAAGAGAGAGTGAGAGCCCAGGACCTTGAGATCATGACCTGAGTAGAAGGCACACTTAACCAACTGAGCCACCCAGTGCCCCTATTTATTTATTTATATATTTAAAATATTTTATTTATTTATTCATGAGACACAGAGAGAGAGGGAGAGAGAGAGAGAGGCAGAGACACAGGCAGAGGGAGAAGCAGGCTCCATGCAGGGAGCCCGACGTGGGACTTGATTCCAGGTCTCCAGGATCATGCCCTGGGCAGAAGGCAGGCGCTAAACCGCTGAGCCACCCAGGGGTCCCTATTTATTTATTTTTAAAGATTTTATTTATTTATTTATGAGAGACACACAGAGAGAAACAGAGAGGCAGAGACACAGGCAGAGGGAGAAGCAGGCTCCCTGCCAGGAGCCCGATAAGGGACTCAATCCTGGTATTCTAGGATCATGCCTTGAGCTGAATGCAGGTGCTCAACCACTGAGCCACCCAGGCGTCCCTGATTTTGTGGTTTTAAGTTCAAGCTCCACATTTGATATAGAGATTACTTTAAAAAATTAAATCTTGGGAAGCCCTGGTGGCTCAGTGGTTTAGCAATGCCTTCGGCCCAGGACATGATCCTGGAGACTTGGGATTGAGTCCCACATCCGGCTCCCTTCATGGAGCCTGCTTCTTCCTCTGCCTGTGTCTCTGTGTCTCTCATGAATAAATAAATAAAATCTTTTTAAAAAATTAGATCTTACAAAAAATTTAAACAGCAAGTTTCTGGGCTTCAACTTCAGAGCCTTTGACTCAGTAAGGAAATGGAAAAGCTGATCCTAAAATTCATATCGAATTACAAGGGACTCTGAGTAGCCAAAACAATCTTGAAAAAGAACAAAGTTGGACCACTCACTTTTCCTGATTTCAAAACTTACTACGAAGCTACAGTAATCAAAATAGTGTGACACTGTCATAGAGATAGATGTATAGATCAGTGAAAGAGAATTAGGAATCCAGAAATAAACTCTACACCTATGGTGAACTGATTTCAATAAGACTGACAAGACCAGCCAATAGTGGTGAAGAATAGTCTCTTCAACAAATGGTACTGGAGCAACTGGATAGGATATCCACATAACAAAATGAACAAACAAAACAGAAAAAAAAATGAAGTTGGATCTCTATCTCATATTATATACAAAAATTAACTCCATGTGAATGGAAGGCCTAAATATAAGAGCTAAAACTATAAAACTCTTAGAAGAAAACTTAAAGGGCAAATCTTTATGACCTTGGGTTTGGCAATGGCTTCCTGATATAACACCAAAAGCACAAGCAACAAGAGAAGAAAAGGATAAATTAGACTTTCCCAAAATTTAAAACTTTTGTGCATCAAAGAACACCATCAAAAAAAAGGAAGACATATTTCCTCTTTCTTTTTTCTTTCTTTCCTCCCAAATCATATATTCATTAAAGTTCTCATATACAGAATATATGAAGAACTCTTACAACTCAATGACAAAAAGACAACCTAATTAAAAATGGGCATAGGACTCAAAGGATTTGCATAGACATTTCTCCAAAGAAGATGCAAATCCAAATAGAATGAGAGAGCACTTCACACCCACTAGAATGTCCATAATAAAAAATAATAGAAGCACCTGGCTGGCTGAATCAGTAGAGCATGCAGCTTTTTATCTTGGGGTTGTGAGTCTGAGCCCCATGTTGGGTATAGAGATTATGTAAAAATAAAATCTTTAAATAATATTAATAAAAGGAAAATAACAAGTGTTGGCAAGGATCTAGCAACATTGGAGTTCCCATACAACTCTAGTCAGCATGTAAAATGGTACAGCTGCTATGGATAAGTTTGGTGCTTCCTTAAAAGGTTAAACATGGGGGCACCTAGGTGGCTCAGCAGTTGAGCATCTGCCTTTGGCTCAAGGTGTGATCCTGGGGTTCTGGGATCAAGTCCCTCATCAGGCTCCCCACAGGGAACCTACTTCTCCCTCTGCCTATGTTTCACCCTCTCTCTGTGTCTCTCATGAATAAATAAATAAAATCTTAAAAAAAAAAGTTAAACATGGAACATGGAATTACTATATGACCCAGTAATTCCACTCCTAGGTGAATTGAGAACAGGTACTTAAACAAATCCTTGTCCAAGAATACCCACAGTAGCAATACTCACAATAGCCAAAAGGTAGAAATAAATTTCTGGTAGATAAATGGATAGACAAAATGTGATATATCCATATAACGGAATATTATTCATCAATAAGAAGAAATGAATGAACCTCAAAAACACTGTGGTAAGTGAAAGAAGGAAAACACAAAAAGTCATGTATGATTTCATTCTATGAAATGTCCAGGATATGGGATGCCTGGGTGGCTCAACCGTTGAGCATCTGTCTTCAGCTCAGGGCATGATCCCGGAGATCCAGGACTGAGTCCTGCATGGGGCTCCCTGCTTCTCCTTCTGCCTGTGTCTCTGCCTCTCTCACTCTCTCTGTGTGTCTCTTATGAATAAATATATAAAATCTTAAAAAAAAAGAAATGTCCAGGATAGGTAAGTCCATAGACAGGACGCAGATTAGCAGTTACCAGATGTTGGGAGGAGGAATAGGGTGTGACTACTTGTTGGGTATGGGGTTTCTTTTGGAGATTTTGAAAATGTTTTGGAATTAGATAGAGGTAAATGACAGCACAACACTGGGGTTGTACTAAATACCAATGAAGTATACACTCTTAAATGGCTAATTGCATGTTAGTTAATTTTGCTTCACTTTTTAAAAAAGCATATTCCTGGCCCCACCTTCCAAGCTTTTGACTCAGTGCATCTGGCAAGAGGCCTAGGAATCTACATTTTGTACAAGTATCTCAGTTGTCTCTGACACAGGTAGCCCAGCTACCATATTTTGAGAAACTTTACTGAACTATGTTAAAACTTCTTTGATCCTCTCCTAAAGATCTCTGAGCCTCTCCATTTGTAACACATCTCCTAATTGTACTTATCTGTCACCTCTTTCCCCCTAGACCATAAACTTCTTGAGTCAGGGTCCACATCTTCCTCATTCACCACAAGATCCTCAGCATTTGAAAAGCACCTGAACATTGAGTGTCATCAGCAGATATAGGGTGAATTGAATTACTAAACTGGATTAGCTGGAAGGGGTGAGGGTAATGGGGGGAAAAAATCTAAGGTGCCTCAAGCCCAGGAATCCAGAGTCTGTGTGGTGAGTCCAATGTTTGAACTCTATTCTCTTCAGGACTTCTGTCGCATGACAAAGTGTATCAGCCCTTGGTGTGGAAATCAGCACACTCTGGTTTAGAAATGCCTTCCCCAGTACTGCATACTGGGCTCTTTATGGGAGGTACATCTAGGGAGCTCGTGGCCAAGCTGGGGTACGCGACTTTGTTCTGAGACCTGTGGACATGGCAGGCAGAGGTGCACACCCCAGTTGGCATCACCTGGCAGGAAGACCTTGGCCAGGTTTTCCTGGCTTCCTGGCTAATCTCAGCATCTTTTGGCTGGGTAGCAGGTCTCATTCTTGGCTGCTTCCACAGTGCCTTAGAGCACATAGTCAGCAGAATGGCTTTCCTCATTGCCACTGAGCTGGGCCTGAGCCATCGACTGTGTCCTGTGCTGACTTCTGAGGCCACATCCACACTGGAAGTATGATGTAGCCATGAGGGTATAGGTAAGACATCTCAGGGACTGCCTGAAGCCTCATGCCTGGGCCTCCCATATGGGGCCTACACAAATGCAATTTTCCCCTTACTGCTCTTATCCCTCTCGTCCAAGTCCCCAGAGTCCTCCTCCTCCCTTTGTCTTCTCTGAGTGGGAGAGTGAAGTTTTCTGACTCTGCACTAAGTTTATGAATGTCAATCATAACATCATATCTTCTTACCACATGTAGGAGTTCCAGAAGACATCATATATGGATGGAGGGTTAAGGGCATGTGCATTTCCAGGTTGAGCTTAGTACCAAATCACAGAGTCCTAGATATGCAGCCATACCCTGTCCCGCAAGGAGAGTTCCATGTAGCATGTGCAGAGAAGCTTGGACTGGATGGGATATATATCAGGAAGGAATGGGAATTCAGTATGTACTTCACAAAGGATGATGCTGTGCAATACATCTCACATTTGGAGTAATTCCACCATCCCACTCCAGACTGGAGATACAGCCTTTGGCCTCAACACAATAGGTTTTATGGGGCTTGGTCTGTGGTCATCATGGTTTTTTACATTCAAATGGTCCCATTCAGAGGTCTGTAAGTCTCTATTACCTAGAGGCATCCTCAAATAGAACAGACTGCCCAACAAGGGGGTGAATTCTCTGCACCTGTCAGGGAAGCCTGCAGGAATGAGGTAGGAGACAGGATGAGACAACCTCAAGATCCTTTCCATGTCTGGGCCTATGTTCTAAGTTTCAATGGATAGTGTTCTAAGGTGTCAGACATCCTGAACCATTCATTTCTAGTCTTCTCTTCTGCCTAGTGGAAAAGAGGGTACCCCCTTTCTGCCAGGCAGAGGGTCAGTCCTGGGAAACTTGAAGGAGCAGCTGGACAAGGGGTGGGGGTGAGATAGGATGAGGATGAGAAAGGCCTAGATATGTGTCCTGGTTCTAGTCTACTTGAGCAAACCTCTTAACTACTCTCTGCCTCTGTTTCCTCATTTGGAAAATGTATCAGAAAAAGAAGTAATAATCATTCCCATTTTATAGATGAGGGATCTGAGGCTCAGAGAAGATAACCCGCTCAAGAATTCCTGCATTCAGGATTCAAACTTCAGTTGACTGCAAGGTTGAAGCTCTTCCTTATTAAGAATTACTACTGAGGTGGGGGTGTGCAGGATGAATTGGGGGGAGGAAGAGATACTGTAAAGTATTAAATGCGGACATCCACAGTCACGTATTTTCTGGTTTCCAAATTGTTAAACCAAGAGCAAGTGTTTTAGCTTCAAGGGAACGCGGTATTGTGGGTGGGCTGGAAGGAGAAGGGATGGAGACGCAATATGACTTGACTGTCTCATGCTGTTTCTTTCTCGGGTTTACAGCCTCCGGCAGGCCCCAAGCAGAGGAAGTGCCACGTTAGCGCGTGGCTAGGGCGCCTGTCCCCCAAGATGAGACCCCCAAGGTGCAGGCCTTTTCTGCAGGGTGCCACTGACTCTCCCTACACCGCCCGCACTCCTTCCCCCAAGCCAAGGTTTGGAGGAGGGTGGATGGGGTGCAGCGGTTGCCACAGTTTATGCTCCTCCAGAGCTTCGGAGCAAGATTTCCCCAAAAAGCCATATTAAATAAATAAAAGGAAATTCAGCAGATGGGAACATGAATCAATGAAAACTCCCATATGAGTGCAAAGATTTATGTCAAAAAACAAAACATCAACATCTGGGAGCTGCCGCGTCTCCTCTTGGCTGCTCGCTCGGAATGGATTCTCACTGTCGCTTTCCGCCTCTTTCTGGCCCTGGGAGAGGACAGAGAAATAAGGAATGAAGCCCATTTAAAAAATAGTCATTTTTAATCAGAAATGAACGCTGTTTTCCCCCTCAAGGCTGGAGAGAACGTGATCCGGCGGCGGGGCTGCGGCGCCCGGCTCCGGGATCGCGGGGAGACAGAGCCCCCTGCCGGACGCGAAGGGCCGCCCCCGCGCCCGCCGCCCCCGCGCCCGCCGCCCCCGCGCCCCTCCCGAGTCGGTCACCTCGGGATCGCAGCTGCCGGGCAGCGGGGCGCGCACCCGGGGGCCTCCGCACTGCGGCCGGGCCCCGCGGCTCGATGGCTCCGGCCCCAGCCCGCCGCGTAGGCGGGGGGCCGCGCGGGGCCGGAGCGGAGGCTGCAGCCTCTCGCCAGCGCAGCGCGCTGCCCCTGGGGCCATAGCCAGCCTCTGCGTGGGTTTCCGGGGAGAAGAATTGCCGACATGCGTGCGGCGAAAGAGGAAGCCAGGCCTGAGGGACGTGCAGCTCGGATCAAAGGCCGCAGGTAGCTCTAAGGCCTGGCCACGCAGGCATTATGAGGGCAGGCCCTGGATCCTGATATCCGGGTTCAGATCCACTTCTGCCACGCCAGCTGTGTGACCTTGAGCAATTTAACTTCCCTGGGCCAGGGTTTCATTATCTGTAAAATGGGAATAATAGCACCAGCCTCCTAGGGGACTTGTAAACAGTATATGAGAAAACATGTCCTTAGTACATTGCTCATATACATAAAATGGAATGTTCGCTATTATCATTAGGCTAAAGGCTCCAATCCTCATCATAGTCTGCAAGGCTCTGCCTAACGCATGCTGCTAGCACTGTGGCCTTCATCACCGAGTTTTGGCTGCATTCATCTCCTCTGGCTGCATTTAACCATCCAACAGCCTAGTTCCCTTCTGCCTCAGGACCTTTGCATGTACTCCTTCATCTGTTTGGCAGGGTATTTTCCACCTTCCACTTCAAACCAGCCTCACCTTTCTTAGAACTTGAATTTACTGGGGATCCCTGGGTGGTTCAGCGGTTTAGCGCCTGCCTTTGACCCAGGGTGTGATCCTGGAGTCCCGGGATTGAGTCCCACATCGGGCTGCCTGCATGAAGCCTGCTTCTCCCTCTGCCTGTGTCTCTGCCTCTCTCTGTGTGTGTCTCTCATGAATAAATAAATAAAATCTTAAAAAAAAAAAACTTGAATTTACTTGTCGCATCATCCGGGAAACTCATCCTGATTTGCCCCTCCCCCAGATGTAGCTAGCCGCTGCTCTATACTTCCTTTTTTTTTTTTTAAGATTTTATTTATTCATGAAAGACAGAGAGAGAGAGAGAGAGAGAGAGAGACAGGCAGAGGGAGAAGCAGGCTCCATGCAGAGAGCCGGATGTGGGACTTGATCCTGGGACTCCAGGATCACACCTGAGCTGAAGGTGGCGCTAGACCGCTGAGCCACCCAGGCAGGGATCCCTGCTCTATACTTTCATAGCAGCCTGGGCTTCTCCTTGCTAACAGTGCTCCTAGTTGAAATGTATCCCCAATTTTGTTATGTTTAATGTCCACCGCCTCCTGAAGAGTTTGCTCCAGGAGGCCAGAAGCCCATCCCATTGCATTCATCTGCCATCTCCAAGCCCCAGAACAGTGATTGGCTTGGGTTCTCTATTTGTTGTAAGTGATCCAGGGTGGATGGTGAGACCCTGAGGCGGGAGAGAATCTTAAATCCTCTATACTGTTTCACCAGTTCATTCCAACAATGGCATTCAAACAGGGGCACATTCTGCTGTAGAGTCAGAGCTCCTACTTGTTTGGCCTTTCTAGCTCAGAGCAAACAGCTCTGAAATTACCCTCCCTGCCCACGACCCCCTTTGGCAGTGGGTGTGAGCAACTCATCACGTTGCTGCCAGTAGGAGTCCTGCCACCCAGAAGCAGAGAGGCAGGTGGGAGCAAGGGGCTGCGGGGCAGGTGAAAGTTGTACACTCCACTTCACACATTGAGCTTAATGAGGAATGTTCACAAGAGTGGCAAAGGAGACCGGTAACAGCTCAGCTAAAAACAGGAGTGCCTCTGGCTTCTGTGCTGCCAAATCCCCAGCACTGGAGGGAGGCCCCTGCCTAAGCCAGCCTCAGCGCCCTGAGGGTGCTGTTCTCACCTTTCACACCCACCTCAAAGCTCCACTGATCCGGCTACATCTCCTCTCACTACCCCTGGGGCTTTTTTTTTAAAAGGTTGGATTCACATCCTTCATTTGCTCTCTTAATGGCAGCCCTGCCTGCTCTCCTGGATTCCAAGAGTCAGCCAGCAAAAGGTTTGGAGGCTTAGGGGGGGTGGGGGGAGCTGTTCTTCAGAGTTTTCTCTGCAGAGGCCTGGCTGAGGTTAGGTGCGGGCTCCTTCGAAGATTCAGTGAGACCACCCTTCTCTGTTCAGGTCCCCTCCATTTTCCATGTCTCAGAAAGCTGCATCTTCCAGCAGTGCCTGGTGAATTCTGACAGGTGGATGGATCTGAGGTCACAGCAGGACATCTAATGGAAAAGTCTAGCAGATGATGTCAGGCTAGAACTCAGGAAAAAGAACAAGGGTAAAGCTAATAACTGTTGTCATCTATTGAGTTCTTTCTGTGTGCCAGGCGCTGTGCTAACAAAGCACTTTATATATGATTGCTCAGTGCATCCTCACATCAACCCTGTCAGGAAGGTACCAGTACTATCCCCATTTCGCAGATGTGGAATTTAGGCTAAAAAATTTCAAGTCACTTTGCCAAATTCGCACAGCTAGAAAGTGGTGGGGGATTCAAGTCCAAGCTGTTAGGACTCTGGAATTCAAACTCTTAACCACTCTACTCTCCTTCAGGAGCCAACAATACAGAAGAGTTCAAGAAAAGGGCAATGGACAGAGAACTGAAACATAGGCAATGCTTGGACTCCAGGTCAGGAGGAGGAAAAGGCAATGGCAGACACAGAATGATAGGGAGGTAAACAAACACAGGAGATGCAGTGCAAGGGAAGCTGGAGAGGAAACAGATTCAAGGGCCTGATGTAAAAGATGGTGATTTTTTTTTATCAGTCCTGGGGCCTAGGTAAGTGTGGGAGTATCAAACACCTTTGGGGAATCTGTGCAGATCACAAGAAATCCAGAAAGAAAGCTAGAGACAGGAGACTCACTTGATTGAGTCCTAAGTATACAGTCCTGGTCTTTCCTGGGTTTCAGCTGCAGCCTGCCTTTGGGGTGCATTAGATATCCCGCCCCGCCCCCCGTATTCTGATAAAGCTTTTCCAAAAAGGTAGCTTTCAATGAATTTCTAATATTTGCAGTAAAAGTCAAGACTAATGTGAGAGCAGAGAGGGGAGTCGAGCTAACCCTGAGTTCAAGGTTTCTTTCCTGAATGGCTTGGGGAAATGATACAATTGACAGAAATAAGGAAGTGGGATGATGAGGCCGTTTTGTATGTGGAATTAAGGAGTGGACAGTCAACTGGGTCAAGTGCTCTGGGCCTGGGAGATTGATTGAGCAATGGCTCACTGGTGGTTAATGAGGTGGTCTTTGATGACCACACTGACAGCTGTGTCAAAAGAATAGTGATGGAAGCTGGGAGACAAAGCTGAAAAGCAAAGGAGTGGAGAAGTCATGGGAGGCAGTATGTGTGCTATTTAATTAAGAAACCTGGCAGTAGAGAGAAAGAAACAGAATGATAGCTGAAAAGGGCGGGAGGATCAAATAAAGGATTTTCCCCCCAAGATAGGAAAGGTTCTTGTATATTTCATAGGAGGAAAGAAAATAACTAGTAGAGAGACATATGCTTTGGCATGAGGGTCAGGATAATTATAGAGACAGGGTTCTAGAAAAGACAGGAAGAGAATGGGACTAAGAGCAAACACAGAGTTTGGTCTTAGAACAAAGGGAAGAGACAGACCTCTCCAAGTGAGTCTATGTTCTTGTGATTTCCTCTAACTCATATTCATGCCTTACATTTATTTGTATAATGTGCAATTAAACATCCACAGCTATGCTCATAGCAGCTCTCAAGTGAGAACTTTCTTCATTATCACCATTTATTGACCATGTATGTGCCAGGCAATGTATGTACTGTTATCTCACAAGGAGGCTATAATTGTCATTCCCATCTTACAGATAAGGAAAGTGAGGGAATAGATTTTATCATTTAAGCCTTTTAGTACTGTTTGACTTTTCCCTAGAATAGGGGCTCCTTTTTAACCAACCATCACTTAACTGAGGGTAAAATCCATTGAGCCTGGCCTGCTCCCTGTTCTTGGCAGGCAGGCTCTTCCTGAACACACTTAACACTTAAGTACAAATTGTTTGACCACCTGACCAGCCTCATGTCCATATCCTACCAGGTAGCAGGCTTCCTATGGTATTTTTTTTTTTTTTAAGATTTATTTGTTGGGCAGCCTGGGTGGCACAGCGGTTTAGCGCCGCCTGCAGCCCAGGGTGTGATCCTGGAGACCCAGGATCGAGTCCCACATCGGGCTCCTTGCATGGAGCCTGCTTCTCCCTCTGCCTGTGTCTCTGCCTTTCTCTCTGTGTGTGTCTCTCATGAATAAATAAATAAAATCTTTTAAAAAAAGATTTATTTGTTTATTTTTGGTTGAGGAAGAGGCAGAGGGAGAGAATCTCCAGCAGATTCCCAACTCAGGGCTCCATTCCACAACCCTGAGATCATGATCTGAGCCAAAATCAAGAGTCAGGTACACAACTGACTGAGCTACCCAGGAGTCTGGGTTCTTTCATGTTCTTCTCAAAATAAAAACAAAAACAAACAAAAACTTGTAAAAAGAGCTTTTTTAAAAAATGAAAATTTCCACTAATAGGGGTGACTGGCTCAGTCAGTAGATTATGCCACTCTTCTTTTTTTTTTTTAAGATTTTATTTATTCATGAGAGACACACAGAGAGAGGCAGAGACATAGGCAGAAGGAGAAGCAGGCTCCTTGCAGAGAGTCTGATGTGGGACTTGATGCCTGCACTCGGGATCACACCCTGAGCCGAAGGCAGACGCTCAACCGCTGAGCCACCCAGGCCTCCCAATCATGCCACTTTTGATCTCAGAATACTTAAAAAAAAAAATCTTTAAAAAAACCCCACTAATAAAGTGCAAAAAGAACTTGTATCATTGCTAAGGTGATGACTCAGTCTCAGTGACAAAGGTGAAGTTGATCACTGAATAGAAGGTTCTGGGTGAAAATGAAGATTTGACCCCCTCCAACCCATCCCCCACATAGCAGCCAATAGTCTGTGTAGGGTCCTTCTGGCCTGATCATGCTCCTTCTTCCTTCCTTGGTGTCCCATGCCCTTAGGACAGAGTCCAGACATCTTGAGGCATTTACAAGACTTTATGATCTGGCCCCATTTATCTTTCCAGACTAAAGGGCTATCACTATCCCATACTACCCCCTCCACCACCAACACCACTCCTCACCCAGCTATAGCCACACTGATCTTTTTTTTTTTTTAAGATTTTATTTATTTATTCATGAGAGACACACAGAGAGGGACAGAGACAGGCAGAGGGAGATACAGGCTCCCTATGGGGAACCCAATCTGGGACTCGATCCCAGAACCCCAGGATCACGATCTGAGCCAAAGGCAGGCCCTCAACCACTGAGCCACCCAGGTGCCCCCAGCCACACTGATCTTAAGTTGTGCTCTCTTTGCCTCTCTGGGGCTTTGCACCAGCTGTTTCCCCTACCTGAACTGCTTGCTCTTCCCTTCATCTGGTTAGTTCCCAGACCTAGTCATAGAGGTTCATCAGTTAAGATGTTGCTATTTCCAGGAAGTCTTCCTGACATCCATCCATAGATGTTCTCATAGCACCCTGTACTTTCCCCACTAAGCCACACTTCCTAGTATTTGTGCTGATGTGTCTTCTCCTCTTCATTGCTTGTGAGCTGACTCCAAAGGAGTATAGGTGCAGGCCCCAGCTTAAGGCTTAAGAAACCTGGCAGCTTGTACTTTTGGACATTCAGAAGCTCTGAGCCACCATTTAAGTTCAGCTGCTCAGCCAGAGAGGCCCTGAGACCACATGGAGAATAGAGGGTCAGCCATTCCAGTGTCCTAGTTGAACCTTCATGACTCCAACTGCAGTTGCCATCTGACTGCCACCTCATGAGAGATGTGAAGTGAGACCAGAATTGCCCAGCTGAGCCCAGTCAGTTCATAGAACTGTGAGAGATAATAATAGTTTTAAGCCACCATATTTCAGAGCATTTGTTATGCTGCAGTAGCTAAAACACCATGCCGTATTTTAATTGTCTACTGAGTCTGTCTGCCCTGCTAGACTATTTTCTCTGTGAGGGCAGGGACCACATCCATTTTTTTAAAAAAAGATTTTATTTATGTATTTGAGAGACAGCTTGAGCAGGGGGAGATCAGAGGGAAAGAGAGAGAGGGATAAGCAGACTCCCCACTGAGCAGGGAGCCTGATGTTAGCCTCAACCACATCCATTTTTTTTTTTTTTTAATTGTGAGAAGGCACCTGGGTGGTTCAGTCAGTTAAGTGTTTGCCTTGGACTCAGGCCATGATCTCATGGGTCCTCAGATCAAGTCCCACGTTGGGCTCCCCACTCAGCAGGCAATCTGCTTCTCTCTCTCCCTCTGCCCCTCCCTGCTGTTCATGCACTCTCTCTCTCTCAAATAAAATCTTAAAAAAAAAAGTCACCATCAAAATAAAATTCCCATTCCAGAGAATTTGAGTTGGTCTGGGGTGTAGCTGGTTGTCTACCTTAGGCTCAGGTCATGCTCCCAGGAGTCCTGGGATTGAGTCTCACCTGGCTCTCCCTGCTCAGTCGGGAGTCTGCTTCTCCCTCTGCCCCTACCCGATTGTCCTCTCTCTCTCTCTCTCTGAGGTTTATTTAATAAATAAATAAAATCTTTTTTAAAAATTGTAATATAGTCAGGACATTCTCTATAGCATAAGCACTAATATATTTGTTTTTTATTTTTTTAAATATATTTTTTAAAGATTTTATTTATTTACTCATGAAAGACACACAGAGAGAGAGAGGCAGAGACACAGGCAGAGGGAGAAGCAGGCTCCATGCAGGTAGCCCAATGCGGGACTCGATCCCGGGTCTCTAGGATCACACCCTGGGCTGAAGGCGGTGCTAGACTGCTGGGCCACCAGGGCTCCCCACACTAATATATTTGATTAAATTCAGAATCTTTACAAAAACAAAGACAATAAAAAAAATGTCTAGTACACTCACTGTGAATATACGGTGTCATCAACAAAAGGTGAGAAACTGGATATCTGGGCAGTAGGTTCCTAATATTAAGTTAGTTTCTTTCTTTCTTTTTTTTTTTTTTAAGTTAGACAGTTTCTAGGATCGAGTCAAATTGATTGGGCCACAAGCTCACAACAGACAGCAACCTTGGGACCTGAAGAGAGTAGCCAGTGACTAAGCCAACAAAGCTAAAGATAAGGGAAGAAAGCTGTCATTCTGATGGTGCTCCTCTGGGCAGCACTGAACAGGTGATCTGGTGTGCTAGTGAGGACTCCAGCTGCCCTGCCATCGACCCCTCCCACAAGTGGTTAGTGTTTAGATTTCTTTTTTTTTTTTTAATATTGTTCTTATTTTATTGTTAACTTCATTTTTTAAAATTTTTATTTATTTATGATAGTCACACACACACAGAGAGAGAGAGAGAGAGAGAGAGAGAGAGAGAGAAAGGCAGAGACATAGACAGAGGGAGAAGCAGGCTCCATGCACCGGGAGCCCAACGTGGGATTCGATCCCAGGTCTCCAGGATCGCGCCCTGGGCCAAAGGCAGGCGCTAAACCGCTGAGCCACCCAGGGATCCCAGTGTTTAGATTTCTAGTGACAAGAGACATCATAATGTCATTTTACACAGGGAAACAGGACACCTTATCTTCACAATTTTTTCAACTAGCTTCAGATATGAAGAGCCCTCAGTGTTTGTATGTGGAATGAATACGTTCCTACCCAAATCAATAAGTCCCCGATTCGGGTCTGGTGCTCTTGTCTGTAATCAGCAGCAGCACAAGGTGTCCAGTCAAGAGACATTGTTTGACAATTTATGTCAAGTTCTATGTGGGCCACAAAATGGGCAAATGCCATCCCTCCCCTGAGGGAAAGAACTGGGGAGAGTAGACTTACACAAATGAGATAATTAAATAACAGGACAACATATAATTACTGCTAAATTGTGTGGTAAGAAATTAAGTGCTACAGGAATTGGGAAAAGCAGAGAACAGTGAGGGCTCAAACAGTTGGGGAGTCATCACTGAAGAGCTGGATGTGGCCCAGCTCTTGAAAAGAACTGCAGACGGGCTGACAGGAGGAAAGGTGCAGAAGTCCCAGGAGGAAGAACAGAGCCAAACCAGCACGCTGGTTATTTTGAGGCAGCAACACAAGGAATGTGAAAGGTGGCTGCCCCAAATCCCAAAGCAACGGTATCTCTGAATAGTTTCCCAATATTTGCACTCCTGGGCCTTTATTTTTTGTTTCTTTCGCTTCCAATTGCTTTCTCCCTTCTCCACCTAGCAAACTCTTCACTCCTATGTAAAGGTCCAGCTCAAATGCAACTACTTTTCTGAATCGTGCCTCAGTACCCCATAACGCAGCGCTCATGCTTCTATTGGAACCTATCTATTGTTTTCGCCTACTCACCTCCACCACTGCAATGAACAGTCACTTATGTTAGGCTTACTACGTGCTACAGGCTATGCTAAACATTCTATTTTATTTAAAGATTTTATTTATTTATTCATGAGAGACACAGGCAGAGGAAGAAGTGGGCTCCATGCAGGGAGTCTGACGTGGGACTCGATCCCGGGTCTCCAGGATCACGCCCTGGGCTGAAGGCGGCGCTAAACCCCTGGGCCACCGGGGCTGCCCTAAACATTTTAAGTGTACCATTTATCCTCAACACTTTCATAAGGTATTCTGTCTATCTTATAAAGAACCTGAGGCTTAAAGTGCTTAAGTAAACTGCCCAAGAACACATAGCTAGGAAGTAGGAAAGCTACGAGATTCAAGCCATTTGTGGAACACCAGAGGCCCTTCTTAAAACACTGGACCGTGTGTTCGTCGAGGCTACAAATGTTCTTTACTCATCTGTCATCTCAGATTCTAGGATGGAGGCTGCCATATGGCTCAAATAGTGTTGAACAAATACAACTTCCTATCACATGCCAAGGTCTAAAAATAGGTGATCCCAGCAAACTGTTACCGCAGGTGTAGCCTTCCACCCAACCAAAAGTCACGTATCTGGGGGAAAAGAGGAGAGTGGAAGTATAAGCATCCTGCATTTGAATGAGTTCCTTTATTTTATAGCTTCTAGTGTGGTGAAAGAAGAACCTTTCTCTTCCACACAAAATGCACAGATAACACTGGGTGGGTCTGAGGATGAGGACTCTAACAGTGTGTGTGTGTGGGTGGGGGGGAGTCTCCTCTTAGGTATTTCGAAAGCAACTCAGGTTGTTTCTGTCAAGGCAGGAAAGACTAGTCGAAATCCTTCCATCAGATCCTTATCAAGGCACAGGCCGAGGCCCAGAGAGGGGAAGGGGTCGTGAGGAGCATATGCGGCGACACAATGCTGAGCCAGAGCTGGAAGCCCGGAGGCAGAACGCTGCTGCCTCTCCATCGCTCACCCCACCCCGTCGTCGGTCTGGGCCGGGGCCGGGGCCGGGGCCGGGGCCGGGGCCGGGGCCGGGGCGGCTGGGACTCCCGGCTTCCCGTCGGACGCTCGCGCTCCTCTCCTCCCCCCACCGGCCCCGGCTTCCACCGCCTCGTGGTCCAGTGGCGGGGCTGGGGAACAGGGTTCCCCGTTCGCGTTTCCACGGCGTGTGCAAAGTCGTCCTCTGCTTCGAGGCCGCCCTAGCCCTGCGTCCCCGCAGTCCCCTTCCTGACGCGGCCCGGCTTCGCCACCTGCGACCTCCCGCCGCCGCGCGCTCTCCCCTCCGGGCGGGCGGCCCCTCGGCCACGGGGAGGTGGGGCCCACGTCCCTGCCCTTGCCGCAGTTCACCTCCTCGCCAGCCCCGAAGACGCCCGCACCCCCACTTCCTGCAGCGCGGCGCGCGCCTTCCGGCCGCTCTCCTTTCTAATTGGCCGGCCGAGCGCTTCCTCAGTCCGCGGCCCCGCGGAGGGTGCCGCAGCGGCCCGTCGAGCCGCCGCGCCGGGGTCTGGGCTCGGCCTCCGGACTGCGAGTTCCCTATGCTGTTGGCGACATGTGGCGCCTCCCGGGACTCCTGGGCCGAGGTAAGGGGCGCCAGAGCCGCGGGTCGTTAGGCAGCTGAGACTTCGAACGGGAGGAAGAGGCCCGGCCAGAGGACGCGGCCCAAGCATTAGCAGGCGGGGCTGGAGGTGAGGGAAGGCGGGGCCTAGGGGGGGCGGGGCTGCTCCCGCCTGACAGGGGCCGCGGGAGTTCGAGGTGTGGGTGGGGCTCAGGGGAAGAGGGTGGAGCTTAGAGTCTCGGGGACGGGCGGGGCTATTGGAAGGGGGAGGAGTCAAATAGCTGGTGCTCGGCGTCTATGAAGGATGAGGCGGGGCCAGTGGGAAGGGGCGGGATTTGGGGACGGGGAGCTTCAAACACGGAGGGAGTTTGTGTGTGAATGTCTGGTGATTTTGTTGTAACAGTAATTGTCAGCACTGGGAGGACATCAGAACACCTGGGGAGCATCTTCAAAATATGCCCTGAGTGATCCTGGTTTATTGGTTCAGGATGGCACTTCAGAAACTGTACTAAGCAAGAGTCCCACGTATGTGCCTGTTTAAGAACTGCCTCATTTCTGTGTATGTCGAGGTGATTGACCTTTGTTGTTCTACACAGTTCTTCCCCGACTGCTGGGACCTGGCCTCCGAGGGGTAACGCCCAAGTCCACCAACCCAGATGGGTCTCAGACTGCCTGGTCCAACCTGCTGGTCCCTGTGACCAGCTTTGACAGGTCAGATACTTCCATTCTGTCACCCATCTCTTCCTCTGGTCTCCTCCTCTCACTTGGGATAGAAGTTGATAACCTTTCTTGCTTTATCTAGGGCAGGCCCCCATGGCCCAGGCCCAGGCACAAACAGGGGCCCAAGGTCCCATGGATGGAAGGATGCTTTCCAGTGGATATCTACCCGTGTTTCCTCAAACTCCTTGTGGGATGCACTATCATGGGTAAGGCTTCCCTAGCTCTGTACTTGACCTTCTGTGTGGATGAGAATGTTCCTGCATGGGAATAGAGCCTAGAAACAAGAGCTAGGGCATCATTGTCCCCACACTCAAAATTTGATTAACCCATGGCATTGGAGCCTATTTGGGGAAGTATTGCTGCTTCCCATCCCCCTGCCCTATTCCTCCTTTTTCCAATAAACATTTTTTTAATACCCCTGAGCCAGGCATTTTTCTTAGGTGCTAGTGACACAGTGGAGAATACGATAGATATGATTTTTGCCTTGATGAAGCTTACAATGAATAATACTAATTAGCTAACTTCTTGTGTATTAATGCAAATATCATATATGCATTACCATATTTAATCCTTAGAAATATCTTGGAAGGGAAATATAATCTCCATTTTATAGATAAGGGAAGTCAGGTTCTGAAACTTTAGGTAACATGCTTAAGGTCATAAGCTATGAAGTAGGGAAGCCATATTTCTTCAGGAGCTCATGCTCTTAGCTTCTGTGCTCTACAGCTTATTGTTTATTTCTCTGTGTACTCAAATTCTTTCTCCCTCAATGAAGATGTAAACTCCATGAGGACAGAGGCTGTAACTTGTCTTTGCCAGTGTACCCAGCACCTGTTGTAATAAGTATTTGGGTGTGCACAGGACAGATCCTGGTCCATGATTAGTTGCTCAAAAAAATATTTGTTGACCCTGATCTATAAAGTCAGTGCTCATTAGCGCACACTAGGTCCAACAAGGCAGAATCTCTGCCATGCAGGCTCTGCACATGTGCCTCTGCTTCTGTCACATGTCTTCCCTATCACTTCCATGCTATGTAACTTGGACAGGTGACTTGACTTCCCTGAGCATCAGTTGACTCATCTGTATATTGGTGTCATCAACAGAAAGGAGCCTGGAGTCTCCATGGCAGGGCCACTTCTCTCTGTGGAGCTGTGGACTAGGGGCATAGCGTACCTTGGAGAGCAGAGCATTTGCCCAATTTGTCAAAGATTGGAGCCCTAGAGCAATTCCACAGAGAGTCCTTCTAGAAACTGGACCTGGAATCCAGGGGTCTTAATGCTGTTCCTCACTGCCTTTGTGAAAGGTCCTGAGTACAAGCTGTCCCCACTGCCATGGATACACGTCCCTGTTATTACATGCTGGCACCTTCCCTTCCTTCTGGCTTCAGCTCACCCATCACCCCTACAGAGAGGCTTTCCTTGATGCCCTATTTTGTCAGACCTCCCTCTTATGCTTTGTGTAAACTCCTGGTTTGTTTCTTTTTTGGCATTTATCATAAAGTTATTGTGCTTATTTCTCTGTGTACTCGAATTTTGTCTTTCTCCCTCAGTGAAAATGTAAACTGCATGAGGACAGAGACTGTTAACTTGTCTTTACCAGCGTACCCAAAGCCTATTGTAATAAATACGTATTGGGTGTGTACAGGAAGGGACAGAGAAAAGCACTCACTGGGCTAGGAGCTAGCTTAGGTCTTCCACAGACCTGTCAGAGAAGAGACACCTTCAGCAAGTCTGTACCTGTGAATGTGTCTGTAGTGGGGTGGCTTGGGCAGAGGGAAGGGAAGAGTTGTACTCCAGGCTAGAGAAAGAGACTGAACCTGATGGGGACCTGTAACCTGTCACTGCATTTGTGGCCAAGCCCCAGCTTAGCACGTTATTTCTTGCCTGCTTAGACTTTATTTATTCACTAACTCATTATGCATTTAATAAATACATGCATGTATATATTAGTTCTTTATCTTAGTATTTTCCTAGGCTCCGGGGACACATTGATGAGCAAAGCAGACATGATTCCTACCCTCGTAGTGCTTAGAGACTAACAGGAGAGACAGACCTTAGCTAAATAATTGTTGAGGTGATGATTTAAGTACCAGGGTGACCAGGGCTCTACAGGGGAAGTGTGGGCACTGGGAGAGTATGAGTTGGCCTCAGCCAGGAGTCTGGAAAGGTTTCTCGAGGAAGTGATGTGTGAGCTGCAGGATGAGGCTGGAGGAGGTGATGAGTGCAAAGGCGGGCCCTGACGTGCTGTCTTTCCCAGGGCACCCTGGCCGTGCTGGCCCTGCAGCTGGCAAGGCAGATCCACTTCCAGTCATCCCTACCAGCAGGACCTCAGCAAGTGGAGCGTGGCTCTTGGCACAGTCCCCTGGACCATTTCCTTTCGTCTCCCTTGTGGCATCCGTGCTCCTGTGAGTTCTTAGTCCCAGGGACAGGAGGGCTAGGCTGAGAGTTTCTCTGGGCCAGGAAGCATCTCTGGACACACCTCAGGAAAAGAGCCATCAGCAGCTCCTTGCCTTTCCTATCTGAAGTCAGAGGAAGGAGAATGTGAGGAAGTTCTATCCACCCAGGGTGTGGGCCACACCTGCCCTTCAGTGTCCTCCCATGTCCTCCCCTCACCTCCCATGGAGGGAGCCCCGCAGGGATCCAGGCCACTTTAGATCCTGGGTGTGGCTTCCTGCTTACCACTCAGCCAGTTGGGGCATTCTCTGGCTAGTCATTCATTAATAAATGAATCTTCATTGAATAGCTATTATGTACCATGGTACCCAGGCAGTGCTGCCTAGTGGTTAAGTCCCTAGAATTAGTGTCAGGGTTCAAGCCCCAAAGCTGTTGCATACTAGTCTTGTGTCCATGAACAAGTCACTTTTAACTTAATTGTGCCTCAGTTTCATCATCTATAAAATGGGATAATAATAAAACCTACCTCATAGGTTTTGGGGAGAAGTAAAGGAGTTAATACATGCCAAAAAGTTAGAATAGTGCCTGGCACATAGTAAGTACCCAGTACATCTTAGTTTCAGTTCTTGTTCTTATGATTATTATTATTATTTTTTAAATATTTTATTTATTTATTTGTGAGAGACACAGAGGCAGAGAGAGAGGCACAGGGAGGAAGGAGAAGCAAGCTCCGTATGAGGAGCCTGATGTGGGACTTGATCCCGGGACTCCAGGACCACACCCTGAGCCAAAGGCAGACGCTCAACCATCGAGCCACCCAGGCATCCCTGTTCTTAAGATTATAATCATGATTGATACTATCATCAAACAAAGTGCCAGGTACTGGGGCTATAATAATGAAGAAGATAGATGCCTCCTTACCATTGGAAGAATTCAGGCAGAGGAATGATTTATACCTTCAGGCAGGAGATCCACATAAGTGTGGGCCCCTCTTGACCCCTACAGAGGGAAGTGGCAAAGGAAATGGAGAAGGGGGGTGGAGGTGTGTGAAGGAGGTGTCAGGAGAGTCCACAGTCTTCCCCCAAATCTCAGGGAACACTCAGTAAAGCCTGAAAAGACCGAGCTGATCCCTCTTCTGATGTGATTGCTCTTACTGGGTCTTTCCAGCACTTCGGAGGCACATCCTCCCCAGCCCTGCTGGCCCAGCTCCCAGGCATACTGGTCTCAGGGAACCCAGGCTGGGCCAGGAAGAACCCTCCACTCAGCCCGAGAACCTCTCTTCACACAGCTCTCTGAGGGCATCCAGTCTTCAGGATCCCATTGAGGAAGGTATGTTTCTACCTTCTAGAATCAGCCAAAGGTAGAGGGGGTGGGTAATTGGACAGATGGACATTTGTTGCTATGTATTCTGGATAAGGGAATTGTCATTCTTGCAGGGCCCCTGCTTTCTGAGGAATGATTTTGTTTCCTGGTAGTGGTGCTGCTGGAGGGGCTGGCGAGACTGGGATGGTGGGAGAAAAGGAGAAACCACATTCTTTCTCCTTGCCCTGACTGGGTGTCACCCATTTTCCTTGCAGATCCCAGTGATCTCAGCTTCCTGCACACCAGTAGTAGCTTCAGATCCAGGGAAAAGCCAGCCCAGCCTCAGCCCACTGGAGAAAAGCAGGTATTGTTCAGATTTGGCCTCCGGATCCTCATAATATTCCCCTGGGCAGGTGGCAGTTCCAATGAACAGTCCCATGATGAATCTTTATATTTCTTCCTCAGGAACAAGATAAATCAAAAACTGTTTCCCTTGAGGAGGCTGTGACTTCCATTCAGCAGCTCTTCCAGCTCACTGTTTCCATTGCTTTCAACTTCCTGGGTAACTGGGTGGACCCTGCCTCAAGGCAGGCAGATAGGAAAAGTGGAAGGGGTATGGGGCTAGTCAAACAGAATTAGGGTAGGGAGTAGTTTAAACAAGAGAGAGTAGGGATCCCTGGGTGGCGCAGTGGTTTGGCGCCTGCCTTTGGCCCGGGGCGCGATCCTGGAGACCCGGGATCGAATCCCACGTCGGGCTCCCGTGCATGGAGCCTGCTTCTCCCTCTGCCTGTGTCTCTGCCTCTCTCTCTCTCTCTGTGACTATCATAAGTTAAAAAAAAAAATAAAAAAATAAAAAAAAATAAAAATAAACAAGAGAGAGTTTATTTTCTCCCAGGTAGGTAAACCAAGTGGTGGCATGGTGGCACAGTGTGTCAGGGGACCCATCCTCATGATTCTGCCATTCTTTTTTTTTTTTTAAGTTTTTTATTTTTATTATTATTATCTTTTTATTTATGATAGTCACACACAGAGAGAGAGAGAGAGAGAGGCAGAGACATAGGCAGAGGGAGAAGCAGGCTCCATGCACCGGGAGCCCGACGTGGGATTCGATCCTGGGTCTCCAGGATCACGCCCCGGACCAAAGGCAGGCGCTAAACCACTGCGCCACCCAGGGATCCCGATTCTGCCATTCTTAAAACTGGCTTCCATCTCAAGGTCCAGAATGTAGGCTTATGGCCACACTTACTTGCAGAGACCAGGAAATGTAGCCTTTAGCTGAATGACCATGGCCTTACCTGGAAATTCTTTTTTTTTTTTTTTTTTTTTTAAGATTTTATTTATTCATGAGAGACACACAGAGGCAGAGACACGGGCAGAGGGAGAAGCAGGCTCCCTGCAGGGAGCCCGATGTGGGACTCTATCCCAGGATCCCAGGATCAGGACCTGAGCTGAAGGCAGATGCTCAACTGCTGAACCATCCAGGTGCCCTTACCTGGAAATTCTGTCACTGTGTAAGAAGGAGAAGAGAAAATCTTGGAGGATACCTTGAATTTTCTGACATATTTAGGCAAGAATAGGCTCCTGAGATTTGGAGCAAGCCCCCAAGTGTACAAGCAGGAACCTCTTACATCCGGAGACTCCAGGAGCCCCTCCACCATTTGTCTTGTTCTGCACGGTGGCTTGGCTTAAGGGCCATGCCTTTTAACGTGGTGACTCAGATAATGGGCAGGGGGTGAGAAGCTGGGATTCATTTCTTTTGCTAGGCCCTATTTTAGGTGTCAGGGATACAGTGATTCCTAAGATAGAATCCTTACCATCATGGAGCTGACAGGTGAATTGGGAGAGGAAGAAAAACAATACAAAGAGAATTTCAGATGGTGGTAAATGTCATAGAGAAAAATCAATAGGGGATGTGTCTGTGACCTGGGGAAGGAGCGACTTTGGATTTGGAAGTCCTTACTGATGGGAAGAACTTTGTGCTAAGACTTGACTGACACACCAAGCCAGTCTTGTTTCCATCTAGAGAAAGAGCTTTCCAAACAGCGGGAACAGCAAGTACAAAGGTCCTGAGGCAGGATTCAGTTTTGCTTGTTAAAGGAACAAAAGAAAGGTGAGTGTGGCTGGAGCTTAGAGATGACCAGAATATTAGAAAAAGAAGTCAGAGAAGCAGGGAGGGGCCAGATCAGGCAAAGCCTTCTGAGCCAAGGAGGAATGGATTTCCTAGGTGAGATAAGTCAGTGGAGGGTTTTACACTGGAGCGGGGGGGCTGTTACATGATCTGAGTTACTTTTTCACATTTCTCTGGCAGTTGTATGGATGCCAGAGGAAACGGGGGGGGGGGGGAGACTGGGTTGGAGCTGTTACTGATAGCATAGTAAAGCCTCATGGTGACCTGGTTTAGGTTCGAGGCAGAGGAGACAGAGAAGAGAGATGGATGAGGGAGCCCGGCTGGGGAATGGGGACAGGGTGGGTTCCTTCGTCCTCTTGGGTCTTCTCAAGGACAGAGGGCTCTTTCTGAATCCTGGACAGTGAATTTTCAGGCAGCAGGGAGGTGACTAATTCACTATGGGCTGAATGGAACCTGGCTTCTGCCTCATTAGCTTTTTGTGATTTTGATGGGCAGACAGTCTCTTCTGAGAATTTTCTTGCCCATTCCTTCATTCATATATTCATTTATTCAGCAATGCTAAGCAGTGTGGCTGAACACAAAGGGAGCATAAGCCATAATCATATTTTGCATTTGTATAGAGCTTTCACCCTATGCAAAGTTATTTCTTCTACATTCTTTTTCTGCTTCTGCCTCCAGGATTTTGCAGTCTAATTGAGGAGACAAGGCTTGTACTCTGGAAACAGTTTAGTTCATAGAAAAAGGCTTGTATATTAAGTAAATGCCAAGAGAATGTATAAAGTCTGAGTGTGGTCTGAAGGTTCCAGAGGTGAAATAGGCTGGGAAGGCCTGATAGTGGAGGCAGAAAGATACCCTGGGCAGGAGAGACAGCTTGAGCAAAGGTTTGAATTGGGACTCAGCTGTGCCCAGCCCCTTCCCTGTTTTTTTGTCTGCTTGATCGTTTGGATGATAAAATGAACATGGGCTTTGCTGTCAGACACACCTAAGTTCAGGTCACAGTTGTCTCACATTCTCTCTCACGATTTCCTCCTAAAGCAGGATTAACAGTATCAGTTGTTACCAGTTGTATTTAGTTGGTTACAGGCAGCCTAAACCCACTCTGGCTAGCTTTTTTTTTTTTTTTTTTTTTTTAAAGATCTTATTTATTTGAGAGACAGAGAGAGACCATGAGTCAGGTGAGAGGCAGAGGGAGAAGCAGAGTTCCAGCTGAGGAGGGAGCTCAGTCCCAGGATCATGACCTGAGCCTAAGGCAGACACTTAATGGGCTGAGCCACCCAGACGCCTCCCCTCCCCCCAGTCTGGCTAACTTAGGCACAGAAGGACTCCATTGGGATCTATTGACATCCCAAGTCTCGGAAAGGACAGAAGTCAGGGAAGTTCCTGGGATCCTGGGGGTAGTAACTTTTTTTTTTTTTAATTTATTTATGATAGTCACACACAGAGAGAGAGGCAGAGACACAGGCAGAGGGAGAAGCAGGCCCCATGCACCTGGAGCCCGACGTGGGACTCGATCTCGGGTCTCCAGGATCGCGCCCTGGGCCAAAGGCAGGCGCCAAACCTCTACGCCACCCAGGGATCCCTGGGTGTAGTAACTTAGGGACAGGGTCTTCAGAGTGCTGCTGTCAGAATAAACCTGCAAAAGCTGTTTTTTCTCATGCCTCAAACAGACTGAGATTCAGATTTCTGAGAGAGGGACTTAGTGGTTGGGAAGAGCCCAGCACATTGATTGCCAACATGGGATGGTGGGGAAGGGCTGCTGCCAGAGGGAAATTGGGATGCTGTCACCAAGAGGAAGATGTTGTATAGGAGGGCAGAGCCCACTGCTGTCTCTGGCAAACCAGTGAAATATTGGGAGGATGGAAACATGCAAAGTGTCTAGCTCCAAAAAGCAAGGAAGCAGCCTGTGAGTATGTGGCCAAGGATGTGGGGAAGTTCACGGAAGAAGCTGGGTTTCTGCCCTGTGCTTTCTGCAGGGACAGAGAACATGAGGAGTGGGGACTACACGGCAGCCTTTTCTTACTTCCAGAAAGCAGCAGACCATGGCTACAGCAAAGCACAGTACAACGTGGGCTTGTGTCACGAGCATGGCAGGGGCACCCCCAGGAACCTCGGCAAGGTACTGCACCTTCTCCCTGGCCCCAGACCTGCCCCCTGGAGCTGCACTGCCCAGAGCTGACCTCCAGAAATGAGCAGTGGGCCCACCTTGGAGGGAGTTCAGCTTCTCTCTCTCAGCCATGAGAGAAAAATAACAAGCTCCTAACTTCTAGGAAACTAGATTCAAAAGGAGGCCACAGACTTTGTCTTTTTTCTTTGCAGCCATATCCTTAGGACCTAGAATCTTATGTTGATGAATGGATTAATTCATCCTAAAAAAGTAGGATGAGTACACAAAGATGTTATAAACAAGAATGTATTTCTTAGAATTGTATACGATGGCAAAAGAAAAAAAGGAAAACAATTTGAAGTTCCTTCAGTTGTGAATTGGTTAATAATATCTATGTGGGCCTTAAAAATGAGGCCGTAGATCTATATTTACTGGCAGGGAAAGACATTCCTGGTATATTGTTAAGTGAAAAAATTGGTTAGAAAATTGTGACTGTTGTTCTCTCACTCTGTTTCTTTCTCCCTATACTCACATTATATATGTGTGTGTGTGTGTGTGTGTGTGTGTATGTGAGTGTATGTGTGTATGTATAAATACCTGTGTATGTGGGAAGAAATTTGCAAAGCTGTAAATGAAAAGGTGAACAGAGAATGATCTTTAGGAGGCAGAATTTCTTGGGATTTTGTGTTTCTATTTTCAGTTTATCTGTATTTTGAAATTTTGGCTTATCTGTATTTTCTGACTAATCTGTATTGATTATGTACTATTTAATTAGAACAGTTTTTACAAATTTCACTCAGAGGGAAAGCTGGCTTGCAGAGGTACCAGTTGACTGGGTGTCCCTCCTTTTATCCCAGGCAGTCCTTTCTTACCAGCTGGCTGCCAGCCAGGGCCACAGCCTGGCTCAGTACCGCTATGCCAGGTGCCTGCTGCAAGGCCCAGCCTCCGAGTGGGGTCCTGAGCAGCAGAGTGCAGTATCTATGCTGAAGCAGGCTGCAGACTCAGGCTTGAGAGAGGTGAGTGCCTGAGGGGGGTCTCTCCTGAGCCCTTGGAGCATGTAAGGCCTGGAGTGACCAAGATAACCTTTCTCCTTTCTCGACTTACCCACAGGCTCAAGCCTTCCTCGGCGTGCTTTTCACCAAGGAGCCACACCTGGATGAGCAGAGAGCTGTGAAATACTTTTGGCTTGCAGCCAACAATGGGGTATGCGCTCTCCAGCATCGGGGCTTGTTGGGGAGCGAGTCTGATGAAGGAGGGGATTTGGGAACTGGTGCCAAGCTCCACTGTGCACAGGAGGAACACTGGGCCAGCTTCGAGTCTTAACTGTCACTGACTTACTGTGTGACCCCTGGGCAGGTCTAGTGGGTGTGGTGGAGCTGGCTTACACCAGTCTGCAAAGAGGGGTTGGTGGCTTAAAATCAGTTTATGGGAGCAGTGTTTGCATGGCAGAAATTACTAAATGCTACAAAGCCGGGCTCATTTCCCTGGAAAGCCAGTCGTTACATTTACCAGCACACTCCTGGCTGGTAGCATCTTGTTTCCCTGTTTTCCTTATCTCAAAAATCAGGGTAGTCCTGAATGCCTCGCTTGCCTACTGCCTCACAGGGTGGCGGTTGTGAGGATCAAAATCTGAGGTCACAATGTGCAAGCACTTGGTAAGCTGTGCACAGGGCAGGTACATCATCATGAGTGGTGCAATTCAGGGAAATTGGAAGATGCTGAGCAGTTTTAGGGGGTGGGGTAGATGTCTGGGGGCATTGGCATCCAGCCTGCAAGACCCAGAGTCTGTTCTCCACTGTATTAGTTTCATGGAGTGTTTATAAGTAATAGCAGGAAAAACATGTCCAGAGGGGTTAGGAAAATACTGAGTTACACAGGTGTCTTTAATGCAGGACATCTCAGAACTTTACCCCAGTGTGAATCACCAAAGACGTCTCTGGTTTGCTATATTCCTCAAGTGTCCTTGACTGTGATTTTTTTGTTTTTTGGGTTTGTTTGTTTTTTTGTTTTGTTTTGTTTTGTTTTTTGTTTTTTGCTGTTCCATCTGGAAGGACTAGAAGTACTGGATGAAAGCAAACCATGTGCATGTACTAGAATTGCCCTTCATAGGGGCTGCTGCTGTTCTCTGTTTTCTGGCCAACACAATGATAGCTGCAGTGTACTCTTGGGCATCAGAATACTTCTTATTTTTACTCTGTTATCTGTCATTGCCATCTGAAGGGGACCAGTGTCACTGGCCAGTACTGCCTCTATGCCTGCCTTCCTTGATAGATCCCCAGAGCCTTCCTCAGGCTGAAGGTGCTTTGCCTTCTTTGTGTGCTGGACAAGCCTGGGGGCACTTTGGCCTGCTTTAGTCACCCAGCATGCTAGAAGGAGAAGTGCACAAAGGGATGCTAAGTAATGCTGTGTTGGGCACAGTCCTCACACCCATTCTAATAGGAGTTGTGTCTTTGTAGGTTTGTACTGAGCAGTGTTGCAGGGTGGGTGTTTTGGCCTTAGAGGAGTATTCAGTACTATATGCTAAGCTGTTCTATGGCCATGAGTCCACCATATTTATTATGTAGACTTAGGCATGCCTGTTACAGAAACTCTGTCCAGAACTTTGATGCTAGAAGGTAGAAGAGAAATGGGATCATGGTTGGGAATCAACAGAGTATTTTGCTTTTTTAAACTTGGGGGCTTGAGGGGCACCTGGGTGGCTCAGTGGTTGTCTCAAGAATAAATAAGTAAAATCTTAAAATAAATAAAATTTAAACTTGGGGGCTTCAATATAATGATACTATTCCACCAAAGAGGGAGAGATTAATGATGTGGGCAACTGAAGGTGTGAAAATAATCACAGTAATTTTTTTTACGATTTTATTTATTCATGAGAGATAGAGGCAGAGACACAGGCAGAGGGAGAAGCAGGCTCCATGCAGGGAGCCTGATGTGGGACTCGATCCTGGGACTCTAGGATCATGTCCTGAGCCAAAGGCAGATGCTCAACCACTGAGTTAGTGGTTGAGGGACCAGGCATCCCCCTAATCACAATAATCTAAGCACTTTTCAATAATCTAAGCACATTACATGTATTAACATGTAATTCTCATAATAATGCAGTAAGGTAGGTACTATTATTATTTCCCACTTTATGGATGAGGAAACCAAGGCATGGAGGCATAGAATAATAATGTCTGAGGTTCCACCACAGCAGGTGGTAGAGCCACAATTGGAACCCAGGCTGGCTGGCTCTCCAGGTTGTGCTCCGAAGCCCTCCCTGCTACTGGCTTCTCGTTCTCAGAGGAGAGAGGATCTAGAGCCTTTTAAACTTCCAAAGGAGGAACATTCTCTGTAACGTATGTGTTGCAGCAGCGACTCAGCAGAGATTCAGAAAAGCATGCAGGGCATGCCTTTGGGAAGCCGAGCCTCTGCTCTTGACCCTGGGACTCTTCCACCTTAAGTAGGAGCCTGACCCCCAGGTTCCCCATAGGTAGGCTGGTTGCTCCCTGTGGCCCTCACTTATGCTTGCCTTCAGTGCCGGCCTCAGTGACAGAAGCTGCCTGGGCAGCTCTGGCTCGAATCTCCCTGGGCAGAAGGATCTCCGTCTCGTCTGTGTTGGGAAAATGTGGGCCTCTGGCTTTTCGTCCTTGAGCTCCTTTGGGACAGGGAGGGTCAGAGCTGGGCCTTGAACCTGCCGTATGAAGCCCGGCATGCCTGACTGTGCCACCATCCTCCCACCTTAGCATTTCAGTTCTTCACCCCTGCCTGTGTGCCTGTCTGTCTGTCACTTCCCCTTTAGGACTCCCAGAGCAGGTACCACTTGGGGATTTGCTATGAGAAGGGCCTTGGTGTGCAGAGGAATCTGGGAGAGGCCGTGAGATGTTACCAGCAGTCAGCGGCCCTGGGCAATGAACCTGCCCGCGAGAGGTTGCAGACCCTCTTCTCCACGGAGGCAGCCACTAAAGGTACGTGTGGCTTCCCTCCCCTGAGCAGAGTGCCATGCGATGGAGAAAGGGGTGGCAGTAGCCCTTGGTCCACTTGGCATTTCCTGCCTCCATGATGGGGAAGAGCACACTTTTTTTAGTCAGATGCACCTGAGTTTTAACCCCTCTGCCTCTGAGCTTGGACTCCATGTCTTAGGTTCTTCACTTCTGAAAGTGAAGGTGGTCCTGGTGCCTTATTCAGAGGTAAGGATTAATTGAGAGGACTCTTGAGGGCTTAGCACAACCCAACCGGGCACCCAGCAGGTATTGAAGAAGTGGTAGCTACTCTGATGATTTTTCGGGAGAGACAGTATCACAAGACTGCCTCCTTGCCCTGAGTTGCCCTCTGAGGGCTCTACAAGCCCTGCTCACTCATGAGTTGGTTGGGCTGGCCTGGATTGACAATTCCAGAGGCAGCTAGGTCCTTTAGGAAGTACTTGCTCCAAAGTAGGAACCAACACTGTGTGTCAGAGTTGCTCTTGCTTCTTCTCACAGCCCTGGGGCCCAGCGACCCGGCAGTTACAGGATTGAAGTCCTTCTCCAGCCCCTCCCTCCTCAGCCTCAATACGTTACTGGCAGGAGCCTCTCGCCTCCCACACGCCTCGAGCACAGGGAACCTTGGCCTCCACTGGAAAAGTGGGCATCTTGGAGCCAGCCCTGGGGCCCCCAGGAGGGCCCTCCCCCAACACAACTACCCCTTGGAAAGGAGTCTCGTCAGCCTTGGTTTTGGCTAAGGTGAGGTCGGACATGGGTCACTGGTGCTTCTCCCACTGGTGTTTGGGGGTAAGGGGGAGAGTGGAGAGGGTGGATGGTAACAAAAATAGGTGTCAGTGACCCTTTCCAAGGTGGAAATGCCAGTGGACACTGAGGTTCTCAAGTGCATGGCTAATAAATGACTTTGACCTTTCCCCCAATTGGTCGCCTCCCAGATGAGCAGTGGAAACATTCACAGTGATTCCTGGTTCTGTGCAGAGAAGGGATTCATTCAGTGACCTGTGAAAAACTCTCCTGAAAGGTCCAGAGACCCTGGTCCTCACCTTGGCCTATGACCTTGAGTAAACCCCTTACCTATTCCCTCCCATGTCTCAGTTTCCTCAGGCTCAGACTACTTCAGTTTTTGCCACCAACTGACGTGTGTGCCCTGGTGGTTCACAAGAGGATTTTAGCTACACCAATTAATACTTTCTTTTTTTTTTTTTTTAATTTTACTCATTTATTTGAGAGAGTGAGCAAGAGAGCACAAGCAAGGGGAGGAGTAACAGAGGGAGAAAGAGAAGCAGACTCCCCACTGAGCAGAGAGCCCTACATGGGGCTCGATCCTAGGACCCCAGGATCATGACGAGCCGAAGGCAGACACTCAACCGACTGAGCCACCCACACACCCCTAATTAATATTTTCTATCTTAGTCGTTGGATATTTAATATACAATGCAAAATGTGACTAGCACATAGTAGTTTGACAGATATTAAAAATAATCCATTCAAAGAAAAGCCTTGTGAAATTGGATAAAGGGGAGACAGATCCAGAGAGGTGGCACAAACTGCAAGAGTAGTTCCATGAATGGTTAAAACTTAGGGAACACTTGCCATTGTCAAGATGAGTCCCAACATCTGCTTTTGTTCGTCCCCCATGGATTCAGGACCGTCTCCTGTTTCACCTTTAATCTGAAAGGAACGAGTTTCTTGCCTACTTGCTTGATGTGTGTGCTTGACTTTTTCAGACCTCCTCACTTCAGCCCTGAGGAAGGGAGTCTGTGGGTTCTCAGAGAGAGAGATACCACAACTTGAATCCCAAAGCAGAGGCCAGTTACCTACTCAACTCCCTAAAGAACCTCAAGCGCCTGCCCCAGTACAGTAAAGAAGAAGAAAGTATGTGAAGACCCAGGTCCTGGCCATGTCACCTTGAAACAGTGACCCGACCTGCTGCATTGTTTTCTCAGCTATAGACCAAAGGTGTTGGTGTCTGCCCTCCTACCCTACTGAGCTCACACGGAGCCTTTCACTGCAGAAAGGACCTTGGCCCTCACTTCAGCCTGGGGAGGCAGAGTGGTGCCACGGTTACATGGCTTTATGAGTCATCAGGCCAGGAGAAGACCCAGACCCTCTGATTCCTGGCCCAGGGGCTCCCTTGCACGATTTCACACAGTGGCTTTACATAGAAGTGTTACTGTCATCCTGCCAATGTGAGGAAGGAAACGGAGACTGAACACCTGGAGGCTTGGAGCAGGAAAGTGTAGATTTTGAGATCCTTGTTTGTAAAGAGTATAAAGAGTATGCTAGAAATGGATGGGAGTTTAATAAAATAGATATCGGATTATCTCATCACTGTTGCCCTTGAGTGTGTTGGGGAGAGCTGGGGCTGGGCAGGGGGAACTGAAAGCTGAGGCTCCAGCCTCATTTCTAAACTCTCCATTAACTAATTTGAAGGATCTTAAAAGCTTCTCCAAGAGAGAGACTTAGGAAAAAATGATTTCTGAGTCCACGCTAATGACTCCAATTACTGAATTTGTGCATAGCTGTTCCCTGGCTTCTGGATGTTAGCCCAAGTTCAATAGCATAGATGTGGTTGAAGGGGTGGGGGTGGGGGAGGGACTGAGGACCAGATCCTCTAGTAACTGTTCAAATGGGAAAGACCACCTAGCTTGGCTAGTTGAAAGGTGGGAGGAATTGGGCAGGAGAGGGTTGTTTCCTCTCTGCTGCCCACCTCTCCACCTCCCCAATCTCTGATGGGTCCTGCCATACTTTTCCAGCATCTTCCTCTCACCACTGGCTTCCTCCAGCTCCAGTGCCTTCCCTGACTGCTGCTCCCTTCCCAGGCTGCCCTGCACACTGGCCTCCCCACCTTCATGCTGGTCACCTCATGCAGCTGCCTCCCACAGATGACGCCTTGGGATCTGAGACCTTGTTGTCTTTGTATTCTGGTATCCTCAGCACTTAGCAGGTAGGGGCTCCATACACACATTGGTTAGAGCTCAGGTTTTTAAGCTGTACAATGCACTAATCTCTCTGAGGAAAAAAAAAAATCTGTGGTTAAATAAGTTTGGGAAACGCTGTACCAGACATCCCTTTTTTATAGATTCACAATGTACATCAGCATCTTTAAGGTTCAAAGAAGTCTTGCAGTAAAGAACTTGGTTAACCCAATGTTTACCAGTCTGAGCTGAGCACAGAGCTCAGCTCCATGCAGACTGCTGATCAGTCTTCCTGGAGCACCTTCTGTAAAATGGCATTTTCTGCCCTCTTGCAGAGCCCGACTCTCCAGACTCATTCTTTCCTATTATCATTTTGGTTACTGATTCCTTCTGGGGAGCAAGGAGCAGTTCAGACAGCTCCAGGACAGGGGGTGTCCTGTGTTGATGACCAGATGCAGCCCTCCATGCTTCTCAGTCATTACAAGTTAAGTACTGATTCAATTTGGGGTGCCAAACGTGGAGGTAGGATATTTTTAAGCTCTCCTTGTAGACAGGAAAAAAAGGAGAGTCATGAGAGAGATGTTGTCAGGGGCCCAAAAATCCTTGGCTGTTCAGTCACTGCGGTTGCCACACAGCCCCCAGGGGATGGGCTCCATCCACATACCCAGGCCCTGCTGTGCTTTTGCCATTAAAATTCCATTATTAATGACTCACTGCCAGTGCCCTGAAAGGGAACAGGAGGGGGAGGGCAGGAAAGTGGCCCCTGCCAGGAGGGCCAGCATGGGTTAGGATATTGCGGGACCCAAGCCTGGGGACCTCATACCCTCAGCAGGGAGACTTTTGTGCAGTTCTCTGCTGCCTCAGTTGCGTTATCCAGAGATACTGTTTCTAAGGAGTCCTGATTCTGCAGTCAGAACAAGGCTGTTTGATTCATCATTGTATCTTCAGTGCTAACACAGTGTAGGGTACTTAGTAACTATGTTCAGTAAATATTTATTCAAAGAATGAGTGATTTTATGCATTGCCCCCTCTCCACCTGACAGCACCAAGTCTAGCTAGCACAGGGTAGGTGCTTTAAATATTTGTTGCATGAAAGATTCTGTATCTATTCTGGATCTAATCTACCTACTGCTATTTCTAGTGCTATTTCTGACACATAGTAATCACTCAATAAATACAAAGAGGTTTGTTGAATGAATGTTTCTGATCATGCCTCCCTCCTTCCCCCACCCATACATTGTACTCCATGCTTAGTAGGAACTGGAAAGAATTGACCTATTTTCTAGGTGCATACTAGGTGCCAGGCCGAGCCCGTGCTAAAACAACTCTCTTCCTCTTCTGTCTACCTTTGGGGATTTGGTTCTCTACAGAGTCCCATGGGTAGTGGTTGCCATCTCATGCTTGTTCAGCCAGAGGAGAGGTAGGGTCAGTGAGCTGCCAAGCTGACGTTGGGTGACAGACAAGGAGGCTGCCTGCCAATCTCAGAGCTGCCCCCAGGCTCCAAGTAAGCACTACACTCCCGGTGCTGGAGAACGGCTGACTATTGATAAAAAATGTCCCTCTGCGCTTTCCAAATTGAGACGACACTTAACTGCATGTTGGCTGACTTGCCTGCCCCCTCAATCTCCCAGGGGACAGAGCCCATCTTGGTTGAAAACCGTTCTGAGCATGTCTGAAGTCTCAGCTTTGACATCTTGGCTGATGCGAAGAAGTTTCTGTAACCTTCCTGTTCAGCATGCTCACCTGTCACCATGCACCCTGTGTCACTCCCCGCCTGCTACTGGGAAAAGAGCTAAGTGTCCCCATGTTAGGAGGTGGTTGCATGGTGCATGTTGAGAGCACTCACCTCGAGTGTCTACATCCCCACTCCGACCGGACGTCTGTTGCCTCAGAACAGGAACAGCTGTACCCATCAGTTGTCCAGGGTCCACAGGGAAGGCAGAACCAAGGACCCACAGAGAGGATTGCAGTGGGCCTTCATCTTATTTAGCTCATAGACCCCTTTGAAAATGTGGTGAGAACATTGACTCCTCATAAGAAAGTGTACATCCTTCTAATTTTGCATGCAGTTTGGCCAATTCATGGATCTTGGAGCCCAGCCATGGATCCCAGGTTAGGAACTATTGGTATATTAAAAAGAACATTAAAAAAAAATGAACATGATATAGACTCCAGATCCAGATCCTAGCTCTTCCACAAACCTGCCATGTGGCTTTGTCCAAGTCAGTCTTTTCAAATCTTGCCTTTTCCTTGGTGATAATATGTTCTGGCTCTTTATGATTAAAATTGTAAAAAAAGGGTGGGGGGGAGGGATCCCTGGGTGGCTCAGTGGTTCAGCGCCTGCCTTTGGCCCAGGGTGTGATTCTGGAGTCCCAGGATCGAGTCCTGCGTCAGGCTCCCGGCATGGAGCCTGCTTCTCCCTCTGCCTGTGTCCCTGCCTTTCTCTCTCTCTCTCTCTCTCTCTCTCTCTCTCAGAATAAATAAATAAAATCTGTAGAAAAAAATAATAAAATTGTCTATGTTTGTAGAGGTTGAGGCCGTGACTGAGACCAGAACAGCATAACTTTTTATAGGTTAACATATTCCTTAGAGAATCTAATAAGGACTTCGTATCTCCTGTCTAGAAAAAATGCCCATACACAAGGTTTTGCCTACTAATCACAAGGTCTAAGGACTACACAGTAAGGACTTCTGTACTACAGTGAAGCAATGATCTAGGGTATCCAATGATCCAGGTGATAGCCATGGTTCCAGGTTTCTTTTTAATTAATTAACATTAATTTAAAAATTAATTTCTTAAGTTGCCTGTTCCCCTGTCCCTTCTCTCCACCCTCCCAACACCAGCTTGGCATCAAACATCCACTAGTAGTTGGGGCAGGGGGTGGGGTGGACTGGCAGTCAACATTGTCTGCTCTAGTTCTAATCTACTCAGACTTTGATTTCATATAATGGAAACTTTTTTTTTCTTTCTTTATAGTGACATCTTACCTAGAGCTCCAATACAGGTACAAAGGGACACCGAAGCATTGATTTATCCATTTATTCATTCATTCATGCATTCAAGTAGGTATGCATCAGGTGTGGCTTTGTGCCAGTCACCTGGCTGGTCAGTGTGGAGACCCTGCCTGCTTAGTCTCCCCTGGCTTCTCTCATTGACTTGGGGAACCCAAGAGCTTAAAAATCACTGACCTTGTAAGGAGATTACTTGGGCTTGAAGTGAGGTGATCAGAGACCCAGAGACTCTGCTCTTTAATCACTTAACTTTGGGGAGCCTCGTTTTCCTCATCTGTGATATAGAATAACAGGATAATGGTGCCAGATATAGAATAACAGGATAATGGTGCCACGTTGGATTCCAAGTATACATGGCTTCCACTATTCTTGGCAGAAGTACGATTGGCCCATTTCTATGAACAGTGAATGTGCGTACTGGCCTCCAAAAGCGGGCAGAAGGAGGAGCACAGAGAGGAGTTTTCGCCTTCAGAGTGGAGGAGAGCCCCTGCTACTGAGAAGCTGAATGGCTAACTGAATAACTGCTTGGAAATTTCCAGGAAAAGTATAAGGCTGAGCCTTGGAAAAATATTTGCTATTTCTTTGCTCCCTCCTGCCCTGGAAGTTTTGCTGCTGTCAGTAACAATTTCATAGACCCAGTTCATACATTGTCCTCGAGGGCCTGAATTCACAGGCCCAAACCTGCTGTGACAGAGGAAGATTTACCCACGAACGCTGGGTCTGCAAAGATGGGCTAATTGCTGGGAAAGGACAGGAGCCTGCAGAGGCCCAGGCCTTCATCAGGTCAGATCTGAGTCGCTCTTGTTCTGTGCTTGGAAATGCAGAGCCGTGTAGGCCTTGGCAGCTTTAGAAATAAATGTACTTCTCAACATTGTTTCATGAGGGGAATTCAGACTAAGTCTACTACTGGCAAAAAACTCACCTGTGGGGCTTTTTCCTTTCCTTTCCTTAGCTGGCAGTCTAATGCCTAGGTCAAGGACATAGGTATTGATATTGGTCCAGTTTGGTTCCAAAATCTTCGCTCTGTCTCTACTCTTTTTTTTTTTTTAAAGATATATTTATTTTAGAGAAAGAGAGTGTGAGAGAGCCTGCTTGTGCAGAGGGGGGGAGGGGGAAAGGGAGAGAGGGAGAAGGAAGCAGACTCCCTGCTGAGTGTGAGTAGCCTCACCTATGCTGGATCTAATGACTCCTGAGGTCCTAACCTGAGCCAGAATCAAGAGTCAGATGTTTCAGCAACTTAGCTACTCAGGCACCCCTCTGCCTCTTGATCTTCAACAAGACACTCTGCTTCTCCAAGCCTCATGTCCTTGTCTGTGAAATGGGGATAACACCTCTCTCCCAGGGTTGTTGGAAATTAAATTAAATCCTAGTGTAAAGGCTGGGGCCTGGCTCACATAAACATTCTATAAATAGTCATGCTTTTCTTAGCCCTAATTTTCCAGCTGAGAAGCAGGTTATTTGATAATGTAACATTAGAGAAGTGAGATCAAGAGTCTCCATGTTCGGGGATCCCTGGGTGGTGCAGCAGTTTGGTGCCTGCCTTTGGCCCAGGGCGCGATCCTGGAGACCCAGGATCGAGTCCCACGTCGGGCTCCCAGTGCATGGAGCCTGCTTCTCCCTCTGCCTATGTCTCTGCCTCTCTCTCTCTCTCTGTGTGACTATCATAAATAAATTAAAAAAAAAATTAGAAAAAAAAAAAGAGTCTCCATGTTCATCACCGTGTACTGACCACTGCGTACCAATATGCCCTACTCCTGTCCAGGTCCAGCACACCCTCTTGCCAGTGAATAGGCAACAAGGAACCCTCACTCTGCTACCCTTCCCTCCCCATCTTGACAGGTGCAAACAGGAGAATGAGCCAGTGCTTTTCCTTTATTAGTAGGTCAGAGAGCTTTGCCTGGTACCTCAGGATCCAGCCCCCCACCCTCAAGTATGTGATAAGGCCATACTCTCTTGCTCATGACACTCCTTGGCATCTGTTCCACAGGAGGACTGACCCTCCATGCTCTACATGTGTTTTGCCAGCAAACACTCACTTCAGCCACAAATGTCTCTGTCCTCCAAAAAATTCACAGGCAAAGCCAGCCCCTAATGAGGGGCTGTTTTGATCGGCCAGCTATTAGTTGGGGGGCCCCTGCCTCCTCTATGGAGCAGCATGGGTCACCCTAAAGTTCTAGGGCCACCTCTGGACAGTGAGTTCAAAGATTGTCGAAAGCAGCTCATGTCCCAAGATCCTTAGGGCCTGGGCTCCCTGACATCTCCCAGGGCCCCCTGTTCCTGGATCCACAGGCCCCTGCTGCTGCTGCTGCTGCTGCTGCTGCTGCTGCTGCCAGTCCTGCCCTCGGCCTCCTTCTTTCCACCTGGGCCCCCCTGTCCGTCCATGCCTGAGGCCCCGCTGGTGGCCAGGTCCAGACTGAGGGTCCTCCCGCAGACGGACAGCCGCCTCAGCACCTCGGAGGCGGCCTCCACGGGCACGCCCGAGCGCTGCCCCAGAAGCATTTCCAACAGCGAGCTCATCTCTGAGAGGAAGGTGCTGGCCAGCCGCGTGCCTGTCAGGCTCAGTTCAGGCCCTGCCGCCTTGCCGAAGGTCTGGAAGGTCCTGGGTTCCTCTACGGCCGGAGTGTCCGGGGAGAACACGTTGTCGCGGTAGTTCATAGTGAGGGGCAGAGAGAGCCTCGCCATCCAGGCCGGGTCGGGGACGCTCAGCCGGTCCAGGGCCAGGCCTGCATGGGACGGATGAGGGGACCCAGTGAGAGCCAGGCAGCTGAGGGTGGGGCTGTGGGCCGGCCCAGGGCTCCGGACAAAGGAGGGAAGGGAAATGGCGGGGGACAGATGGGGAGGCCCAAGGGCGACCGGAAGGAAGAGGCCCTAACAGGGAAGCTTGTTGGGCAGGAAGGCTGCCGACTGAAGTACCCACAGGAGCAGAGTGGGGAGGAGGCGGCGGGAGGAAGAAAGCCTAGAATTAGAAACTGGCCCTTTTCTAAAGAATTTCCCGATCCTGCAGATCCTGCTGTGTGACAGGCTAGGTGTCTTCCACCCACCCGGTCAGCCAGGCTCTTCACTCCCTCAGGGCACTAGTAGCTGCGAATGGGGGATGGGTGAGCATCCCTCTCCTTAGCCAAGGCTGGAGTTCCTGGCTGGATGCTGCCATCTGTTTGTATTCATAGCAATAGTGACCATTTATTAAGTTCTTCCATGCCATAATAATTTATGTGATTCTCTCATTTAACCTCTGCACAAACCTTTGAAATGAAGAGTGCTATTTCATTTTATGGATGAGGAAACGAAGTTCCAAGACATGGAATCACACATCTACTAGGCGACCAAATCCAGATTTTGTCCCCAAATCTGATGACTTTGAAGCCTCATGGGACTGTACCCTCCTATCCACTCTCTCAGGAGCTCCCCCTTGGCCCCCCGGGTGCTCCGGGTGCACACCTGTGGCCTCCAGATTCCCCAGGCTTGCTAAGGTTTCTATGGGCACTGTGCCCTGGACTCCTCAACCTTCGCTTCTCAAGCCACAGAAAACCCAGATCTAGAGGCAGCGCTGGGAAGGGGCTGTCTGCTAAAGCGCTGTCCCAGGAAGGGGACAGAGGGTTATGAAAAACTATCACCTAGAGGCACCTGGGTGACTCAGTCAGTTAAGCATCTGCCTTTGGCTCAGGTCATGATCCCAGGGTCCTGGGATCAAGCCCTACATCAGGCTCCCTGCTCAGTGGGGAGTCAGCTTCTCCCTCCCCCTCTGCCCCTCCCCTTCTGCTCATGCTCTGTCTCTTGCTTTCTCTCTCTCAAATAAATAAATAAAATCTTTTTAAAAACACCGCAAAATTGTCCCCTAGATCCTTTTTTTTTTTTAATATTTTCTTTATTTATTCATGAGAGAAACAGAGAGAGAGACAGAGACAGGCAGAGGGAGAAGCAGGCTCCATGCAGGGAGCCCGACGTGGGACTCGAGCCCAGGTCTCCAGGATCACATCCTGGGCTGAAGGTGGCGCTAAACCGCTGAGCCACCCGGGCTGCCCTGTCCCCTAGATCCTTAATGGCCCCATCACACTTTTCCTTTTCCCATCTCCTCAACAAAAATGCTATCTCAAACTAGCCCTAGGCCAGATGGTAGAGGTCAAGCCAAAAAAAGAAAGCATAAATCTTATGGTTAAGAAACTGTGTCTTAAAAAAAAAAGTACAACATCCACTTGAGCATGTATTTAATGCTTGCTTAAAGGTGAGCTGCTTTAGAATCTGTGCATAAAAAAAAAAAAGGATCTGTGCATAGAATAAAAGACTGGAAGGAGGTATGTCAAAATGTTAACTGGAATTACCCCTGGACAGAAGTGATTTATTCTCTTTTTGTTTAGCTACATTTTTCTACCTTAACCAAATATTACTTTTGTAATTTGGAAAAGTTATTCCAAAATACAGCTAATGGCTGTTTATATTGATAAATGAGTTTCTGTCTTGCTTTGTCACGGTGGAGCTTTGCAGGCTGTGAGGCAGGGCAGGCCTCTTTCCACCTGGTCCAGCCCACGCCCGGGACTTAGTGAGCATTTCTTGAATGACTCAGTGAACATAAATATTAACCCTGGGCATTTGGGAAATGTAAACCTTAGTTCCTTGAGACTTGGGGTAATAAGATTGAAACTCTTCTAGTGTTACAGAATCAGGCCTTTGTACCAGGGTCAGAGAGCTTCAGAAAGAATGGGAATTGGAATGAGAAAATCACTGGAGTATATGAGAATGGCTGGGCAGCAATGGTGAGTCCACCCAGAGGCAGGTGGACGCAAGGCTGGCCTGGGCTTGATTTCCCACCTCTGCCATTTATGAGCAGTGTGACCTTGGGAAAATTGCTTAACCTCTCTGAGCCTTCTTTGTCTCTCATAAAGTGGTGAAATAGTAGTACTCATCTTGTCAGGTTGCTATGAGCATTCACTGAGCTCATGCTACCAGTAAGGTGTTATCCTCATCACATTATCAGATGGATGCAGCCATGACCCCTGGGGTCAGCGAGCTCACCCATAGCCCCTGTGCAGCTCCGCCCCGTGAGCAGCATAGGCTCTTCTATCCTCCTGCCCTCATCATCCCTCAGCAATTTCCATGCCCTCTGTGCCGCGGGGAAGCAGGACCACGTGACAACTGAGCACATAGGTTCCAGCCCAGAGCTGGCCAGTAGAGAGACAGTGTGAGCCATAAAGGTCATTTTAAATTTTCTAGGAGGCATGTTAAAAAAGTAGAAAGAAATTCTGTAATTAATTTGTAAAAAATTTCATACTTAATATCATTTTATCATGTAATGAATATTTTTAAATTAATGAGATATTTCACATTCTTTTTTCATGCGAAGTCTTCAAAATCTGAAGTGTGTTTTATGTTTATCACATCTTTTTTTAATAGTAAGTTACTCTTTTTTCTGCTTTTTATTTTTATTTTTATTAAGTAAGCTCTATGCCCAACATGCAGCTTGAACTCACCACCCTGGGATCAGGGGTTGCACACTCTACCCGCTGAACTGGGCAGGGGCCCCCTTATATCATGTCTTGATCGGGACTAGCCATTTTCCAATGTGGCTAATGGCTACTGTGTTGGAGCTCACGGTTGTAGATTCTACACAATGCTATCCTATAAAACTTTCTATATGTGTGCCGTCCAAAGCAATGTCCACTAACCACATGTGGTTACTGAGTGTTTGAAATGTGGCTGGTATAACTGAGGAACTGAATTTTTCATTTTACTTAATTTTAATTAGATTAATTTTACTTACTTTTAATTTAGAGCCACATTGCCAGTGTTACTAACCATTTTCTGTACAACCTTGGGAAAGTTACTAGACACCCTTGCCCCTCAGTTTTTTCCTTCATGAAATGGTGATCATGGATAGTTTCTGTCTCATAAAAATTTCTCATGAGGAATATGAATGCATAGAAAGCTCTCAATGAATGTTAGCTCTATTTTCTTAACCAAGGAAAAGGAAGTCCCTGCCATGCTTTTAGTGTGTTTGCAGCCAGATAGATCACATAGGCTATGTTCAGCTGAGGAACAGATTATTAACTACCAAAACAGAAAACCACAGTTTAGGAAAGAACAGAGGTATGGTGTTACCTCAAGGAGGCTGACCAGTATCCAGCTAGCACATTCCTGAATTAAAGTCAAAATGAATTTTTTCTCTAGAAAATGTTATTTTGGTTTAAATTAGAAATATGAACACATTAAAGAGTTGACTGAGTTCTCAGAATGGAAGGATATTTAAACCCACCCAAGAAACACAAATGGGTGGTGAGGGGGTCCCTGATGGCAGGCAGGCCCGGGTTGGTTCCCCTTCAGTCACTGATGAGCTAAGTGACTCCGAGCAGGCTGTGGTATTTCCCTGAGCCTCAGTTTGCTTATCTCTAAATTGGAGCTCGTAACATCTACCTCCAAAGACCATTTGGAAGCTTAACCGCGCTAATGTGTAAGATGCTTCCCAGTACCTGGCACACATCAAGAGCTCATTTACTATTCTTAGGATTTTTAAAGATTAATCAGAGTAGAATCTGGTCTTTAAACAAATGAAGGCTGTTGGAAACGTTAGGGAAAGTAAAATGTTACTGATATTCCTGCCCAGAAATAGAACGTCTGTGTTTTTCTTGTGGAAAAGTCTGACGTCAGGACATATGAGGGGGTCGCAGGGGCAGAAGCAGGCTCAGGGTGATCCTAAGGAGTCCTTACCTGTGTGTGGGTCCAACAGGCTTGACAACTCTTCTTCTAGCAGCTGCTTCACAGACAGGTCCTCTTCAGGATCCAAGGGCCCTTCCTCCTGGTCTGGTTCTGTCTGGCCAGCCCTGGCACCTAGGCCATCTGTATCTGGGATTATGCTCCTGCAAAGGAGGCCAGCCAGTCCACGAGTGAGAAAATTCACACACCAGATTCATTCATTCCTGCTCATGAACATTCTTCTACTCATGTCAGCATTCATCCACATAAGGAGGTAGATACAGAGCCCAGCTTTCAGAGTCAGACCAACCTGGATTACGTGGTCCCAGGCCTGCCTACTCTGCATCTGTTGCCTCATCTGTAAAATGGAGGTAATAAATAACACCCACCTCAAGGGGCATGCAAAATGAGACAGTTTATGTAAAGAAACTAGTACCTGGCACAATGTAAGCACTCAGCAAATACAAGAAACAATTAATGCATTGGCACCATTATTCACCAATGAATAATTCCTTCCCCTTCCTTTGTGTTGCCTGGCCCAGGGTAGGAGTGTAGTAACTTTGGTTGAAACAGTGCAGTCATCTGTCCATCCATCTATCCATCCACCTCCACCCATTCAACTATGACCTCCAGTGAGAGCAGAGATTTCTATCTGTCTCATTCCCTGGTCACCAGTGCTCAAAACAGGGCCCCAGCACATAGTAGATGCTCAATTAATACTTTGTGGACAACATGGCTGAATATTCCCTACTCCCTATTTGAGGCCAAATCCCAGACCAGAATAGCAGGGCAAAAGAAGATGCAGCTGGGGTGAGGCATCAAAAAGCCACTCAGACTCTACCTGACTCCTGCTGTCTCTATCCTGTCCTCTCCCTCCCACAGACCTTGCCTGCCTCCTGGAGGAGGCCAGTTCCTGAGGCGGCTGGAGTATGGGGAGGCAGGTCTGGCCCCACAGTTCAGCAGGTGGGAAAGGTCCCTCAGATTTTAAAGGTCTCAGGTCCTTTGTGCTTTTTTTTTTTTCCTGTCACCATTTCTGCTGCCATGAAGGGATTAGCAGGGAAGTGGCAAATTCGTAAGTAATGATGACAACAACTAATGTTTATTAAGCAGTTACTCTGAGTCAGACTTTATGTTTTGCTAAGTATATAGACCCTCTCTTCAAACTTTTCCCATCTGTAAGGTGTTCTCTTGTCATCATTCCCAAATTGCAAATGAAAAAAGGAAGACTTGTGAAAAATTCTACACCTTGCCCAAGGTCCCCATGGACTAAGTGTTAAACCAAGAATTCAAATCCAGACTCATGTGACTATGGAGTATGTATACTCACTGCTGCTCTACACTACCTCCCACCATCTTTGCAAAACAAAAAAAGAAAGAAAAAAAAGCTATGAATTGTCAAGGCAAGAGCTCTGAGCCTGCATTCAGGTGCTGGGAGCTGGTCCCGGCTTTGCCACTCACTGGCCATGTGACCTTGAACAAAGTCACTTTGGGAGGAAAGGACTTAGCAATGGTTATGCACCTACTATGTGCCAGTCACTGGGCTATGGGCCTAGAATATGTTTGATTGTTAAATCCTTAACCTATCACTGCAAATAAGTGTGATGACCTTTCTTTTACAGATAAGAAACTGAGGCCCTGAGGATCTATCTGGCTTGCTCAAGTTCAGCATAGCTGGGTTGGATCAAACTACTCAGAGCCCCAGTTTCTATGTCTGTAACAAAAAAGAGTTAGATTAGATGTCCTGTTGAGCTCTCTTTAGTTCTAGGACTGCCCAAAGAATACACCCACACACCTATGTCCTTAGCCAGGGAAACTTCATGTTATGTTAAAGGATCAAGAGAAAGAAAGCTGAAAATTACACATTTAAAGCCCATAGCCCAGCACCTCTGCAATCAGGGGACAGGTAGAGCCTCAGGGATGAAGTCATTTCCTTAGAGATCTGGGTCCTGTAAATACAATAAATACAGTTGCTCCAGGACCATGCTGCCCAGGATGGGGGGATGGATGCTGTCCGATGCTCTCCCAGGGGGGCCACTGTCTGGAATGTGTTCACCCTTCCTCAGATCACAGAGGTTCCAGGGGTGAAGGCAAGCTGATGGCGGGGGCAGTGCTCGAGAAGCCTGTGGGTCCATGTGCTGCTTACCTGCCTCCGCTGGGCTTGGCCAAGTATTTATTTCCCCGGTGGTTTGGTTTGGGCTGGAATTGGCCCTGATGCAGCAAGGACAGCAGCTGGGAGATTTGCTGCAAGACAGGAAAAATCTGTTGACTCCACACAATTCCGACCCAGCACACTTCCTTGCCGGATGTTTCCCTCAATGCCGGCGCTTTCTTTTTATAGTCTTTCCTCCAGCTTCAGATGTTTGTGCGATCAGATGGGGGATGGTGAATGGTGACGGAGGCGGTGACGGAGGCAGGGACCTGTGCTGGCAGGATCCTTGCTTTGTTCTGTCACCACAGGACCTGGGTATCCCAGGGAGAGAAGGAGGACCCCCCCTGGGCCCACCCCTCACTCTCACTCTGAGCAACCTCCCCCCACTGGAATCTGTGAAATGAAGCTGAAGAAGGCATTTCCCGACCATAAATTCATATTACTTTGATACAGATTATCTTAAGGAGTTGTTTCCCCACCTTCAGGAGTACTCAGCCAATTTTGGTGGGCCAGACATAAGACTCTGCAATGGAGAAAGCAACATTGGTAGCATTCAATCATTCCTTTATTCATCCTTTCATTCATTCAACAAGAGTGAGAATGAAAACAGAAGGCACTGCCAGCTGAAAGGCCAGAGGAGATGGTGGAGGCTCAGAAAGGTTGGGGAGGTGGGCAGGAGTCAGGTGAGGTGTCAGGGCCAGAACCTGCAGGGCCCTATGAAGGCAAAGGTGACAGACCAAGTTTCAGGAGGCCGAGTTCTAGTTCAAGGTCATTTCTAGTTTCTGTAGTGTCAGGCATGTTTTTAGAGATACTCATACCTCAGTTTCCTATTCTCTAAATTGGAGCTGGAAATACGCATCCAGCCTTCTTCACGGGGTTGTTGGGATTAACTAACCCAGTGGTTTGAGAACTTAAAATGCAAGGATTATGGGTTGTTACTCCTAGAAATACTGCCGATGGTTCCTGGGCCTACCCCCAGTCTTCCCTGAGAAGGCCCACTCAGCCTCTCTGGGCAGCTCCAGCTAGAAAGTACCAACCTCAGAGGACAGTTGGAAAATTAGGAGATGAGGCCTGGGTCCAGTTGTCTGCCTCAGGGCAGATCCTACCTCCTGGCCCAGACCAGAAGCCTCCTAAGGCACCTGCAACTCTTCCAAGTGTTAGCTGGTAGTTCAGGGACACTCTCTGAGTGCCGCAGCCTGAGCATAGTGCTGTCATTCAGGGTTGCATCATAGTTAGAATGTAAACTATTGTATCTATCAGACTCAGATTCAAATCCTATATCTGGGGACACGTGAGTGGCTCAGTGGTTGAGCATCTGCCTTTGGCTCCGGTGATCCCAGTGTCCTGGGATTGAGTCCCACCTCAGGCTCCCCGCAGGGAGTTTGCTTCTCCCTCTGCCTATGTCTCTGCCTCTTTCTCTGTGTCTCTCATGAATGAATGAATGAATGAATGAATAAATAAATAAATAAATAAATAAATAAATAAATCTTTAAAACAAAACAAAAAACACATCCTACATCTGCCCGTGCCCCAGTTCCATCTGGGTGGCCTTGAGAAATTACTTAAGCATTTTGAGCCTCAGTTTCCTCAGCAGTAAAAAGGGAATAATAACGAGGCCCATGTGGTTATAGTTATAAGGATGAAATGATTGAAAGTATATAATTCATTTATGTATTCTTTTTTTTTTAGGAAGAATTTTTTTTTTAAGATTTTATTTATTTATTCATGAGAGACAGAGAGAGAAAGAGGGAGAGAGAGAGAGAGAGGCAGAGACACAGACAGAGAAGCAGGCTCCTTGCAGGAAGCCTGATGTGGGACTTAGTCCCACGACTACAGGAACATGCCCTGAGCCAAAGGCAGGCGCCAAACCGCTGAGCCACCCAGGGATCCCCTCATTAATGTATTCTTTTAAAACTTTTTAAAGTAATCTTAAGGGATCCCTGGGTGGTGCAGTGGTTTAGCGCCTGCCTTTGGCCCAGGGCGCGATTCTGGAGACCCGGGATCGAATCCCACATTGGGCTCCCGGTACATGGAGCCTGCTTCTCCCTCTGCCTATGTCTCTGCCTCTCTCTTTCTGTGTGTGACTATCATAAATAAATAAAAAATTTAAAAAAAAGTAATCTTAAATCTTTTTTAAATTTTTATTATTTTTTAAAGATTTTATTTATTTATTTATTTATTTATTTATTTATTTATTTATTTATTTATAGAGACACACAGAGAGAGGCAGAGACACAGGGAGAGGGAGAAGCAGGCTCCATGCAGGGAGCTCGATGTGGGACTTGATCCCGGGTCTCCAGGATCACACCCCAGGCTGCAGGCGGCGCCAAACCGCTGCCCAGGGCTGCCCTTAAATCTTTTTTTAAAGTAATCTTAAAAAACCTTTTTTAAAGTAAACTTTTTAATTTAAGTAACCTTTTTTAAATTGTTCATGGTAGGACTTGAACTCATGACTCCAAGATCAAAAACCATATGCTGGGATCCCTGGGTGGCGCAGCGGTTTGGCGCCTGCCTTTGGCCCAGGGCGTGATCCTGGAGACGCGTGATCGAATCCCACATCAGGCTCCCGGTGCATGGAGCCTGCTTCTCCATCTGCCTATGTCTCTGCCTCTCTCTCTTTCTCTCTCTGTGACTATCATAAATAAATAAAAATTAAAAAAAAAAAAAAAGATCTTAAAAAAAAAAAAAAAAAAAAAAAAAAACCATATGCTCCACTGACTGAGCCAGTCAGGTGCCCCTATTTCTTAATAGATCTTATGACAAGCACTTAATAACTTAATAACAAGCATTTATGATAAGCACTTAATATGTGTGTAATCTCATTTAATTCTTACAATAACTCTAGGGAAAAGATACCACCATACCCATTTTGTTGATGTGGAATATGAGGCTCAGAGGGGCTACACAGCAGTTAATGGCAGGGCTAGAATTTGAACCCAGATCTGACTCACTGTGGCACTGTGCTGCTGGAAAGACATGAGCATTAGGCAAGCTGCTTCCTACCCTTAATCTGATCCCAGATGGGTACCCTTCAGTGGATTCAGCCCCAGTGCTTGCTCTCAGCTGTCTGTGTTCGCCAACAACCAATACAGTATTTAGCTCAAAAAGCTCACTCAGTAAGCATTTGAAAATGGATGGATGGATGGATGGATGGATGGATGGATGGATGGTGGATGGATGGATGGGTGGATGGATGGATGGATGGATGGACGAACGAATGAATGAATGGTTCTGGGCAATCTCGAAGGCTACATAGGGCTCAGGGCAAGACTTCTCAGAGAGCAGTAGGGCTCTCTCCAGGTGGCTTCCTGAGGAGGATGTGGGGGAAGGAAGCTGTGTCCTTCCTTGACAGGAAACCTGAGCCAATTGCCTGGCCAAACAGACATGTGCCTTGAGTGGGCAGCCTGGCACGGGGAAAGTTCTCTGAAGTGCAGAGGAACAGATCTGGATGTGAGATCAGGCACCGTCCCTGAAAAGGATTTCCCATTTTTGTCTAGTAAATTCCAGGTTGCTACATATTTTGTCCTTCATTATTTTATGTAATCCTCAACTACTGGGAGGCAGACACAGGGTCAGTTTAGCATCATAATTGCCATTTGGGGAAAATGAAGCTCTGATACTGACAGATTTGCCCAAGGTTGCCCTGCTATTGAGTGGCTATGCTGAAATTTGAATTCAGATCAGACTCCTAAGTTCCAAGACTGTTTCCGCTGCCCCATCCTGCAGACCTAGCTAGCAAAATCTTTTTTTTTTTTAAGATTTTATTTATTCATGAAAGACACACAGAGAAAGGCAGAGACACAGGCAGAAGGAGAAGCAGGCTCCATGCAGGGAGCCTGATGTGGGACTCGATCCCGGGTCTCCAGGATCATGCCCTGGGCCAAAGGCAGCGCTAAACCGCTGAGCCACCCAGGGATCCCTAGCCAGCAAAATCTAGTCTCAGGCAAGTCCAGTGCAGCCCCAGAGCCCAGGAGCAATGATGCCCATGCTGGCCTGCTTCACAGGGAGGTTGCCCGGATGAGAAGAGGGCAGGAGGAGATGAAGAGCTTTGCAGAAGTAATTGTAACCATTTGCTGAGTGCTGACTGTGTGCCGGACATAACTCTAGGCTTTAAGTGCACTCATTTCATCTTCAAGCACATTTAGGAGGTAGGTGCTGTTTACATAGGTGTCTTTAACAGCAAAGCGGAGTAACATTGCTGTGGTTCACGGCTAGGAAGAGATGAAGCCAGGATTTGATCCCAGGCAGCCTTATCCCAAAGCTTTTATTCTCAAATGTGTCTTTTGTTGTGTGTCTGCTTGTGCCAGGCCCCGAGTAAGTGCTTTACAGGAATTAACTGATCAAATCCTCAGGACAACTGCGAGGCAGATGCTCTTACCATCATCTCTATTTTATAGATAGGGAAACGAAGGCTCAGAGACAGTAAGTAAGTTGCCCGGGATCACACAGCTAAATTTTGTTGACCCAGAGCTGGGCCCTGACCCACTGTATCCACTATACCATAAAGTCCCTAGTGAGCCTAAGGAATGAATGTGAGAAACGTAAGGGTAATGGGGTGTCTGATGTGGTGGTCCAGGGCTGACCACAGAGAAAGGTGCCCATACCCAGGTACCTGAACAGGGGGAGAATCCATGGTGAGTTCCTCTACAGGGTTCCGCTCCGCAAAAGCAGCCACAGATAGCCGGACCAGGCTCCGCAGGATCTGACGGGGACCAGACTCTTTCTCGGGGGTCACTTTGCCATTGAGATTGGGCTGCCGCCTCAGGGTTGCAGATGAGGCTGGTGGACTCCGTGGGGCCTCCTCGCTGCCTGCGTCTCCTGACAGCCTCCCTGCTGGGCTGCCCATAGCCTTTGGGGTCCTTGAGCGCAGCTGGCCCATCACAGGCTGGGACTCAGGAAGGTTCAGGTTCTCCCGGGAGGCATTTCGCTGCCTGGGATGGTTGAAAAGGAGATTGACAGTATCCTGCAGCACCTCTCGGCTCTCAGCCTGTGTTCCCTGGTTGCCTTGGTTACGCAGGGTCCTATACAAGGTTGGCGTGAGGTGAAAGGGGGCCTGCAGGCAGGGGTCCCAGCCTGCTTCCATCATCCCTTCCTTGCCTGTGTCCTTGTGGGGCTGCCTGATGTCTCCAGGCTCATCCACCTGGCCCCTGAGCACGGGCACAAGGTGGATATCCGCCTTCTGGATGTGTTTCTGGGGCCTCTTGGGCTGGTGGCGGTAGGTAGATTCAGCCTCCCGACAGTTGTAGGCTCTGTTGTCCTTCTTCTCTGTCCTGCAGATGGACATGATCAGAGCCAAGATCAACCCAAAGATGGCCAGCAGTACGAGGAGGCAAATCACTGTCAGCACCGAGGTGCTCAGGGTCCCAGGCTCCCGGGCCCTGTCCCTCAAGTGATCCACACTGGTGACAAACAAGACCCTCAACAAGGCTTGGGTCTGCAAGGAGGGGATGCCATGGTCTTCTACCACTATCACCAGTTCCCACTCACTCCCAATGAGACTGCTGGCATTGGTGATGTTGATGAACAACTGCCCCAGGTGGGGGCTGAGGACAAAGAGACAGGCTTCATTCCCACTCCTAATGCTATAGAGAAGCTCTCCATTTGCCCCTGAGTCTACATCTCTTGCTACAATGGTTGCCAAAAGGAATGGCCGGGAACTATGGGTTGTCAGTGGTGGTGTGTCAGCACTCGCTGGACCCAAGCCATTAGGAGTTTCAATGGGCACCAGAAGGTGGCCTGTGGAGGCATTTACGAGCACTGAGAGGATGGCTTTTCCATCACTGAGTGTGGGATGAATCACTTCTGGGGCATTATCATTGACATCCAAGAGGCTGACCCACACAGAGACGCTGGATGCAAGTTGGGGCTGCCCCATGTCCTCTGCGATCACACGGAACTCAAAACTGGCCATTTGTTCATAGTCTAGTGACCTCTGAGCAGTGACATCTCCTGTGTCTGAGTCAATAGCTACCAAATGAGAAACTGGGGAGTCCTGAATACGATATGAGATTTTTCCATTAATGCCCAAGTCTGCATCGTGAGCCTTGACAGTAATGAGGTGAAGAGAAGGTAGGTTGTTCTCCCGAGTAGAGACCTCATACCTGCTCTCTTCAAACACAGGTGCATTGTCGTTGGCGTCACTGATCTGAATGCTGAGCTGTTTCTTGGCTGATAATGGCTGGGGTCCTTGGTCTTGAGCCAAGAGAGTGAGGGTATATTTGGGCCACTGCTCTCTGTCCAGTGTGGTGTTGGTTAGCAGCATGTATGTGTTGCCATTGGTCCTTTTCAGCCTGAAGTGGCCCAGTTCTTGGCTCAGCCAGCAGTGGACCAGACCATTATTTCCTGAGTCCAAGTCATCTGCCATGACAAGAGCAATGAAACTATCCTTTGGAAGAGCTTCTGACACCAATGATGGCTGGGAGGCCCATGTGATGTGGATGCTTGGGGCATTGTCATTGACGTCCAGAACCTTAATGAGTACTTTGCAGTGGGCTGGGATGGAATTGGGACCCAGGTCCCTCGCCTGGACATCTATCTCATAGGCAGGATTCTTTTCATAGTCTAGGGGTTGACGCAGAATCACCTGGCCTGTCTTTGCATCAATACTGAAGGTGTCCAGCACCTCTGGAGGCACGTGCTTACTGAGGAAGAATTCCACCTCCCCATTGGGACCTTGGTCAGGATCCGTGGCAGTCAAGTTTATGAGGAGAGTACCAGGGGCAGCATCTTCTTGGATTTCTAATGCCAGTGAGCTCTCAGCAAAGACTGGGCTATTGTCATTGGAGTCCAGGACATTGACCTTGACTAAGCTGGTGCCTGACTTGGGGGGGTTCCCACTGTCATAGGCAGTTAGCACCAGATCAAAAAACGAGTGGATTTCCCTGTCTAGCTCCTTCACCACCACCAGTTCTGCATGTTTGGTCTCATCAGGCCCCACGATGACATCCAGGGCAAAGTGCTCACTGGGAGACAGCATGTAAGAGTGCAGGGTGTTGGGGCCAGTGTCCGGGTCGAGAGCTCTGTCCAGGGGGATCCGGGTGCGCAAAGAGGCACTCTCAGAGATTTCCAGCTCCTGCTTACCTTTGGGAAACTGTGGCTCATGGTCATTGATGTCCAGCACCTGGATCTCCACATGGATCAGAGCCAAATCCCCCGTGGCAAGCACGTCAAAGGAAATCAGGCAAGGGTCCTGCTGCCGGCAAAGCAGCTCTCTGTCCAGCCGCCTCCCTGTGCTAAGCAGGCCGTCCTCAGGGTCCACCTGGATGGGGAGTGCCTGAGACAGCTGCAAGACCTGGAAGGACGCCTGTGTTTGTCCGCGTCTGTCCTCCCAGCTCAGGTCCCTGGACAGCTTTCCTATCACTGTGCCAGCCGGCACCTCTTCCGCCACTTGGTATTTCACAGTGAGAGTGGCCACCTCCTGACAATGCCCTGGAAGGAACAAGTAGCTGCCTGACCCCAAAAGCCCCAGCAGTAGTAGCAGAAGTAGCATCATGCTTACCGCCAGGATGGGCTAGGCTCAGAAACCACTAGAGTTCTTCAAAGGCCAGGCAAGTCCTCCAGTGTTTCCTGAGTGGCTCGATTAGTGTTCTCCTGCCCCCAGATCTGCTGTCACAGCCTCGTCCCATAATTGGAAGATGATGGAAGTAGAGGATTCTCAGGCAAGGCCATCTTCATCTGAAGAGATCTCAGAGCTCCAAGCATTGATGAAGTGAAATTGCCAAGGGACACCCCACACAGGGGCACCCGTTGGTCCCCTTCAGTAAGTGATGGCCAAGAGCTGGTCCAAGAGGGACTTGACCCAGTAAAGCAGGATGTGGGGATCTGACTTCCAAACAGTCGCTGGGCTAGGGAAATGGAGAAGCAGCTTTTTCCTATGGAAACCCCACCTACAGGAAAAGGGAGGGTTATGCGTTTCAATGCCAATTAGAGAAGGAGGGCTTCCCGTGAAGTGCGAGGGGCCTGCGGCGGTGGTGGCGGAGGGTGGGCCCGGCCGCGAGGAAGGTACTAGCCACGCGAGGCGGCCCCTGAGAGAGAGGGAGCTGCTGTGTGGCCAGGTGGGCAGAGAGCTGAGACCCTGTCTGCCCCATTACCCTTCCTGGGAACGGCACGTTCCTTGTTCCTTGTGTCTCTCCTTTCCTCTGCTCTCTTTGTTTCCCTCATATCCCTGTGATTCCTCTCCCATTTGTCTTTTCCCCACACGCATCTACCTCTCTAAGTCCTGACTCTGCCCTGACCACTCACCCATTTTTGTCTCTCAGAAAGCAGCTGTGGTTAAGAGAGTGGCCATCAGAGCCAAAAACTGCCTGGGTTCAAATCCAGACTCTGCAATTCACTCTCTGGGGCATGTGGGACAAGTCACTTAACCTCTCTGGGCTTCTACCACTTCATCTTTAGAGTGTAGATGGAAAGGATAGGAGCCCTCACCGCAGGAAACTGTGAGGACAAATGAAATGATGCGTGAAGGGCTGGGTCCTGGCTCAGAGTCACAGGCAGTGACATTCTGTGAGTAGGGGCAGTTGAGAACTGAATAGCTGGTCTCACCTCATAGCTCTGGCTCTTGCACTGGCGCCGGGGCAGTCCCTGCCCACACAGACCCATGAGGGTGCCCATGGCCTTGGCTTCTGAAGTTCAGGGATCTGTCTGACCTGACCATGTGGCTGCCCACCCCCTTCCCTTCCTGCTCCCCAGCCTGGAGGCCCATTGTTCTGTGCATCTGGTCCAGCCTGAGTCCCTATCTAGGGGAATCCCCGGCCTCCTGCTCCCCTGCCTAGGAGGTTTTTATACTTTTCCTTTTCCTACGCCTTCCTCACCTTATCCCTTCCTTCCCCTGATTCTTCGCTCCCCACTGCTGTCTATGAGTCCCATGAACAGTTCTTGCTCCCCACCCCCCAACACTCCTAGAGATATGGATGTTTTTAGGTATGCCCTCCTCTCACTCACCTGCTCACGGAAGTGAGGCCCAGGATCACTTGGGTGGCATTTGAGGTGGCTTGTGGCTTCTCATTTCCCTCCTTACTTCCTGGACCAGTGCCCGTCTGGTCTTATACTCTGCCTCAGGCTGATTCTAGAGGTTTGTAAAACACTGGAAGTGATGGGAATTTAAGGCCAGCTTCCTTTAGGTGTGTGTTTGTAGCTGAGTCCTTGGGACATAGGGGACCCTCATCAGGGGTTGGCCTATAGGCCCGTGGCCTTAGAGCTATCTGTGCCCCTCCCTGCCCCATCTTTTCTTTCCCACACCCTATCCTTTTTTTAAAATTTTTAAAAAATTATTTATTTATTTATTTATTCATGAGAGAGAGAGAGGTAGAGACACAGGCAGAGGGAGAAGCAGGCTCCATGCAGGGAGCCGACATGGGACTTGATCCCTGGTCTCCAGGATCTGGACCTGGACTGAGGGTGGCGCTAAACCGCTGAGCCACCAGGGCTGCACCCCCCCGCCCCCCATCCTTCACTCCATGTTCCACTCCATGTCACTTGTTGAACCAGAGCAAGGGCCTGAAACCATGGAGCCTTCTCCTACAGCATGACACTAGAGACAGAACACCCAAAAGCCTGAAGACATTGCACAAGTCACTTAACCTCTCTGGGCCTCAGTTTCCTTCTCTGTAGAATGGCTGTCACCTATCTCATGAGATTATGGTAAGGATTCAATGAGATGATACCTATAAGGGCCCAGCACAGGGCCTGGTACAGAGAAAGCACCCACTCCATATTACTGCAGCTTGTATTGTTTTCTAGTTTTTATGCTTCTGATGCAAATGGTGAGGATGACCTTGCATTTGTCCCTTCACTGTTTACTCTGCTTCCTTGGCCAAGAAAACTCATTTTCCAGGGCTTCCTCAGCTCAGGCTTTGGCCAAGTGCTGCCTGTGCTTCAAGGGGAGCCAGCACAGGCCCCAGGCTCCTGCTGCTCAGAGATGTGCCTTGTACTCACTGCCCTTGGATGACAGCCTGCAAGGCAACCACACTCTCTGGCCCTCACTCGTCCTATCGTGCAAGGCAAATGGCAAGACAAAGTGACCAAGTGCCCTGTAGTGTAAGGAAGGGGCGGGGAAGAGGAAAGAAGGGAACCCAGTGGCTCTGTGTTCCGGCTTCGCTCAGGGGAGGCTCCTCATGGAGGGCATTGGGCCAAATCCTGAAGCCAGAGGAAGGTGGGTAAGCAAGGGAAAGGCAAACCGGGCAGAGGAAGCAGAGTGGACAAAGGCCAGAGGTGATTGAGCTGGCTTCTTATAGTACCTCAAGAGGGTCTGTGTGGAGAGTGGGAAGAGGTATGTTAGAAGGGGCCGCCAGACCCTAGACAGCCTGGGGTCCCCTGATAAGGATTTGGAACTTCTCCAGAAGGCCATGGGGAGCTTTTGAATGCCCCCAAGAAGGAAGATGAGGACAGCAGCTATATGCCAGGCCTTGTCCTGAGTGCTTTACCTGCACCCTCCTGTGCCACTCTCATGCCCGGGGCCATTGGGATAAAGAAGCTGAGCACAGAGGGTTAGATAACTTGCCCAAAATCATGCAGACTGGACCTCCAGAAAGCCCCTTGGGCTGCACCCTGGAGAATGGATTGGAAGAAAACAAGAGGGAGAGGGGGAGGGCAATTGGGAGTAATGCAGGGGAGCTTTGGTGCTGGAAACTCTGGTGCTGAGAATGTTTCCATAATGCCATCTGGTGGCCAAAGGCAGAGAAGAGAGAAAGGCACAGAGGCAGAGGGGTGCGCGCCTGGAGTTCACACAAATGAACAGCTCTAGACCTATACTCCACAGAAGGAGCTTACATACGGTGACAATCACTTCTCTTCACAAGAAACCTAATGAGACCCACTGCCCACTGAATGAATTATAAAATTCATGATTTTACCAGTGTTAACATTTATATTCTTGAAAGGACACTCTTGTATTTATGCTCTGTGTGTATGTGTTGCCTTAAATGTCCCATGGATGCAAAACATGGACTTACAGATCACAGGAAAGTTTTTGAATTTAGATTTCTCAGATGGTATTTATGGTTGTGGCTTGTTTTATTTGCCTTGAGGGCAGAATCCAAAGCCAGCAGACAAGATACCAGACTTTTTTTAAGGTCTGGGAATGAGGTCCTGGTTTACTATTTTTCTCTCTCCTTTCTGGCTGCAGGGGTCAGCTACATGTAAAAGGGTGAAAGGAGCTGTCACTGGAGTTTTTCTGGAAAGTCTTCATCACTCTGAGTTTTGAAAATAGGTTTGAAGTTGCACAGGTCCTTTGAAATAGGTTTGAAAAAGCTAAGGATGCCTCCCTCAAGTCTGAAATATTTTTTTAAAGAGGACAGGATCGGGGCAGGTATTTGGAAGTCTTTCTTGCTCACTGTCAACCTTGAGGTCATTCACATGTGGGCCCTTGGCTATGAGGAGGTGTTGGGGAATGAAGTAGGAGGGGTGGAGTCAAGATTTTTTCAAAATGCCTGGTGTCCTGAGGAATCTTGAGAGATTAGACCAGCAAGGTAGGACAGTGACCCTTTGGAGGACCCCCGGGTCAGCTGGATAAAGGCTAGGATCATGCCCCATGCTATCAACATGCTGCTCAGCTGGGTGCCCACCCTCTGGGCTCTTTGTGAATCTGCCCAGCAAATGCCACAGTCACCATCACCAATGCTGCTTGGTGAAGCTCGAAGCTGAAAGCTTGGAAGCTTAGTCCTCCTGGGGATTATTCCTGTTGGGAGGATGACAGGACCACCCAAGGTCAGCCTCTTTCTTTTAGCAAGACTTTGGTGAGATTAGAGCCAGTCTGCCAGGAATCTTGACTGGGAGACTCAGGTAGGTGTTCTGAGTCAACTGCTCCTGATGTGGCACTTGGTGGTCTTTGTTGGGACAGATGACAGATGTCCACTCCCACACAGTGGCACCTCTCTCTGGACCCAGTGCAGAAATAAAAAATGTACTTTGCAGGCAAAAATTTGCCAAGAGATAGAACCTTTAAGAAATGAAAAGGCTTTGTGTCTGGGTTGTCTTGCTTAAGAGTGGTAGCTCTCAAAGGGGGCCAGATACCAGAATTACTTTTCCAAATACCAGGGACAGGGCAAGACAATTCCTACACCGCCCCGGCCCCAAAGAGAATTTTATAACTACCAGCTCCACTCTCCTTCCCTCCCTTCGAAAAGGCTTCACCTTTCATTTGGGACAAAGTTGGAGACGGTGATTCGAAGTTTTTTCTGGAAAGAGAGACTTAAGTGATCTACATAATACAAGGCAAAGAGGAGAGCAGGGATTGATGAAGGCTGAAGAAATTATGGAGGGGGTTCACAAGAGAAAGAAGGGGCTGTGAAGGAAGTAACGTGAACATGAGGACTTACCAGGGAATCCTTGTGAGCCATGGATCTCCTTCATGATTTTCAAGAAAAATGCAAGAAAAGACTCAGAATTTATTTTGTGCTTTAGTAAGCATAACTGAACTACATAAATTCTGACTTAATAAGGGCTACATGTGTTTTGTCTCTCTTCCCAACCTCAGAGGGAAAGTGGGCTACTTCCAGTATGTAGATTTTAATTCTGATATACAGAACACTCTGAGGTGCATCTCCACCCCAATCTCACTGAGAACGACTGATATAGAACTTCTTAGAATGACTAGCAACTTTGTAAGGGTCAAACCTGTACAGCCATCAGGCCTTTCTTGCTGAGCATCCTCCTGGTCGCCACCTCTCCCTCATGCCTGTGTCAGTGCTCAGCAGAAGCTCTGTGCATAGCTGGTTGCCCCCTCATATTTTGCAGACTCTTCTGTTCGCTTCTCTGAAAGTTTTGGTTTTCCTTCCTTCTGATTCCCAGTTACAGGTGTGTCCCCAGATACTGTCTTCAACCCTCTTTCCTCCATGGGCTTATTAGCTCAGAAATAGGTTGTCAGATTTAGCAAATAAAAATATAAGGTGCCAGTTAAATTTGAATTTTAGGTAAATGACAGTTTTTTTTAAAGATTTTTAAAATTTATTTGACAGAGAAGAGAAAAAAATGCACAAGCAGGGGGAGCTTCAGGCAAAGGAAGAGAAGCAGAACCTCCCACATAGCAGGGAGCCTGATGCGGAGCTCAATCCCAGGACCCTGGGATCATGACCTGAGCCAAAGGCAGATGCTTAACCAACTGAGCCATCCAGGAGCCCCACAATGACAGGTTTTTTTAGTGTATTTTTACCTGGCAATCCTACTCAGAAGTAATATATACTCTCAACACAGTTTCTCTTCTGTTTTTCTGTTTTCTTTCCTCCTCTCCCTCCTCCACTTCCTCTTCTTTCGCTCCTTCTTCTCCTTCTCCTCCTTTTCCTTCTTTTTGATTTACACAGTGAATTTGAAAATCTATCAGTGAACACAAAAATCAAACATATTGACTGGGAGCATCATCTGTGCATGAATATTCAGAAGCTGACTGTGTTGATTGGCCTTGTTATGTATTCAGCATTTCTGGGTGACTCCAAGATTGAACGGTTCTCACACTGACAGAACCACCCCGGGGGAAGCCTGGATCACACTCATTCATTAACTTATTCGGTCAGCCAGTCACTCATTTATCTGGTGGAATTCAGCATGTTCTTCTCTATTTACAAGGTCAGTTTATTTGGCAAGGGAAGTAACTGACATTGATCCACATTTTCCTTTCCTCTAAACCATTGGTTTGGTTTTCTTTTTCACATAGAATCTAATCAGCCTAATTCTTGCCTTGCTTCAGAAAGGTTCTTGCAGGAAGGAAAATGAGTCTTCCCATCGTTACATAAATTCTCATGGGGCTTCCCTTTATAAGTTTATGACAGCCAGGAGTTGAGCCTGGAGCTCTGAGAGAAACAGCCACACACTGATTTATGATGGCAGCTGCTGCTAAATCTCACCCCTCTTTCCTTCTTACAGAACCATGTTACCTTGGGGTTACAAAACTCTTTTCACTGTTATTCAGGGGAATAATAATAAAATGCCAGGTTGCAAATATAAACATGATCATTCTGTGCCTATTATTGTAAATCAAATTTTACCTTGCATCAGAAGCACAGAAAACATTTTATACTGTCAGCCACCTCAAGCCTCTTTAGGAGTCTGTTTTTATGTAACCCTGGGATGACCTGAGGTGGTGGTTGAGCTGCCCTGACCAGAGAAGCCGGTCACACAGGTGATCTGACTGCTTCTCCTTACATACCCAACTGACCATTTTCCCTGAGCAAAGCACTAATTTGATCTAAGCATAGCATTGAGCTTAATGATATGGGCTCAGGGCTGCAGTTGCCTGGGTTCAAAGATTGGTTCCATGACATATCATCTGTGTGACAGTGAGAAGTCACTTAACTTCTCTGTTATCAGTTTCCTTAGTTTTAAAATAGGGATGATCATGACGGTAACTATGTTTTAAGGTTCTGTAAGGTTTAGCTTAGTCAATATACAGCATTTAGAGTAAGGCCTGGGATGTGGCTAGCACTTTAACGTTTATTTATAATTCTGCTTTTAGTGTAGTAGCTCCTAATTTGTTTTAGACACTAAAGCCCCCATTTGAAAGAAAAACCAATTTTTCAGATTCCCATGTGATGATTATAGACCTTTTAAAGATTTGCATGGTGAGCAAATACATAATGACAAGATGCTAGTGGGAATTCAGTGATTCTTCTATATTAGAGTGGGGCTCACCACTGTCCAGAACTACCTCAGAGTTGGGGCAGGGCTTTTCCTTCCACATTGCCACCCATCTGTGTGTCAAGGCTTGTTTCAGAGGTGCTCATGAATGGTGGCCATTGAAAAGGCGACTATTAACATCATGCAGGTGGGATGAGTTCAGCAAAGTCTCTGGACACCCACCGGATGCCCCAGTAATGCATGGGAACAAGGACTGTCACTGAGAGAAGCCTGCTGGTCCCTCCAGTAACCAGCATGTTCTGACTCATTCCTGCTTCTCTACTCAATGGTCTATCCACACGTGAGTCCTGACCTCTGTTCTAGGTCACACATCCCATTCTCTTCTGGCCTGAGGCTCCATCACCTACTGTGCTTGGGGATAGGCAAAGGAGGTAAGTTTTTTTCCCTCTACCATTATGTCATAAAATCTAATCCCGACTTCCTTAGGGTGTTCCCCTTTAATTCTGAAGGCAGGAACTATTTTATTCTCTCTGTATTTCTACTACAACAAACCTAATTCTCTTACAGAAGAGTGTAATCACTGATGAGGAACTGGTCCTAATCCTGCATGTCACCATTGTATGACACTGGTCAAATCACTTCACCCCTTGGTGCACCAATTTCCTCATCTGTAAAACTGGGAGACAAAATTGCCTCAGTTATGAGGTCCTGGGTATTTAAATGAGATCATGCATGGAGCAACTCGGTGGTTCAATCAGTTGAAGGTCCGACTCTTGATTTCAGCTCAGGCCATGATCTCATGGGTCATGAGATCCAGCCCCAAGTCAGGCTCTGCTCTCAGTGAGGAGTCTGCTTGAGGATTCTCTCCCTCTGCCCCTCTCCCCACTAGCATGCACCCTCTCTATCAAATAAATATATAAACATTTTTAAAACCCACTAAAATAAATAAATGACATAATGTATGTAAAGTACTTAGCACAATGGAAGGCTGGGCCCATGGGGTAAGCTCAACTTAAAAAACTAGACAGGCACATGAAACTGAAGACACAAAAGTCTATTGTTTTTCTTGAGTCTGAAACCAGAATTTTTTTTTAAAGATTTTATTTATTTATTCATGAGAGACAGAGAGAGAGAGAGAGAGAGAGAGAGGCAGAGACACAGGCAGAGGGAGAAGCAGGCTCCATGCAGGGAGCCTGATGTGGGACTCGATCCCGGGACAGCAGGATCACATCCTGAGCTAAAGGCGACGCTCAACCACTGAGCTATCCAGGCATCACTATGTTTAGAGGAACTGTCAAACTATGTTCCAAAGCAGCTACACCATTCCATGCAGGAAGCCTGATGTGAGACTCGATCCCAGGACTATGGGATCACGCCCTGAACCAAAGGCAGACGCTCAACCACTGAGCCACCCAAGCATCCCAACCTGTCTTTTTATTATAGCCATTCTAGTGCGTGTGGTTTCTCATGGTGGTTTTGATTTGCATTTCCCCAATGACTAATGATGTTGAGCATCTTTTCATATGCTTCTGAACCATTTGTATGTCTTCTTTGAAGAAATGTCTATTCAGATCCTTTGCCTATGCTACAAACATGGTTAAAACTTAAAAACGTTTTTTTTAAATGATAATTGACCATTTTATTTTTTCTTAATTTTTATGTATTTATGATAGTCACAGAGAGAGAGAGAGAGGCAGAGACACAGGCAGAGGGAGAAGCAGGCTCCATGCACCGGGAGCCCGACGTGGGATTCGATCCAGAGTCTCCAGGATCGCGACCTGGGTCAAAGGCAAGCGCTAAACCACTGCGCCACCCAGGGATCCCCTTAAAAACGTTTAAAACTGGATTGTCTCTTTTATTGTTGAGTTACAGAAATTCTTTTTATATCCTGAATATTAGATAAATGATTTGCAAATACTCCTATTCTGTAGGTTGTCTTCTCACTTTCTTGATAGTGTACTTTGAAGCATAAACATTTTTTATTGTGTTGAGTCCAATTTATCTATTTCTTTCTTTTGTTGCTTGTGCTTTTGGTTTCGTAACTAAAAAACTATTGCCTGACCCAAGTTCATGAAGACTTATTCTCACATTTTCTTTTAAGAGTTTTACAGTTTTAGCTCTTACATCTCGATCTATGATCAATTTTGAGTTACTTTATGCATATGGTGTGAGGTAGAGGGCATGTAATTTTAATTCCCTCTCAGCCTCTCAATAATCACCTACCATTTGGTAAATTCCCCGAACATCACACGGGGCAGCCCCGGTGGCGCAGCGGTTTAGCGCCGCCTGCAGTCCAGGGCGTGATCCTGGAGACTCCGGATCCAGTCCCACGTCGGGCTCTCTGCCTCTGCCCCTCTCTCTCTTCTCTCTCTCTCTCTCTCTCTCTCTCTCTCTCTCTCTCTGAATGAATAAATAAATAAATAAAAAATCTTAAAAAAATAAAATAAATTCCCGAACATCTCTACATTTCAATGTCCTCATTAATAAAATGGGAATGGGGATCCCTGGGTGGCGCAGCGGTTTGGCGCCTGCCTTTGGCCCAGGGCGCGATCCTGGAGACCCGGGATCGAATCCCACGTCGGGCTCCCGGTGCATGGAGCCTGCTTCTCCCTCTGCCTGTGTCTCTGCCTGTCTCTCTCATTCTGTGTGACTATCATAAATAAATAAAAATTTAAAAAAATAATAATAATAAAATGGGAATAATCATAAAGTTATGGCGAAGATAAAGAGAAAATGTATGTAAAGCACTTAGCAAAGTGCTTGAAGCGTCCTAACTGCAATAAGTGCGGTAATGACAGTGGGTGAATGCTCTCCTAGAGGAGGTACCACAAAAATGGGCAGCATTTCTGAGGAAGAAATTAGGATGGGGGAGGCCTGCTTAGTCGGCCCGGAGGAGCAGGTCTGTCGTGGATAGACCATGGCCTCCCTTCACCTCTAAGGGTTGGCAAAACTTCTAATTCCCGAGCGCATCCCGGAACTACTGTAAAGAAGGAGCCCCGGGGGCACAGAAGCTGCGCTTGTATCAACTTGCTCTGGCGCGTAGTTTCCAGAGCCGCGTGTGGGGCGCGGTGACGGGACCGCGCCGGCAGCGCCGCCTTTGGCCTGCAGGGGGCGACCGAGGGACCGGGTCGGCCACGGCGCCTGCGCGAAGCCCACTCCTCGCGGGGCCGCCCCAGCCGGATCCGCCCGGCTCAGCTGACAGCTCCCTACACGGAAGAGGCGGTGCCGAGCACTGGTTGAGCCGGGCGTCTCCAGGCCGGCCCGGCGGTGGCGGCGAGGGGACCAGGGCTAGGGCAGAGGGCGGAACTTTCTGGCTCGGCACGGCGGAGTGGCCGGAAGGTACGGTGTGGACCGCGCTCCGGGCGCGCGAGGCGGAGAAGAGCGGCCTGGCCGGGACTGCTCGGCGGGCCCGAGCCTCCCCCCCCCCCCCGGTTCCGGACAGGGCGTCCCCGGCCGGGCCCGGCCGAGATCCAGGGCAAGGTCCAGGCCCTGCTCGCTGGGGACGCCCGGGGCCGGCTCCCGGCCCCCTCGTTCGTACGGCGCTCTCGGCGCGCGGGCGCTGGGGCAGGTGGCGAGGCTGGGGCTCGCCCGCCGCCCCGCCTGCAGGTGAGTGGCGCCCACGACGACTCAGCACGCCGGGTCGTGCGCGGGGGCACAGCCGCGGCGGCGTGCTGACTCGGGAGCCGGGGCCGACCCCAGCTCTGCAGTTTGCACCGTGTGGCCTGGGAGGAGGAGGAGGAGGAGGATTTCCCGAGGCCGGAGGGAAACCCGGCGGCCGAGGGCTTGCGTCCCCCGGGTAGCCGCCTCCCGTGGGCCAAAGCCAGTATGAAACCCGATGTCTGCCTCTCGTCTCGTGGCGCCGGGGTTTGTTCTTGCTCCTGGGTTACAGGTGAAGAGACAGAGCGGTCTGAACCCAGATTTAGTTATATATTAGCGGTGTGACCTTGGGCCGGAAAGAGACTTAAACTGCCCTTTTTTCTCATCTGTGTAATGGAAACATTAAGAGGGACTTGCTGCATGGGGCTGTGGGAATTAAAGGGCTTAGCACAGTGCCTGAGTGTTACTTTTCTTCGTGTAACTGTGACTCCTGCTTCTAGTGGGTTGTGGCAGAGCAGTCCCTGAGCCTTACACTTCTGGTCCCCAACTCAGCACACTGCATCTCACGCCAATTCAGTTACGGTGTTTTGTTTTGTTTTTTAATCCAGTGTCAAACACTAGGCACTGGTAGATGCTGAGACCAACACACAGATGCAGAAGACTCGATCCTTGCCCTTACGGAGCTAATTAATGGAGTCTGATAGTGCAGGTTCTTCATAAACCGCTCAACTGCAAAGTGGGATGTGCTAATGCCCTAGGAAAGTTACAGTAACAACAACAACAACAAAAAGTTTGCTGGATTTTTGAAGACATCATCTCTAATTGAAAATTTCTACATAGAATAGGGGTTTGGGACATGAGCCTTAGAGGCTGAGTGGATAAAAATGAAAATGAAATGTAGGTCTGCCATGTGAATTAAGGGACTGGGACCTGATGGCAGGCAGCCTTAGAAGCTGGGGTGTGGTGGGGTAGGTATGAGGAGCTATTTAAGGGAAACACTGCTTGGATTAGAGCTTCTCAGTCCTAGGCACACTTAGGAATCAACTGGAGAGCTTGGAGAACTACTGATGGCTTGATTTAACTGCTCTAGGATATGGCCTAGGTATTGAGAGTTTGAAAAGCAGCTCCCCAGGTGATTCTAATGTGCAGACAAAATGGAGAACACTGACTAAAACCAGAATCATTATAAATTCATCTTTCACCCTGTTTATAAATGTTTAAACAGGAAGAAACAAAATTATATAGTCACCGGGCACTAGGTCTGGTAAAATTGTTTAAGATTAAGTAAAATAGTATAGAAGGACCTAATACAATATACAGTAGGTGCTCAATAAATGTGCATCGATTCCAAATTTCATTCTTAGTTTATTTGGGAGTCACACACATCTGAGAATCTGGTTTTAAAATTACTGTTTTGTATGACATTTTTGCATGTGACTTCATAGTGTTCTTAGGTTTCCCCATAACCCATCTATGGACCACCTTCCTTTTCCCCCTTATTCCTCGTTGAGAAGTCTGGCTCTAAAACTTTCAGAATACAACTAAAACTTGTTTTAAATATCTTTCTGTCATGGTTAAATTGACCTAACGTTGAATGTCCTTAGCAGGATTAATTTATTAGCAGGTAATTCATTAGTAAGAAATGAAGAAATAGAAGAAGCTGAAGAGGAAAGAAGAAACAGAAGCAGACCCAGGAAGATGTTTAGGTGTTTGTTACGGGACTTGATGTGCTCACTTCCCATATGACCTTGGTATTCCACCTCGGCTCCTCCCAGGGCTGAAGGCAGTCAGATAAGGCTTGTCATTGCTGATGACTTGCAAATACCCCTTTAACCACGTGGCTCAATTAGGCTTTCCTAAAGAAATACACAGCTGTAGATTGGCATTGACTATGTGTCAGGATGTATTTGACTTGAGTGGTAATAACAGAAATTCAGAATTTAAATTTGGAGATTGAGGGATCCCTGGGTGGCTCAGTGGTTTAGCGCCTGCCTTCTGCCCAGGGAGTGATCCTGGAGTCCCACATGGGCTCCCTGCGTGGGGCCTGCTTCTCCCTCTGCCTGTGTCTATGCCCCCCCCCCTCTCTCTGTCTCTCATGAATAAATAAATTTTTAAAAAATCTTTAAAAAAAATAAATAAATTTGGAGACTGTCCTAACACCATGTTTTTTTGTTTGTTTTTTGTTTGTTTTTTTTTAATTTTTCTGCAGATGGCAGGATTTCTATAGTATCTCTAGTATGAGTTCCAGATCTTGGCCTTGTATCCAACAGTATCAACAGTCTCAACACCACCTTCTGGAGAATAAATGGGATTTGCATGAATTCCAAATTTTGAACTGAAAAACAGACTGCAGTGTTAATATCCTTTTCTTCTGGTTGTTAATAACAGGTACTAACCTCAACGGAAATATGTCACTGTGTTCTATTTGGGATAGGGATGAAGCTTAAGCAAAACCATGATCATCTGTTGGCAAAAAAAAAAAAAAAAAAATTGAAAACAATCATTTTATATAAACTTGTTCAAATTTTATAGTGTCACCTTTAATAATGTCTTAACTTTTCAGTTGTATACATTTCAATTTAAAAAAATTTTTGAAGACATATTTGCAAATCCACTTAATAGTCCAGTATTTTTATTGACAGATCAGTAATTTTTTGTTTTAATGAATTTTTATAGATTCTCATTACATATTTTTCTGCATACACATTATCTGAAATTGTGGTGCATCTTTCAGTTGCTGCACTTAAAAAGCATCAATTTTACATTTTAATGGTAGTGTATTTTCATTCCTACTTTTGCCTAAAATAATGGTAAGTCTTAGAATTGTTTTGATGGACTCTGGTAGTATTTTTAAAAAATTAACGTTTCTTTGCTGCATCCTTAGTTATCTAACCCTCTCCTGTAGTATCTGCTCCTGAAATGTTCTCTAGAACAGGGTGCTCTCAACTGGGAGCAGTACCCCTTCTGCACCCCTGGTTGGGGAAGCACATTTGGCTATGTTGAGGGGGAGGCATGCTGTTGACATCTAGTGGGTTGAAGCCAGGGATTCTAGTACACATCCTGTAATGCACAGGACAGCCTCCCACCACAAAGAATTATTTGTTCCCGAGTGTCAAGAGTATTGAGGTTGAGAAAACTTGCCCTAGAGGTTTCTGTACATTTAAAAAACTCATTGATTTTTAGGAAGATATCACATATATTTTAGTCTTCTGTGAGCAAGGCACTTAGCTAGATTTGGTGGGCAAATCAAAATAATTTGTGATTTGTCCTTTTTTTTTTTTTTTAAGATTTATTCATTTATTAGAGAGTGCGCACAAGCAGGAGAGGGAGAGAGAAACTCAAGCCAACTCTACGTGGAGCATGGAGCCTGATGTGAGGCTTGATTCCACAACTCTGAGATCACTACCTGAGCTGAAATCAAGGGAGTCTGACGCTTAACTGACTATGCCACCCAGGGACCCCAATGATTTGTCCTTTTTTTTTTTTTTTTTAATTTAAAGATCTTATTTACTTATTCATAGACACAGAGAGAGAGAGGCAGAGACACAGGCAGAGGGAGAAGCAGGCTCCACACAGGGAGCCCAATGTGGGACTCGATCCCAGGTCTCCAGGATCACACCCCAGGCTGCAGGCGGCGCCAAACCGCTGCACCACCGGGGCTGCCCTGATTTGTCCTTTTTAAAAAAAATTTTTAAGGGCGCCTGAGTGGCTCAGTCAGTTGAAGCATATGCCTTCGGCTCAGGTCAATGATCCCGGGTCCTGGGATCCAACCTCATATTGGGCTCCCTGCTAGGTGGGGAGTGTGCTTCTTCCTCTGCCCTTTCCCTCTGCTCATGCTTTCTCTGGCTCTCTCCCTCTCTCTCTCAAATAAAAATATAAAATCTTAAAGTTTTTTTAAATCATGCTTTTTTTTTCTATAATTTTTTTTAAAGGTTTTATTTATTTATTCATGAGACACACAAAGAGAGAGGCAGAGACACAGGCAGAGGGAGAAGTAGGCTCCATGCAGGGAGCCTGACGTGGGACTCAATTCCGGGTCTCCAGGATCAGGCCCTGGGCTGCAGGCAGCGCTAAACCGCTGAGCCACCTGGGCTGCCCTAAATCATGCTTTTTTTTTTTTTTTTTTCTAAATCAGTGATATTTAACTGATGAAGGCAGCAGTTAGAAGCACCACAACTGTCATTTTTGAAAAAGTTACTGCTATTGCAACGCTACTGGAATATTAGATATGTCTATCATATCTAGTTTAGCAGAAAAGTGGAAATACAGAAATAGTGATTCTTTGCAGTTGTTTGTAAGGAACTTTACCTTTTTTTTTTTTTTTTTTTTTTTGGTGCCATTAGGCTTGTCCAAACTCTGTGCCTTTTCTGTTCTTAACTAATTTCAATGATTATCTTCAACTCTTCAGAAAATTAAATGTCGTCAGAAGATCGAGAAGCTCAGGAGGATGAATTGCTGGCCCTGGCGAGTATTTATGATGGAGATGAATTTAGAAAAGCAGAGTCTGTCCAAGGTGGAGAAACCAGGATCTATTTGGATTTGCCACAAAATTTCAAGATATTTGTGAGCGGTTAGTTAATAATATTCTCTTAAACAGATTTTTATAAATGTTATTCTCAATTTCTTAGTGTACCTCACACTTACTATCTTTTGTTTGTAGGCATTAGTGATGGTAGTACTACAGACTTAAGGCATGTTCCTGTTTTAATTGAAAATTGGACTGAGAGTAAATAGTTCTCAATTTGATTCGCCTTTTGACCACCAAATTGGGATATTATCCTGCATATTTCATGCATTCTAATTTTCTAACTAGCAGTTTATCAGCTATGAGTCATTGGCTGTTAAATAGGGATAATAAAAGAGAAAATGACATAATGTATGTAAAAATGCTTGGAAAGTTTTAAAGTCCCGTGGTGGTTGTTAATATTGTTTGGTTTCCAGAATCATTTCAACTACCATAAACCTGTGACATATGCTGTTATTCTGTGACCTTTTGCTTCAGAAAAAAAAAAAAAAACCAAACTACTTTTGATACAAATGTTCACAGAAGACTTTGATGCACACTTTCTCAAAATGTTTCTACCATAAAGGCATTGAGTAAAGAAAGTAAGTGTGATTTTTAAAATGAAACTTTGATTACGAGAATGTTGTGTGTTTTATCTTGCCCTCAAGCCTGAGATCATTGTGTTGGCACAAATTCTCCCAAGTATGATTCATGGGTAGTTGGCACATGCTGCTCTAAGTAGGTCATGGCTCTTTAATAGAAATAAACATCCTTTTCTCTAGATTGTGTCTGTAATCATCTACTGTAAAACAACAAAAGAAAACATTGTTTATTACTTGCTTATTAGCTAGTGTTAGGAATTGTACTCAAAAGTATACATGAGAATAAGTTATGTGTCTTCAGAAATATCACGGTGCTTAATAGATTTTTCAAGGACTTACAATTTTTTTTTTTTTTTTAAAGGTGGTGGCTATGAAGTTAAAGTAAGGAAATAGAAACTGCTTTGGGGGAGGGTTCTTCTCCCCTCAACTAAAGCATTAGTCCTTCTTGAGCACTGTTCAACAGTAATGGACACTCAAGTGTTGACCAGCTGATTCTTTCTAATCTTTGTTTTTGGTTCAGGCAATTCAAATGAGTGTCTCCAGAATGGTGGCTTTGAATACACCATTTGCTTTCTGCCTCCACTTGTGCTGAACTTTGAACTGCCACCAGATTATCCATCCTCCTCCCCACCTTCATTCACACTTAGTGGCAAATGGCTGTCACCAACTCAGGTTAGACCCGAAACTTAATTTCTCCTATCCGTTTTTAGAAACTTAAAAAAACATCTTTAATTGAAGACTATCTTGATGATCTTGAATTCATTGCATGAAGAACAAATGGCTTTGGTTTTGTAATTTTTTTTCCCCGTGCCTTCATGAATCCTAATGGTAATGAATTGAAAGTGTTTGGTGTTGTAGAAAGGAATGACATTAATTAGGATGACTAATCATTATGAATTGCAGTAGGAATAATTTTTAATCAGGTATATATATATATTTTTTTTTTCCTTATCTTGCTATTTTTCCACTTAATCTGCTTTGTAATAGAGATTATAAGGTCCTCCTAATATTCCTTAGATATTGGTATTACTTTTTTCCCTTAGTTTCTTACCATTCCTTAAATGAAGATTTAACTATAATTAGGAGGACTAAAATTGAGCTGATGTAGTTAGAATAAACACATTTCCTAAGTCAACATAATAAGCACTTTTATTTTTAGAGATCTGTGTATTAATAACAAATGTTGACTGGTCCCCCACAGATGTAAATGCACACAAATAGAAATGCATAGGATTCCTATATTTCCTATTTCACAAACTCTGTATTATGAAGCCTTCATTTCCTCTGGCTTACATATCCTTTTATAGTAACAGCCTCGGCTCTTGATTGAGACGTAAATATGACTTGAAGCTAATATAAAGTACTCTGGGATAGATAATGGATCAATAGCAGCTACTTCTCTAGAAGTCGTGATGAAGATTGATAGGCTGATGTATATTAAGACAAAAGCTGTCAGAGTTACTTGACCTCAAGGAACAGCTTGTCAGTTTTTCCCTTTTGATCATGGAGTTTTCATTCCACCCCACTGACCAGTCTAATCTTTCAGATGAGAGTGCTTTTGTAAAATTGAGCTTATGATTTAAAAACAAAATTAAATTTGAAGTTAGGATGATACATGTCTAATAAAAAAGGAATATTACCTAGCATTCTGATATCTGTGCCAGAGGCAATACATGTAATATAGTGAATTATTTGCCCAAGCATATCAAGACTGTTTGACATTTAGATCACTGAGAGTTGACTGAATTATTTAGATACTGATAATCTCATTTCTTCAGAGAGCTCTTGATACTTTATATCTGTACATGTGTGTACATGGATACACACAAGCACAAACAAGGACAGATTCACTGTGTGTGTGGTTGCAGTTTCAGATTCCAGCCAAGTAGCATGTACTTACTGCTGGCTTGTGGGAGTGTGGGAAAGGATAGTTGTTCATTATTTTATGTGTTACAGCTGAAATTACAGTAGGATTCTCTATCAGATGCATTCTTGTAATTGATGTTTTAATTGGCCTCCTATTCCTTCTTGGTTCAATTCTTGTTTGCTGGACCCTGATTCCTTGGCATTGTGAATCTCACTTCTTTGTTGGACTTGGTGGCTCAAATAGCACTCAGAGCTCTCCTTTTAGTATTTATTACATTTTACACATTTCAGCAAGTTTCTCAGAAGTATGATGATCTTATAAGCATATTCATGTCAGTGTGAAAAAGTATTTTGCATGGTATTTAATGTAGTAAGTTTTTAAGATCAGGAAGTGTTTAAGTTTGTCCCTGTGTAGGGTGTGGTAAATGGCACTACACAGAGCAAGGAACAGAAAATGTGGTCTTACCACTTGTTATGTAAATTTACAAAATTTGTCTGCATCTGGAAGGCTTATTTTTTCTGTTTAGCTAAAAAGAAAAGCTGCTTATAATTCCTGAGCTCTACTTACCAATATTTTACATTTCTAATGGAAAATCCTCTTATATTTGCCTTTCAAATTGAACAAACCACCTTTAAAGAGAAAAGTCAGAGTAGTCTAAACTTTGGTTGCTTAGCTTAGGAAGTGTAAGCTTTCCCTATGGCAGCAAAACCCTGTTGAGAGCTTATAATCAAATCCAGGTTCCATATCATTCTGTCCCTCTCCATTAACCAGGATCTGGCGTAAGCCCAGATTGCTTAGTTAACACTAGCTTGTAAATCTGACTAACAAGGATTCTGAGGTTGGATTCTGTTAGAATCTTTCACATGAGTTGGCTTTTTGTTAGGACTGAAAAAGTTAGAATTAAAAAGTTGGGTGATATTATTAAGCTGCTCTAATCATTATGCAGCATACCTATAGGACTAGGACTCCAAAGGATAGAAGTAGTTCATTTTAGGGTTGTCTGGGTGGCTCAGTGAGAAGGATCTGCCTTTGGCTCGGGTCGTGATCCTAGGGTCCTGGGATTGAGTCCCAAATCAAGCTCGCTCTCCACAGGGAGCCTGCTGCTCCCTCTGCCTCTCTCTCTCTCTCTCTCTCTCTCTTTGTCTCTGTCTCTCTCTTTCTCTCTTTGGTGCATTTTAGAGTCACATCTCTTTCTCCTACATGAGATATGTATCAATACTTAAACAACCAAGAATTGAAAAAAAATCCTCCATTTCAGCTGCTCATGTGTAGACCTATACTCTTAGAGCGTCCTGCCATTTCTCTTGTTTTCAGGATACTTTTTTTAGCTTCTGACTGTGTGTTCTGCTGTGACTCAGTGTTGGTGAATAGTGTAAGAAGTGCCCCAGTAAGAATATTGGTGCTTTTTACAGCACACTGTATCACAGCAGTAAAAAATAAATAAATAAATAAATGAATGAATTGTAAGGGCTTCACTTAGAAGTTAAAAAGATTGCAAGAGATTGCAAGAGAAATGAAGAGTTGACAGTATGATCATCTTTCCATGCTCACTAGCACCCTCCTGTGCTCTCTCCTAGCTGTCTGCTCTCTGCAAGCACTTAGACAACCTATGGGAAGAACACCGTGGCAACGTGGTCCTGTTTGCTTGGATGCAATTTCTTAAGGAAGAGACTTTAGCATACCTGAATATTGTCTCTCCTTTTGAGCTCAAGATGGGTTCTCAGAAAAAGGTGCAGAGAAGGACGGCTCAACCCTCTCCCAACACAGAGCTAGATTTTGGAGGAGCTGCTGGATCGGATGCAGATCAAGAGGAGGTTGTGGATGAGAGAGCTGTACAGGATGTGGAATCGTTGTCAAGTCTGATTCAAGAAATCTTGGACTTTGATCAAGCTCAGCAGATAAAATGCTTTAACAGTAAATTGTTCATGTGCAATATCTGTTTTTGTGAGAAGCTGGGCAGTGAATGCATGTACTTCTTGGAGTGCAGACATGTGTACTGTAAAGCCTGTCTAAAGGACTACTTTGAAATCCAGATCAGAGATGGCCAAGTTCAGTGCCTCAACTGCCCAGAACCCAAGTGCCCTTCAGTGGCCACCCCTGGTCAGGTAATCCTCTACTCTGCTGATAGCTGCCTCCTGATTCTCTTTCATAAAGGGAGGCATCTTCTCAGCAATTTCCTTGATGGGGCTCATCAGGGTAGGGTGAGGCCTTGAAGCCTGCCCACCCGCAGGTAGTTTCAATATGTCCATCAAGAATGCCTTGGTCTTCCTCAATGGTTGAAGCAAATGTAAATACTTCCTTTGCCGGCCTGGGCATGAGCAGTTCTTGGCAGGGATGAGTGTCAGAAAAATTACTGTAAAGTGTTCTGTTGAGTTACTTGCTTATCTGCTGGATTCCATCAACCCTGGAGAATCAGTAACTGCCTTTATGTGAGGTTGGGATCTGAATGGTTAACAGAATCAGGGACAGCGTATTTAGTTTGACTTTTCCAGTCAACTTTATTAAGCCCATTAAATGTACCCATTTAAAGTGGACAGTTTGCTTAGCTTTGACACATATGTAGGCCCATGTAGCCACCATCTCAATCAAGGTATAGTCTCAGCCACATTTGGTTTGTTTTTGAAGTGAGACAGTTTTAGTTCATGTGCATCTAGTTAGCACCAACATTTTAAGGATCTCCTCAGAATCAGAACTGGCTGGGAAATCATCACATTTATGTGCTTTATATTCCCTCCAGGTCAAAGAGCTAGTGGATACAGAGTTATTTGCCCGTTATGACCGCCTTCTCCTCCAGTCCACCTTGGACCTGATGGCAGATGTGGTGTACTGTCCGCGACCGTGCTGCCAGTTGCCTGTAATGCAGGAGCCTGGCTGCACCATGGGCATCTGCTCCAGTTGCAATTTTGCTTTCTGTACCTTGTGCAGATTGACTTACCATGGGGTCTCTCCATGTAAGGTAACTGCAGGTAAGTTGTAACTATGTGAACTCGATCCTCCTAGCCTCTACACACCACCACTCCTCCCACCCTCTGCCCCAAGAGAAAACTTTAACATTTTAATCCTCCAGTTTGAAAGTGTTCATTCAGCAGATTTTTTTTTAAATTTTTTCTCCTGTTTTCTTTTCTTTTTTTTAAAGGTTTTATTTATGTATTCATGAGAGACAGAGAGAGAGAGAGAGGCAGAGACACAGGCAGAGGGAGAAGCAGGCTCCATGCAGGGAGCCCGATGTGGGACTCGATCCCGGGGCTCCAGGATCATGCCCTGGGCTGAAGGCAGGCACCAAACCGCTGAGCCACCCAGGGATCCCCTCAGCAGATATTTTTGTTTCAGTTATTGTCCTAGGCTCTGGAGATACCCTCATGGAATTTATATTTTAATGGCAGAGACAGGCAAACAAAATAAAAAGAATATTAGATGGTTGTAAGTGCTGTGGAGGAAAAAAATAATAAACCAGGGACAGGATATGAAATGTTCTGAGGGGGAAGTGGTTTGGGATTTTACTTAGGGGAAAAAAGGGAAGACTTCAGTGGCAAAGTGGTTTGAATAAAAGGCTTGAAGGAACCAAGGAAACAAGCCATGCAGATAGCCAGGGGGAACATGCCAGAAAAGGAATGGCAAGCTAATTTCTGTCTATGAACATGGAATAATGTAGCTTCTAGTTAACAAATCAGACTGTCTTAGCTGCTACTCTTTTTTCATGGCACCTATGTCTGATCAGTCATCAAGTTCTTTATCATTGAGCCCAGGGAAGCCGCAGACTGTTCATCAACACTTAGCGCTTCAGAAAGCCACCATTTATTGAAGCGGGTACAGGAGGTGCAACTATTTGCTAATTCTGATCTAATAAATAAGGGCTGAGAAATCAGGCCTCAGACCTCAGTTTAACTAGATTTGATGGGTTAGTTTTTTTCAGGCTAGCAGGGGTAATGATAATAGCTATTTCATAGGGTTATTTGAAGGATCAAATAAACTATCATAGTGCTACTTGAAGCTCGTATTTTTACACTAGTCTGTGATAAAAGAAATTGAGAGTGAGAGCTAGAAAGTTACAGTGATTTCACAAAATAATTTTATGTCAGATCTAATAAAAATGTAAGCTTTGTTTCTTGTTTTTAAAATAATTTTTCTAATAATTCATTTGATTATATTTTGCAAAAGTTTTGGTCCCTGACAGACAGGAGGAATAGGTGGCGGCAGGTGTGTGTGTGTGTGTGTGTGTGCGCGCGCGCGCAGAAAACTGGTTCTTCACCATAGACAGTTTGAGAACTGGGCTGATCCATTTAAAATGCAAAATGTTAACCATTAATGCCATTATTACTATAGTTACTACAGCAGAGTGTTATTATCTCCCAAGAAAGTAACCCTAAGAGGAGAATGACTGGATTCTTTTTTTTTTTTTTTAATTTTTTTAAATTATTTATTTATGATAGTCACACACACACACACAGAGAGAGGAAGAGACACAGGCAGAGGGAGAAGCAGGCTCCATGCACCAGGAACCCGATGTGGGATTCGATCCTGGGTCTCCAGGATCGTGCCCTAGGCCAAAGGCAGGCGCCAAACCGCTGCGCCACCCAGGGATCCCAATGACTGGATTCTTCCAGTTGCCTAGAGCAGAGTCTTGTAGTGGATATGGGCAGATGGGATGGAGGATTCACCAGAGTATAATATAAGCCTTTGCTTTAGACTTCTATAACCTTATCATTGAGGGGCTGAAGTACATTTTAGGTGTTTCATAGCATTTGTGGAAGAAGTTAGAGAGGCTTGGGGACTTTAACAAAATTAAGAATTCCTTTCTTGGGATGCCTGGGTGGCTCAGTGGTTGAGCATCTGCCTTTGGCTCAGGTCGTGATCCCAGGATCCAGGATTAAGTCCCACATCGGACTCCCTGTGAGGAGCCTGCTTCTCCCTTTGCCTGTTTCTCTGCCTCTCTCTCATGAGTAAATACTCATGTCCCTCATGAGTAAATAAATAAAATCTTAAAAAAAAAAAGAATGTCTTTCTGTATCTATCTGTATCTGTAGATCTAACCATAATTGATATTATTCTATAAAACACATGAAATACAATTATTTTGAGAACATTAGAACAGTAATCTTTGAAATTCTCAAGAAATCTGGGAACACAAAAATGCTTTGATTTTTTTTTTTTTTTTTAGAAGGATAAAAATGACAAGATAAAAAGGTACGTGTCTGCTACATCTAAGTAGAGGTGATGGAGCCATGGAGTGCACAGAGAAAAAAATCTTCCCCCCAAAGATCAACTACATAAAAAGGGAGTCAGACTAGTAAATTAATAAAATAATTAGAACACCTGGAGAGAGCTCTTCAATTAATCTTGTTGAAAAATTAAGGTGATAGAATGTGAACAAAAGTTTTTGCTATAAGTAAAGCCCTTGAGAATGGCTGCCTGTTACAGCTGAGTTAAGTGATAGAACAGTGCAGTGAAATTGAAAAATATCAGCGGAAAGGTTGAAAGGAGGAACTTTACAGTACCTGTGGGTGGTAAATTTCAGTCACTGACTTTTTTTAATCTACAGAATTGAATAGTCTTTGCTCTTAAGCCAAAGATGCTTTGTTTATTTGGTAGGCCTTGTTACTGTCAAGTGTGAATGATGCTGACTTTGTGGAAAATCAGTGTGTGTTTCAACCTGTGACTTCTAGCTAAGTCAGTCTTTAACTGTATGCTACTAGTTGCTCAAACATGTCAACATTAATAAGTCAGACTCAACAAAAAAAGATGACCTCTTATTCTAATGCCTTGAGCAAGTCCCACTTCTCTAGCTAGAGCATTCTTTTATATTCTTTGTCATTTGTACATGTAATATTTTTACCTACTTAGTTCTAACCTAAATATGCCTTTTTCTGGATTCTGTAATGAGTATTTTAATTGAGTTGTAGCCAGCTCATAAGTTTTTAATAACTAAATATTGTCATTAATTGGTTCTTTCACATGTGGTTGTTCCCTTGGACATTTAATTTGTTTGCCATTGTTATGTGCATCTCCATGCATATAACTTTACTTTAGATTATTTCCTTGTGATTAAACTTCCAGTAATAGCATTATTGAATAATCAAAGGTTATGACCATTTTTTAATGGTTTTTAGTCAGCTTTGGAAAGTTGTATAAAAGTTAATTTTCCATTTCACTTTCCAGAGAAATTAATGGACTTACGAAATGAGTACCTGCAAGCAGATGAGGCCAATAAAAGATTTTTGGAACAGAGGTATGGTAAGAGGGTGATTCAGAAGGCACTGGAAGAGATGGAAAGTAAGGAATGGCTAGAAAAGAACTCAAAGAGCTGCCCATGTTGTGGGACTCCCATAGAGGTAAAGGTTTGGGCTAGATTTGGCAGACAGACTTACAAACTTGTTACGATTGCCTTAAGCCTATTAATTTTATGACTAAGAAAACACATTTATTAAACCTTCTTACTTATAAAATGCAAATTCACTACCAAATATTGTTATTGATCCTAAATGTATGTAGACTTACCTTTTTAAATGCTTTCATAGAGTGAAAATTGTCCTCACATTGTATTCACATCAAATTTGAATATGTTATGGGGAGCCCTAGTGGAGCTACAATGAACTCTTAACTCATCTACATGATAAAAAAAAAAAATCAAGCTTGACTTCTTAGAACTATTTATCCTGGAAATTAACACACCTGCTTATTAAGAAGTATACACTTAGGAAATGAAGACGTTTTCCTGTTAGTCTGAGCCAAAATAGACACTTAATTAAATCTGTTGCTTCTTGACAAAATCGTAATATGTTTTAAAATCAGAATATAACTTGGCATTTGATGCTCCTGTTTTAATCCCTTGTATCCTAACTGAACCAAGTGGTGATTCCCCAGTTACTTTGTTAAGGAAACTGACATTGTGTTTAACCACTTTAGACATGTCTTGGCACGTTACAGTGGAGGACTTGGTACCAAATGTTTACTTAGATTTATGTAAAAAGTTTAAAGTCACACATATTAAACCCAAACATTTTTTTAACCCAAACATTTTTAATATTAATTTACAAGTTCAGCTAATATTATACATACTTGGTTTGAATCTACTATTCATCGAAAAGCTTTTGTGAAGTATCTAGTTGTAGGTACACCTGCTAAATATTTTCTGTATTTTACTTGTAAAGCAACAGAGTAAGCATGTAATAGTCCCTGCATGAGGAAAAAGGAGAAGACTGGGAGACCATTGTACTCAATCTTTTTAGCATGTGCTTTTCTCTTTTGTTTTTATAGCCTTGATATTTTTCTCTATCTTTCCCACCAGAAATTAGATGGATGTAACAAGATGACATGTACTGGCTGTATGCAGTATTTCTGCTGGATTTGCATGGGTTCTCTCTCTAGAGCAAACCCTTACAAACATTTCACTGATCCTGCTTCCCCGTGTTTTAATCGGTATGTATACACAGTCCATTCCCCTTGTCTCAACAGCAGTTTTTGGTACTTCATTTGTGGACCACTTTGCTTAGAGAATTCTCTTACATATTTTTTTTCATGTATGTGGACTTTCTGTTTTCTTGAAAATGAGTTATGATGAAAAATATGCTGTCTGGAAATTTTATTTTTTATCCGCCTCAACTTTTTATAGTGAAACTGTTCAAACATACAGAAGAGGTGAAAGTTGAAAGAGTATAATTAGTAGGATACCATCTATGAAGATGAACAAGTGATAATAAAATTCTTCTATATAACAAGAATATTTAAAGAAATTTAATGATGATGGCATATTTTAATGTAATAAACATATTTAGGGATGCCTGGGTGGCTCAGTGGTTGAGCGTCTGTCTGCCTTTGGCTCAGTTGGGTGATCCCGGAGTCCCAGGATCGAGTCCTACATCAGGGTCCCCTTGGAGAGTCTGCTTTTCCCTCCACCTATGTCTCTGCCTCTCTCTCTGTGTTCTCATGAATAAATAAACCATATTGAAAACTTCCCACTTATCCCTGAAAGTATCTTTTAAAGCTGTTTTACTGAACCAGGATATAATCAGGTTCAAACATTTTACTTGGTTCTGTCTCTTCAGTCTCTTACTATAGAAGAGTTTTGCCCACCTTTTTTCCTCTATGTTAAGGAAAAACATGTTTCCTCTATGTTGACACTTTAGAGAGTCCAGGCCACTTGTCCTGTGGAGAACAGCTTGCTTTCTAGAGTTTTATTTCTCCCTGTTGTCTTTTTGTTAGTTTCTCTGTCCTTAGTTTCTCTGTCCTATTTCCTATAAATTGGGAGTTAGATCTAGACTGAGTTTGAATAGATTTAGAGTCACATTTTTGACAAGAATACATGAGGGTTGATGTGTACTTCTTATTGATGACATTAGGTCCATAATGTCAGGCTGTCCCAGGTTAGTATGCTGCTCAGTTCTATTTGCTACATTGTAAATGTAAGTTTTCTTTTTCTGTTATTAGTAAGTAATCTCTGGGGTGGTTTCTTGGCACAGTGTGAATATCCTGTTTTTCAACAGCTCTGATTTCAACATCAGCTGATGATTTTTGTTAAAAGACATCTGTATAGTATCTACAATCATTGATGTTACTAAGTTATAAGAGAAATTGAAGAAATAGGATCTTTCCATGAACCATTATAAATCTAGTGTTGAAATTGCATAAATTTCATTTTATTTTTTTAAATTGCGTAAATTTTAGGTAACATGGGGAAGGAAAATAAATTGGCAGCTATAAAACATACTGTTGGAGAGTGCAAGGACAATGAAACAGAGTATAGTGACTCACATGTAATAGAGTTATGGTGGTTTGAAAGAATTCCCCTTTCTAGATTGCCTGACTCCCCAATCCTGGCTTAATTCCATCTACTGTATGTGTATACATTGAGTATCAATTTTTTGATACCCATTTTCCATTATTGTTAATTCTTGGCCCTAGAGAATTTGTTTGGATCTGAAAAGGGCTATTCTTGGAAACTTTAAGACAGCTTATTCAGGGGCGCTTGGATGGCTCAGATGGTTAAGCATCTACCTTCAGCTCAGGTCACGATCTCTGGGTTCTAGCATCAAGCCCCATGTTGGGCTCCCTGCTCAGTGGAGAGCCTGCTTCTCTCTCTTCCTCTGCCTGGTGGTCCCCCTGCTTGTGCGCTTGCTCTCTGTCTCGCTCTCTCTCAAATAAAATAAACTAAAAAAAAAAAAAAAAAAAAAGCTTGTTCAAAGGGAGCCATATTTCAGCCCTCCTTGGTGTAGTGATTAAAGGAAAGGAAAAGATGGGGATCCCTGGGTGGCTCGGTGGCTTGGCACCTGCCTTTAGCCCGGAGCGTGATCCTGGGGTCCTGGGATCGGGTCCCGCGTTGGGCTCCCTGTGTGGGGCCTGCTTCTCCCTCTGCCTGTGTCTCTGCCTCTCTCTCTCTGTGTGCATCTGTCATGAATAAATAAATAAAATCTTAAAAAATAAATAATAAATAAATAAATAAATAAATAAATAAATAAATAAATAAATAAAGGAAAGGAAAAGATACACGTTATCAGAAGAATGCAGAAAGTAATTTTGAGAAAAGGAAAGAGATGATACTAAGTTTTTCCCAAGTGCCTATAAATGTACCTTATTTTATGCTTCTAGGTTGTTCCATGCTGTGGATGTTAATGGAGATATTTGGGAAGATGAGATTGAAGACTAGTTAACTCCTACTGCTCAAGATAAGGAAGTGGAATGGTTTGCCCTAATCTTTTGTCGAGTACAGAAAATAACTGCAGGATATTTAGGGTACCGTTAATTCACTCTTCCTTTGTAGAAGATGTGGAAGAACAAGGTTTATATTTTCGTGTGGTACTACTGATTAAGGCACATTCAAATGGTTTTCATTGTAACATAGAGAAAATTATAAGCCAAAGGTTCAGAAAATGAAAACTAGAGAATATTAAATACTACAGTGTGCCCAAAGCTCTGAATAGTTTAAATATTTATTTTCTTCCCCAAGCTTTAGGTAAGGAGAGGAGTCAAGAGTTAAAGACCTTTTTACCTGAAAACATCCCTCTAAGACATGTGGGAGTCCCCTCAGTATTACTCCTTAAAACTGGGGTAGAAAGAAGCCTTATTAAAATTGTACTGAGAGCCTGATCTCATTAACTCCATGTTACATTCCTTTCAACCTAACTCTGCCAAGTTAGTATTCTTTGGAGGAAGCCCTTTATTCTGTAACTGATTGGATGGCCTAATGTCATTTTGATCTACTGCTTTTCAGAATAGAAATTTATAGATAATTTGAAAAATATTTTTAATGCCACAAACACTGTGGGTCACCTGGTATTTATTAGTGGTGTGCAGTCCACTGGTTTTGAGCCAAGTCTAGAATTTCATGACACTGGCCCATAAGAATTGGAGTCCCATTCAACTCTTTGGGGCTGTAGAGCCTAGATGCAAGATGACTTGTCTTTGCTACCTTTTTGTTCTACATTCTCTCCCTTTCCTCTTACCCTACCTTCCATCAGTGAGGACAATTTTAATATTAACTCCAGCAGCTCATATTTTTATTTCTGCTGAAGTAAGAGAAAGCCTAATATATTCCCAAGCTGAACAAGCTGTACTTTCTTTAATTACCTCCATTTTGAACTCCACACCATTGTAGTTCCAGCCTTCATTTTCTGAATTCTTTTTAAAGGTCTTTTCTAATGAGCTATGGAAATTTGGCTTCGTACCCCTTTTTGTAACAGCACTGTTTTGGGGGATAATTTTGGCTTAATTCCTAGATCCCTGTTTCTGGGTTTTGATGGCTTTTTGAAAAATTGTCTTTCCTTATGGTTTGGTGAATGGCTTGGTAGCAAAATAAGATTTTTTGAAAAAGAGGACAAGAGGGATACAGCTGCAGCTGTGAACAGTTCTTTTTACCCAAATTGTCATTGAAAATTGGGGAATCACTTTTCACCATTTTATGCGTGTGTATCCAGAGTCAGCAGGGACTATTTCTGGATTGTCAATGAGGCTGCTTAATCTTAAAAATAAAAATAATTTAAAAATTGTCTTATACTTAGAGCAGAGTTTCTGCTACTCTGTCGCCAAGGCATCTGATCACATTTTTAAAAACAATATGGCATGTAACACGTATTCTTAAAGTGAGCAGAAAAAAGTCATGGAATAGCATTTCTTCTCTTAACCAGACTCATGACTGAACCTAGCTTTTAGTGCCTCTATTTTGTTTGGACCATATGGCTCATGAGCTTTCATTTTGCACATTTTATATAAGAACTAAAGAATAAGTTGAATAAGAAATGGAAATTAAAATAGTTATACACTATACACCTAAGAAGAGTGGCTCTGTGATTGAATAGGAATTCAGTTGAAAATTTTTTTTTAGTAGCAGCCACTCAGAAGTTCCCCAGTTCATGGACTAGTTGGTATTTGCTAGAGGTTATTTTATTATTTTAGGCTTTTGCACATTATGTTGATGACATAGTGGAAATAAGAAAGCTTCATAATGAAGGTTTGCGAAAGAAATGGGATATTTCTCTTTCTTGATGATTTTTAAAAACACAAGTGGTTAGTCTCAGACTTGTTTGTTCATCTGAATGTTTCATCCTTTTTCCTTAATTTCATCCTCTTTCCTGCAATTTTAACAAAGACAATAGGGCTTGGAAGTCTTAATTTTGAGACATGAGTTATGCAGTAATTTTAAGATGGCATAGTTTTGGCTAGAGCACTTTTGTCTCTGAGTAAAATGAAAAATTGGCATAACTCCCTGAATGCCCTATGAAATGCCTGGGTTTGTGGAAGGTTGGTATATCAAGAAACTATATAATAGAACAAAGAGTTTTATACCTAGTTTAATTTCGTGAAGGCTCCCCCCCTTTCTTTTTTTTTTTACAATTGGGCCAGGATTTATCCTACATTGACATGAACCTCATGTGTTCTCTTGATGAAAGCAAGAGAGCCAAGGATTCCTGTGTTATAGCAGTTTGTAACTGCCAGTTCATCATGCTGAAAATTGTAGTTTGAAAAGGCTACGTCTTTTGATTTAAATAAAAGGTTTGAGTCTAGAACAGATAGTTGAAAATAAGTTACTAAATAACTTTTAAAGTCAAACTAGAACTTTTGTGACTTTTAAAGCTTGCGATTGAATTGACTTAAGAGCTCACTTTTGTCCACTGAATTGTGCATCTTGTTTATTTTTTTAAGTAAACAGTTTTAGAAGTTTCAGATTTACAGGAAAATTGCAGAGATAGTACAGTGTTCCCATATGTTCCATGTTTCCCCTATTACTTGACATCTTACATTAGAATAGTAAATTTGTCACAATAATGAACAAGTATTGATACATACATTATCAGCAAGAAAAGTCCACACTTAATTCATATTTTCTTTGTTTTTTTCCTGTTGACCTTGAGCTATTCCTGGGTCCTTTCCAGAATACCGCACATTACATTTAGTTATCATGTCTTCTTAGGCTCCTTTTGGCTGGCCCAGTTGTACCATCCATTTTTATTGTTAGTATTATTTAAACATCATTTAGATCTTGATGTACCTGGATTGGTCAGGAGCTGAAAACCTTTTATGGAAGACTGATGACCTAATCCTATCAGGCTCAGCAAATTATTGAATGTATGGTGTTTTGTTTGTTTTGTTTTTTTATTTATGTTTGTAGTTTTAAATCAGTTATTGCTCAGGACACTTCACTGGCTTTGTATGGAGTTTTTAGTCCATATACTCTTACAGTTATTTTCCTACTCAGCTTCATGAGGAAATCCTCAAACTGGATGATTTTTGTTGTTGTTTTTTAAAAGATTTAATTTTAAGCAATCCTACACCTAATGTGGGGCTTAATCTCATTACCCCAAGATCAAGAGCCACACACACTCCTGACTGAGCCAGCCAGGCACCCCTGCAAGGTCATTTTTTAGTAGTAGAGGGTTCTAGTTTACATTAGAAGTCTCTTAATATACTTAATTTTTATATATTTATTTAGGTTAAGAAAAAAGTAGAGTTAATTAGATGGGATAATCATAACACCATTCATGTGGCTGCCTGCTTTGAAAGGAAATTTTGGAAATCCCAAGTATTAACTTTGTCATAAGCGTGACCAGCAGGTGGCAGCAGTTCCCATGTTATAAAAATGCAGTAAGATGGTATTTTATTTTGTTACAGAAACAGGTTTATTTTGGGGATTTTAATTTTCCTTCTTGTGTTTCATCATAGTCTGCTATAAGCACTGGTAGGTAGAATGGCATCTAATGATATTAGCAAGGCAGGAACAGAAGTATTGTCAAAAACTGTAAGGCCACTTAAAACTATAGTTGACGTTCAATTGTTACATGGGAAGTGTCGCTCCTGATAGTAACACTTGTCTCCATCCACTGAAGTAAACAAATTAAGTTATATCTGATGCATGCCCCTAAGTATGACAGATGAGTCATTATACTGTGATATCTTCAGATACTGGGTAAAAATAGCCAAATCTGCTCTCTGAACTTTGGCTCAATAAAAAAATCGGCCAGCAAAACGAACTGAGGCTTTGTGGTCAGAGAGCTGGCTTTGAGGATGTTCTGACCAATGTTAATGATAATTACCAACTTTTAGCATTCACAGTCTAGTCTTTGCATAATTACTCAGATCTCCTAAAGATTTACCACTCAAAGGTACTTTGGAGAGGATTGTGCACATTGAAAACACAGTGAGATTCTGATGCCAAAGTTATAAATACAAAATCAGTATAGTTACTGAATTTCCTTGCTTGGATCTTTTTTTTCCTTTCCCTTCATTGAATCAAACAAACTAAACTAATATCGATGTAATGTCAATGCATAGAAATTCAAAAGATGGTGTCTTACTGTCATTCCTGTTTTTTTTTTTCTTTTTGTCATTCCTGTTCTATTTCTTGCAGTCTGCTGTATTTCCTGGTATTCATTCACTTATTTAACATATTTCTTGCATACCTCATGATGGGCCTTACTGTTTTTCTGGGTCCTGAGAATGTAGCAGTTAATAAAACAGACATCTTTTTCCTTATGCAACTTAAATTCTGGTGGAAGGAGACAGACATTGAGGAAACAAGATGGGTTATCAGAAGTCAAGTGCTATGGAGAGAAGTTAGGGGAGGCAGAGTGTGATGATGGAATTTTAAAGAGTGTAGAAGACTTCATCAAGATAGCAGTAGTACAAAGGCTGAGCAGTATGGGAGTGTACCATGTGAACACCTGGGAGAAGAGAGTCCAGATAGAGCAGCAAGGGCCAGCGTCCTTGGAGTGAGAGCATGTTAGAGGGCTCCAAGAAGAGCATGGGAGCCAGTGAGAGCTAAAGTGGACTGAGGAAGGGAGAGTAGTGAGAGGTTGGACAGTGAAGGCAGACTGCTTGACCTTTGGATTCTACTCTGAGATAGAAGCCTTTGAAGGGCATTGAGCAGAAGTGTGATAGGGTCTTAGATTTTAGGAGAGCATGTGAGCAAAGGTAGAAACAGACCAGTTAGGAGACTACTCTAGTAACTCAGGTGACAAGTGGAGTGCCAGCACTCTGTGCCAGCACTTGGAATCCTGATGAGTGGTCAGATTTTGTACTTAACCTTGAAGATAAAACTTCAAGGATTTACTAATAGATTGCATGTATAATATGAGAAAGTGAGGCATCAGAGTTGATTTCTAGCTCTTTTTGTCTCAGTAATTGAGACAGGAAAAGCTATAGATGGCAGAGATTTGCTGGTGAAGATCAGAAATGTATTTGTGGATAGAGGAGTTTGAGGTGCCTGGCAGTGATCTCAGTGGAGATGTTGGGTAGGCAGTTGGGTGTTGTAGTCTGGAATTCAATGGCGTCTTGGCCTGAAGATGGAAACATGGGAGTCAATGTATAGATGGAATGTGATGCCATGAGACTGGATGAAATTACTAAGAGAGTGAGTTATATGGGAAGAAGAGGTCCAAAGACTGAGTCTTGGAGCCCTCCAAATGCCAAGAGTTCAGGGTGATGTGAAGGACCCAACAGAAGAGACAGCAAGTGACCAGTAAGGTCAGAAAAATCAGTGTGTGATGTCCTGGAAGGCACGTCAAGTTTGAAGGAAGGAGTGGTCAGCTGTCAGGTAGTGCAAATAGGTCAAGAGATAGGAGCTCAAAGCATTGACTTAGTGATCATTGTGGCCATTGGTGACTTTGACAAGTGTCAAAGTGACAAGGGAGGTGAAAATCTAGAATATATTTGAGAAAGAATGGGGTATCCTCACAATAAGAAAAAATGCTGAACAAAATCAGGTTTTCTTCAATCCATCAAAGAAAAGAGGTCACAGGGCGAGCCACCACAAAAACTAGAGAAAAAAATGCAGAAAATACAGATCTGTTCACCTAAAGGAGAAGCTGCTAGAGCCAATTATCAGGATTGAAGTGAATTACTGGGGGCTGAGTGTGGACTTGCTTGAGAGTTTAAAACTCCTAGGAGTTACTCTATGTGGTCTCCCACACTGGTGGGATTTATCTCCAGGAGCTTCCCCACATTCTCAATGTAAAGATGGCAGAAAAATCCCCTTCTGCAAGGTGGAGGGGGAAAGTAGCCATTTTGAAATACACCCCGAATTTTCTGTTTCCATGGCAGAAGGCTGCCCTCAAGCAGAACTGCTTTGCTAGAGTCTTCTCTAAGAAGGGCACTTGGATGGCTTAAGCCCCCCTTAGCCTTCCTGTCTCATATAAGAAAAAAAAAAAAAGGGCTAAGGCACTTCTGAAGCTCTTGGCCCAGGGACTCTAGCTCACTAAAAAAGACAAAACAGATATAAGATATAGAATAATTCTCCCTAATACCCTACCATCAGTAGAGCTCTAGTATTATAACATGGATTACAGCTTTTAAGAAAACTGCAAGACACAGACTCTATTTCAAGGAGTTTCTAGGGAAACCCAAACACAGAAAGGGAAGACAAAAACAAGGACACAGCAGACATTGCTAGTCATGTAAACATAAGACTTCACGCCCAAGGCCCATTGACTTCAGTTCCTGTTACCCAATATATATCATGTCCAGCTTCCATTCTTGTATAAAAAGTATACAAGGATGCTAAGTAGCAAGAAACAAAGTCCAATGAAACAAAGCAAGCATCAGAACTAGACTCAGATACAGCAGAGATTGTACTGTTATATCAGACTGGGAATTCACAGTAACAAGGATTAGAGGTACCTGGGTGGCTCAGTCGGTTGGGCTCAGGTCATGATCCCAGGGTCCTGGGTTAGAGCTCCGCATTGGGCTCCCTGCTCAGTGGCAAGTTTGTTTCTATCTCTGCCCCTCCCCTCTGCTCATGCTCTTTCTCTGGTGCTCTCTCTCAAATAATCTTTTTTAAAAAATAAAATAATGATTAATATGCTGAAATCTCTGATGGAAAAAGTGGACAACATACAAGAACAGTTGAGTAATTATGCAAAAGATGGAAACTCGAAGAATCAAAAAGAAATACTAAAAACAACAGAAACAAATGCCTTTGAGGGGCCCATCAGTAGTCTCAAAACCCCTAAGGAAAGACTTGGTAAGCTTGGAAATATATATGTCAAGAGAAATGTTTCACACTGAAATTTGAAGAGAAAAAAGGAATAATTTTTTTTAAAGGTATAGAATATCCAACAATCCTTAGATAGTTACAAAGGTGTAACATATGCATAATGGGAATACCAGAAGAGAGGCAGGAGGAGACAAGAGAGCCCAAAAGGGGTAACTTCCAAAAGTTTTGCAGTAAAGGGAATCAGAGACTGAGGCTAATACAGGAGGAGAAATGGGGTAAAGAGTTTTGTTTATAGGGGTGCCTGGGTGGCTCCATCTGTTAAGCATCCTGATTCTTGATTTCAGCTTGGGTCACAATCTCAGGGTTGCAAGATGGGGTGAGCCTGTGTCAGGCTCTGCACTGGGCATGGAGCCTGCCTAAGATTCTCTCTTTCTCTCCTGACCCTCCTCAACCCCACCCCACCCCACCCTCGTGCAGACTCACTCTCTTAAAAAAAAAAAAAATGTTTTTAAAGACTGTTTTATATGCCGATAGGAGTGATCCAGGAAAGCAGGACATTTTGATGCTGCAGGGGAGTGGCGGTCTTGCTGGAACAATCCCTCAAGGAGGCAAGAGAAATGAGATCTAGTATACAAGTGGAGGAACTAGACAAGGAGCAAATAATAGGAAGAAAGCAAAGTAGGAAAGCAAGGCTCTCTGGTGGATATGTGTGATGGTTGTGGAAGTTCTTTCCTGCTTGCTCTGATTTTCAAGGTCATAGATGAGAGAAAAGCTGGCGGCAGAAGCAGTGGAGGTTTGAGGCTTTGTGAATTAGTCTTAGGACACTGAACAAACGAGGAATACAATGTGGTTGCCATCTGGTGTTAAGGCCTCCCTTAAAGCTCAAAATACTATGTTCTATTTATCATTATTATATAACTCAGTAGTCTGTCAAAATATAATTTGTTAGAAATGTATACTTGCTTCACTAGCATCTCATCACAGTAAGGATTTGGGTTCCCAGGAATGAGGCATCAAATTAAGTTAGATCTCCTTAGTATGTCAACTGGGTAATCTCTTATCAGATAATATGCTGTTACTTCCCCAGGTTCTTGTGTATGTTCACTAGTATTGTGGGGAACTATTCAGGATTATAGTTGAACAAATATAACAGCTGCCTTCTGGATATCAAAGCACTGAGAGGGATGGGATAGAGCAATATTTAAGTCGGCCTTCATAGAGCTACATTTAGTGGGAAACAAAATACACAGTAGGTAGTGAAAGAGCTGGGTCAGAGAGTAGGGACTGTGGATTGCTACTTCATACTGAAGGGTCAGGGGAGATCGCTGATAAATCACACTGAAGCAGAGACCCAAAGGAAGGAAGGGAGTAAGACTTTGATATATCTGGGGGAAATAGTGGGCTAAGATCTTATATCTCAAAGTACTTTCTAAACGGATTAAATAGAAGAGGCCACACCCCATTTATGTCAACATGCTGCTGCTTTTTATGAAATGCAATAAAACGTTAAACACATTCACTCCTCTCTTCCTGAAATACGGTACCATTTATACTCATCAGTATCGTTTCGTTTTCCTCTTTGAGTATCAGATTTGGGGTTTCACAGATTCAACTTGTTCCATTCAGCTGTATTTAAAATTTTCTTACTGATCAAATTGTCGCAACCTGAGCAGCAGAAGCCCCATTAAACTGGCTGTTTTGACCTTTCATTACTACCCCAAGCCTTTTTTAAAGCACCCTTATTTTTTGGCAGCAAGATATTCCAGGCTCACTGTGATCCCCACCCCAAAATGTAATTACCTCTTTTCCAAGGAGCCAAGAGTACCATCAGAGACCCAGTCTGGCTCAGGAATATATACATCCCACTTGCTCTGCATAAGAACCGGTTATAGCGGGATGACATTGCTACTGTTGGACCATCAGAGAAAACAGGCCTGGGAAAGAGATCTTTTTAAGATCCCAAGTTCACACAGCCATGTCCAGCTTAGCTGTTGTGACTAAATTTTTTCATTCTAATTTTTTTCTAGAACATTTTAAAATGTATTTATTTAAAATGTAGTCCCTCCTTCACCAGATAAACAAAATGCAGTATATCCGTACCACAGAATAGTTTTGCAATAAAAAGGGAATACTGATATGCATTAAATGGATTAACCTCAAAAACATTCTGCTTAGTGAAAGAAGCCACACCCACAAAATGCCATGCCATAGGATTCCACTGATGCAAAATATCCAGAAAAGGTAAATTGTAGAGACAAAGCAGATCTCTGGTCACCTGGGCGCAGTAGGAGTAAGGAGCTCTTGGGGATAGAAATGGATGTGATAGGAAATTGCAAGCTCCAAAGACAATACAAATCAGTTTATATTTAAAATAGGTGACTTTTGTGGGCATGTAAATTATATCTCAATACAACTGGTAAAAAATTAAACCCTTTTGCCAACTTCTACTTGTCCCTCAACTGGTTATATTGATCCAAGATGTTCAATTATATTTACTTTTCTAACAAAAAAAAAAAAAAAAAAACCAAAAAAACCCCACAACTAAACGTATTTTCCATATCCTGCAGTTCTCTCCTTATTCTTTTTAGAAGCTGTACCTTGTTTGGATCCCAGGTACAGCCAGAAGAACATCACAATCTATTACTCATCCGTTCAAGCTCACCATTTTATACAGGTGCTTCATTTTTATAAACGATTTTATTCTCCCCCTGGTGACTGAAGACGAGGTCAACAGTTACCATGATTGTGCCTCCCTTAAGATTTTATTTATTCATGAGAGACACAGAGGGAGAGGCAGGCTCCCCAAAGGGAGCCTGAGGCAGGACTTGATCCCAGGACCCAGGGATCACGCCCTGAGCCAAAGGCAGGTGCTCGCCCACTGAGCCACCCAGGTGCCCCTGAGTGTGCCTCCCTATAGAGCTGTTGTGAGGAGGGAGTGTGAAGCTTTGCTCACCCACTCTTCCCAAAATATGTAAACAGCAACCCAGACCACTGTCTGCCCTCTGGGGGCTGCAAGTCCACAAAGACAGATTTTATTTGAAAATACTGGATTTAATAGAAAATATCACCTTGTAAACAAGTCCACTGATCCATTAGCTTAAGACAGAATAACAGCACAATCACGTATAAAAGCTAAAGACAAAACACTGGTACCCAATACAGTACTTGAAGAGAGGCCTGAGCTAGTCTCTGAAAGATCTTTCCCAGAAAGAAAGGAAGTAGGAGCTTCAAACAGGCACAGAAACAGGAAGGGGAAGGCAACATCCGCTTCACAAAGGCTTATGAGAATCTAAAGGCAGGGCAATAAATTCATTTTGTGAACAAGAGGTGAAGGATAAAGGGACAAAGGAGTCTGTTATTTCCTGATGCTCTGGGAACATCAGACCACACCACAGGAACCTGAGTGGGTTGGAAGGGCAGGGTATTTTAAGTGGAGAAAGGCTACTATTAGGCAACTTTAGAAGCATTTGGTATGTTGTCCGGGCACTCAGCACTCAGAGAAACAGGATAACATGTTGTTCCTGTTGTGACTAAACTTAGGCCTGAGCTGCTTGCCCCGGCCCCCTTTGCTGAACACGACACTATGGCAGGATCTGTTGCCCCAGTGAGACCTCGGAACAACTACATGGGTGCCAGAGGGTCCCAGAGGGAAGGGAGTTTGATGTGGCTAGGCACCTTGAGGCTCTGAGTGTATCAGCAAAAGCCTTCTCTTCAGCCCTAGCCACCCATATCCTCCCCCAGGGAGGTGGGAGTCCTCTTGAGTTTACAGAAAGGCCAACTGTGAGAGCAGGGGGAAAAAAAAACAACTAGCTAGGGAAAGAAAGGAATCATTTTCTTGCCATGGCACTTATAACTGAACAGAAGGTTGAGACTTTGTTCCTTAACCTAGAACACTGAATTCTCAAAGGAGAGGCAGGCCCACTCAAGAGGGGCTTTCAAAGCCTCTCCAAACAGGTTCTGGCCAATATACACAGGCCCCCGTACTCCCACAATGGAGAATCAGTGTATGTAATGATAGAAATTTCTGACAGGAGTGTGTCATCTGTGAGAACTGTGCCAGAGGCAGAACAAAAGCTAAAAATCCTGATCTGTGTAGGGCAGACCTCAAAATTCCAGAGTACATTTTTCAGAGACGCTTTTTCTGATTAAAGTAAGTTAGAAAACATGTCCTCCTCCCTGTAGCTAAACTCTCATGACTAGGTTCCATGCTGCATAGCCAAGAAAAATATCCATTGATCTGGAGTAACCATACTGGATTAAAGAAACACCATTCTGTCCTCCTAAAGGCAATTTCCAGAATTTGCTCTGCCTGTCCTAAAGAGGTACTCGATGCTAGGATGGGTACAGGCTAATCACCGTATGGTTTCTCAGAAGGCTGGTTTTTCTCTGTTTCTTTCTCTTTGATACTGTACAAGGGGTCCACCAACTTGTTATGAACAAGCATTAAACCTGTGAAAAATTAAAAACAAAGGTACTTAAATGCAGGTAGAAGCAGTGTACCACGATTATGAACAACAATATCCAGCAGCTCTCAAAGTTTGTCCTAGTACTGAAAACCATCTTTTCTCTGTGACTCCAAATGATATAGATACTAAGAGTAAGAAAAGAATTTGTTATTCCCAGTGAATGCTAGAATCCACAACCCTTTTATAAATTCAATCTTTAAAGGTGTTGGCTATCAAAAGGTTAATCTCTTCACCAAAGAATAAATTCGTAATTTGTCTGCTTAGTAAATGAGGGTTTTCCCCTAAGTTTGCCTAAAGCAGTGTGTCCTTTTTAAAGTAGAAATGATCCTCGTGACAGTTTGGCGCCTTACCTAGAAGGGAGAGGCCTGTATGAGACCTGGAGAGATTAAAAAAACCCAAAAACCTGAGGTTCAATATCCCTGCCAAGAGAACACCACACAGCTGCTGGACTACTTTCATTTCATTTTCTTTGTGCCTCCTCAGAACAAACGGGCCTCCAGAAATAGACCCTTGCAGTCATGGATGGAAAAGCAATGACCGTAAGGTTTGGTTTTTATTGAAATCAAGAGTTGTCTATGAAACCAGACAGAGCAAGAAAACTAGATCCACTCCTCACCTCCGGCATACCCTAAAACCTGGCCACCTACTTCCGGACCCACCCTTCCCCTCCCCTCACCTTTGAAATACTTGACAGTTTTCACTTTCAGCTCCAGGGTGGCATCCTCATCGCACACAAACACCGTGCGGGGATGCTGCTGGAAGGCAGACACAGTCCACATGTGGCTCACTCCTTCCTCGATGGCCTTGTACAGAGCAAAGGCCTTGTGAGCACCCGTGATGAGGATCATCACCTGGGGATCAGAAAACAAGCCTGTGATGCAGGAGGATGAGCAGTGGAACCTGGAGTCCAGAGGCCTGAATTCTGGTCCAGCTACCCCAACTGGCTATAAGCACTGTGTGTTTTTAAGATATGGTTTATAAGTTGTTAGCCTGCAGCACACTGTTCCCTGCTCTGTGTGCATCACCCATTACCTGAGGCTGGGAGCATCATCAGCCCCATAATCTATGATGAGGAAATGAACAATGAACTCCAGGGGACTAAGTAGTTTAACCCGGGTCATTCTGTTTTGTTTTGTTTTTTTTTTAACCCAGGTCATTCTGACCCAGAGTCCACGCTCTAGACCACCAGGTGATGATGCCTCCTGGTAACTTTGACAACAGCTGTGAACACATAGGCCAAAGGCCCATGCCTCTGACCCAACAGTTGGGACACTGGGTCCCCAGGAGTCCTAGGCTGAGTTTTCACAAGTGCAGTCTGAAGAAGAGGGGTCCCAGTCTGCACCATCTCCAAGGGGCCGTGAAGTGACAGGGTAATGGTTATATGTGCAGCCGCTGAGGTTCAATCCCACAAAAGCTGCCCCTTAATCTGGTCACTTTCAATTCCAGGTGTTAGACTGACTAGCGGGACCTGGAATGATGCTTTATGTTCAAATAAAACAAAGACACCCGACTCCCTCAACAGTTAAAATGTCAAGAACATAAGTGCTGGAAAGTGACTGTAAAGGTACCTTGCTCTCTAGATTTCCTCTCATTGCGATGCACTTGTACCACAGGGTTGTGAACAAGATTTACTGTTTCTTAAGAGAAACCAGAGGCATGGAGAGAATGGGACTCTTTTTGTTCAGGATCCCAGAACTCCTGATTTCCAGACCCAGGTCCTTCCCCAAAGCACGATACCCTCACATGACAGGGAGGGCCCTCACACCCTAGTGTTAATAAGCCGTGAGGCCTGAAACAGCAGGGTAACCCTCCACAGTACTGAGTCAAAAGTTACGCAAGACAAAGCTGGTAACATCACTCATTTCACAAAGTTCTCTTGAAATAGCTTTTTTTTTTTTTTCTTCACTGATTTAGACCTTTGTTCACAGATTTGGGCAAAGAAACTTGAAGCTAAAATGTCAGTGACTGCTGCCCACTGACTATACCCCTGAAAGGAAGAGAAAATGCATTTAAAATTCTAGTGAAAGATAGTAAAGAAACTAGAACCACAAAAAATTAAAATGATACCAAACTTTCTAGGGAAAAACACACTAAACTAGGTTAAGACACTTAAATCACACTTCTCCACATTTAGGAGTCCCCGAGCACAAGGCCATAACCACACGTATCCCGGGTGGCAGGGGGACCTTGGTTCAAACGGTGACCTCCGCTCACTGCAGGGAGTCCCTCTCGGTACCTGGGCAAATAGGCCCATTCCTATTCAGACATTAGTGGTGCTCAGCATCTCTTGGCCTTAAACTCCAAAGGGGCACATAAGCAGAGGCCAGGGAGCCCACAGCCTCTCGTGCGGAAAGGGCTCCACTGAGAATAGAATAATAGTTACCTCCAAAGAGGAAGGAGGAACAGTCATAGGATGAGCTGGGAGTTTAGCCTTATTTATAATGCCTTCACTTCTAGTAACCGTGTACTCAGATGGTACTGGATAGTTAACAACCAGACAAGTCCAACCCCCTAAGGAAGGCCTGTGGACCCCAGTGCCCTTACCTCTCTAGCATCCATTAGAGTGCCCACACCCACCGTCAGGGCCATGGTGGGCACCTTGGTGAGGTCACCATCGAAGAACCTAGCATTGGCCAGGATGGTGTCCATGGCCAGAGTCTTCACACGGGTCCTGGACACCAGACTGGAGCCCGGCTCATTGAAGGCAATGTGTCCATCAGGCCCGATGCCTGCCCAAGAGAAACAGCCAGGACAGCCCTGTCAGCCCCAGAGATCCAAGATTTTAAGAATGGACAATCTACCCTTCCCCACCTGGGATGTGTGAAAATCTTTGAAATCACAATTCTGTTCTCATTCACCCCCGGGGAAGATACACTTCAAGCATAGGTCCTCTCCTCTCCCCACATCCTGCCCATTTTGTTTGAGGCACACACACATTTCTGTTTGTCTGGTCACCTTGCTACCACCCTCGAAAGCTAAGTAAGCAGTACTCCAAATAGCTTCTGCTTCACCAGATCATTGAAGGGTAGCTTCTTTAACTTCTTTCTCCTGCCAGTAGTCAAGGGTCCTGGTGCTGGGATTAGTCCCAGCAAATAAAAAGCAGAGACTGAACAAGGGTTGCAAAGTTTATAAAATCTTAGAACATGAGAGCTCTCAGCCTTTTCCTCCTACCCTGAAGTAAAGAAGAGTTAGGTCTAGAGCAGTAAAAGGCACTCCAACTTACTACCCCTGTAGATGACTTCAGAGGTGGCAAAAAGATGGAAACGTAAGGGGACAGCCCAGGGTAGGAAGAAAACACAGACTGACAGGGGAAACCCTAGGTTCCTGCTTTCTTTCCACTGCTCTGGCTGACCTTGGGCAAGTCACAAAACTTCTCTGGTTCAAATGGCTATCTATAAGGTGCAGGGGCTGAGTGGAATCTTCTGGAACTATATGAATCTTTGATTTTTACTGTGTAGGTTAAGTCCCATGGACTGATCCATATAAAAACTTAAGGAACAAAAACTTAGAGTCCAAATCCAAATATCTCACTTTACCAACAAGGCACTAAGGTTCAGAAAAAGGAGATGTCCAAAATCACACGGTCACTGAGTGGCCCAGTCAAGGCAGGGAGTGAGGGCTCCTACTCTGTCTTCCCTGCCTACTCAGGGTGATAAATGATTCCCACTGTTACTACTGCACTGTGAGGAAGCTGTTGGGAGACAGGCCTAGGACTTACCTTCCCCTCCACGTGTTTGCACCACCCTGGGCCTGCCCTGGACACATAGCGCAAAGTGTCACACTCACCTCCGACAAACAGCTCGATGCCCCCCGCGGCTCTGATCTTCTCTTCAAAGGCGTCACACTCAGCCTGCAGGTCAGTTGCATTCCCATCCAGAATGTGGGTGTTTTCTGGGCGGATGTCAATGTGCTTGAAGAAATGGTTCCACATGAAGGAATGGTAACTCTCCGGGTGGTCTCGAGGAAGGCCTGTGGGGCCGTGGCTACACTCAGTCATGCCAGGTGGAGCCAGAGCCCTCCTCCCAAGGAGGATGCCGAGAGGCCCTCAGACCTCCACAACAGTTGCAGGGGAATGCCGATAAGGGGGCCTTGGGCACCCATCCTCTGACCCCGAGCCACTGGCCATCGGCTGAGATGGTACCCCTGTGCCCACCCACCACCACAGGTGGCGGCAGGACTGGGCCAGAGTAACTGCACATCAAGAGCCTGAGGAATCCCCTCATCTGGATCTCCTTCACACAGGGAGTAATTGTAGACGGGAGGCCAGGGCTACTCTCTGCTTCCTGAGAAGGCCTAGCAACCTGGGCATAGGCCTTGGGCCATCTGGGAAAGGAAGCATGCATACCCCCTGCCCTGTGCCTCCCACCCCACCATTCACCCCCATATACCCCTTTCAACCTGAACCCCAACCTGAACACCAGCTGGTTGGAGAGAATTATCTCAGGGCTTCCCCAAAATGATTTCTAGCCAAGAAGAAAAAGTTTCAAGTGGATGTTTAAACATGAAGAGTGTTTAATGCCAGCCTTAAAAAGGAATGAAATTCTAACACATACTGCAACATGGACAAATGCTGGGAGGTTTTGTTGAGTGAAATACGCCAGTTGCAAAAAAGGCAAGTACTCTACGATGCCACTTAAACGAGGTATCCCGAGTAGTGAAATTCTTTTTTTTTTTTTAAGGGACTTAGTTTTTTTTTTTTTTTAAAGATTTTATTTATTTATTCATAGAGACAGAGAGAGAGGCAGAGGGAGAAGCAGGCTCCATACAGAGAGCCCGACGTGGGACTCGATCCAGGGTCTCCAGGATCACGCCCTGGGCTGCAGGCGGAGCTAAACCACTGCGCCACCCAGGCTGCCCTCGAGTAGTGAAATTCACAGAAGCAGTAAAATGCTAGTTGCTAGGGCTTGGGAAGCAGCACACGGGTAGTTGGTGTGGAATAGTAGAGAGTTTCAGTTTTCCAAGATGCAAAGAGTTCTGGAGATTGGTTGCACAACACCGTGAATATACTTAACGCTGCTGAACTCCACATGAAACAATTGCTGGATGGTAAATTTTACGTGTATCTTACCACAACTGAAAACAAAAATGTTTAAAGTGAAGCCTTACGAAATGATGGGAGAGGGGGGCAGGGAGACAGAAGACCAAGGTATAGCTTCCCAGCATCGGAAGGGCCACCAGTCTCTGCTCCTCTCCCAGTGTGCCCAGCAGGGAGGGGAGCTAGAGGATGACACGGAAAGACCAGACACAGACACTGGGGAACACACCCAGCCACGATCCCCCTGGTTACAGAAAGAAGTGGCGTGGAGCTAGGGAGGAGGAGGAGATGCTCTCATATTTAAAATGCTCGCTGTGTACAAAAGGCTCCCCTACCTGGTAGATCCCTTAATGCTTACAACCCGAGGTCAGCTGTCATGGCACCATTTTGTAGGTGAGTACACCAAGGCCTGGGAGAGACGGGCGTCGCTAATTGAGCTTATCACCAAACATCACTGGTCTCGGAGACATCCCCATTCTACTCCTGGGCTGAGCCCGGAGGGGGAGGAGCAGGACCCTCCTGGAATCCGGTGAGACCTTGAAAGAGACAGACTCACCCACGTACTCATCCATGTTGAAAGTCTTCACATATTTGAAGGACAGGTCTCCATTCTTACAGTACTCAATGAGCTTCTTGTAGCAACCAATTGGGGTGCTCCCTGTAAGAGAGGCCACAGCCATGAACACCCTTCAGCTCCTAGTTCCTGAGGAATGAGTCAGGATTCTTCAGCAGGGAGACCCTATGAGATCGGAGACGGCAGGTCAGCTCCGAAGTCCTGCCCCCCGTGCCCCAGTGCCAACTGCCATCCCGTAAGTGCTTCTGAATGCTGAATGCCCCCCTCCCCGCCAGACTGCCAGCTCCAGGGCAGGCCTGTGCCTGTCCGCTCCGCTGCTGAATCCCGGTGCTCAGCACACTGCTGAGGGGAATGACTGGATTAGGAACCTGGGTAAATATCACACTTACATATTCCCTGAGCAACTAGTATGTGGGAGGCAGTGGGCCACAAGATGGGAACATGGAGGAGGGAGAGCCACAGCAGCCACGGTGAAAGAGCTCCCGGTCTAGGACTGCAACGTGAAGCAGTAATGTCCGCCGTGACCAGGCTAAGTCTGCGGGTTCAGGGAAGACTTCCCCAAGGGGCAGCAGACTCGTGAGTTGAGTCTCATTAAAAAGTCTCTATGTCATAAAACATAAAAAAGGCAGGAAGACCTCTGTAGATTAAAAAACTAAATATGCATGAAGTTTGGATACTGGATTATTGGGGGGAAAAACATAAAAGATAAATGTGGACAATTAAGAAAAAATGTTACTATTGTCTGTATATCAGTGATACTATAGAATGATTTTTAATAGGTATGATAGCAGCGCTATAGTTATGCAACAGGATGTACCCTTATTCTGAGGAGATACATGCCCAAAGAGCAGAGGTCAAGTGTCAGAAGGTTTGGAACTTACCTTCAAGTAGCTCGTTGTGTGTGTGTGTGTGTGTGTGTGTGTGTGTGTGTGTAGACAGAGAATATGAGGCAGAAGAGATGAAGTAGCTTCAAGTAGCTCGTTCAAAAGTGTGTGTGTGTGTGTGTGTGTGTGTGTGTGTAAACAGAGAATATGAGGCAGAAGAGATGAAGGGTAAATGTGGCAAATGTTAATAGCTGGTAAGGCTGGGATGCCTGGGTGGCTCAGTGGTTGAGCATCTGCCTTCAGCCCAGGGCGTGATCCTGGGGTCCGAGGATCAAGTCCCGCATCGGGCTCCCTGCATGGAGCCTGCTTCTCCCTCTGCCTGTGTCTCTCTGCCTCTCTCTCTCTCTCTGTGTCTCTCATAATAAATAAATAATTGGTAAGGCTAGGAAAATGGTACTGTCCTTTCAGCTTTTGTAAATATTTGAAATATTTTTAAAATAAGATGGAGGGGCACCTGGGTGGCTTAGTTAAATGTCTGCCTTTGGCTTAGGTCATGATCTTGGGGTCCTGTGATCGAGTTCCACATCAGGCTCCCTGTAAGAAGCCTGCTTCTCCCTCTGCCTCTCTCTCTCATGAATAAATATTTTTTAAAAAATAAGAAAATGGAAAGAAGCCCCACCCAAATCAGATTGCTCTTTTTAGCATCTACTAATGGCTTCTCATTTCAAAAAGTGACAACCAATCCTCACAAAGTCTCTACATACCTTGCCCCCTGGTTACCACCAGCAGCTCCAGGTAGGTCCACCTCAGCCAGCATGCTCTTCCTTCAGGGACCTATGTGATTCTCACTTCTGGCCTTTACTCAAATGTCGCTTTCTCAGAAGGACCTTCCCTGCCACCATAGCCAACGCTGTAACCGCCACCCCTGCCTAGACACTCCTTATCTCCCTTCCCTGTTTCATTCTTCTCCTTCACTCATCACCATCTAATATACTCTGTATTTTGTCAATTAACTTGCTTATTCTGTCCCACTCAGGAAGGCAAGACTCTATGTCTTTGTCATTGTATCCGCAGCACCTAGAAGAGCTCAGCATACAGTGGGCATTCAACAAATACCTGCTGAATGGAAGTTCCCTCCCTGTCCCCATCATCAGTCTGTCCCTAAGACAAGACCTCAGGCATGCCTGAGCCACACACTTCCCCGGCCTCCCGCTGAGCTTCATCATGTCCACTTTCCAAATTTCTCTGTTTCCCATCAATTCTGTGCTCCCCAATATCTAGCCAGTACATTCCTTTTCTGCTTAAGTTAGCCAGAGTTGGTTTCTTTGGTTTCCACCCAGAGCCCCGACAGAAGCCATGCTCCAAGGAACCAAAATGGAAATACTGTGCTGGTTCAAGTAGGACAGTCGGGAAGGGGCCAGATCTCAGAGGACCCTGAATGCCACACTGAGAAGCTGGGATCTGATTGTGCAGGTGATAGGGAGTTAGGGAGGGATCTCAGCAGAAGCAGAGACTCTGACCTAGAGAAGCACCACAGTTAGAAAACAGGATGTTAGTGCAGCCCCTCCAGGACCTGAGACATTAGTGGTTTCACAGAGACGTGCAGATACTGCTCCCACAAACCTCTCTGGTGCAGAGGCCCACAAACTTCATCCCACAGGCCAAACCTAGCCTGCTGCCAGTGTTTATACAGCTCATCAGTTTTTTACATTTTTAAAATATAAATATCAGAAGAATATTACTTTGTGACATGTGAGAATTATATAAATTCAAACTTCAGCATCCATCAAGTTTTATTGGTAGATGGCTATGCACATTCATTTACATGTTATCTGCAGCACTTTTGAGATACAAGGACAGTAAGCAGTTGCAACAGAAGCTATATGGGCAGGGAAGCGTAAAATATTAACTCTGTAACCATTTACAGAAAAGGTCTGAAAAAAAAAAAAAAAGAAAAAGTCTGAAGTCTCCTGCACTAGTGGATGCCACACTGGGACAAATCCACCCAAACTTGGAGAGAAAGAATCAGGACATTTGCCTTGAGGAGCTGGGGTCAAAAAAATATCCTCCCATAAAGGCACTATTCTGATTTTTCCATAAGAAACTGAAACTAGGGTCGCTTGGGTGGCTCAGTGGGTTAAGCGTCTGCCTTCGGCTCAAGTCATGATCCTGGAGTCCTGGGATCGGGTCCACACTGGGCTCCCTGATCAGCAGGGGAGCCAGCTTCTCTCTCTCTGTGTCTCTCCCTCAGCTCGTGCACTCTCTCTCTTTCAAATAAATGATAATTTTTTTAAAAAAAGTCTCTTGGCTCTGTGAGCTCACATACCTGGCCCCTTAAAAACCCTAATGCTTGCTCACTTTCGCGAAATCCTTGGCACCCTCTCCATCCCACAACGCACCAGTAGGAAGTCCCAGGGTGAAGTACTTGTCTGGCCCTGGGTTGAACTGGATGATGCGGTTCCTGATGTACTTGGCTGCCCACTCGCTGGCCTGAGAATAATGGTCCAGGATGATGAGCTTCATCTTGTCCTGGAGGCGGCAGGTGACAAAAGGAATCCGTGGTAAAGGACAGGGAGATAGGGATGCAGGCGGCTGGGGGAGGGGAGAAGTCCTTCTCACCCAGCAACACCCTCTCCCCAGGGTGTCTCTGAGAGAGGAGGAGGTAAAGACCCCACCGTCCAGGTCACACAGGCTGGGCCCAGTGCCGCCGCCACCCACCAGGAGGCGCTGCTGGAAGACAGACCGGGTTCTGACCTCAGTCCCTCCATTTACCAGCCAACCAACCGCAGGACCTTGGTCAAAGGGCTCAAGTTCTCCCAGCCTGTTTCTTCTTCCGCGAAAATGAGGACAACAGCACCTCCCTGACAGAGTCCACGATGGCGAATATCAGCCGAGGCTGCATGTGCACCACATAGTAGGGGGCTAGGATCCGGTCGCTCGACCCCGCCCCTGTCCCGCCCCTCCACCCCACGCGCTGGATATTCTGGATCCCGGCCTCCTCCTCGATAGAGGGGACCTGCGATCGGACCCGGCCGCCAGGGCAGGGGAGAGCCACGGGGTCTCCCGGGAGGGGTGCTGCCGCCCGCCGGCCTGGCTCTGCGGACCGTCAGTTCCCCCAGGGCACACGGGGGACGTAACCTTCCCGCACGGCGACCAGAGCGGGAGGCGGAGGTGGCCGTCTAGGCCAACCCAAGGACACGGGAGGTTTTCCCGACCCCGATGGCGACACCATCGCCCCTCCGGCCCCGCGCCGGCTCCGGCCTGGGGACCCGGGGCGGGGTCAGCGCCCGCGCCCGCGCCCGCCCCCGCCCGCGAGGAGGGCCCCCGCCGGCCCCGCTCCCCACTTACTCGAACGCCTCCCGCGGCAGCGGCAGCGGCTGCAGCAGCGCCGGCGGCCCCGCCCCGCGCGGCTCACGTGGCCCCGGGTCACGCGGAGCCCGCCCCGGGGGGCCGAGTGCGGGCAGACGCGCAGGGGCCCGGCCCGGAGCCGACTCCGCCCCGCCCGCCGCCCGTCACCCTCTCGGGAGCGCGCGGGCCTGGGAGCGGCCGCGGGGGTGGGGGCGGGGGCGGGGAGCTGCGGGGGGAAGAGCGGAATCGCTCCCTTACAGGTCCCGGGTTTGGGTCTGGCTCTGCCTTCGGTTTAACTTTTTTAGCTCTTTTTTTTCCTTTAACCTAGATATTACAACTTTTTTGCCGTAAATACAATTGGATTTTTCTTCCTTTTTTTTCCCTTCTGAGCTTAATCTTCACAGCAGTCTGTACTAGGGAAAAAAGGAGGTCGGTGGTCGCCCCAGCGCCCCACCCCCAGATAGCACTGCCAACAGTGTAGGCTACATTTCCAAATTGTTTTCCTTCGAATATACTTATTTTTTACAGAAATGGGAACACGCCACACGTGGCGTTCACATGGAGCAAGGTGGGGATTGGGCGCACCCCTCCCCTGGGGCCCAGCTGCAGCTCCAGAGCAGCTTGATGGAGGTGGTGTCTGTCTGGTGAGGCCCTACGTGATGTGGTGGAGCTGCCACCTCTACAATTCTGTGGACTTGTTCCTTCTGCAGTCAGAAACCTCATCTCAGCTTGAGCACTGTAGATTTTTCACAACCCCAGTCTCCAAACACATCAGATAATGGGGCCTGGTCTGCAGCAGCTGCATTCAGATGGTTCCAGGAAGAGTGACCTCATGTAACTTTAATTGGGCCTGTCACCCTCACCCCCCCACCCCCCTTACCCTTTCTGTAGGGAACCAGTTCCAGATCTCAATTAAGCCTGGCAGCTCTGAAATCAAAGAGCTTAGGGGACGAATCAGAAAGATCCCATCTGGGATCCCTGGGTGGCGCAGCGTTTTGGCACCTGCCTTTGGCCCAGGGCGCGATCCTGGAGACCCGGGATCGAATCCCACGTCGGGCTCCCGGTGCATGGAGCCTGCTTCTCCCTCTGCCTGTCTCTCTCTCTCTCTGTCTCTCTGTGACTATCATAAATAAATAAAAAAAATTTTTTTTTTTTTAAAGAAAGAAAGATCTCATTTAGTCAATCCCTGGTTCTGAAGCAAGTGACTCCAGCAAATGACTCAACTTCTCCAGCTCTGAATTTTCTCTTCTGGAACACGAGAATTGAATGGGAATAAGTAATAGTGACCTCATGTATTTGTTGTGAGTACTGGATGAAACAGTGGCATAGCTTGGCTCTCATGGCCAGCCATGATTACCTCTTCCCCAGCTTCCTTGCAGCCTTCTCTGCCCTGACATGCTCCCTGTCCTAACCTCCTGTCCCCTCATGTCGCTCCCACTGCACGCGTGGGTTTAAACTTACCCATACCCAACCTTCCATCTTCTTGTGTTAGAACTAAAATGGGATAATTAAAAGAATTGTGGATTCATCCTCACAGTGGAACACTCTGTAGCTCTCCCATGGATGGACTGGTACATTTTCATTGCTCTTGCTTTGAGGAAACACGTTGCCCCAAGCCTCAGAAAATCCTGTGCAGTCCCTGAGGTTCATGTGAGGTTTGTGAAGCTAGTCCTACCCCTTAGCCTAAGATCTAATCAATTAGAAATCTCCATGCCCCTGGCCATGATTGATTCAGGGCTAGGCAGACATGGAAGATGCATACCCAACAGCCACTCACAGGCTCCCTTCTTGGCTGCTTCCTGCTGTAGCCTCTGGAAAGTTAGCTACTCTCCCACCTTCTCAGTGAGGATGTGGCCAGGTAACCTAGTTCTGGCCAGTGAAGTAAAAACACTGCTCTGGGAAGATACTTGACTTTCTGAGAAAAGTGCCATGCTTGCGAAACAAACTGTCTCTGTTCCTTTCCTTTTCCTCCTGCTTTGAAGGCAGATGTGATGGGTGGAGCTGGGAAGGCCGTGTTATAACCATGAGGCAATAAGCATTAGGATAGAGTGAAGGCTAGAAAGAACTTAAGGACTTAATATTTGACCAGTGCTGGGGCTTCTGCTTCTGGACTTCTTCTAAGTAATAAATATCCTCATGGTTTAAACTTTAAGCCACTGTTAGTAGAGTTTTCTACAACTTGAAGTTGAAAACATGACTCATCATTACAGCAGATGATTCAGAGCTTCCTTGGAGTTTATGCTGGTATTTTGAGGAGATACGTTGTGGGGAGCTGTAAAATCCAGGAAAGCTTAGAGCTGCCAGTGAGAAAAGAGATACAGAGGTACAGAACCCTGATGACATCATTTGAGCCACTTCGATCTGGCCATGTCTGAAGCCAAATATACCCCGTTAAGTTCAGTAGTTGGATGAATGAATGAGTGAAAACATAAATATTTTTTTTTTACCCTGAGGCTAGTTAGAGAAAATCCTGGAAGGATGTTTTGTTATCTAATGCTGCATAATAGATTATTCCAAAACTCAATGCCTGACAATGAGTCCAATAAGAGCTACAGAGAATTGGGGTGTCAAGCGACGAAAAGACATGGAAGGAAACTCAAGTGTTTGTCACTGAAAGAAACTGATCTAAATAGCCTATGTCTGCCATAATATTCCAAATATATAACATTCTGGAAAAGGGAAAACTGGAGAAACAGTAGAAAGATCAGTAGTTACCAGCAGTTAGGGAGGAGGGAGGGATGAATAAGAAGAGCACAGAGAATTTTTAGGGCAGTGAAACTGTTCTGTATGATGCTGTAATGGTGGGTATGTGTCACTCTACGTGGGTCTAAACCCATGGAATATACAAGAATGAACCCTGATGAAAATGGTGGGCTTTGGCTGATTCCGATGTGTAAGTGCGGGTTCATTATACAAAAAACAGATATTTATTATATTTACATAATAAATGTGCTCCCTCTGGTGGGAGATGGTGATCATGTGGGAGGCGGTGCATGTGTGAGCACAGGAGACATACAGGCAGTCTCTGGATCTTCCTCTCGATTTTGCTGTGCACCTAAAACTGTTCTAAAAAAATATTTTAAAAAACATTTATTGGGGTGCCTGGGTGTCTCAGTGAGCTAAGTGTCTGCCTTCAGCTCAGGTCATGATCCCGAGGTCCTGGGATCAAGCCCCTGCATTGGGCTCTCTGCTCAGTGGGGAGCCTGCTTCTCCCTCTCCCTCTGCTGCTCCCCTTGCTTGTGCTCTCCATCAAATATATAAATAAAAATTTCTTAAAAAATGAAAATAAAACATTTTTATCATCTCATGATTTTTGTATGCTAGATATTCAGACAGGATACAGTGGGGATGATGTCTGGAGCCTCAAATGTAAGACTCGAAAGCTGGAGCCGGAATCATGAGGGTCGTTCACACATGTCTGGTGGTTGATGCTGGCTGTCATCTGGAACACTCACGTTGGGACTTCTCGTTGTGGCCTGGGCTTCCTCACAACGTAGTGGCTGAGTTCCAAGGGCAAGCACATACAACAGATGTGGGTGCCGTATCATGGAATGGACTGCAGAGCCACACTGTCTGGATTTGAATCCCAGCTCCACTACTTACTAATTGGGTAACTTATGGTAAGTCACTTAATTTCTCTGTGCCCTAATTGCTTCATCTATAAAATAGGAAAAATATCTTCCTTATCGTATTTGCTATTATAACTAAGAATGATTACCTCAGGGAGGAATAAATGATTTAATAGATGTAAGGCACTTAGAATGCCTGGCACAGAGTTAGCCACCGCTAAGGGATCATTTTGAGATGGGTCTCGAAAGAGAATTAGGATTTTATCATTGAAGAAGAGGAGGATGGCTTTATAGGCAGGGGTGATCCAAAACATGGAGGCACAGAAACTGGGCCTGAGGTGTTCACCAATTTAAAAAATAAAAACACAGAAGACCCAGTTACATTTGAATTATTCCTAATTGCCTACATGTATATATTTGAGATTTTTAAATATTGCATTTCTTTAAGATTTACTTATTTATTTGAGGGGGGGGGCAGTGGGGAGGAGCAGAGGAAGATAGAGAAAATCTTAAGCAGACTCCAGGCTGAGTGTGAAGCCTGACTCAGGCTTGATTCCATTACCCCGCAGATCATAACCTAAACCAAAATCAAGAGTTGGACGCTTAACTCATTGAGCAAACCAGGTGTCCCAAGACACACATATTCTAAAAACAGACTTGTTTATCTGAAGTAAATTATAAATATCTAAATTACATACCTATTTATTCCATTATATTTCCCTGGCAATTTCGCTCTCCTTAAGAGTTCCTTGTTTTGGGGCACCTGAGTGGCTCTGTCCAGTTAAGCATCTGCCTTCAACTCAAGTCATGATCCCAGAGTCCTGGAATCGAGCCTCGCCTCGAGCTCTCTGCTTGGTGGAGAGCCTGCTTCTCCCTCTCCCTCTGCCTGCTGCTCTCCCTACTTGTGCACTCTCTCTCTGTCAAAAAAATAAAGTCTTAAAAAAAATAGTTCCTTGTTTTGCAGAATTTGCTTATCCTTGTTTTGCAGAATTTGCTTATAAAATTCCCTGAAGTTACAGTCTATGTTCCATTTACATTTTAATGTGATTTCTGCAATGGTCATATTCAACTAATTCTGTTCTTGGCCAACGAGAAATTGTGCTCAGAATTAGCATTATGAACCAGCATATGGAACATGTACTTGCAAAGAGTTAACAACACTAAGAATTGCTCTTCAGATGTGATTGGTTGAAGCACATAATACCATCTTTCGTAGAATAACCTGCTTTTCCACTCTTCAGGATTACATTGCATCTCTTAATCAATAACTTTGTAAAGTGCCCAGTAACAGAAAGGAGCATTGTCATCAATTTCTATTCCTTTTTTCTTCAGTACTACACATGTTGATTTGACTTGTTCCCATGCTGAAACGGTGTTTAGTAACACCTATGCCAAAAATCTTATTTTTCAACGAGTGAAATCCATTTTGTTTTTTTTTGTTTTTTTGTTTTTTTTAAGATTTTATTTATTTATTCATGAGAGACACACAGTGAGAGAGAGAGGCAGAGACACAGGCAGAGGGAGAAGCAGGCTCCATGCAGGGAGCCTGACGTGGGACTCAATCCCGGGTCTCCAGGATCAGGCCCCGGGCCGAAGGTGGCGCTAAACCACTGAGCCACCCGGGCTGCCCGAGTGAAATCCATTTTGAAAGATAGTCATAGCAGGTGCTGAAATAATTATCCACTTTGGGCTGAAGTTTATTTTCCAGCTCATACATAATATCCCTTTTAAGAATAGCTCTGGGGACACCTGGGTAGCTCAGCGGTTGAGCATCTGCCTTTGATTTAGGGCGTAATTCCTGGATCCCAGGATCGAGTCCCGCATCGGGCTCCCCGTGAGAAGCCTGCTTCTCCCTCTATCCGTGTCTCTGCCTCTCTCTGTGTCTCTCCCATGAATAGATAAATAAAATCTTTTTTTAAAAAAAGAATAGCTTTTAGGGGTGCCTGGGTGGCTCAGCCAGTTGAGACTCTGACTCTTGATTTCGACTGGGGTTATGATCTTGGGGTCATGGGATTGAGCCCCATGTTGGGCTCTACACTCAGCGTGGAGTCTGCTTGTCCTTCTCCCTCTGCTCCTCCCCCTGCTCTCTCTCTCTCTCGGATAAATAGTTTTTAAATGTGAGAGAAATGAAGAATACTGAATGCCAATAAAATCACAAAAATCCTAAATTGATCACTTAGAACAGTATCAATGCTGAAATAGGAGAGCAATTTCACAACAGTTACTTCAATCCTAATGAAACAGACATCGAGTACTGTTGAGTAGCATTATGCAGAGCATGATTAGAATGACCAACCATAGAATTATTTATGCTGTGCTTTGACCTTGAATAAGTATTGTTTATACCCTTATACAAACATTCACCAAAAGTTCTTTGTATTATCTCCAACAAAAGTAGTAAAAACATTTTTTTAAAGATTTATTCATGAGAGACATACAGAGAGAGGCAGAGACATAGGCAGAGGGAGAAGCAGGCTCTCTGTGGGGAGCCTGATGCAAGACTTGATCCCAGGGCTTCTGTATCTCATGACCTGTGCCAAAGGTAGATGCTCAACCACTGAGCCACCCAGGTGTCCCAGTAGTAAAAACATTTTTTTTTTTAGTAAAAACATTTTTAACAACTTTTAAAATATATACAATAAAACTGCATATATTGGGATCCCTGGGTGGCGCAGCGGTTTAGCGCCTGCCTTTGGCCCAGGGCGCGATCCTAGAGACCCGGGATCGAATCCCACGTCGGGCTCCCGGTGCAGGGAGCCTGCTTCTCCCTCTGCCTATGTCTCTGCCTCTCTCTCTCTCTCTCTCTCTCTCTCTCTCTCTCTGTGTGTGTGTGTGACTATCATAAATTAAAAAAAAAATTTAAAAAAACCTGCATATATTTAATGTATGCAATTTGATGATTTTGGACGTATGCATACACCTGTGAACTGTCACCACAGGCAAGATAATACACATATCCATCCCCTCCAAAAGTGTTTTTGTGCATCTTTGGTGTGTGTGAGATTAACTCTCTTAGTGAGTTCACTCTCTACCTAAATTGCTGCTGTGTCTGAGGTCTTATCTGGAAGAGAGTTTACTCACAATAGCCTTATTAGCACTTTTTTTTTTTCAAGAAAAATATTGCACAAAGGAAAAGCTGTTTCTGCATTGAGATTACTTACATTGTGGCTGTGTCATAATGTGAGACATTTAGATCTTTGATCACCTCTGTAATGCTAAATGGAGCTTTTACATTTTTATTATAGCAATGGAGTTCATCCTACTATTTGAAATGTCCTTGTAATTTTGCTTTTGTTTTGTTTTGTTTGTTTTGCTTGCAATTTTGGAACCAGAAAACACTTTCAGGTTATTTGAGCTGAAAGAGTGATCATATCATATACTGTGTGGAAGGCAACCTCATTTCTGCTGCAATCATTTTATCATTTTAGCCTGAATTTCTCTTAATTTAAAAAAAAAATCTGTTTATCACTTTCCTTAACACTAGTTGAGGAAATCATACGTCTCTGATGCATAGCTGTTAAATGCTGATTTATATTGGCTTACTACAATTTTTTTTAAATGTTAAACGAACAATTGCATACTGCAGAAAGCTTCAAAAGGAATTTTTCCTCATTTAATAGAGGACTACTGCTCAGAAAGTTCAGTACAAAAATTTCTGCTTGCTTTTGGTTTGGGGGTGTGGGTTCAGATTCACAGAAATAAAAAACAGATAATAGAAACTACTGCAAGAGTCCAAGAGACTGAATTCGAAGATCTCATAACTGCATCAGTGCAACTGCACTCACAAGTCTGACCTCACAAACAAACCATCAACGGGAGTCCAAACGGTAAAAGGGCTGCAAATTTGCAAGGTAACATTCAGTTGAACTTGATATCTGATACAAAAAAGATGAACTTCATGTCTGCCTGAAAGTGAGAAGTGTGCTTAAGTCTTACTTGGCTAGAGCTGGTTTTAGGTAAGGTCTGGGGAGACGCGACGCCAGGCGCTGGTGGGCTTTCAGGAGAGCAGGTCCGCAGGGGCGGGAAGGACTCTCAGCTGGGTTCCAGCCGCGCAGAGCAAAGCTGCCCTTGGCTCGCTGACTTTCCAGCCCCGCTCCGGAGTGAGGGGCTTGCTGATTGGCTGCTGTCTGCACAGGGGCTTCCTGATTGGCTGGCTTTCGAAGGCTGGGGCTGTGCGAGACTTGCTCTCTTTCCGAAGCTTGTTACGTTATCGCTGATTGGCTGATGGTCAGAACAAAAATCTGAAGTTACCTCTTATTGATAGTGCTTGCTGTTCACGATCTGGGACTTCAGCCAAGGAACAGTATTTTCCTTTCCTGAATATGAAAATAAGTACCTTTAATTTGCAGTTTTCCCTTTTATAAACTTCCCCTCAGTTAAACCTGCAGGTGACCGTATGGGATTGTCCAGATCTTTCTTCGAAGAGATTTGCTTTTCAGTTAGTGTAGCCTTTAATTGATTTAAGTACCAATGATGGTGGAAGAAAAATAGCTCTAACTTTTTTTGTGGGTTTGGTTTTTTTTTGTTTTTTTTGGGTGTTTTTTTTTTTTTTTTTTTTTTTTTTTTTTTGTAACTTAACTATATAAAAAAAAAAAAAAGCTGAGTATCGGACATTCATGGCATCCTGTTGGTCAGTAGAGAGCTCAGGACAAAATACAGGACATGTCCTGTATATACAAGCAACTCTGGGGAAAGTGGAGGGAAAAGAAGAATCCCCGTCCCCAACAGAAGGAAATCTAATTCTCATTTCCTTCTAGAAGGGCATTCATTATAGCCCCACTTGTTAAAGGAAAATATTGGAAACAACCTAAGTGTCCATCATTGGGGAACTGGTTGGATGAAGTTTTGCAGCTCTATAAAGTAGAACACAATGCAGCAGTTAAAAGGGAGAAATTTTGTGAACTGCTATAAAGACTACTCGATAATTTAGTATAAAAAAAAAACACAAGATGCAGGGGTGCCTGGGTGGTTCAGTCTGTTAGGCGTCTGCCTTTGGCTCAGGTCATGATCCCAGGGTCCTGGGATTGAGGCCCATGTCCGGCTCCCTGCATAGTGGGGAATCTGCTTCTCCCTCTCCCGTGCTTGTGTGCTCGCTCTCTCTCTCTCAAATAAATAAAGTCTTTAAAAAACAACAACAGGATGCAGAATTCCAGGTATGCTATCTTCAACACTAAAGGATTCATGGGGATCACGGAGTAGGAATAAATATATGTTCCTATATGCATAGACTGTCTCTAGAACAACATTTAAGAACAGTCATGATGATCTTGGGGGAGGAGAGCAGAAAAGCTTCGAAGCTGAAGGGAAAGGAGCAAGAGAGTCTTCCTTTTCACGTCATATCCTTTTGATACTGTTTGATTTTTTTTTATCCTTTGTGAGTGCATTACCTCTACTAAATAAATTATTTTTAAAACAGTGATTTAAAAAATCAAAGGTGTGACCGGGGCATGGACAAGAGGTACAGGTTTGATATGTTTGGGGGTGTGGACAGGATGTCTTCTGAGCCTGGTGACCCTTCTGCACCAGCATGGACCTCTGAGGCTGGCTGACCAGCTGTGTGGGATGTTTCCATCGTCTCCAAGTCTCTTCCACATCACAGAACACAGGAAGCAGCCTGGGGCTGGGAGGGAGCGGTGTCATCTGACATAGCATGTGACCCAAGAAACACAGCACACAATAAATGCGCTAAATTGCATGGGCAGCCAAAGGAGACAGGAGCCACTCTCATTATTCTGTATAGAGTTCACTTCCTGGGAGCTCTCTGTTGCTGATGGAGATGAAAACCAAGCAGGGTACTCCAGGGCGGCCTTGGGATTTCAGAGCTGGAGGTCTTCTCATGGGAGAGTCAGCTGAAAATAACAGCTTCTTTCCTGGCAAAAACAGATCTCTGCAGCACAGAATGTATTACGGAGAGAGTGTGTGTGATAAGAACTTTTGAAAACAGAGGGAATCCAGTAGACAGTAAAACACTCTGTCACACATAATCACCATCACCATAGGAGATGATATTTACTGAGCATTTATTGTGCTATGTGGACTGGGCAAGGTGCTTTACATGGATTTACAGTTTCAGTCCTTAGAACAGTCCTATGAAGTAGGCATATTATTCCAATTTTACTGATGAGAAAATTAGCATACAGAAGTTTAGAATTTCACCCAAGTGGGTGACCTGGGGCTTGAACACAAGCTGTCTGTATTCTTAGCCATTCAGTCACACTGCCTCCAAAAGAAGGTTTCTCCAATGCAGCCGAAAAACCAATTAAAAGCATCAAGCAGAGGTGCCTGGGTGGCACAGCTGGTTAAGTGGCCTTACTCTTCGTTTTGGCTCAGGTTCTGATCTCGGGGCCCTGGAATCGCATTTAGCAGGGAGTCTGCTTCAGGATTCTTTTTCTCTGCCCAACCCACCCCCCACTGCTCACCTCTCTTTCTCTAAAATAGATAAATAAATCTTAAAAAAAAAAAGCATCAACATTCATTGAGCACTTACTGTGTGCCTGGGGCTGGGAGAGGTGCCATGGGAAGCATTTGGTGTTTGAGTGCTAACATGACTCTAGGAATGTGATTTTCTTTAATTGAGGTGAAGTTCACCTCAACGTAAAGCTAATCATCTTTAGGTGAACAATTCAGTGGCATTTAATACACTCGCAATGTTGTATAACCATCACCTCTATTTAGTTCCAAAACATTTTCATCACCCCTAAAAGAATCCCCTTCCCCATTAGGCAGTTCCTCTCCATTTTCCCCTCTTCTCAGCCCTGTAACCACCAAATCTGTGTTCTGTCTTGTGCATTTACCTATTCTGGATATTTGATGTAAATTGAATCATATAATACATGACCTTCTGTGTCTGGCTTCTTTCACTTAGTATAATGTTTTCAGGGTTTACCCATACTGCAAAAGGTATCTTTACTCCATTCCTTTTTGTGGCTAAATTATATTCCATGTACCTGGATACCACACTTTGTCCATCCACTCACTGATGGGCATTTGGACTATTGCAAATGCTACAGGACAGAGAACCAGTTCCAAACTGAGATTTCGGCTGTCCACTGCTTGAAAACCAAGAGACAGTGATGGAAGGAAAGGAAAGGTTGATTTTATTCAGGAGACTGGAACTGGGGAAGATGATAGACTAATGTCTCACAGACCATCTTCCCTGTCCAGGGGAAGCTGGTTGGTTTGAAAGTGTAAGGCAATGGGGATCCCTGGGTGGCTCAGCGGTTTAGCATCTGCCTTTGGCCCAGGGTGTGATCCTGGAGTCCTGGGATCGAGTCTTGCATCCGGCTCCCTGCATGGAGCCTGCTTCTCCCTCTGCCTGTGTGTGTGTGTGTGTGTGTGTGTGTGTGTGTGTCTCGTGAATAAATAAATAAAATCTTAAAAAAAAAAAAGTGGAAGGCAATGGAAAAGGCAGGGGGACTGCGTGCAGGAGAAGGAGGTGCCCAGGTGGTTCTTTGTATGTCGACATGACCCTAAACAGACTTGCTGGCATCAATGGCAGCTTTTTTTTTTTTTAAGATTTTATTTATTTATTCATGAGAGACACACAGAGAGAGAGAGAGAGAGAGAGGCAGAGACACAGGCAGAGGGAGAAGCAGGCTCCATGCAGGGAGCCCGACATGGGATTGGATCCCAGGTCTCCAGGATCACACCCCGGGCCGAAGGCGGCGCTAAACCACTGAGCCACCCAAGCTGCCCAGGCAGCTTTTTTTAAATGTGATTAACTGCAAATCACAAGGAAATAAGTTAGCACTGCTACCCATCAAGGGACTTAGGTTAGCAAGCAGGGAATGCATATGCTTGAAACAAGTGGACCCTTAGGACCAGTCCGAGTCCTGCTGCCCAAGCAGTGCTGTTGTGAACATGTGTGCACGTGTACTTGCATACCTTCTTTCAGATCTTTGGGGTCTATACCAAGGGGTAGAATTGCCAGGTCACGTGGTAATTCTAAGTTTAACTCTTTAGGGAACCCCTAAATTGCAATGTGCTATTTCGACATTGGAATTTTCTCTTGGTGACTCTTTCTCCTGAGAAAAGGCGAGAGCTCCTTTCCAGGGTGAACAAGAGAAACACAGTGTAGTGTAGTGAAGACGCGGGCTGGTGTGGCTTTGAATCTCTGCTCTACCACTTGTTGATAGCATGTGTGTGGGCTAGTTATAAACCTCTCTGAGGCGGGTTCCTTATATGTGGAAATGAAGATGATCCCATCATCCATCCATCCATTCATTCAGTGAATCTGTTGAGGGCTTATTTGTAGGCCAGTTGCTAGTTGCTGGGGATAGAGTGAGCTTTCATCTAGTTTACAGGAGGATTGGGGGAGTGGGGAGGACTTAAGAGTGAATTATTTTGCAAAAGGAAGAATCTTTTTTTAAAGATTTTATTTTTATTTTTAAGATTTTATTTATTTATTCACAAGAGACACACACACAGAGAGAGACACAGGCAGAGGGAGAATGATTTTATTTTTATTTTTTTAACCAATTTATTTATTCATTCATGAGAGATACACACAGAGAGAGGCAGAGACACAGGCAGAGGGAGAAGCAGGTTCCATGCAGGGAGTCCGATGCGGGACTCGATCCCGGGACCCTGGGATCACAACCTGGGCCGAAGGCAGACGCTCAACCACTGAGCCACCCAGGTGCCCCGATTTTATTTTTAAATAATCTCTACACCCAACATGAAGCTTGAACTTGCAACCCCGAGATCAAGAGTCATGTGCCCTACTGACTGAGCCAGCTGGGAGCCCCAAAAGGAAAAATCTTTTGTCATGAGAATAATCACTTTCCTTTTTAAAAAAGACTATTTAAATTCAAGTTAGTTAACATAGAGTGTGTTATTAGTTTCAGTAGTAGAATTTAGTGATTCATCAGTTGCATATAACACCCAGTGCTCCTTACATCACCTGCCCTCCTTAATGCCCATCTCCCAGTTACCCCAACCCCCGACCCCTCTCCCCTCCAGCCACCCTGTTTGTTCCCTATAATAATCACACCCTTTAATCACAAGTTGTCAGAGTGGGACTGCAGCCTATTCGTCTCTGTCGCCAGCAGCAAACAAAAGGCCTGCAGGAAGAGGTATGTCGTTTAGAGTTCTAGGATGGCAAGCAGTAGAAACTGAGTGGCTTGCTTGAACAGATAATCCTGGGGGGGGGGGAGGTTAGGCTAGCTCCCAGAATCGAAAGAATAACTAAACAGTCAATATTCCGGGAGGCCAGGCCGGGACAAGTGTGTCAGTTCCAACAGCTGGTGGCTCTGCCTTCCCTGCCCCTGCTCTGACCTCATCTTTCCCCTGAGGGCGCCCCAGCTCGAGGCAATGTGGCCATGGGCTTTGCATGGCTCTAGAGGGTTTCGTCATGTTCCAGTCATCAGAGGTTCCAATTCTCATTATGACAGTTTTCTAACGAATACCAGTCTTGAAGAAAAGCGCATCTGTAATGAAGTCACTGTTGGGGTTGAAAGAGCCACATGTGGCCTGGACTGACAGTGAAAGGCAGTTTGTGGTGCAAAACGAAGCCAGGAGGGCAGAGAAGATAAAGCCAGTGGGAAAGCCAGCAGGAAACAGGTTCTGCAGAAGTCATGCAGAAGCTGTGAAATGTCAGAAGGACCTCTCTTTGGGTGACCAGTGCTTTCTGATCTGTGACAAAAGGTTAAAGCAAAGGCCTGCTTTGCTATTCTCATCTCTTACGGGGGACAAGGAACAGCCAACTGCTCAGCCGCCCTCACGTCATGACAGCCTTTGCTCCCCAGTGAACTCTCTTTTCTCAATCTCAACTCCAAAGGAGCAACAAGTGCAGTGCGGTGGAAGGCCCACCTCACTGCATCAAGTCCACAAACCCGATTCCATCAGACTGTGGGCTTGGTCTGGTGGCCTTTGGATAATGAGGCTTCACAGGTCTGTCAGGGGCTGGGACGGAGGACTGTGTGGGCACCCCTCCCAGGGCTGTGGCACGGAGGGCTGAGGTTTCCACAGAAGAAGGTGGAATGCTGTTATCAGCAAAGGGTGCAAGTATTGGGCAGCCAGACCCAAGAGCTGGCTCTTGGAGTAGATGCTCAATTAATGCTAATTATTATCAAGATCATGTTCTTAGCAAGTATCTTATACAATTGTAGATCATAGTGATACTTGATGATTGAACATTTGCTGTGTGCCAGGCATTGCTCATCTATTTAATTCTTGAAGCAACCTCACACCTATTTTATGAGGTCCTCTGCCTTTCTAGGCCATACTACCTGTGCATGAAGTCATCTATCAGGAAGCTCAGAGGCAGGTTGCTTCCAGCTCTGGCTGCCACCTCACGGACTACTCCGGCCTAAGCAGTGGCCCCTGGATCTCTCTAGATCTTTGTTGGGGGCGTGTGAAGGCAGAAACAGCTGCTGGCCGGACATGCCCTACTTTAGGTCAGAGGACTCACTCTCCTCAGGCAGCAACAGTGGTAACAACGACCATTCAAAACACTCAAAAGCGGCTTTACCACACATCAGAGACTGTGCTAAGAGTTTCACATGTATCATCTCATTTAATCAGCAGAGCAGCCTGGGGAGCAACATGCTTCCTTATTTAACAGACGAGGAAGCTGAGGTCAGGAGATGTTTTTTGCTGAGGTCACATAGTTGATGAATGATAGAACCAAGATTTGAACCTAAGTCTGTCCAGAGCTCATGTGCTAAAATCACAAGGCTATGTTGCTTGAATGACCTGTGACCATCTGGAAACACAGCCTCTGTTTATATTTTTATAACCATTTGTGTATTTACTTATTCGTATATAAATAAATAAATACATATATAAATACATTTTTAAAAGTTTTTATTTATTTATTCATGAGAGACACAGAGAAAGGCAGAGACACAGGCAGAGGGAGAAGCAGGCTCCATGCAGGGAGCCCGACATGGGACTCGATCCCAGGTTTCCAGGATCACGCCCTGGGCCGAAGGTGATGCTAAACCGCTGAGCCACCCAGGCTGCCATCTAAATATATTTTTTAATTAATGAATAAAGTACCTAGCACAAGGCCTGGCACATGAGACTCATGAGTCATTATGACAGTTACAATGGATGTGTCCTTGACAAGTACATAAAATCCTATTCTCACTGTAACTTTATTTTTATTTTTTTTAAAGATTTTATTTGAGAGAGAGCATGAGCTGGGGGTGGGGGCAAAGGGAGAGGGAGAAATGGGCTCTCTGCTGAGCACGGAGCCTGACATGGGGCTCGATCCCAGGACCCCAAGATCATGACCTGAGCTAAAGGCAGATGCATCACTGCTGAGCCACCCAGGTGCTCCTCTCAATGAAACTTTAGGTTATGATTCTCATTTTATCTTCACTGCTCAGTGATGATCAATCTGCCATGGCTCTTAGATGCTCTTCATCTCTCCCGCAGATGCCATCTGTCAAGTTTTTCTCTCATACTCTTTATGTGGCAAACACTTCAGGGCAAGAGCCTGAAAAATAGAAGCATCTCTTAGCAAATCCTTTTGGGAAGGAAAGAATCCTGTTGTCACAGGGTAAATAAGTAATCACCTCCTAATTTTTGTTTGTAATCTCAGGAATCTGGGACTTGGGGAGAGAAAGGCGGAGCGGAGACCACAACGGCTGTCCCGCAGACTGGGGAAAGCCCAGGGTTGCCTCTGCGCCTGAGAGTAGCCAAAAGGGCTCAAAGTATGGCTCTACCATTGGCACTGCCGTCATCATGGGCAACTGGGCCAAAGTGCAGGCTCCTGAGCCCCATCTCAGGCACACTGAGGCCGTGTCTCTGGAGATGGTGCCCATGAACCAGCATTCGGCATGGCTCCGGGTGAAGAGCTATAGTCTTACTCTTTTATCAAGGAGAAACTGCCTGGGGCAAGGTTGGGGTTGCTGTCGGAGGAGCGTATCTCCGTAACGCACTGTGGATGGCTCCCATTTCAGGGATCTCCTGTTTGGCTCTCACATGTCTTCCCTGCACAACTTTTCATCACAGCCTCACTTGCCTTTTTAACATCAACTTCCTTATTACCTTAGTGCTGTAAGTCTCCGCCTCTGGAGGATGCAGTAGGGAAGCCATCACCTTCCCTGCTTCTTCCCCCAGACACAGTTCTGCTCCCCGTCTGCTTGCAGAGCACCTACTGTGCTTCCAGGCGCCCCACCCTTTTTCTTACTTTCTTTCATCTTTGCTGCTGCTCTTTCATCACAGGGGAGGCAGAGAGGTTGCTCCTAGAATGTGAAAGACCGATTTGCCTTATGAAATTCAAGGATGAATCAGTTTTCCTGAGACCCTGAGGCACTGATATTTTGTACCTAATTTAGTACCCACTGGATTGACAGAATTGATGCCTGCTTGTTTATGCCCTTGGCTGACCTTCCCTCCCTTCTTCCTGCTTTTGTTTATTTTTTTTCTCTAGTTGCGGTTGCAGGTTTCATTTATCAGTCTGGCTTGCTTTGAGATACCAGGAGAGGAGGCAGGGCACGAGTCTGGGCCTAGCTGGGGGACTGAAAGGAGGCTCTAGGAGCACTGTGCGAAGAAAGGAATAAGTGGATATAAAACACCTTGCTACACAACTCAACAAGAAAAAACTAAACAATCCCAACTGAAAAATGGCAGAGGATTTGGATACACCTTTCTCCAAGGAAGATACACAAGTGGCTGATTAAACAAACGAAAAGATAGTCAACATCACTAACCACAAGGGAAATGCAAATTGAAACCCACAATGAGATACCACTTGGCTCTCATCAGGATGGCTATTATCAAAAAACTCCAGGAGATAGCAAGTGTTGGTGAAGAGGTGGAGAAATTGGAATTCTTGTGCACTGCTGGTGGGAATGTAAAAAAATAAAAATAAAAATAAAAATAAAAATGGAATTACCACATGAACCAGCAATCCCACTTCTGAGTATATATATACCCAAAAGAATTGAAAGCAAGGACTTGAGAAGATACTTGTACACCGTATTCATAGCACGATTTGTTACAACGGTCAGAAGGTGGAAACTACCTAGGTGTCCGTTGACAGGTGAGTGGAAAAACACAGTGTGGTGTCTACATACCATGGAATATTATTCAGCCTTTAAAAGGAAGGAAATTCTGGCACATGCTACAACCTTGATGAATCTTGAGGGCATTTTGCTAAGTGAAATAAGCTGGTAACGGAAGGATAAATATTGTATGATTTCACTTATACTAGCACTTGGGGTAGTCACGTTCCCAGAGATGGAAAGTAGGGTGGTGTTTGTCAGGGGCTGGAGGCAATGGGGAATGGAGGCTCATTTTTAATGGGTAAGGAGTTTGGGCAGATGGGAAAAATTCTAGAGATGGATGGTGGTGACAGCCACACACCAGTGTCAATGTACATAGTGCTACTGAACCGTATACTTAAAAATGGTTAATGGTCCATCTTATGTTTTGTATATCTTCTACAGTAAAAAAAAAGAGGGTGGCAAAAAAGGTACCTACCTCGGGCATTGTAAATAACACCCAGTGTTTACTGAGGCTGTGCTGGTGCCACTCTAAAACCTTGACTTGGGGGATCCCTGGGTGGCGCAGCGGTTTGGCGCCTGCCTTTGGCCCAGGGCCCGATCCTGGAGACCCGGGATCGAGTCCCACGTCGGGCTCCCGGTGCATGGAGCCTGCTTCTCCCTCTGCCTGTGTCTCTGCCTCTCTCTCTCTCTCTCTGTGACTATCATAAGTAAATAAAAATTAAAAAAAAAACATTTAAAACCTTGACTTGTGTGTTTCATTTAATACTCCCACAAAACCTTTAAGGCAAATCTTTTTTTTTTTTTTTTGGAGGGGGGGGTCATTTTATAGATGTAGACACTATAAAGGCCCAAGCGGCTAATGGCCAATCATCCAGCAAAAGGCAGACACAGGTTTAAAACCCAAATCTGATCCAAGTAAAGCCTCTGGTGTAACTTCTTAGGGTAGAAACTTGGCTTTGGCATAGCTGTTTCCCGGTACCTGGAACAGCACCTGGCACATAGTAGTCTCTTAATGAAGTGTGCTGCCTGAATGAGTAACTCCAGAGCCTGTGCTCTGGGCTTGGCTGACTGAGAGAATGCGTGGTTAGTGCTCAGTCTGGTGCTCGGCACGTTGTAAACTGTAAGTGAATAGAAACAATTTTCATGACCATTACTGGCCCTTCATGTGGCGGAGAGCTCTGAGGAGGGATATAAAATTCATCTCCCAACGTCCTCTGCAGACCAGACTGGGGCTTGGAGGGTGGCTGCTTCCTTCCTCAGCCCACTCCTTGCTTCCCTTCCTTCTTGCTTTCCTTCTGCCTTTTTTAGGCTTTGTCTCTCTGCCCCTCCACTCCCAATTGGACTGAGCTTCCTTAAGAACAAAGTGGTGACATCTCTGTGTCCCCTCAATAGCTGCTACATGTAGGGCTTTAGGCCTGAAGGGCACTGGAGAAATAGAACAGGAACCCCATGCACCTTCTGAATGGGGGGTGGGGAGGCCTCTCTTCAGTACATGCTGAGAGGACACCCCCCCCTCCCCGGGAACTCAAAGCCGGGCAAAGGTCCTACTTCTCACTTTACTTGGAAGACCCTGCCAGTTAGCTCCGGTATACAAAGCTAGCTGTTTCCAAATTGGGAAGCGTTCCAGTCAGAGCCAAGAAAAAAGATGAGAAAAGACTTCCAGAATATTAATAGGAAAAACATTCCTGACACGGTTGATGTACTAGCAGATTCAGAAAAGAGAGCCACGGCTCAAAGTTAGGGTGCTGCTCTTGTCTTTGTTTAGCAATTCAGTATTCACGGATGTGCACTTCCCCTGACTTTCCTCTCTGTCAGGCCCTGGGCGGTTGCTCAGTCCTGCAGGCCGCATTATTTCATTTCACAGGGCCGGACAAACAGGAAGTGCAATGTGAAGAGATTTGCTGACCTGGGAAATAAAATGCCTGGCTCTGGGGTTTTCACTGGCTGAGGAATTGGAGCCTTTTCCTTTGCCTCAGGAGAGCAAAAAATAATTTCTATCGTGTTTACAACATAAGCTCCTCAGGAGAAACCTGCCCTGGTTGTTTTCTCTGAGGCCTGGGTTTTTCTAGAAAATCACCTTTAAAAATTTATTTATTTATTTATTTATTTATTTATTTATTTATTCATGAGAGACACAGGGAGAGGCAGAGGAAGAAGCAGGCACCTTACAGGGAGCCCGAGGCAAGACTCGATCCCAGGACCCCTAGATCCCAGGATCCCGGGATGGTGACCTGAGCCAAAGGCAGATGCTCAATCACTGAGCCACCAGTGAAGTCATGGATTTAATGTTATTCTATAATGTATAATGTTCCATTATACACACAGGAACTTGTACACACACAATTTGTTTTTTTAGATTTTATTTTTAAGTAATCTCTATACCCAATGTGGAGCTTGAACCCACAACTCTGAAATCAAGAGTAGTGGCTCCATAGACTGAGCCAGCCAGATCACCCTACACACACGATTTTAAATAAATACATTAGTGAAAAAAAAAGTCCAGAAGTCATCAGGCATATGTACTGTACCTCAGGAACAGGGCCTGCGTTACGGTTCCCTGAGGAAAGCTATGGAGGTGGGTTCTATCAGGCTCAGGTGGAACCGGTATCAGCTGTGGACACACGGACGTTTCTGGCCAGTGGGTTCTTCAACTCCAGAAGTAAACCCAATTAGAAGGCACGGTGTCCAGATCCCTATTACACTGGGGCATTCCCTAAGTTTCTGTTCTTCCTTCTGTAGGGCTGCTGGTGGCACCGTGCTCCAGCACACCCTGGGGTGGGCCTCTGCTGCAGACAAGTCAGCTGACATGCCAGATTGCCCTTAGAACTCTGAACGGTGTCCTCAGGCCCTGAGAGGGCTGGTCAGCAGAGCGAGGCAGCCATAGGCTGCTTTCCTTTGCTAGATGTGTCTCTGAACAGCCCCCCTCTTTTTATAAAGGTTCATTTAAAAATGTATTTATTTATTTGATCGAAATAGAACTTTTATCTCACATGTGCAGTTTGATGAACTTTTCTATGAGTACTTACCCACGAAGCTACCACTCAAATCAAGGTACAGTCCTGTGCCGTTTGATATGGCAGTTATCAGCCTACTGAGCAATTGACGGGTGGCCAGGTGAGGGGCACCTAGGCTGGCTTAGACGCTACAGTGTGTGACTCTTGATCTGGGGGTTGTAGCTTGAGCCCCGTGTCGGGTGTAGAGATTACATAATCAAATTAAAAGAAAAAGAAAAAAAGGATGGCTAATTGGAATTGAGATGCACTGTAAGTGTAAAATACACTTTCAACAATGTAATACAGAAAAAGGGACTGTATATCATTGATAATTTTTAAATAGTAATTAAATGTCCAAATGACAGCATTTTGGATATTAAATAAAATATATCATTAAAATTAAATTTCACTGATTTCATTTTAGCTTTTTAAATATGGCTACTAGACTATGTTAAATTACATAGATAACTTGCATTATATATTTTTTGGACAATGCTGCTATGGAACATTCCCTGCACCCTGGAAGGCTCCCTCGTGTTCCTTTCCCATCAGTACCATCCCTACAGGTTACCCCTACCCTGATCCCTCTCATCATAGCTTCATTTGGCCTGTTCTTGGCCTTCATGTAAGTGGAATAATATAGTGTATACTTTTCAGTATCAGGCTTTTCTCACTCAACATTAGATCCGTGAAATTCTACCATTTGTAGTGGTTTGTTATTTTTCACTGTTCTGTAGTATTGTGGCATATGAATAGGCAACACTTTATTTTACTCATTCTATTGCTGATGAACACTGGTATTTTCCCAGAGTTGGGTTATTGTTAATAAAGTTATTGTTAATCTGTAATGATTTTGTGTGTGTACTTGTTGTATATAAACACACACTTCTATTGGTATATGCCTAGAAATGGAACAGCTGGGGCATGGGGTGGATGCGTGCTTTGCTTTAGTAATATTGTGTGACATTTTTCCAAAGTGGTTGTTAGAATTTGCACTCCCCTCAGCTGTGGGCAAGAGTCTCGGTTGCTCCATATCCTCATTGACACTTGGTATTGTCATTCCTTTTGATTTTAGCTTGTCTAGTAGGAATGTAGTCAAGTTTTGCATTGAAAATAATTCTTGGGGATCCCTGGGTGGTGCAGCGGTTTAGCGCCTGCCTTTGGCCCAGGGCGTGATCCTGGAGACCTGGGATTGAATCCCACGTCGGGCTCCCGGTGCATGGAGCCTGCTTCTCCCTCTGCCTATGTCTCTGCCTCTCTATCTCTTTCTCTCTCTCTCTCTCTCTCTCTCTCTCTCTCTCTGTGTGTGACTATCATAAATAAATAAAAATTTAAAAAAAAAACTTAAAAAAAAAAGAAAATAATTCTTGAGTGGCCTGGGTGGCTCAGCGGTTTAGCGCTGCCTTCGGCCCAGGGCGTGATCCTGGAGACCCAGGACTGAGTCCCACGTCAGGCTCCCTGCGTGGAGCCTGCTTCTCCCTCTGCCTGTGTCTCTGCCTCTCTCTCTCTCTCTGTCTCTCATGAATAAATAAAATCTTAAAAAAAAAAGAAAAAAGAAAATTCTTACCATTTTCTTCTCTTTACAAGGTGACAGACCACCTAGAGGGTGTGTAGAACATACATGTAGGCAAAATAAAGACAACAAAAATACCCATCATCTCAAGTCAACTACTGTTAACCTTTGATACATATCTATCCTACATTTATTAGTGTATATACTTTTAAAAATGGCATCATAGTACAGTAATTTTTTTCTAACAATTTATAATGTTCATCTTTCCATGTCTCTGAACATTCATCTACAGTATAGTTTTTAAAAGCTGAATGATGTTCCATTTTATGGATGTGTCATATTTTTTAAAAATATTTTTAAAAATATTTTATTTATTTATTCCTGAGAGACAGAGAGGCAGAGACACAGGCAGAGGGAGAAGCAGATTCCCCATGGGGAGCCTGATACAGGACTCTATCCTAGGACCCCAGGATCACCAGCTGAGCCGAAGGCAGGCAGGCACTCAATCACTGAGCCACCCAGGTGCCCCTGGCTGTGCCATATTTTGATCAGTCCCCTTATTGAGTATTTAGGCTATTGCTAATTTTTCACTATTACAGTGTTGTAATAAGCACCACTGCCATTAAATCTTTGTTCTGGTCTTTAAAATTTTTCCAACAGTGGAGCTGCTTGTTAAAAAGTTTGGTTCTGAAGGCTGCCAGCCTGTCTCTGAAGCAGCTCCCACCCCACTCTTGACAAAAAAAAAACCCTATCTCTTTTCAGTGAATGACATTTTGAAGGCAAGAGAGCAAGAGAATTTTCTCTGAAACACAGCGTTTCTCTTTCCTGGATCTGAAGTGCAGAAGGCACTGGTTTCCTAAGAATGCTAGGTCAGTTTTTAATGCAGAAGCTCAGGCAGGTCGTGCTTCTGGGGCAAAGAGGAAGCTGTTAGGTTTCCAAGGAAGAGCTATCTGGACCAAGGAAGGGGTATGTATTTCTGTGAGAGGGCAAATACTGACTAGGTGAGTCAAAGGGGCCTCTTAGGTGAGGCCTATAAAAAGAGTTTAGGGAATAACAGAGCATTATGTCTTGGCTGCTGTTTAGAGCTCTAATCCATCACCCCAACAGCCTCCATTGCTTCATCCATTTAAGTGGGATGTTTTTTTCTGTGGGAGAGAGAATAAATGTCTGGAAGCAGAGAGAAGGGCTTGTGCCCCTGCCCACTCCTTTGAACTGTGTTGAGCACTCTACAGAGAGAGGGGCTTACAAAAAGAAGCTGATAGAGCTAGTCAAGATTCAGGGCAAAGCTGAGCCACTTGAGGGCCCAGAGGAACTGCTGGAGCTCAAAAGCAGCCAGTTCTATCCCCAACCCCCAGGAAACACTCCGCTCTGGGGCCTCTCACAGTGGTTTATGCAGAGGGGATGCTTTTCCAAGGGGATTCAAGGGCCACAGTCAGTTAGTGGTACTGAAGAGCAGAAAAAGGCAAGTAGCTGCCTTGTGACTACAGACACAAGGGAGGTTGGTTTGTGTGTCCTTGTCAGGCTCTTCTCAGCGCCTCCCAGACAAACCTGGGGCACTCTGAGTGGGGCAGAATTTCCTCGGTTACATATATGGTGGATAGGAAGGCTAGTAGCTGCCCTGCTCTAGAGTGGGTGACCAAGAAAGGATGAGAAGCAAGCTGCATGTCTCTTCTGACCTGGTCTCGTGAGTCACACACAAGCGCTTACACCATCCATTATACTTTATTGTGTTGCTAAGTCCAGCTGACCCTCAAGGGGAGGGGAATTAATTTCCGCCTTTGGAAGAAGACAGCATCATGGATTTATGCACACATTTTAAAACAACAGCCACGAAATATACGTCCTCACAGTATGCACTTCTAAAAAGCATTACTGGGAGTGAAGAGAATTATCGGTTATTAAGTGTTATTACGATAACTGATAAACCCTTTGGAAAAAAATACAACAAGAAAACAGAAACTTAGATCCTTACCTCACAAACTATCTGGAGTTTATTTTAGTATTTAAGTTTATAAAATATTGGAAGAAAATTTCGATAAATCGAAGTAGGATGGGAATGGGAGTCCTGAATTCTGAGTGCAAATTACTGCAAACTCAAGTTTTTAAGGGAAGTTTCGACGGATTTATAAGAAATGATTTTCACTGGTTAAAAAAACAAAGGAGAAGAGGATATTGGATCATGACATTCCAACTGAGGGAACGTGAAAGAAATGATTCATCAATGGGATCACATGATCACATATGAAAAATTCAACACATCACAGGAGAAAAACCAAGTAAAAGACAAATGAAAGCTGGGCCAGAATATTTGCCAGTTATAAGACAACTCTTACTATAAAGAACTCATACAAATTCATGTGGGGGAAAAAAAAAAACCTCTCAAACGTGTCTCAGAAGTATTTCTTGGGCAGCCTGGGTGGCTCAGTGGTTTAGCTCTGCCTTCAGCCCAGGGCATGATCCCGGAGACCCGGGATCGAGTCCTACGTTGGACTCCCTGCATGGAGCCTGCTTCTCCCTCTGCCTGTGTCTCTGCCTCTCTCTCTGTGTGTCTCTCATGAATAATGAAATAAAATATTTTTAAAAAAATTTTTTTAAAGTATTTCTCTTCTACTGGATAAGTGGTTAGTAAGTGTGCAAGGAGAGGGTTGTGTGTGCACTGTCTACACTGCCCAGAGAGCATTATACGGGGCAGGAGGCAGGTCAAGTGAGTCTGCTGATTGCAGCTCTGTCTCAGTTCCAAAAATGTCTGCATATTATTTCTGTTCCTCACCCTTCTGTTCTCTCCTCATTCGCTCAGAGAAAGCTCATTCAGATACTTCCTGTGCAATTTGTGACTCATAGCTAGATGATGGCCCAAGCAGTGCTGATTTCAGCAAGAAATCCTCCCCACAGCGTAAATTGGGTCCTTGTGATGCCCAGAGAATGAATTGGAACTGCAAAGTCTGTGCAGCCATTTAGCGCCTCCTTCTTATGCCCTTACTATGAATCTGGAGCCCTTTGTTTAATCTGAGGGAGGGTGCACTCAAGAAAACGCTGGACAAGAAGAAAGGTCATGGCCTGGAGATCAGGGTTCAGGGCTGGCTCTACTGCTTTTCATCTGCGTGACTAGACAGCGCTGAGACCCCCTCCCAGCGCTGGGCCTCAATTACTCCCTGTGTAAAATGAGTTGGAGGACTACATGGTCCCCACTGAGTCTTCCAGCACTAACATCCAAGGACTCAGCTCATTTTCTCTTTTTAACATGTGGGCTCTGATAGCTGTTTACCTGAGAAATTTGGGGAGTCCCTTGAGAGTCCCTCTCAGATTTTGGAACCCATTGAGAGTAAAATAGAAAGTGCTTTCAATTACTGAAGTTGTTCCTACATTTTCTAAAAAAAGATTCCATTCCACTCATTTGGAAAAAGTAAAATTGCAACCGAGTGAAATGACTAACAAGGCAGTAGTTAGGTAGTGAGTCTGAGAAGGTCCCCTTCTTCTGATCTGACCACAGATGTGGGTGTGGGAGCAGTGGAGGCCAAGAACTTTAGACTTTGTTTTCCTGGACACGTGATTGATACAAGGATGGCATGACATACATGATTCTGGGAGAGAAGGTCTCTGTCCCAAGATCTTAAACCATCCCTGGTGAGGCTAAGCTGGGAGAACATAGGTATGAGTAGCAGGCAGCCATCATTCTTATACATGGAAAGAACCTGATGCAGAATGAGGCCAAGCAGAGGCTACAGAGATGAGAGGTGGAGAGTGTCATGGAAAGAGGACACAAGAAACAAGAGGGAAATTCAGAGGGGAATGGAAAGAGAGAAATTCAGTTTGAAGCTGAAGCCTTGATTCCTATAACTTCCCTCTATAGTCTGTAAGCTATGTGAGTATCTTCCTAGCTACATGAGTAAATACATCCCCTCTTTGCTGCAGATAATTTGAATTTGGAAATATCCTGAATAATGTACTAGTGTATCTGCAGGAAGCTCTTCTTAGATTGTAAATGCGTTATGCAGATGGGTGACACATGAAGCCAGTAATATAGGTTTTCTGATAAGCTGTGACCACTACATAGAATAGACAAATTCTGACAAAAATGATAAAGCAAGAGTATCATTAGAGAAAGGTGGTATTGCTAGAAAAGGGAGGAATCCTCATACACTGTTGGGGAGATGTAAAATGGTGCAGCCACTGTAGAAAACAGTTTGATACTTCCTCAAAAAATTGAACATATGGGGTACCAGGTTGGTGCATTCGGTTAAGCATCCGACTTTTGGTTTTGGCTCAGGTCATGATCTCAGGGTTGTGAGATTGAGTCCTGCAACAGGCACCGCGCTGGATGTGGAGTCTGCTTAGGCTTCTCTCTCACCCTCTCCCTCAGCACCTCCCCTGCTGCCACCCCCACCTCAGCTCTCACACTCTCTCTAAAAAATAAAAGACCTAGGGATGCCTGGGTGGCTCAGTGATTGAGCCTCTGTCTTTGGCCCAGGGCATGATCCCAGGATCTGGGATCGAGTCCCACAGTGGGCTCCTTGCAGGGAGCCTGCTTCTCCCTCTGCCTGTGTCTCTGCCTCCCTCTCTCTCTGTGTCTCTCATGAGTAAATAAATAAATTTTTTTTTTAAAAAAAATAAGACCTTGGGATCCCTGGGTGGCGCAGCGGTTTGGCGCCTGCCTTCGGCCCAGGGCGCGATCCTGGAGACCCAGGATCGAATCCCATGTCGGGCTCCCAGCATGGAGCCTGCTTCTCCCTCTGCCTGTGTCTCTGCCTCTCTCTCTCTCTCTCTCTCTCTGTGTGTGTGTGACTGTCATGAATAAATTAAAAAAAATAAGACCTTGAACATATGTTGTGGAATTTAAGAAACAAAACAAATGAATAAGGGACAAAAAGAGACAGAACTAATATAATAGTATATATTAGCTACACTGGAATTAAAATAAAAAAATTTTAATTAACAAATGTTATCTCATGACCCAGCAATTCCACTCTTAGCTGTATACCTGAGAATTGAAAACATACGTTCACACAAAACCTGTACATGAACACTCATAGATTATTCATAGTAGCCAAAAACTATTCCATGAGTTGATGAATGCATAAGCAAAGTATGATGGAATATTACTCAGCTATAAAAAGGAATGGCGTTCTGATGCATGCTACAACATGGGTGAACTTTGAAAATGCATTAAGTGAAAAGAGCTAGTCATGAAATGCAATATATTGCTCGATTCCCTTTATATGAAGTGTCTGGAACAGGCAAATCTATGGAAATAGTAGATTAATGATTTGGTGTGTGAATTACATCTCAATTTTTACTTAAAAATTTTAAAAAATATTTTATTTATTTCTTTGAGAGAGAGAGAATGAGCAATGGGGAGGGGCAGAGGGAGAGAGAGGGAGAAGCAGACTCCCCATGAAGCAGGGAGCTTGATGCAGGGCTCCATCCCAGGACCCTGGGATCATGACCTGAGCCAAAGGAAGACGCTTAACCAACTGAGCCACCCAGGTGCCCCACATCTCAATTTTTAAGGAAAGATTAATCTGGTCATTCTCATCTTTATATCAAATCATCCAGAGTACATTTTGTGATTTGACTCTGATTCTTTCCCCTGGCATCCCTCTTCTAGTCCCCCATCCCAGCCCAAATCCTCCATAATATTTAGAACCCCTGGAATACTGCCTGGTATGAATAGGAACTGGAGCTCGCTTCCCTTTCAAAAGAGCTACACTCTTTTGCTCGCACAGTGATTTTGTTGGGTAAAGAACCAGTCTTATCAACTCAAAGGGGATAGGCAGCAGGGGACTGAAACTAATTCACAATTTTGTTTAAATTTACTTGTCAAAGGCAGAAATATTCAATTTCATGCATAATCCCAATTCCCTGCCCTGGGAGCAGATTTCCAGGAAGCAATTATGTAGAACAAAATGTAATGGGTAACAGGGGGTGCCTGTGAATTATTCATAATCCCATAATGATTTTAACCCATTTTTAACAGTACCTGCTATTGGTGTTAGCTTCTGGAAAGTTCCCAAAGTAAGCAGCACAGAAGCTTCCTTTAGCTGTGTTTCTATAACCGTAAACCTCCTGCCTTTTCCCAAACCACCTGAATAATTAAAATTAAAAGAGGCCTGGGATCCCTTTTCCTCCCACGTCTATGAAGCAAAGGTAAATGCTGCATTACAGGCTCCCATCTTGCTCACCCATCAATCCTCCTTACTATCTTCTCAGGGAGGTTGGTGTGGCATAATGCCCAGCAGAGTGCCTGACTCTGAGAAGGCACACAATATTTACTTGGTTTGGATTACTTGAATGAATGAATGATGGAAAGAATGAGGTATTTGTAGTAAAGAATACTTGGGCTAAGTATTTTTGCTATTTACCAGCTGTGTGGTTTGGGCAAGTGTCTTGCCCTCGTTTTGCTGTTGTTGTTGTTTTTTAATCTGTAAGGTGGAGAAAACCATTTTCAGGGTTCTTGGAAGAATTTGAGAACATAATAATAAGTGTTCAATAAGTAGTAGCTACTAGCAGCCCTGTAGCTTCCCCAAATCCGGTAAACTATGAGAGAATCAGCCAAAGCTTTCTTAGGATCCAAAGATTCCCACCCCAGTGTATATCAGACTCACCTGCAGAGGTTTTATAAAATATAAATTTCTAGGTTCTACTCTGGAGATTCTGATGTAGTAGGAATAGGATGGAGCCAGAGGATATATATATTTGGTTTTTTGTTTTTGTTTTTTTAAGATTTATTCATCCATTTTAGAGAGAGAGAGAGAGAGAGAGTACACACAAGCAGGGGAGGGAGAGGGAAAGCAGACTCTGTACTGAGCGTGGACTCTGATGTGGGGCTCCATCTCATGACCCTGAGATCATGACCTGAGCCAAAACAAAGAGTGGGATGCTCAATTGACTGAACCATTCAGGTGCCCCTTGGTTTTGATTTTTAAATTAAGGTAGAATTTACCTATAGGGAAGTGCACAAACCTTCAGAGTAAAATTGGGTGAATTCTGGCAAACGTACGGGTACAGAACATTTCTATGGTCCCAGAAAGTTAAATCAATCTCCATCCTGTGTAGATCACCACTCTTCTGATATCACCATTGATGGGTCTTTCCTGTTCTTGAATGTCATATCAATGGATGTGTCCAGTTTCTTTTTTTCTTTTGCTTCTCATAAAGTTTTTGGGATTTATCTGTGTTGTTACATGTATCATATCAATCTTTCATTGCTTTTTATTGTTGAGTAGTATTCCACTCTAAGGCTATACCTCAGTTTGTTTCTCTATCTACTGATGGATCTTTTAGTGTTATTTTTGGCTATTATGAATAAAGCTGCCATAAATGTGTTTTCATTTATTTATTTTTTAAAAAGATTTTATTTATTCATTTGACAGAGAGTGAGAGAGAGCACAAGCAGGGGGAGCAGCAGGCAGAAGGAGAGGGAAAAGCAGGCTCCCGAGGAGCAGGGAGCTGATTTCAGGCTCAATCCCCGGCCCCGGGATCACGGCCTGAGCCAAAGGCAGATGCTCAACCACTGAGCCACCCAGGTGTCCCACCCCTATTTTTTTTTAAAGATTTATTTATTTATTTGAGAGAGAGAGAGGGAGCCAGCACGGGGAGGGACGGAGGGAGAGAGAGAGAATCCTGAAGCTTACTCGCTGAGGGCAGAGCCTGAGGCAGAGTTCGATCCCACGACCCTGAGATGGAGACCTGAGCCAAAATCAAGAGTCGGCTGCTCAAATGACTGAGCCACCCAGGTGCTCCTGTTTTCATTTATTACAGCTAAATACCAAATACCAAGGAGTGGAATTGCTGAATAATAGCATAGGGATGTGTTTAATTTTATTTATAAAATCAAGTGATTGTAATGATCACTGTGATTTGGGAATATCTGAGGTAGAGGAAGATCAACCCTGATGATTGATAATTTGTTCAGCTTTTATTTCATTATACAGGTGTCCTTCTTTTACCAGGGAAACATTATCTCTTCTCCCTCTCTCAGCTGAGGAGCTCAACCCTTGTCTCTCTTGCTTGCTAGTACCTTACCAGAGAAGAGAGTTCCCAGCCGAGGATCCCCATGAGTCTCTTGAATTATGTCATCCAGATAGTTCCAGGAAGCAGTGGGGGTGAAGGGAACTGGAGGAGGCTACCCACCAACAAGACTTGCTCTAACCTTGCTTGCTTAGGATGAAAGGCCAACCCTCCAGTCATTTGGAATTTGGATCCCATTTTCATAGGGTCACAGTAGTCCCACCACCTGATACAGGGGCGGGCCTCGGGCACTTTGGGACTGAGGTCTTTGGTAGACCGTGTGCAACTCCAAAGAAAGAGCAGCAGCAGAGTCCTGTAGACTCCTCAGGCTCAAGAAATTGGAATCAGAGTTGGAACCTGTAAAGTGTGATGGGAAATAAAAAGTTGTCAAACACAAACCATTTTGGGAACACCTGGGTGGCTCAGCAGTTGAGTGTCTGCCTTTGGCTCGGGGCATGATCCTGGATGAGGGATCAAGTCCCACATCGGGCTCCCTGTGAGGAGCCTGCTTCTCTCTCTATGTCTCTGCTTCTCTTTGTGTCTCTCAGAATAAATAAATAAAACACACACACTTTAAACACACACACACACAAACAATTTTGTTCAAGGGTATGCTGTCTCTTGGCTCAGGAATGCTATATGTTTTTCTTTCTTTCTTTTTTTTTTTGCTATATGTTTTTCTTTATGAAATTGTTTTTCCTTTGGGGGATTATTAGAATTTCACAATAGGGGTGAAGACATTTAGGAACAAAAGTGAGGCTCTAATTCTTAATTTTTTTTAATTTTTATTTATTTATGATAGAGAGAGAGAGAGAGAGGGAGAGGCAGAGACATAGGCAGAGGGAGAAGCAGGCTCCATGCACCGGGAGCCTGACGTGGGATTTGATCTCGGGTCTCCAGGATCGCGCCTTGGGCCAAAGGCAGGCGGTAAACCGCTGCGCCACCCAGGGATCCCTGATGCTCTAATTCAGTGTTTCCCAAAGGGTGGTATATGCATGTGGTACTTAGGATGGTTTCAGGGATTGTACAGATGAGTATAATTAAAAATAAGTATTTATCTTAGCACGTAGTAGAAAAAAAATAAAACTAGCACATTGAATATGTCATTTCATGGATACATTGCTTACCATGAAGCCAAGTTAAAAAGGTAATTCAATTTTCAGAAAAATATTAAGTATATAATAGTATAGGTGATACACAGGCAAAAAAAAATACGGAAGTACACATGAGAGGCCAGGGTTTAGCAAACTGCCTCTGTCAAACCGTGCATGCGATGAATGATAAACCAAGGTACCAAGATGCAAGTGACTTGCAGAAAGTCACAAGTCATCAGAACTAGGACCAGATCCCCAAACTCATCTGTTCCTGGCCCACTGCTCGCTCCACTAACCTATTACTTACCTTTTGTAAGAAGGAAAAGGGATGCCAATGACCATGTAGCCTAGCCCCTAGGTTCAAAGTCCAATGCATTTGCAGAAACAGCCTACAGTTTGATCAGACCACAGAGGCAGAGGGAGTCCATGACTAGGTCCAGGCTCCAGGAAATCTGAGGAAATGGGAAAGAACTAGACTTCTAAGAAACAAACACTAAGATCTTTGTAACTCTCCTCACATGAAATCTTTGGGGACATAAGAAGACAGAAGCAGAAGGGGCAGCTTTTTTCCTCCATCTATCTCCTCCTCCCATCCCTCCAGAACATTGAACATGGCCTCCAAGAGAAGGTGCTAGAGCTGTGAGTGCCCTACCTGGGCAGTCTACCCCTGCACAGGTTTTTTGAGGCCATAGAAAAAGAGAGGTCTGATTGTTCACAGAAATAGCTTCAGGCAGCGGGCAACATGTAAGGGCACAGCTTCCCAGATGACTGTCATCTTTGAATCTTCACAAATCCAGTAGGGAGAGTCAGAGGCAGCAACTCTGTCAGAATTCTAGCATTTGCTGATCCCCACCCCAGCAAGAGTGAAAAGGGCAGGTCCTGGGAATGCAAGCACGGACTCGAACTTTCTCAGCTGGAAAATATAACTGACAGTGGGTGTGGGTGAGAAGATCCAGGTTACCCTTCCTCTTCTCAGAACGAGATCCTGTGTCCCTTGCTGAGGCATCCCCGACCTCTACAGTCTGGGAGCCATTCATTCTTCCTCTTCCAGTTACCCTCAGGGTGTTGGGCTGTGTGACCTGCGGAGCGCATCCCTCAAAACAAGTCTCAGAGATCCACACAACATCAGAGGAGATGTAGTGGGATAGAGCATGTGCAAATTTTCCTGACCTTACAAGATCTCAGCACTGAGAGGGACAGCACATTTTCCTGGAGCCAAAGTGGAATCTTTGTGTGGACCCCTCCAACCCTACCTCCTGTCCTTGCTCTAGTCGGTGGGAATAGGAGCCCTAAGAATTTGATAGTGGATAGGTTAAGCAAGTAACTACAGCTCCAGAGCTTCTCCTGACTTCTATAGGCTCAGAATGAGGATTCTTTTATTTAGCAAAGAACCTTAATATGTTTTTAGGTATGCCAGGGTAGGCTCAGGAATCTGATTTGAGTAGAGCTGGGGAGCCGAATACCTCCGCATTAGAAAGTAACAAGGAATTTCTTGGTTCCTGCTGGGAGCTCCAAGAGAAAGGTCAGGGAAGAAGGGAAAGCATGTGATTTCCCTACAGTGAACATGAAGGATAGAAGGCAGTGAGAACTGTTTCTATATGTGGAGCATACGTTGCTCTTCTTCTGAGCTATGGAGTGTTCCCCATCTGTTAGCCCCTAGATCCTCAGTAAAACTTTCTGTAACACAACAACCAGCATTGGTGGGACAACCCATGAAGGTGACACAGGTGAGGTGGGCAGAGAGGTCCCCAGAGCAGAGAGTGACCTTCAGCTGACATGAACTGGGGCATAGGGCCAGGTCTCAGGAACAGAACTGAGACCATAAAAGTAAGAAAGCAGGAGTGCAGGTGGGATGGGGTTAGGGTGAGGGGTGGAGGGACACACACTGTAGATTAGATGGGTCTCTCTCTGTAAGGCTGGCCTGCACCCTGGAACTCCCTGCCTTTCCCAACCACAAAGAATGAACCGAGAACTCAGGAGCCTCTTTGTTCGTACTCTGATCCCATCCCTGGCTGGTTGATCGAGCTGGGAACTTCTGACCTAGGCCAAGGAGTGGCTTCCTTTGGAGTTATGGTCTTAGAATGGAAGAATGCTTGAGGTCAGGCTGTCTTGTGTGACTGCTGCTTGGAAAATAAAACTCACAGGGTCTGTCAGGAGGCACACTGTCTGTCTTGTGGGAAAAGCCACTGGAAGGAAAAGGAATCTGACCACCAAGGAGAGAGGGAAGAGACTCTGTAGAGTCCTGACGACTATCAGGCCTCGGACTCCCAGCTTCGTCACTGCCTGAAGTTTAGTCTCTGCCACTTGTATCCAAACGTGCCCACTGGGCACCAAGCATCACTTCCTCCTCTCCTTCCTCCCGTGTGCTCCCCCTTCTGGAACAGATGAGGACAGAGGGAAAGGCCCACTGTAGGATCAGAGCTCCTCAGCTCCTTTATCTTCACCACACCTAGCACTCTCCAAATCATGGTAGTTTGTTTCTCTATGTCCTTTTACCGTCCCTCTCCGCTGGGCAAACGTCAGGCTCCACCCTGGCTTGTTTAACGTGGCGTCTCTAGCGCCTGGAACAGAGTAGGTGCTCGGGAGTCCCTGAACGAAGAGGTCGGGCTTAAAACCAGAGGCCACCACAGACCCGGCCTCCCCCTCCCCCCCCGCCCCCCAAGGTCACAACTGCAGCAAAAAGATCTCAGCGCCAGACCCCGAGGCCCGGATGTTAGAAATCTGCGTGCAAGTTATCGGCCCCTCAGGGCGTGCGAGCCTGCGGCACGGCTGGACGCACACGCTCGGTGCTTCGCGAACCACAGAAGAGCCAGCAGCCGAGCGTGACGGAGGGCTGCCGGGAGGAGAAGTTCAACGCAGGTGACCAAGGGTCCGTCAGGAGCAGTAATTAGGAAGCGTGGGCTTCAGAACTGGCGGCAGCTCGGGAGGGCCGGCCTGGCGGGGGGCAGCGCACGGCGGGCAGCGCACGGCGGGCGACCGGCCCCGCCGCCCTGCGCTGACGTCATCGGACGGGGACGCAGCCCGTTGCCATGGGAGCGGCCAATCCGAGGCGCCGCTTCTGTGGCGAGAACTCGGGCTTTCTAAAGAAGGGGCGAAGAAAGCCGCCTTTGTTCCGGCTCAGAGCTCCTTGCTGTCAGGTCCCCGTGGGGGTGAGGCGGCCTGGGGCCAGAGCCAACAGCTGCTGGCCGCGGTGGCCGGGAGGGGGCCGCGTGAGGACTCCGGGGCGCGCCGGGGCTGTGCCCTTGCGGCAGCGCGGGGGCCGGTGGCTTGGCTTTCCGAGTCTGAGAGCGCAGTGCTCACAGGGCAGCTTGGCCTCCTGGCAGCCGGCAGACGCCAGGAGCCATCGTGCCTCAGCTTCCCGGCGTGGACGGAGGGACTCGAACACCTTCCTTTCTGGGGGGTCGTAAGGGCTGAGAGAAGTGACGCGCGCCCCGCGCTCAGACAGTGGTAAACGCTGTTGTCTGTTGCCTTGACAAATGATGCAAACTGCTTCCCTGCAGCCCCCTCAAAGGGCTCTTAGCTTCTGGGGATTAAAAGCCGGGTTTGGCTTCTTTAAGGGAACCAAAAAGACTCCAGGAGATGACCGTTCGGACTAACAAACTTGTATTTAAAAAGAAAACATTCTTTAGACTGTTCTGAGAGCTGTGCAGCACCATCAGAGACTGCTTTCTCCTTTGTTCTTCTGGCCAGTTTGTGGGCCTGGACAGGATACAGAGATGAGGCCTGCCTTCCACAGCGGGGGAGAGCACAGAGGAGAGGACTCTGAAGGGAGAACTTCCTCCCATGTTCCCCCGAGGTGGGGCTGGCGGGGCTGAGGAGGGCGCGTGGCTTAGACCTGAGCAGGCGGGGCGGACAGAGCCTGGGCACAACTGTGGGCTGAGCCCCCACCCCCCTTTCCTGCCCTCACAGAAGTGCTGGGAGATGTACACATCCCTATTTGGACTCTGGAGCAGTCCTCTGTTGCTATGGCAACTCAGTGGGCTCTCTGGTGGGTGGAAGAAGGGCAGCGGCCGCATGGAAATCAGCAGCTCTGCCCTTTTGCTGTGGCAATCAGGGCATTTCTGAGACATTCCCTCTCACAACCTCTGGAGGCCCTGGGAGGCCCTGGGACTTTGGGGCCTCACTCCTGGAGGCAACCTACACCTTCCTCAGTGAGGAACTGGGACTCCTGTACCGAGAGATTGCTCCCTTAGGACCCTCACTTGGAGTGTGTCTTCCAATCATGCTTTCCTCTGGAGGTTTCCTCTTCATTTTCTTTGCAAAGGTAGTCTGTTCATTTGTTCAGCCATTGGTTACTGTGCCTACTGTGCAAGGCGCAGGGTGCAGAGCAGCGAATTAGACAAAGTGTGCCTGCCCAGATGGTGCTCATGGTTTTGTGGGGTGCAAACAGTAAACATATGCAGGCAGAGAGACTTGGAAGGTCATGAGCAGGGGTACGAGCCGGAGACATTGGAGAGGTGGGCTGCTTAGAGTGGGTGGTCTGGGAAGGCTTTTGTGCACCGCAGTTGGCAAACTGAGAATGAGTCACTGCAGCTGCTCCAGGTGTGAGGAGTGTTCTAGGGGAAAGCCAGTGCAGAGGCCCAGAGCAGGTGGCACGGTGCTTAGAGGAGTGTGGGGGTGGGGGTAGGGGGGACAAGCTGTGAGGCCCCGGAGGATGGAGCTGGAGAAGCAGCAAGAGGGGATTGGGCAAGGTCTTGTGGGCTTTGCCATGGAGCCTGGGTTTCACTCTGAAGGCAGCAAGAAGCCCTGACAGGTTTTAAGCAGGAGAGGGAAGTGATCTAGTTTATGTTTTCCAAGGCCTCTGCTAGCATGGAGGATGATGGGTTGTAGGAAGGCAGGTGGAGATGCCAGCCAGGACATGGCCACATTGTCCGATGGGAGCTCATGGTGGCTTGGCCCAGAGTACTGGGACAATAGAATTTGCAGGTAACCCCACCTGGGCTTGCTGGGTGCCTAAGGATGGGGGTCAGGAAAGAGTAGGCTTAAGGGTGACTCCCAAGTGTCTGCCTTGAACCCCTGGGTGGAGGGAGGGATGCACTGTGAAGGGAGTGTGAAGGGGAGGGATTGCATTGAATCTCAGTTCTGTAGTCTGGATGAAGCACTCTTCTATTGTCCAAGAATTTCTTTTCATGCTGGCCATGAAACCCCTGAGAACTCACGCATTGCATAAGAAACAGTTCTAAGGAGTTAAACTGAAAGGAATCTTCCCTATAATGCATTAGTGGGGAAGAAAATACTTATTTGATTTTAATTTAATTTGATTTAGTTTTATTTATTTATTTACCTATTTATTTATTTAAAGATTTTATTTATTCATGAGAGACAGAGAGAGAGAGAGAGAGAGAGAGAGAGAGGGAGGGAGAGAGAGGGGCAGAGACACAGGCAGAGGGAGAAGCAGACTCCACGCAGGAAGCCGGATGCGGGACTCAATCCCAGGACCCTGGGATCACACCCTGGGCAGAGGCTCAACCACTGAGCCACCCAGGCATCCCAGGTCAACACCTTGATAGGTCATTTCTCAGTGTGAGAGGTGATATCCTAGTGAATATGATATGAACTAATGTACCAGGCACTGTACTAAGGGCTTTAAATACATTCTTTTTTTTTTAAGAATTATTTATTTAAAAATTTTTTTTAATTAATTAATTAATTAATTTATGATAGTCACAGAGAGAGAGAGAGAGAGAGAGAGAGAGAGGCAGAGACACAGGCAGAGGGAGAAGCAGGCTCCATGCACCAGGAGCTCGATGTGGGACTCGATCCCGGGTCTCCAGGATCGCGCCCTGGGCCAAAGGCAGGCGCTAAACTGCTGCGCCACCCAGGGATCCCCAAGAATTATTTATTTAAATAAATAAATGAGCATGGGTCCAGGGTGGGGGATGGAGAGAAGAGAGAAAGCAAACTCCAAGTGGGGCCTGACTTGGGGCTCCATCCCACAACCCTGAGATCATGACCAGAGCCAAACAAAGTCTGACGCCTAACCAGCTGAGCCACCCGGGTGCCCTGCTTTAAATACATTCTAATATAACTTCTGTTACATAAGAAACTGAAGCTGAGAGAGGCTATGTAACTTGCAGATGGTCATGCAGAAAGCAAATGGCAGAACCCAGATTTGAACAGGGGGGGCCTGTGAATCATGCTGCAAGATGAGGACAGTTAAATTGCTGTGCAAGGTAAAAATAAAGCAATAGGAATTGAGCAGCTATTCCTTGGCCATTGGAATTGGAAAGGCTTTGGGAAGATGGCAGAGGACCCTTGGGAGAGAGGAGGTAACCTAGCAAATTGCTGGGGCCTGAGAAGTTCAGCCAGTGGTTCCCCCCCAGGGTATAGTGGTACAAGAAGTTTTTCAGAAGTGTTGCCTGGTATTTGTTGTAATGCATTTCCTGTTCAGCATTGTGCTGTGACCCCTCTCCTACACCCACAAATCTCAGTGTAGTTGTTGGTGTTGGAAGAATATAGAAGGAAGATTTGCAATGATGAGCATGGGGAAAGAGGTGAGAATAGAGAAGCCCCTAGTGGATTCAAGAACAGGACAGGGACAGGAGGAGACCAGGAAAATGTAGGCAACCTTGGCATCTACAGAAATCCTGGGAAGGGAGCTGCCATGCCATATGCTGTGAAATGGGAAAAGAAGCCAGTTTATTTGGATGTTGAAAAATTAGGAACCTAAATGCTCATCAAGAGGAAGATCCTTGCATAAACTATGGTACGTCCATACAATAGAATCATAATGTGAGGGTTACAAAGGACTTTCCCTGAAATGGAAATAGGGCCAAAACAAAATGTTAAATGAGAAAAGCAAATTGTACAGTACAAAGAATATGATCCCACCTAGGAAAAAAAAAACACAATAATCTTCCCCACAAAGCAAAAGGCCTTGGGCAACCTGGGTGGCTCAGTGGTTTAGTGCCGCCTTCAGCCCAGGGATGTGATCCTGGAGACCCAGGATCGAGTCCCACATCAGGCTCCCTGCATGGAGCCTGCTTATCCCTCTGCCTGTGTCTCTGCCTCTCTCTCTCTCTCTCTCTCTCTCTCTCTCTCTCTCTCTGTGTGTGTGTCTCTCATGAGTAAATCTTAAAAAAAAAAAAAAAAAAAAAGCAAAAGGCTTAAGACACCCAAGCTATGGTAGACACTTCTATGTAGAGAGTTGACACAGGTTTGGGAACTCAGAGGGGCTTTTTTTTTTATTTCAACTGAGATGTTCAACCTTTTTTTTTTTCCCTGCAGAAATATATTCATGTATTTCCTATGTAATTAAAAATGATTTTAAAGCTCTAAAAATCGGAGTGTTGGGGTGGCCCAGTGGATTAAGCATCTGCCTTCAGCTCAGGTCATGATCCCAAAGTCCTGGGATCAAGCTCCACATCAGGTTCCCTGTTCAGCTGAAAGTTGGCTTCTCCCTCTCCCTTGGTACCTCCTTCCTGCTCATGTGCACTCTCTCTCTCCTCCAAATAAATAAATAAAATATATTTTCAAAGGTCTAAAAATAAACAAGTGTCCCTGAATGATGTCCTGAGGAAGGCTGGTGCTAACTGCCTGACCATAGGTACTGCCCTGTTGGCTCCAGACACCAGCTGCCCTTCAGATGATGAGCTCCAGGATCAGTAAATATTAGTAAATATAGGCCCAACTGCCCTGCCCCAAGTCAGACAGTTTTTTTTTTAGTGGTAACAAAACCTCTCTTGCCCATGGAGATTCCCAAGGACATGGCCCAGTCACAGTTCATGACAGTCACATGTAATGAAACTGGACCTCAGGATAAATTGTTGAGTGAAAAGGCAAGGTGAGGGGGAAAAAGCAAGGCAGAGGACACTGGGAATAAATTCCACTATTTTAATGAATATAAAAACCGTGAATATGCAGGCTTATGTATGCATAGACTATTTCTAGAAACCAGTATCAGTGATTACTTCTGAAGAGGGCAACAGGGTCACTGAAAGAGGGGTGGGAAGGAGCCTTTATAACAGGCATTTTTGTATCCTTGGAATTTTGAAATATTATGTGTCGCCTGATTTAAAGTAAGTGTTGTTTTTTTTTTTTCTTTTTTCTGAAAGTTTGTACCTCTTGACCCCCTTCATCTATTTTGCCTAACCTTCCACCTCCTACCTCTGGCAACAATCATTCTTTTTTATCTGTGAACTTATTTTTGGGTTTTGTTTTCTTTAGATTCCATATATTAATGAGAACATATGGTATTTGTCTTTCTCTGTCTGGCTTATTTCACTTAGCATAATGCCTTGAAGGTCCATCCATATTGTTGCAGATGGCAAGATTTCGTTCTTTCTTATGGCTGAATAATATTCTACACAAATGTATTCCTTTTCTCCATCCATTCAATCATCCATAGACACTTGAGTTGCTTCCATGTCTTGGCTATTGCAAATAATACTGCAATGAACACGAATTTTCTTTTTTTAAATTTATTATTATTATTATTTTATTTATGATAGTCACAGAGAGAGAGAGAGAGAGGCAGAGACATAGGCAGAGGGAGAAGCAGGCTCCATGCACCAGGAGCCCGATGTGGGATTAGATCCCGGGTCTCTAGGATTGCGCCCTGGGCCAAAGGCAGGCGCCAAACCGCTGCGCCACCCAGGGATCCCGAACACGCATTTTCTTTACGATAAATACCCAGAAATGGAATTGCTGGATCATATGGTGGTTCTATTTTTAATTTTTTGAGGAACTCCCATACTGTTTTCTGTAGTGGCTGTACCAATTTTCATTTCTACCAGCAGTGTACATAGGTTCCCTTTTTCCCACATCCTTGCCAACACTTATTATTTCTTGTCCTTTTGATAATGGTGTGAGGTATATCCCACTGTGGCTTTGATTTGCATTTCACTGATGATGAGTGATGTTGAGCACTTTTTATTTATTTATTCTTATTTATTTACTTTTTTAAGATTTTCTTTATTTATTCATAGACACACACACAGAGAGAGGCAGAGACACAGGCAGAGGGAGAAGCAGGCGCCACGCAGGGAGCCCGATGTGGGACTCGATCTGGGGTCCCCAGGATCACACCCCAGGCTGCAGGCGGCGCCAAACCGCTGCGCCACCGGGGCTGCCCTGTTGACCACTTTTTAAAGGACCTGTTGGCCATCTGTATGTCTTCTTTGGAAAATGTCTGTTTAGATCCTCCGCACATTTTTTTTCCTCTGGCCTTTTCTTTTTTAAGATTTTATTTATTCATGAGAGATACACAGATAGAGGCAGAGACATAGGCAGAGGCAGAAGCAGGCTCCCTGTGGGGAGCCCGAGGTGGTACTTGATACCGGAACCCTGGGGTCATGAAATGAGCCAAAGGCAGACGGTCAACCACAGAACCAGGTGCCCCGCTGCCCATTTTCTTAATCCAATTTTCTGTTATTGAATTACATGTATTCTTTATATATTTTGGATATTAATCTTTTATCAGATATAAGATTTGCAAATATTTTCTCCCATTCTATGAGTTGCTTTTACATTTTCTTAATGGCTTCTTTTGCTATACAGAAATTTTTTGGTTGATGTTGTTCCACTTGTCTATTTTTGGTTTTGTTGAATTACTTTTGGTGTCAGATCCAAAACATTATTGCTAACACTGATGTCAAGGCACTTACTGCCTATGTTTTCGCATAAGAGTTTTATGGTTTCAGGTCTTACGTTTAAGTCTTTAATTCATTTTGAATTAATTTTTGAATATGGTGTAAGCTGTCCAGCTTCATTCTTTTGCATGTGACTGTCCAGGTTTCTCAACATGATTTATTGAAGAGACTGTCTTTTCCCCTTTGCTTTTTTTTTTTTTTTAAAGATTGTATTTATTCATGAGAGATACAGAGAGAGGCAGAGACATAGGCAGAGGAAGAAACAGGCCCCCTATGGGGAGCCTGTTGTGGGACTCAGTCCCAGGACCCCAGGATCACTACCTGAACCGAAGGCAGACACTCAACCATTGAGCCACCCAGGTGCCCCTGTTTTAATGCCTGTATCATACTATTTTGATTATTTTAGCTTTATAATATAGTTTAAAATTAGGGAGGAGCATCTGGGTGGCTCAGTAGGTTAAGCATCTGCCTTCAGTTCAGGTCACGATCCCAGGGTCCTGCAATGGAGCCCCATGTTTGTCTGCCCATTCAGTGGGGAGTCTGCTTCTCGCCCTCCTCTCTCTCTGTCCTTCCTCCCACTGGTGCACGCATTCTCTCTCTTTCAAAATAAATAAATAAAATCTTAAAAAAATAAATATATAAAATCGGTGAATATGATGCCTCCATCTTTCTTATTCTTTTTCAAAAATATTACTTAAAATATTTTTTAAAAATTTATATTTAATTTTTTGAAAAGTAATCTCTGCTCCCAACGTGGGTCTGGAACTTATGACCCTAAGATCACAAGTCACATGCTCTACTCACTGAGCCCACCGAGTGCCCCAAAATATCTATTTTTTTTTTAAATAAAAAGACATATATTAAGGCACCAAGGAAAAACTATCAGAAAGGGCCTTTTTTCTAAATTGTGAGGACATGGTTGGGGGAAGCCCCCTTGACTTAGGACCTAGGGGCCAGTGCTAGGGTAATACTGACACACAGGCTACTATGTCAGGTAATGACTCAGTTTCTTCTAATGCACCCCTGCACCCTTTCAGTGATCTAGAAATCACCTTGTGGTAGAGCACCTCTGCAGGCATCTGTGTACCTCAGTTTCCTTTCAGAGTTTTTAGGATAATAATACACTATGCTAATTTTACACTGTAGTTGGTTCATACCGTGAGATTTTTGTTTCCAAAACATAGCTGAGAAAACATCCTGTTGATGTTTGCCCAGGAGGCCATCACTGCTCCTGTTCCTTTGTGGATGAGACAAGGCCTAAATAAATTTATGTTGCGGTGTATCATATGGAGCCTATAGTACTGCTGGGTTCCAGTTTAAATATTGAAAACCACCCTCCTCTGTGAGAGTGTACAGGCACACAGCAACACATGCCCACACACTTTCTCAGAAGTGCTCCTTCCATTGAGAACAATGGGAAGGACAATGGGAAGCCGTTGAAGGGTGTTAAGCAGAGGAGTGACCAGATCAGATCTGCCTTATCTGATGGCTTCCTGGGTGTGGAAAGAAGGAGGGAACCTGGTGGGGCAGAGCTGACCTGGGGAGAAGACGTAGAAGGGGAGGCTGCCGCAGGGGCCCAGGCTGCAAGTGATGGTGGTGAAGATGAGCAGTGATGAGCAGTGCGGGGTGGGCTTGGTGAGATGATAAAAGCGCTGTGGAATTTGGAAAGTACTTTACGTGGAGACTCTGTAACCACCTTACCTCAGCCCCAGGCGACCCAGTGCAGGCAGACAGGCGCCTCTTAGAAATAGCTGAGGAGGGATCCCTGGGTGGCGCAGCGGTTTGGCGCCTGCCTTTGGCCCAGGGCGCGATCCTGGAGACCCGGGATCGAGTCCCACGTCGGGCTCCCGCTGCATGGAGCCTGCTTCTCCCTCTGCCTGTGTCTCTGCCTCTCTCTCTCTCTCTGTGACTATCATAAATAAATAAAAATTTAAAAAAAGAGAAAGAAACAGCTGAGAAAAAAAAAGAAAGAAATAGCTGAGGAGGGGGGCAACTGGGTGACTCAGCAGTTGAGCGGCTGCCTTCAACTCAGCTCATGACCCTGGGGTTCTGGGATCAAGTCCCGCATTGGGCTCCCTGAGAGTCTGCTTCTCACTCTGCCTGTGTCTCTGCCTCTCTCTGTATGTCTCTCATGAATAAATAAATAAAATCTTAAAAAAGAAAAAAAAAAAGAAAAAAAGAAATAGCTGAAGAGAGAGGAGGAGGGGTTATGTTGGGTTGCCTCCTCTCCTGCAAGTCTCAGGAAATTAGAAGGAAACCTGAGTCCTGGAGAGCCCTGAGCTGCTCAGGGTTGCAGACCTCTAATATGTCGCGGAGGACGGGGCTTGTAGAAAAGATATGTAGGGGAGGGCAGAGTGAGGCAGATTTTCAGAGTGTTTCCTTATGTTCTATTTCAACCCAACCCAACTCTCTTCTTGAGAAGACCCCAGGGTTCAGCCCCTGGCAAGTTCTGGGGGAACTGCCGCGCTAGAGGTGTGTGACACCCTGCTCCGTAAGAGGAGGCCTGGCTTCTAATCTTGACTTCATCACTAACCTGTGTGAGCTGCAGGCTTATCACTTCACTGCTTTGAATTTCAGTCTTTGCATCTGTAAAATGATGATTATCATCCTCTTGTGCAATTGAATATGAACCAAACAAATTATTAAATGCTGCTCTTCTTGCAACACGGAAAGCAAGTCACATAAAGTGGTGATTTTCAGACTGTGTTCCCCGTGTCACTTAAGGAGGGTAGGTGAGTTAAGGAGGGTAGGTGGCTGGGACTCCAGACATCTCACTTCCCTATTCACCAGGACAACTCCACTCTAAAATATTGGAATTTGAGTAAGATTTCATTTGAACAAGGGTCTTACTTCTGAAACAGTTTAAAAACCATGATGGCAGTGTGCCTGGGTGGCTCGGTCGGTTAAGTGACTTCAGCTCAGGTCACGATATCAGAGTCCTTGGGATCCCAGCTCTGGGCTCAGTGGGGAGTCTGCTAATCCCTCTGTCCTCTCCCTCCCCTTCCTCTTGCTGCTGTGTGTACGCACTCTCTTTCTCAAATAAATAAATAAAATCTTAAAAAAAAAAAAAACCACCACAAAAAAACAGTATGGCACAGCATTCCTCCCTGGGCAATTCAGAAGTCTGACCTTAACCCAGGGATGGCAAATAAATCATCCACCACACAGGAAGCCTGTGCCTGTGGCAGACATAACTAATTGATCCCAGGCCCTTTCCTGCTGAACCTTAATGAAGCCTCAGAATTACTTGCAACACAACATTTCTATCTGCAGTTCCATCATAAGCATGTGAGATGAAATTGATCTTCCACTATTTTGACTTTTCATTGGAGGTTGACCTTGAGCATCCAGTTGAACTGGGGACAATAGTTGCTCTAAACTTCATTTAGATAAAGTTTGAAAGCAAGGTTGAAGTCTTTGCTTTTGTCTTGGTCAGTTTGGGCTGCTATAACAAGATATCACCAACACAGTGTCTTAAGCATCAATCATTTATTTCTGAGACTACTGGACGCTGCAAGTCCAAGATGAGTGCTCAGGCATGGCAGGGGTCTGGCACAAGCCCTCTTCCTGGTTTACAGATGACACCGTCTCGCTGTACCCTCACATGGCAGAGAAAGAGATTGGCAGAGGGAGAAATTGTCCCTCTTTCTAGAGTCTACTTGTAGAGGCTCTAGTCCCTTATGAGGGTTCCACTTTCATGACCTACTTATTTCCCAGAGGCCCTACCTCCAGTACCACTGGGGATTAGAGCTTCAACATACGAATTCTTGGGAGACATAAACATTCAGTCAATAGCAGCTTTCAGAGATTTGTTCTACCAACATGTATTTAAGAAACTAAGGGGATCCCTGGGTGGCACAGCGGTTTGGCGCCTGCCTTTGGCCCAGGGTGCGATCCTGGAGACCCGGGATCGAATCCCACGTCGGGCTCCCAGTGCATGGAGCCTGCTTCTCCCTCTGCCTGTGTCTCTGCCTCTCTCTCTCTCTCTGTAACTATCATAAATAAATAAAAATTTAAAAAAATTAAAAAAAAGAAACTAAGATGTTACTTTTGATCATTTACAGAGGATCCATCGTCCTTGTGTGTCCCACCCTCCTCATATTTTACATATGCAAATCATACTTAACCTTTAAATTATTTTTTTCTTTTCTTTTTTTAAGAGATCTAATGTGGAGGGATAGAGGGAGAGAGAATCTTAAGAAGGCTCCATGCCCAGCACAGAGCCCAACTCGGGGCTCAATTTCACAACCCTGAGATCATGACCTGAGTCAAAATCAAGAATCAGATGCTTAATGGACTGAGCTACCCAGGGGCCCCTCCTTCCTTTAAATCCTAAATCAGATGCCTCCTAGTTATCTTTTCCATGAAGATGAATTTCCTTCTCTGAATTTTCACTGCATTCTATCTGCTTTGTTCGTGGTATTTAATACCTTGTAGTATTAGGGGTGTTTTGTTGCTATTGTTGTTGTAAATGCCTTGAGTTTCCATTTAGACAGTGAGGTCTGTTGAAAACATGACTGTCATCGGTTCGTAGGCTAAAAGAATGAATCAATATGAGGAAATCTGAGTGCTAGCCCAAAAGGTTATTTCATTTTGTTAAACTACAAATTGAAGCATACTTGGGTTCCACTGGGAATTGAAAGTAGTTGCCAAAATGTAGATTCTAGGAGGACAGGTGATCTTCGTTCGTTCATGCTTCACTTGTACCTGGAACAATGTCTGGCATACAGTAGGCCGTCAATTTATTTTAGTAAATTGGATAAAAGAATGAATGAAGAAATGAGGATTTGAGAAAATACGATAGCCTGGTAGTGACTTCTCTTGTGTTTATCTCACATGAGTTAAAGTATAATGATTAACAGGGTGTAGCCACCTTTGAAATCAGCTGAACAATTGCCTGCTTATTTCTATGGAAACTTGCACATTTCACAATTTTCCAAACAGGTCAGAATTGACAGGATGTTGTTATGTAATTGAGATCGACTTCCAACTCTGAGAACTTACATACTCTTCCCTTCTGGAAATCTGAGTAGATGCGGTTCTTTAAAGGATGAAAATATTCTGCATATTTTAAATGTTATAGTTGTTATCAAAATAACTCCTGAAAATTCTTTTATTTTTCCTGCATTTGGCAGATGAAGATTTCTGTCTTCCAGGGCCATTCTGCCAAGAGAGCTACTATTGAATTTTCGATTTCTCTTTGCTATGAGAAATTTTTTGATAATTTGCTGTCCAGGAGGACTGTTGAGTGCTTTTACTTTACTGCTGATTGTGCAAAAACTCACTGATGGAGAAACCCACATTGGGTACAACATGGAATCATTCTCAATCTCAGGCAGAACGTTGTCATCAGAAAAGTGGCTTTTTAAAGGCTGATATTTGCAAGCCACTCTTCGGCACATAGTAGGTGTGTGCCAAACACATCGAATTTGTGCATTTAGTCATTCAACAAATATTTATCCAATGCCCAGCCCTCCACTTGAGGTTACCAACATTAAATTCAGGTCCTAAGAACATTACTGGTGGTGTCTCTCAGAGTCAAGTTGACTAATTACTGTGGGCATACTATTATTTTCTTGACTGGCCTAGAACTGCCAAATCGCTCAATTAAAGCAATAAAATTGATGACGAGGGCTTGATCTTCCTTTAACATTTATCATCAACAGGGGCTCAGTTCTGTCTAAAAAGGCTTGAATAAAGATTTTATTGGGCCCTTTGACTGCTCAAACTAGTATATAACCATTAACTAGTTAATACAAAATAGGTCCTCAGGGAGGCCAGGCAGAGCCATTATCTTTACATTACTGAAAGCCTGGTGGCTTGCTCCAGACTGCTGAATGAGGTCAGAGCTGGTTTACACTGGTGGCATAGGAGAGTCTCGCCCCTCTTTGTCAGGTTTGGTCAACTGCTTCACTCCCTAGGCATTTGGACATCTGTCTTTATTTTTTCCACTTAAGAAAAACTCCATTTTGCCACCTTTCAGCTTTGTCCGCTGGTGACCTCATTCCACTATCCTCTCTTCTCAGACACCTTGCCCCAAGAAGTCTTCTGGTGAAAGTTCTGGCCCCTAGAGACTTGGATGTCCTTCTATTTCAGAAATTACCCTGAATTGCTATGCAGACCTTAGCAGCTAAAGCTTTGGTGTCAGGCAACTAGGGTTCAAATCTTGGATTTACTGCTTAGTAACTGTGGAGGCTGAGAAAAATTAAGGCCATCCCACCTAAAGTTTAGCATTAGCACGAGTACAGCCATCTTAGGCCCCTGTGAATAAGAGCTGAACTTTAAAGGGAAAAACTGCAGAATGTCCTCAATGTCCTCGGCAGGTAATCCCATATCAGAAAGACAACAGAGCCCACGCCCGTGGTAGAAGATCCCCTAGACCAGCCTAATTCTTCCATCCCTTCTGGAAATCCCCTAGACCAGCCTATAAAAAACCCAGCTGTAACCCACTTCGGGGTCCAAGTCCCAGCTCTGCTGTGTTGGGTGTACTTGGACCCAAGCTCGAGCTTGTAAATAAACCCTTGTGTGTTTGCATCAGTGTCGGCTCCTTGGTGGTTTCTCGGATTCGCAATCTTGGGCACAACAGTAACCATGTGACTTCAGGCAAGTCACTTAACCTTTGTCGAACTTCTGTTTCCTCCTCTATAGGATGAGGGTGTTAATAATAGTACTGACTGGGACACCTGGGTGGCTTCGCAGTTTAGTGCCTGCCTTTGGCCCAGAACATGATCCTGGAGTCCTGGGTTCGAATTCCTCATGGGGCTCCCTGCATGGAGCCTGTTTCTCTCTCTCTGCCTGTGTCTCTGCCTCTCTCTCTGTGTCTCTCATGAATAAATAAATAAAATCTTTTAAAAAAAATCATAGTACTGACTTACGGCATTGTTGCAAAAAATAAATGACAATGTCTGTAAGCACTAAGCGCATCGGGTGGCACCTAAGAGATGCCTGATGTATAGTAGCTATCACTTTACAAGGCAGCCATCACAAATTGCCTCTGGACAAAAAAATAAGACCCTTCTAAACCAGCCACATCTTGTCTTTACAACCAAACTCATCTGAAAAACCAATAGCCAGAATAGAAACTAGCCTCTTCACATGAGATGCAGCAAATCTAATCTGTATACATCTGTGTTGGCTAGAACTTGGGGGGAAAGATACATGTAATGAAAAAGAAATAGGCCTTCTACTGCTTATTTACCTGGATGCAGCGAACTGAAGAGAAAGCAGATACTCTTTGGAGAGATGCATTTATTACCTTTGGGAGGCTGAGCTGAAGTGCAGCTGAGCAAACCAAGATTTTGACATTTATCTGTTTTTCCGATGCTTTATGGACTCTCTATAAAACCAGTCTAATGACCTTCCTACCAAGGCTGAACAATTTGCTGATGGAACTGCAGGTTTCTGTGGGCCTTTTGTTTGTGTGAGTGGCTTTAATTTCATTTCTGGAATAAAGGAAGTGCAAAGACATTAACTCTGGATCCATCAAAAGATAGAACTCTGTAATTGCAATTTGGCAGCAACTGTGCTTGTGCTATGTGCACTTTGAAAGCCAGCAATGATTAATCCTGCACATTTATCAGAGCCCAAGAGCAGACGCACAGTAATAACAACTGCGTCAGGCAAGAGAATGTTGTTTGATCATTTCAGACTTGGGCCTGCTGTGATGTGCATGAGTAGCAGCATCAACCAGATCTCAGCCAAGAAATCTAGACCTGCATGTCCACCAAAGTAGCCGCTAGCCACATGTGGCCCTTAAGCACTTGAAATATGGCTGACCTGAATTGAAATGTGCTGTAAATGTAAAACACCCACTGGATTTCGAAGACTTAATATGTGTAAAAAATGTAAGATATTTGTATATTGCATATGTTAAAGTAATAATATTTTGAATATGTTGACTTAAACAAAATATATTATTAAAATTTATCTCATCTGTTTCTTTGTATTTCTGAAATGTAATCTGTTAGAACATGCTAAATGACATATGCGGCTCGTATTTGTTCATCGCATTGTATTTCATATTTCTGTTGGACAGTGCTGCTCTGTAGTCAGAGAATAGCAGGTGAGGCAGACACATATCCCACCCCCCCGCCCCCCCAGCTCACAGTAATTCCTCTTTTTCAGGCGACTGCCTTTGTCTGGCTCTCACGGTTGAGTGGTCTCCTCATTGCCATCCTGCTGTTTTTTTGACACAGGGATGGACACCTGACTCAAGCCTGTCAATCAGACTACTTCCCTGGGAAGTTAAACCAGGAACCGGTGGGGGGAGCGATAGCATGTAACGTGGGTGGCCACAGACTTGCTCATGTGTCAGGAAAGCACATGGAGTTGCTTTTCAAAGAGAAAGATATGAATGAAGCACGTGTGTATGTTTAGAAAAGAGGTAAAACATGGGGGGTTTGTTTGCGTTTGAGACTCTGGTTGTGATATATATTTGGCCCAGCCAGGTTCTCATCCCAGGGTCTTGTGAGATATCCCGGATCCTTATCATAAATGTCAACTTTTTCACTCCGTCTACCTCAGATGGGTCTCTGACTACCAAAAGAGTCTGAATAATTCATATGTCACATCTACTTTTCTGTATCACCTCAGATCCAACCTGAAATAAATTTCCTCTGAAGTTCATGAAGCTTAAGCCTTAGAGCCACTCACTTCACTTGCAAAACCCTATTTAAATGTGTACTTTAATGTTCTTTTACCTAAAGAGGGTCCTCCAAAGTCTATGAGTTTCAGGCAGTATAAAATGTGGATTTACCCTCTGTATGCATTCCTCTCTGTGCAAGCAAATGCAAACTTTGGTGATTTCAGGAAGACGTTCCTTTATAACAACAAACTCATACCTACCTTCTTAGGATCTTTGACAAGCCTCCCTTTGCCTGCAGTGTTCTTCCTCAGAGTTTTAAAGAGTTGGCTCCTTCTTATGGATCAGGTCTTTTTTTTTTTTTTTTTTTTTTGATCAGGTCTTACATTTAATGTCATTTCCTCCAAGATGCCTTCCCTGTATAGCCCACCCAGGGAGTCCTATGTCTCTATCACATCATCCTTTTTTATTTTCATGTAATTCCTTGTGTATTCATTTATTTGCTTATTGTTCACTTCCTCCTATTCTTTTTTTTTTAAGATTTTATTTATTTATTCATGAGAGACACATACACACACACACACAGAGGCAGAGACATACGCAGAGGGAGAAGCAGGCTCCATGCAGGGAGCCCGATGTGGGACTCGATCCCGGGTATCCAGGATTAGGCCCTGGGCTGAAGGCGGCGCTAAACCGCTGAGCCACCTGGGCTGCCCCTCCTCCTATTCTTTCTAAATGCAAGTACTTTAAAAGCAGGAATACTGTCTTGCTCACTTCTATAATCTCAGCATCTAGAACAGTGCCAGACATATTGCGGGCTATCAGTAAACATTTGTTAGGATTTTACTTATTTATCGAATATTTATTTATAAAGTGCTTCTTGTCTGCTGGGCAAGATTCTAAGAACTTTGCAAATGAATGAATAAGTAAAGTTCTCAATTCTCTGTTACAGTCTGTGCCATAGACTATATCTTCAATTCCTGATTCCCTCTTACTAGAACAATATTAGAACTCATCAACAAATAATTGTTTAAGTTATTCCTGTGTTCCAGATACTAAGCACTAAGCTAAATGCTTAACAAATATCTTATATGAATCCTCACAGCAACCATATAAATTAGCATATTCACTTGGAATTGCATTTGTCTGTATGTAACAGAATCCAGACAACAGTGGGTTAACCCAGTAAAGATTAATTTTTCTCACATAACAGGGAGTGTAGGACATGTGGTCCAGGATTTGTATAGCATCTCTGTGAGGTCATCAAAGACCTGACTTCTGCTTTCTTGCCCTGGGTAGCTCTTATAATTGCAAATATGGCTACTGACTCTTTAAGTGTTATTGTCTTGCTTTAGGCAGGAATGGGGAGTTAAGGGCAAAGAACCTATTAAAGCCATGCATATCCTTTCGGATCAGGGATACAGCATTTTTCTTGGAAGTCTCTTGTAATATATAAGAACTATGCTTATAGGGGCACCTGGATGGCTCATTTGGTTGGGCGTCTGCCTTCAGCTCAGGTCATGATCTCTGGGTCCTGGAATCGAGCCCCATCTGGCTCCCTGCTCAGTGGGGAGTCTGCTTTTCCCTCTCCCCCAACCTCTGCCCCCCCATCATGCTCTGTCTCTCTCTCTCGAATACATAACATCTTTTTTTTTTAAGTGAAAAAAAAAAGAATACTGGTTATATTTTATTGATCAAACTGGACCACATGGCCACTCCTAATTGCAATGAAGTCTGAGAGGTGAGTATTTTTCATTGGGCACCTTGCTGTCTTGCATAACAGTTAAGTTCTGTTGGTAAAGAGAGAGGGAAGAATAAATATTGTGTAAGGAATTAGCATGTTGGCTATGACCAGATTCCATCATTATTTTATCTAGGGCCCTAAAAAATGAACAAGTCTGCAAGTACTCCAAGAATTCTATACATTTAGGGCTGCTTGGAAACACTGAAAGCTCTGAAGTTTGTGTAGGATTTGGGTGATTAGATGAGGGAAAAAGCATTTTATTTTATAGACGGAGGAACCAAAGCCATAAGTGATAGTGTCTTGCTCTTGATACAGCATCTAAAAAGATTGACTATGGAAAAAAAGATACAGAACTGGAATTTAAACCAGAACTGTCTGACTTCAAAGACCATATTCTTAAGGATTGGGATTTGTGGGTCTAAAAGATGGTTAAATGGTGATTTTCTGAGATTGAACAACCCATCTTTTCATGATAAATTTTCACAGCAATAACATCTACCATTGATTGAGCACTTACTATGTGTGATTTCCTTTATATGCATGTCTCATTTTGAAAATGGCTTTATGTTTTTTGTAAAAGTCTTTCCTGAGTAAAAAATTTTCAAATCCTCCAAATAAACAAACCAAGCAGTAAGGAAAAAACTAAGAAAAAAAAACCCTCCAGAAATCCCACATGAGAAAACCAGCATTAACGTTGTGGTGAACATCTCTTCAGACATCTCTCTTTGCAGATTAATGTATTAGATATGTGTTTAGATACACAAGTGGGAACATGCCATATGTTTCCTGTGGACATATATTGTCCAGCTAATCATTCCAACAACCCACTGGGGTAGGCATCATTAGTACCATTTCATAGGCTAGGTGACATGCCTAGGACACACAGTTATCCAGTGGTCAAATGAGACTAATTTCAGTTTTGCCTGAAATGATCACCACAATTCCCTGGTAGAATTAGAATTAGACAAAGCAAAAATCTCTTTCCCTTGAGAGTTATTTGGTTTTTTAAAAAATATTTTATTTATTTATTTGACACAGAAAGAGAGAGAGCACAAGCAGGGGGAGCTGCAGAGGAAGCTGGGAGAAGGGAGGAAGAGGGAGACAGAGGAAGAGGGAGAAGCAGACTCCTCACTGAGCAAGGAGCCCGATGCTGGGGCTTTATCCCAGGACCCTGAGGTCATGACCTGAGTCAAAGGCAGACACTTAACTGACTGCCACCCAAGCATCTCTCCCTGGAGAATTTTTTAAAAATTAAAAAATATATATACAAACACACACATACACACACACACACGCATGCATGTATACACATAAATGAAAGATGGCCCTACTATCAAGGCACCTCGGTGATAGGAAAGCATAGATGCCTCTGTGGACTCAGTAGCTCTAGAGAATATACCGATTCTAAATAAAATAAGGCATTTTCAGTGCTGCAAGGCTTCTGAGACTCTGTTAATCTGAAATCTGTGTGAAGCAATGCTGCACTGATATCATCCAGGGCAATACCACCTGGCCCCATCACATGACTGATTCTCCTAGAGCTGTTAGTGGTTACGTCATTACAAGTGATCTTCATTGTGGTGCACTGCAAGTGATTTTTTTTTATACCACACTTCCACTCCCAGCTGTGTTGATGCTTTGCTTTGTAGTTATATTTGCCAGATGTTGTGAACGAAGCCGAATAATCTTTGGAGCAGTAGCTTAAGAGTGTATGAATGAAGTCGGGGTCTCTACTCTCATACTGGTGAATAGCATCTTAACTGTCAAGGGCTTCGCTATTAGTAGGGTACTGATTAAATAAATAATGACACCTCTCTCTATATGTTGGAAAACCAGGTGAAACTGAAGGGGGTGAATCAGAAAAGAATGTCAAGATGTATTATTTGGTAAGAAGAAAAATAGCAAGGTGCAGAACATAATGTAGAGCATGATCTCTCTCTTTTTGGTAAGTTTATTTTTTTGGTATATTTTATTTATTTTTTAAACATTCGTTTATTTGAGAGGAGGGGACAGGCGGAGCAGAGGGCGGAAGAGTCTGAAGCTGACTCTGCGTTGAGCACAGAGCCAGACCAGGGGCTCGATTCCATAACCCTGAAATCATGACCTGGAGCTAAAACCAAGAGTTAGATGCTTAACCAACTGCACCACCCAGCTGCCCCTTTTTTGGTAAATTTTAAAAGAATGTGTGTAATACTTAGATATAACTTTTCTGGGAGGACCCATAAAAAACTATTAATAAATAATAGTTGTTACCATTCAGAAAGGTAGGAACAGAAGTTATCACTTGTTACTTTATACTTTAATAATTAAAGTTTTGAACTTTATACATGTACTACTATTCTAATGGTAAAATTATTATCTAATATCAACAGGAGTGATATTGGCAATGAAAATATGAGCCATTAAATGTTTTCTTCTCTGTAACTTCTCCATGCTTTAGAAACGTTAACATTTATTTATTTATTTTTAAAGATTTTATTTATTTATTCATGAGACAGAGAGAGAGAGAGGCAGAGGAGAGGCAGGCTCCATGCAGGGAGCCCGATGTGGGACTCGATCCCCGGACCCCAGGATCACGCCCTGAGCTAAAGGCAGATGCTCAACCATTGAGCCACCCAGGCATCCCAACATTTATTTTTAAAAGATATTTTCAGAGAGATTTCCTTCCTCCTTAAAAGAACAAGGGATCATCTCACCTTATAGACTTTTGGTGCTGGGAAAATTCATGAAATAGCCCTCTGAGTACAGGGAACATGATCTGAGCAACAGTATAACTGAATCCAGTTTGAGGACAGATTTATTTCTTCTTTTTATTTTTATTTTTTTTAAGATTTTATTTATTTATTCATGAGAATGCACAGAGAGGAGAGAGAGAGAGAGGCAGAGACGCAGGCAGAGGGAGAAGCAGGCTCCATGCATCGGGAGCCCGATATGGGATTCGATCCCAGGTCTCCAGGATCGCGCCCTGGGCCAAAGGCAGGCGCCAAACCGCTGCGCCACCCAGGGATCCCTATTTCTTCTTTTTAAATCATTGTAATAAATCAAGCAATAGTGCCAATAAGTTCAGTTGGTGGTGGCTGCCTGGAGTGCTGTTGAGGAGAAGCTGGAGGCCCTTTCCAGGCTTCGCGGTGATTAGTGAGCCATGGCTGCTCCAGTGTGAGAGTGGGGAGTCTGGAGAGACTTCATGTAGGTTGGTGTCATCAAGGGACAAGTTCTTCTCCGAGTTAATTCTGGCCTCCCTGCAACCCCCAGCATGCCAGCACACGACAATGTGGTACCCACAATGTTCCAGCATCCCAGAGGAGGAAACAAAGTTTAATGGAAAACATGAAAGAACACAAAACCTGATGGTGCATGAAATTAGTAACGATTCCTGGGAAACAAGTCAACAGCTCTGTTCTGGGACAAGGTGAAAATCACAATCATTTCATCAGAATAGAAGATAAAACCAGGGATCCCTGGGTGGCGCAGTGGTTTGGTGCCTGCCTTTGGCCCAGGCCGCGATCCTGGAGACCTGGGATCGAATCCCATATCGGGCTCCCGGTGCATGGAGCCTGCTTCTCCCTCTGCCTGTGTCTCTGCCTGTGTCTCTGCCTCTCTCTCTCTCTCTGTGACTATCATAAATAAATTTTAAAAAATTAAAAAAAAAAAGAAGATAAAACCAGAGGAAAAAATCTGAAGTCTAACCAACTTATTAAAAGACCACCACCACCACCACCCTTTCAGATGATGGCTCTGCCTCCCTTCTTTCTTAGGAAGCTTCGGTGCCTAAGGAGAGAAAACCAGGGTCTTGTGTGAGCAGAGACTGAGACTTATGGCAGCTTCATCTTTAGGGTCTCAAGATCTTTGTGAAGTGTCAGGAATGGTCCCCTTTGGAGAGGTGACATCTGAGTTGATTACCAAAGTAATACAAAGGAGCCCGCCTTGGGCACATCTGCAAATGGCTGCTGCTGATGATCAGGCTTGAGTCTCTCCAAGCCCCATGGGGCTTTTGAGGCACTTACAGGTAAAACATGTCACCTCTGATGTGGCATGTGTGCCAAGGTTTAAAAGTAGGGAGGGGCAAGGAGGCCTTTTCCCAGAAGGGGCTTTTGGACTTTCCTGCAGTTTGCCTGCCGTGTGTCTGGTGGAACAGATGGCTGTCTGGTCCATGAAGGTGCTTCCTGCACAGTGTGTGGGCTTCTAGCATGGACTCCCTGGACTTGGTGCTTACAGTGGCAGCATTGAAAGGTCTGCTTATTCTGTTTGTCCCAGAGCTGCAATAAAAGGACACCATGGAGACGCCTGGGGGGCTCAGAGGTTGAGCATCTGCCTTTGGCTCAGGGTGTGATCCTGGGGTCCTGGGATCGAGTCTCGCATTGGGCTCCCTGCACGGAGCCTGCTTCTCCCTCTGCCTGTGTTCTCTGCCTCTCTCTGTGTGTCTCTCATGAATAAATAAAATCTTAAAAAAAAAAAAAAAAAAGGACACCATGGGGACAGGAGGGAGCCCTGTGAGGAGGGTTTGACGACAGGATCTGTTCACTTCCACAGCCATGTTTGGGATTTGATCAAGTCAGTGTGATCTAATATTTAAACTCTTTTATGTTTGTTTTTGTTTTTCAGTACAAAGTCCAAAGTATGAAAAAATTTCTCTCAAAATTGATCACAAGGATGTGATCAAACAGGATCCATTTGGTTTTCTAGTTGATGTGGCCCTCTCCCTTCATAATGCTAAAGTCTTCCAACTATGCCTGTCTTATATAAATCCTGATCTGTCACTTAGAATTGGGTGAAGCCCAGATCTCGGGCGGGGGTGGGGATCATAAACAATAGAGTGGCAGCTGGTGGGTGGGGCAGAGGCTAGAAATCTGATTCTGGGACACATCTTCCCTCATTCTTTTTTTTTTTTTAAGATTTTATTTATTTATTCATGAGAGACACATGATCCCGGGACCTTTATTTATTTCATTGAGACTTGTCAATGGTAATTAGCAGGATTACAGGAAAAAATTTTTAAATGGTTAAGCTAGCTTAAAAACTGAACCTCAGGGATCCCTGGGTGGCGCAGCGGTTTGGCGCCTGCCTTTGGCTCAGGGCGTGATCCTGGAGACCCGGGATCGAGTCCCACATCGGGCTCCCGGTGCATGGAGCCTGCTTCTCCCTCTGCCTGTGTCTCTATCTCTGTCTCTCTCTCTGTCTCTCTCTCTCTCTGTGTGTGTGTGACTATCATAAATAAATAAAAATTTAAAAAAAAAAAAAAAAAAACTGAACCTCAAAAAAAAAAAAAAAAAACTGACCTCGAGGGATGCCTTGGTGGCTCTGCGGTTGAGCATCTGCCTTTGGCCCAGGGCATGATCCTGGAGTCCTGGGATCGAGTCCCACATCGGGCTCCCTGCATGGAGCCTGCTTATCCCTCTACCTGTGTCTCTGCCTCTCTCTCTGTGTGTGTCTCTCATGAATAAATAAATAAATCTTAAAAAAAAAAACTGAACCTTGGGGTGTCTGGGTGGCTCAGTCAGTTAGTTAAGCATCGGACTCTTGATTTCAGCTCAGGTCATGATCTCAAGGTGATGGGATCCAGCCCTGAGTTGGGCTCCCGCTCGGTGTGGAGTCTGTTCCAGATTCTCTCTTCCTCTGTCCCCCTTTACCTCTAAAGTAAATAAATAAATAAATAAATAAATAAATAAATAAATAAGATCTTTAAAAAAATTGAGCCTCAAAAAAAATTGAACCTCTGGGTCATGATTAAATGAATTAAATTTTCTGGATCATATTCTTGCAAAAAAAATTTCATTTTTTATAATTTTATTTTGTTATTTATTTAAAGATTTTACTTATTTATTTTAGAGAGAGAGGGTAAGCATGAGTGGGGGGAAGGACAGAGGGAGAGGCAGAGAATTGCAAGTAGATTCCCTTCTGAGCGAGAAGCCCCATATGGGGCTCAATCCCATGACCCTGAGGTCATGACCTGAGCTGAAACCAAGAGTTGGACACTTAAGTGTCTGAGCCACCCAAGTGCCCCTATTATTTATTTATTTTTAGTAAATCTTATCCTCAACATGAGATTTGAACACACAACTCTGAGATCCAGAGTTGCACACTGTACAGGATGGAGCCAGGCAGGCACCCCCTAAAGTACAGAACTTTAAAAAGTGATGTTAGTGATTTTGACATTGCACTTCAGCATGACCTCCATCTTTATCACTGAATCCTCTGCAGCACCCAACAGTCATGTTCTTTACCAGATTGCATTTTTCTTTTCTTTTTTTTTAAAGACTTTATTTATTTATTATTCATGAGAGACAGAGAGGTAGAGGCAAAGGGAGAAGCAGGCTCCCCGCTCAGATGCGGGACCTGATCCCAGGACCCTGGGATCACAACCAGGGTCACAATTGATCACAACTGATCACAACCAATTAGCCAAAGGCAGATGCTTCAGCGCTCAGCCACCCAAGCGTCCCAGATTGAGTTTTCTTAATTTCTCCATTTACTTAACATCATGGTGGTTCAAATTAGTATAGACTGACAGGATTAAGGCCTCCACAAATAAAATTACATTTGGCTTTGAAGAAACAAGAGTATAGGGAAATAAACTTTTTAATCATCCTTAAAAAATGGCTCACAGGACTAGTCTTGCAAAGAAGTATAAGAGTTGATGCAAAAGATAATGCTTTTTTTTTTTTTTATGATAGTCACACACACAGAGAGAGAGGCAGAGACACAGGCAGAGGGAGAAGCAGGCTCCATGCACTGGGAGCCCGATATGGGATTCGATCCCGGGTCTCCAGGATCGTGCCCTGAGCCAAAGGCAGGCGCCAAACCGCTGTGCCACCCAGGGATCCCAATAAAGCTGTTATATAGAAAAAAACTATTTAGGGTGCCTTAGTGGGTCTGTCTGTTGAGCACCTAACTTCTGATTTTGGCTCAGGTCCTGATCTCCAGGTCCTGGAATGGAGCTTGGGTTGGGGTCTGCACTCAGCAAGCTTCCTTAAGCTTGCTCCCTTTCCCTACCCTTCCACATGTGTGCATTTTCTCTCAAAAAGAAGGTGTATAAGTATGTGTATGTGTGTGTATAAACTTTTGAAAAATTGAGTCGTTTCAGGATGGTTAGGGCAGCAGCCTGAAGAATTCTATTTCCTTAATTCTAATTTATATATGAGGATTTTGTGAATTGAGTTTTCTAAAAAGCAGGACTCACAAGATACATTTGAACAGATGAGTAAAAAAAGAATCAGAATTCCAGAAATAAGCACATGTATATAAGTAGATTTTGTATATGGTGGATACTTTTAAAATGATTATTCCACAAATGATATGAGATCTAGCTAGCCATTAAAAAACAAAACAAAAACCAACCTTGCATTCCTACCATATTCCTTACCACCAAAACAAACTGAACTTGATAAAATATGTCCATGTAGAAAAGAAAAGTACAAGGAGAAGCATATAGGTGATGTTTTCATGATCTTGACGATGAGGAGGATCTTCCTAAATCAAAGCCAGAAGTCATTAAAAAAAGAGAGAGAGAAAGAGAGAGAGACATAGATTTGACTGTATTTTTTAAAAGTGCAAAAAACTTGCAGAGCAAACATTCTTCCTCCCTCCTCTTCCTTATGTACCCACCCAACCCAAATTTGATGGATCCTTCAGGATAAAGCTAAAAGGCCTTCCCCTGTGACATCTTTCCCATCCACTTCTGCACTTTCTGCACCTATGACCATTTCTTCCATTCCTGAATTTCTCTTGAACTTGGCAAAAAATACATGAATGGAAAAAGGAGGTGGATGGATTCTGTTTTACCTGCCAGCTCCAGACCCACAGCAGTGATTTCTCAGAGCCCCATGTTAGAATTCTTACCTGCATCTGACCTCAGTGGGACTGTTGTGATGGATTATTGCTGTCTGTCCAGTGCGTGGGAAACAACGTTTAGTATGCGTCTCCCCTGACTTTAGCCATCCCGTTATAAGCACTCAAATCCCTGAAATGAGTGCCTTCCAGGAGCACATAGTTCCCAGGAACAGAAAGTATCCCCAAAGTGACCTCTAGTTTATGGTGTGGGACAAGGAGAGTGGCAGGGAGGGGATGAAATGGAAAAAGGTCCTTCTTTTCTTCTTTAAACAAAGCTTATTTACCTCCAAGTTGTACTCATTGTACATGGGCTTTATACATGGGCAGAAAACAGAAGAATTTTTTAAAACAGAGAAAGCTGCCCATGGAGTAAGAATTAAATACATATTTACTGAGTGATTGCATGAATAAAATGAAAGAAGTGAGAACACCTCTAACATGACAAGATGTTCCACGGAGCTCAAGTATCACACACACCTGGTTCAAAGCTAGTAAGCATATCTTTGTATTAAGACAAACTCCGGGTCAACCCAGTGGCAGAGATTCAATTGGGAGATCCTCCCACAGACAGTCTCCCTGTCTCCCCTTCTCAGTCAATTCTGCTGGCTGATTGAAGCTCCTTCTGACTCATTCACATACCCTGCACCCCCGCCCCCATAGCAGGCATGAACCCAACCTCAGAGCAGCTTTTGCAGCCATCCCCATCTCCTGTCAGCATACAAGGAGTTACCCACAGAAAACCCTGGCCAGGAAGGCTCCCTGGGTCTCTGTGGCTGGAAAATCTGTGTCGCCAGAGGTATCACCAGATAATTCAGCCCTTCCGCTCCCTGGATTTTGAAGATTCAGGGAACACATGCAAAAGTATGGGATAATTCCTGGTATTTGCAGTTACACAGTACTTTTACATGCATTGTCCCATTTAGCTGGTCTTCAGGAGGTAAGAAGCTAGACTTTTTTGCCTGAAATCAGTCTGCCTCAGAAGAGCGATTGTTGCCAAAGATCCTATGTAAGATCTTCCTTTCTCTTTTTTTTCCTTCTGACAGTTGGCACTTCTCTCCCCTCCCCAAGAAGGAAATATAGTCTCCAGGTGGGAGGAAAGCTTATCCTTAGGCAGCTGCCAGGTTGGGAAGGAAGGGCTATGCCCCAGGCAGTGATGTCTGTTTTGGAAGGGAGAGGGAGTGACATTTTTAGGCTGTAAGTCTCTTCTGGGAGAGCTGGAGACAGATCTATTTTTGAATGTGTTCTGTGCCACCCACAAGACACTCGAAAGGTAACCAAGAACCTGGTGGGTTTCCTGTGGGGAAAGTTGTGAAAGGCCAAGAGCTCCATCCAGCATGTTCTGAGTCGTGAAGTTTGACTTCATCAACTGGTTGCAGAGAGAGAGAGCACTATACTCTCCTCCCCTTTCTTTTGCCCTAGTCTGGTTGCATGATGACAGTGCCTTGGGGATGGCACAGATCCTCAAATTACAAAAGGCTGGGCCACAAGCTTTCAGAGTAGGAGGCCAAGGTGATGTGTATTAACTAAGAGTGGTAGATTGTATGGTTCACGGATGGAAGAAACCTTATGTTCCATATCAGCTTTGCCACCTCCTGGCTGTGTGATCATAGGCATGTGACTTAACCTTTCTGAGCTCAGTTTCCTCATCCATAAAATGGAGGATCAAAGCAAATGATTTAAAAAACCCATTTAGCTCTCATCTTCAATGACACACAAACACACACAGGCAAGATAATTATCTCCATGCAACTTTTTCCCTCTTCCAGAAAATAAAGTACATTCTGCCTCATGTATTTCTTATGAACAGTAGAAAAGATTTAAAAATGTATATTGTTTGACATAGTCCCTAGCATAAAATAAGTGCCCAGTACGTGTGAGTAATTAGTGTTCTTAGTTAAGGGCAGTAATATCAGATGCACCTTGTTTTTAGGGCAGTGTACAATTAAAAAATGCATCTTTTGATTTTTAAGGTAAGGAACATCTGCGGCAATTTAAGCCGCTGTTCTGGATGACCTGTAGGCCTGTGTATTGGGCATGTTTACTTACAGAGTGACACTGGCTTAACAGGTAAAGAAAAGACCAGGCAAGAGGATGTTTGGTGTTTCAAGAGTGAAGAACACAACTTCCATTCAGCCCCTGAGCCGGTGGCCAATTACTATTTAAAATTGAACTCGGTTTTGTCACAATCAGCTCTGGAAAGGCTGCGTTCCAGGTGCCATCCTACCTTGTACCATTACTCTCTCACAGCACGGCAGACTCCAGGGGATGCATTTGGCACAGAGGCAGGCTTGTCTTTGCTCTATCTGGGGGCTTCAGTGGCTGAAGATGTGAGTGGAGGAGAGTCCAACACAGGGATAGCGTTAGAGGAGCTCCTGAATAATTTGGCCAGGATTTCAACACTGCTTTAAAACTAAGGTATGATTTCCTGGTCCTCATGTAATCGTATTTAGAACTAGAGAGTCTCCCTTGTCCTTTGCCTAAGGCCTGCTCTAAGTCACCCAGGCAGAGTTTCCTGGAGACCTGTAGACAACCAGCCTGCATGCCCACATCAGCTTCTTGGGGAGCCGGGGGAGGGTGAGCCCCTGGCTGTGGGAGGTAGGGGGGCAGGAGCGGGGGCTCGGGGCTCGTCTTTAGTGTCATAATTAGCGCAAGCTGTTTCTCCCCTGACACACCGCAGGCAGTGCACATCTCTTAGCTTTAGTATTTCCCTGGTGCCATCCTGTTTCTTACGATACTCCCTGAACACAGGGAGATTACCCACTCGGGAAATGTGAGAAACTCTTTTATTTATTTTATTTTACCTGATGTGGGACTTGATCCTGGATCCCAGGATCATGCCCTGAGCCAAAGGCAGACACTCAACCACTGAGCCATCCAGGCATCCCTTTTCTTTTAAGGATTTTATTTATGGGCAGCACCAGTGGCTCAGAGGTTTGGTGCCACCTTCAGCCTGGGGCATGATCCTGGAGACCTGGGATCAAGTCCCATGTCAGGCTCCCTGCATGGAGCCTGCTTCTCCCTCAGCCTGTCTCTCTCTCTCTCTCTCTCTCTGTGTGTGTGTGTGTGTGTGTCTCATGAATAAATAAATAAAATCTTAAAAGAAAAATATTTTATTCAGGAGAGACACACAGAGAGAGGCAGAGACACAGGCAGAGGGAGAAGCAAGCTCCCTGCGGGGAGCCTGATGTGGAACTGATCCCAGGACCCTAGGATCGTGACCCAAGCTGAAGCAGATGCTCAACCGCTGAGCCACCCAAGTGCCCCAAGAAACCCTTTTCTTATCTTGGAATCAGCCTGAGGGGCAGAGGGTTAAGCGCTTTCTCTACTGACCTTGCTCTTGTATTCAAGGCACTTGGTTAAGGAAATTGGTTGGTTCACTGGGTCCAAAGATAAGAATCAGATGCTTGATTTCCTTGTGGACCCTCCGCTGTTCTTCATTCCTCATTCCTTTGCCACCCACAACACCCCTAAATATATTGTGAACCATTTATCAGGGGTGGGAACCCTTAAATATTTTATGGCGATGCCTCCTGTGATTGCATAGGTTGTATATTGCCCAAATCAGGTGATGCATGTCACTTGCCTAGACCAAAATGGCCTGGCTATCCCTCGACTGTGTCAATGCACAATTTACACAATCAAGTGTGGCAGTCAATACATGGTAGGCCACGGTGCAGTATCTCTCCTGGCAGGGGGGGATTCCCCCAAAACTTAAAGCATGTATTCTATTTAGGACAGAGGGGTTAGTCCAGCATCTTTATAATTAAGTGTTACTGAGGATTCTTAGAATAAATTTCTCTATTGTTCTTGGTATCCTGTTTTATTTAGCTCAGGTTCCCTATCAGTTGTATAACCAATCCGGTCTCCACTTTATTGGATGCCAAATTTTTGGTGCCCTTGTAACATGTATAACTTCATTTTTGTGTTAAACTCACTCCTGATTTTAATCCTACAAAGGTCTATTATATGCCAGGGTCTGTTCATATGGAGATAATAGTGAACTAGAAGGCAAGGTCTATTTCTGTTGCTATTTTTGTTTTGCCTTTTCTTTCTCATCTTCCTCTAATCTATGATTTCTTTGCTATCCTGCAATCATTTAAATCCATTTTGGATTTAGGCAGTGTATAAAATAAGTACTATAAATGTATTTGTATAGTACATGTGTATAAACAATAAATCACTTAACTCTCTGAAGCAAAACTGACATCAATGAAGGAAGAAATAGACAATTCTACACTTACAGGTGGGAGACTTCAACAATCCACTTTCAATAATGGTTAGAACTAGCCAGAAGATCAACAAGGAAATAGGAGACTTGAATGATGTTTCCCAATCACAATGAAATGAAATTAGCAATCAATGACAGAAAGAAATTTGGGGAATGCATAGATAAGTCAAAATTACACCAAACAGTGCTATATAACCAATGGGTCTAAGAAATCACAAGTGAAATTAATAAATAATTGGAAATGAATAAAAATAAAAATAAAGACATAACATACCAAATCTTACAATATGTTAAATACCCACTCTTGGCATTTCTTTTTTTTTTTAATTTTTTTTAAATTTATTTATGATAGTCACACACAGAGAGAGAGAGAGGCAGAGACACAGGCAGAGGGAGAAGCAGGTTCCATGCACCGGGAGCCCGACGTGGGATTCGATCCTGGGTCTCCAGGATCACGCCCTGGGCCAAAGGCAGGCGCCAAACCGCTGCGCCACCCAGGGATCCCCCACTCTTGGCATTTCTTAATTTCGTTTTGAAGAATAAATGAGGAACTATTCTTTTGTAGTTTCATGTTTTAGGCAGAAAGCCACAGCAAATTGCCCATAATGATGCTCAACTAATATTTGTTGCATTGCAGGGGCAAGAAGAAAAGCCACAGAATCAGGAATCCTATGATGGATCCCTAACTAACACTTTTCCTCTGACTTACTTTTTTGCAGAAGCCATTTGTATTTAAAGATCTTTTATAAATTCCTATCCTCTTCTCTCTTTCCCTTCCCTATTAGGCCTTCTGCATTACTGCGTGGTTTAAAATTCATCCTCAAGCTCTTAGTACATAAACTTCTTTTGTCCTGCTAGGAAGCTAAGGGTGTGCAAACTACTACCTGGGGTCTAGCTTGCTACCTGTTTTTGTATGATCTGGGAGTTAACCATAATTTTTACATTCTTATATAGCTGAAAAAAATCAAAAGAAACATAATATTTCATGACATGTGAAAATAAGAAATTCAAATTTCAGTGTCCATAAGTAAAGTGCTGTTGGAACACAGCCATGCCAATTTGCTCAATATTGTCTATGGCTGTGTTGATGATACAATGGCAAAGTAACGTAGTTGTGACAGAAAACGTGTGGCACACAAAAGTTGCTGACCTGTTCTAAGCTTTTGTGCAAGCATACTCATGACTTGGTGTGTCTTCCCCTCCTCTCATCATGGCAAGCCTTTTTTTTTTCTTTTAAAGATTGTATTTATTTATTCATGAGAGATACAGAGAGAGAGGTAGAGACACAGGCAGAGAGAGAAGCAGGCTCCCTGTGGGGAGCCTGATGCAGGACTCTATCCCAGGACCCTGGGATCCAAAGGCAGATGCTAAACTGCTGAGCCACCCAGGCATCCCACAAAGCCTTTTTCTCATTCAAAACCCTTTCTCTTCAATCCTTACCTGATAATTACACATGATCACATAATTCTCTTCACCATGTCTAGTTAACGTAGCCCAAGAAAGCTGTAAGTAACTTGCCATTTTTATATTTTAAGAAAATGGCTTGAAAATGTGTTCCCTATCTTTCCTATTTCACTGCAAGGACTCCAAGGATGAGACTGGTTCTTCTATGTCTTGTACTCTCCTCTACATACAGAGCAGGCCTCTACTTCTGTTATCAGATTGAAGTTTGCATTCTGGTTTTACCATCACTAGCTGAGCAGGTGATGTCTATCTCCTGAATCTCTTTACCAGCAGATTGGGTTTGTTATGAGGATTAAGGAGGAGATCTCTGGAGGAGTCAAAGAACTGGAAGGTGCTCACAAACAGTAGTAATTGTCAGTGGATAATTTCCTTATTTGTAATATGAAGATAATACCTTTGTCTTTAAAGAAACTCATAGTAATGTAATGAGAACTAAAAGAAGGAATAAGTAAGTGGAAATGAAAACTCATGAGTTCAGTTGGAGCCCTGTAAAGACTAGCTGGAGACATTCAAGGCCTGAAATGAGATATTAGACCAATGATGCTTTGTTTAAAGTTTAACAAACCCTTCTCTGTTACTTATTGAGCTCGGTACTGCCTAGGACAGGCCTCAGGTGATGTGATAGACAGAAGACCACATCTCTTCTGGAGGAGATTTTTATCTAAATCTGGGAGGGTGGGGGTTCCGGTAGAGAAACAGATGTGAGGTATGTTCTTACTTGTCCATAATATTTCTCTTCTCTCTCAGGATGGATGATTCAGAGTCAGCAATTCACATAAAAAATATTGCACATGGAAAATATTACTGCCATTCTGTGGGGAAATAGTTTCTAAGTGCAATAATCTGAAATTAATAACTTTCTCTGTGGAAACTCTCTTTGACAACATCTCCAGATGAAGCCAAAGAGTGCAATTTTTATAGCCTTGGATTATCTTTTCTGTCTGCTTGGCTTGCAGCAGGCACGGATCCATGAGTCAGAAATTCAATTTTCCCCTTCACTGTACAGTTTGCTTGCCAACTGGAGACCTTATACAGCACTGACTCAGTTTCTCAACTTCCCAATTTACCCATCCATTGAATCAACACAAATCATCTCCATTTACTTATTAAAGGCTGTGGGGGGAACTCGGAAAAAAAAAAGACCAAGACTTCACTGTTAACACAAGACATTTTGGTTCGGGGTACCAGCAAAAGGATTAGGAAAGGGAGATTGGAAGCTGGACTTTTTTTTTTTTTCCTTTTGAGAGAAAATATTTCAGTGAGAAAGCCCAGTATTTATATTACGTTCATATGCAGGGAGTGTATCGCTGTTGAGGGAAAAAATAATTTAGGAAAGAAGTAGACGGGCAGGGTAGCAACATCTTTTCCACAAACGTCACCACGCCGTAGACATGCGTAAAGATGGCAGCTGTTGCACCAATAGCCATATGCGGCAGCACAGACATCTTTTTTATTCCTTCTTACGTGTAAATTTAGATAATCTGGGCAAAGAAATCTGGATTTCTACTTTCTGTTGGTGAGATTTTAAAGCATTTCAAATGAAACACTTTTTTCCTTATGTAAGACCATGAAGTAGGACATTTTGTATAGAATGATTCACTGTACCTTATTACACCTAAAAGTTGTTTCTCTGAATTAAAAACAGCTATGAGACAGAGTAAGAAGTGTACTACTTTGAGATTCTCAGACTGGCATCTTGCTGGATTTGCTCACTCCCCCAAAGTGTACATATGAGAGGTTAACACTTGGATATTGAGACAGACATGTAGGAGATTGGAAACCGGTAGAGATCTTAAAGTGAGGAAGATAAAGATCTAGAATCTTTATGGGTTACAATTGGCTCGTACATGTAGAAACCTCAGGGTAGTTTCAAAACACAGCTCTGTTCAAAAATATGTAGTCACCTAAGCTTGAAAATTAGAAGCTAAAACGATAATCATACTAATGCCAACCCTAGACTATTCACTCGGGAAGGCAATCAAGAAGAGGAATTGCAACAAGCTTCAAAAACCCAGGTTTTTCTGGGTTGGACATGTGGGTAGAAGCAATTCCAGGTGGCTGGGTATGACAGAAGGAAACAGCAGACCTCACATGCCTGCTATATAGCTATGCTGTGCTGGATGCTGCCGGAGATATAAAAATATTTAAGAGAGACATACTTTCCCCTTCACAGAGTTTATAATTTAGTTGCACGATAATAGTTAACAATGCTGGTTTCATTGGTTTGCATTCCAGGTTTCCCGTCCCTAGCTCTGTGTTCTTGGGCAAGATATTTAATTTCTTCAAGCTTAATTTCCTCTTTTGGGAAACATTGGTTATTGTATCTCCCCTAGGGCAGTCCTGCCTGCCTCCTTCCAGTCCTTCCGCAAAGCAACCTGTGGCTCCCTCACAGCCTTTGCACGTGTTCTCAGCTCTCAGCAGGGCTGAATCTTTGGAGTCTGGCCTTCCATGTCACCTCCTCGGAGAGCTTTTGGTTCAGAAAAGTATCATGTCCTGGCTCCTAGGTGGCTCGGTGGGTTAAGAGCCCAACTCCTGATTTCAGCTGCGATCTTGATCTCAGGGTTGTGAGTTCAAGCCGAGTTGGGCTCCAGGCCGGGTGGATTTATTTACATGCATACATACATGGGAAGAACATGTCTTATCCACAGATGAGGCTGTTAGAATACTAAAGGGCTGCATAAAAAGGAGAATGCTATTATCATCATCCATCCTAGGTAGTGCTTGCTTGGAATCTTTACTGAAGGAGTTCTGGAGGGCGTAGTGTCAGGAAACTTTTCCGTAATGGGTCAGAGAGTAAGTATTTCAGGGATTGCTGGCCGTACCCAACTTGGGAACGGCTGTGTTCCAGTAAAACTTAATTCATGGACAATGAAACATGGATCTCTTCCACTTTCCACCGCCACCGGACCGGATTTGGCAGTCCCCTGATCTAGGAAGATGGCAGACAAGCCGGGACTTGGAAGAGAACCGAGCGGGTGCAGCGGGTCCCAGGGAGCCCCGGTCGCGGCCGTGCCGGGGTGTCAGCCTCCCCGGGCGCCCCCCACGTCGGGGTGTGGGGAGGGTTAGAGGAGAGCGCTCGGGGAAGGCGCGGGGCTCGCGCGGGCCGCAGCTCAGCGGGCAGTCGTCCGCGGCGGCCCCGCCTCGGCGGCCTCGGCCCCGCCGCCACCCGGCCCCCGGGCGCGGGAGGCCGGCCGGACCCCACCCCGGGCGGCGGCTCGGCGGGGCGAGGCCGGGCCCGGGCGCGCGGCGGGGGCGGGGCGGGGCGGCGGCGCAGCGTCGTCGGCGGCGTCCCCGCCTCCTCCCCAGGGGCCGCGTCGGAGCCTCGGCGGCGGCGGCGGCGGCGGCGGCGCTCACAACCCGAGGAGGGCGGCTTGCCTGGAAGCGGCGGCGGCCACCGAGACCCACGCGAGGCGCGTCCCCTCGGCCTCCCCGCGCTCCCAGGCCGCAGCGCCCGCGCCCCTAGAGCTCGCTCGCCCGCTCGCCCGCCTTCCTCCTCTGCGGCCGGCTGCGCCATGGCGTTGGCGTTGGCGGCGCTGGCGGCGGTGGAGCCGGCCTGCGGCAGCCGGTACCAGCAGGTGAGCAGCGCCGAGTCCCGCCCGGCCCCCGGCCCCCCCCGCCCCCCCGCCCCCCTGCCCCCTGCCCGCCGGCCACTTCTGACGCGACGCCGCGGCTTGGCAGGCCTGGGCGGGCCGGGCGGGCCGGGCGGGCCGCGGGCTCGGAGTCGAGGCCGCCGCGGGCCCGGCCCCCCGGCCCGGCCCTCCGCGACCCGGGGGCGGCACCCGGGCGGCGGAAAACCTCTGGCCCGCGGCGTCGCCCGGCAGTTCTCGCGGCGGGCGGGCCGCCGAGTCGGAACCCGCGACCCTCGGGGCGGCGCCCACGCGGGGGCATGCAGTTTCCCTTTCTGCACCTCTGGTTTGATGTCATGGGAAAGAAAAGAAAGAAGGCGATGAAGCAAGCGTGAGATGGAAAAGGAAACTGGGTGGAGAGAAAAGATTAAAATCGCTGCCACTGCGGCCGACGGCTCCCCGTGACGAGATGCGATTGCTCGGGGGTTTCAGAGCCTAGTCTGTTCGTCGAAACCCATCCCCCATCCCCCCTCCCCCCTCCCCCTCCCCCGCGCCTCTGTTTTAAGACAAAAGTCAAAAATGAGACGAGAGGCAAGTCTGCAGCTTGCAGTAGGTCTGGGAAAGGCGCTGTTTAGCTGGGGCAGTGCCCCCGAATGTCGTGAGCTCGCTGAAGGCTGCAGGGCGTGTGCCTGGGTGTGTGTTTTAAAAGCTTGGAAATGACGTTTAAGGAGATTTAATAGCATGGCTGGGGAGGAAATGTATAGGGATTGATTGGAGTATTATCCCGGTTATGATTTATAAATTGAGGCCCTAGGGAAAAGAGCTGCTTGTTCTACTAGCTGGGTTCCCCTCGGAAATTCAGAGACCATCTGCAGGATTTTTAGTGCTATTTAACCTAACACATCTTAACTGTGGGAATTAAGCCAGGTGGGAACTGGTGTTGATTGGAACCGCTGATAACTGCTTGCGTTTTGTCCTTTCAGATGTTTCTTGGTATAATTTGCATACAAATATCAGTCGTGCTTTTATGAAATTAGATGCCCTATCATTGATGATCTACAGCTTTGTATTTCAGAAATAACGAAAAACAGTCTGATTAAAACATCTAGATTAACTCAGTGCAGCCAGTTACCAGTTTGTTTTGCTGTCATCAGCCCTGTGTAGTAATTTCCTCCCTCCTCCAGCCGGACTTCTGAAATGACTGGTTAAGAATTTAGCTTCTTGGTTTCATAAACATGCCCAGACCGTGGCAATGCAGTCTAGTCCTCAGATCTCTCACAGCCTGTGGTCTGGCACATGCTTTTTTTTTTTTTTTTTTTTTTTTTTCTCTGTATGACCTTGGGTGAGGCGCTGGGTTTCTCTCTGCTTTAATAAAATACAAATGACAGGTGTCACTTAACTGTCACCAGAGTGTTCAAAAATCACTTGTACCCCACACTGTGATCTAATTCATTCTTTTCATCCTGTTTTGTAAAAGGCAAACAAGGAAAAAGCTGTGGCTTTTCTTTGTACTGCCATCTTCTTGAGCTATTAGGTAATGCTGACATATTGCTGGAATACAAAAAAATTTGATGGAGTATCAAAACTATGTATTCCTTGGTGTAATATTTATATTTAACAGCTTTAAATATGCAGAATTGAGGTGTGTCAGGGACAGGTCATCTTTATTTTATTTTTGAAAATCATTATGTTGAAAGAAATAACCTCCAAAAAACAGCATAAAAAAATAATCTTCCTAGAAAAATTGCAAAATATGAAAGCTGCCCCCCCCTAAAAAAAAAACCCACAGTAAAAATTTATCACCCATAGGTAACCAAAATTAATATTTTGATGTGTATCTTTGTGGACTTATAGGTATGTAAATATACGTAAGTATAAATCAGTATACATGTGTACAGATAAGGAAAGCTAATACTGACTGAGCATTTACTATGTGCCAATCACGGTACTGAGGGCTTTACATCCATTATTTCCCTAATCCTCATGAAACTCCCATGAGGCAAGGTTTGGTATTATTGTATAGATGACAAAGTCAAGACTCCAAGAGGCTCATTAACTTGCTCAAGGTCACAGCCTCTAAGTAGTGATTACAAGGATAAATACACACTCACCTACTTAAAACACAGGCTCATGTTCCAAATATAGGCATGTGCATTAGCATATATATATATGTGCGTATACATTTTCTCATGTATCCATGGATAAATATACAGACACATCTTTGTACACATGTACCATTCCACGAGCCCCCTAGTTTTACTTGTACACATTTTGTGCATATGTGCACATGTATACATTTATACATCCACTGTGCCCATGTGTGTCATGTTCTCAGACACATGTGCATTCACAAATTTGCATGTACATGTATTTGTTCACATGTTTGTACAGAGGCATATAGATGTATAAAATAGGGTAGTTTTTTCATGTCTGCATTGCATGTAACTGGTTGTACATAGTTCAAGTCAGTTGCCTGTTGTTGGCCACTAAACTAAGTGTGTTCATAATTTTTTATTCACTGAAGTTTCTTTTGTGTACATCTGTTTCTCTTTTCCTGAGTATAAATTTTTAGATGTGGAAATGCTTGGTCAGAGAGTACACATACATATTTAAAAGGCTTTTGCATTATAGAATGTTGATGAATTGTTCAGGCAACTTGATAGGAGCATGATACTCTAGTCACAAAAGGCAGTTCTGACTTCTCCTTGATCTGGTTCATCAAATAGAGCTGGTTCTCTAGTAAAGTAAATGCAGTGGAAGACTGTGTGATTCATTACTAAATGCAAACACAGTTTTGCCTTTATGATTTCTTTTATTGGTAGTGCACTACGCACAACTTGAATTTAGCATTGTGACAGACTGCACAGAAAGCCTGGGCTCATAGGTTCCTGTGGCTTTATTTTTTCTCCTTTTTTGCAGCTGAGATTTTTATATTCAGATATTCAGAAGCACTGTTTCAGAAAGGTGTGTGTGTAGGTAAGCCCCGTGTTGAGAAATCTGTAATACGTCACCGTCTCTCCAGACATTTATTCCTCTTCAACCATTCCAAGCCCTCTTTGCTTCACTGGAATATGTCTTTGCCTATTTTATGAATTTTGCCAAATACTTCCTGAAATGTTTTGGGATCTTTGGATTTGAATCTAATCTAAGGAGGCCACGATGACACTGCCATATAGGCTTTAAAATAGACTAGGATGTTTTGTTTTAGGCTTACTGCTTGCTGAAGAAGTTGCCCACTTGCAAGCATCATTAATAAGTTTGTAATGTAGTCTGATGACCTTGTAGAGCCGCGCTGGGAATGCTACCTTTTTAGATAAATTCTCAGGATTGTGGAGGAAGGTTTTCATAGATCAGGGAAAGAATTTCTTTTCTGCCAGGCCAAACCATATTTATGCAGAAGTGTTAGATCACGATCCTGGAGGAAGGAGTGAAAAGCACCCATGTGGTTTCATCTTTTTAGTTTGAAAAGTTGTAATTATATCTAGGAATGCCCCTTAGAGTGTTATGTCAAGATTTTGAGATTATTTTGCTGTATTTGTGGCCTATTCCAATGATCAAAGAAGACTTTTCCAAAAATATTGAGATGAGAATTGTTTTTTTTTAAACTTTAAAAAATTGTCATAAAAATATATATAAAATTTACCATTTTGGCCATTTTTAAGTGTACAGTTCTTTGGCATTAAATACATTCACATTATTGGGCAGCCCTCACCACCACCCATTTTCAGAACTATTTCACCTTCCCCTGCTGAAACTCCATACCCATTAAACAATAACTCCCCTTTTCCCCTTTCCCAGCCCCCATAGCCATCATTCTATTTTCTATGAACTTAATTACTCTACCTCAGATAAATGAAATTATATGGTATTTGTCCTTTTGTGACTGGCTTATTTCACTTAGCTTCATATCCTCCAGGTTTACCCATGTTGTACCACCTGTCAGAATTTCCTCCCATTTTAAGGCTGACTAGTACTATATGCATGTAGCATATTTTGTTTACCCTTTCATCCATTGGTGCACAGTTGCAGTGGTTCTGCCTTTTGGCCATTGTAAATAATGCTGCTGTGAATATAGGTATACAGGTGTTCTTTTGAGGCTCAGCTTTCAGTCCTTTTGGGTTATATGCTCAAGTAAAATTACTGGTTCAATGGTAATGCTATTTTTAAATTCTTTATTTAAAAAATACAGTTTTCTGTAGTACAGACACCATTTTACATTCCTACCAGCAGTGCATCAGAGTTCCAATTTTTTTTTTCTTTTAAGGATTTTATTTATTTATTCATGAACAAGTACAGCTGTTGAGTGGCACCATATTCTTGTGGTAGTAGATGGTGCCCGTTTAGATAAAGCAGCCTCAATGATAAGCTTAATGGTCTTATCTTTGTTCTCAAATCATTTTTTACAATATAGGCAGTTGGTAAATACCATATATTGAATCTGTTGAGCCTTATATACTCTAATTGTAATTGCTTCTAGTGGCTGTCTAGATAGAAGAGCACTATGTGTTGTTGCCTTCAGCAAGTATAGTAATAAAGTGAGTGTTATTAGACGTCACTTAGCACTTCTGTTAAAATGACTCATTTTTTTCTGAGTAACACAATTTATTATATTGAAAGTTATAAATACTAGGTCTAAATACTAGTCAAATTTAACAATATTTCTAGTGAAATATTTTCTTACTGGTTAAAACAGTTCCTGTCACGTGTATGTTTCTTATCCACCTTAACTATTTTTCATATTGACATATTTTCTTTTAAATTCACATGTTGCACTAATATCAGTTCCTAGTTAATGAGCTGCTTGAATGTGACTTGGAGGTTTTTCTGGAAATTAATAGTTTATGAATAGAAATACCCAGGCTTAGAGAGTGGTGTCTGTTCAACAACAGTTTGATTTTATTTGTTATTCAGTGTTTAAATGTGGCATTTAAAATTAAACACTTCTTGTTATGCAATAGTACATAGATACATATGAAGAGTATCTTCATATACTAGAGTCAAACAGTACACTTGTAAAGGAAAGCTTGATTTCCCTTCCCTTCCAGTCTCTTCTGAGGTCTAACTGCTTAAGTTGGTGTGCATTCTTCAGGCATTAATAATTTTTTTCCCTTTGCTTTTTAAAACAAGTTTTAAAAAAATGTTTAAAAATAACCTTTAATTTTTGTAATGTTTTTAGATTTTCAGAAACATTGAAAAGACAGTAGCTTCTGTGTACCCCGGACCCAGTTTTCCCACGTTAGCATGATATTTTTGTGGCATTAATGAACCAATACTGACACGTTATTAACTAAACTCCATAAAAGTATGGAGTTATCCAGATTTTTGTTTTTTAATCTAAGGACCTTTTTTTGTGTTTCATAGTCCCATACAGGTTACCACATTACATTTGGTTGTCATGTTACTTTAGGGTCCTCTTGGCTGTAATAGTTTCTCACATTTTCCTTGTTTTTGATGATCTTGACAATTTTGAGGAGTTTTGGTCAAGTGTTTATATAGACTGTCCCTCAAATGGGATTTTTTTTCAGATTTGTTGAGAAAATATTGACATACATCACTATATAAGTTTAAGGCTTACAGCATGGTGGTTTGGTTTTACATATATTGTGAGCCAATTAAAATAGGTTTACCTAACATCCTTCTGCTCATATAGTTGATTGGATTTGTCTGAATCTTTTCATGATCAAACTGGGTTTGTGGGTTTTGGTGAGGAAGACCACAGAGGTAAAGTGGCATTTCCATCACATCATACCAAGAATATGCACAACCAGCATGACTTAACACTGTTGATGTTGACCTTGATCACCTGGCTGACATAGTATTTGTGAAGTTCCTCTGCTGTAAAATTACTCTTCTCCACTCCCCACCTTTTCATACTGTGCTCTTTGAAAGGAAGTCACTATGTACAATATACACTTTAGGATTGAAGAGTTATGTTCCACCTTGTGGAGGGCAGAGAATTACTCAGAATTTTTTCTGCATGGGATATTTGTCTCTTCCCATTGATTTAGTCATTTCAGGATGGACTCTTTTTTTTTCCTTTGGGTTATAATCCAATACTGATTTATTTTGTGGCTCAGGTTTTTGCAGTTTTGGCCATTGGGACTCTTTCAGTTGGCACTTGTCTCTCTGACGTGGTTCCATCATTTTGGGTTTTTTGAAGCACTTCCTCACTTTTGGCATTAATATTGTGTATATTTTCTGTGCTATCCTGGAATCAGCCATTTTTCTAAGGAGCCCTTGCTCTTTTTATTGGAGAATGGTACTAGAAACCAAGATCTGTGCTCATTGCTACTAGGGTGTCATTGCTTCTTGGCCTTCTAAGTTAACAGAGTAAAGAAATACATGTGTGTATACATATCTGTAAGCATATCAATATGTAAGCTGTATCTATATTTAACTAACTCTAATCCATTGCTACATGGACCACTCTAGACTCCTGCCCTGGCCTGTCTGTAAACTCCCACTTCAGCAGTGAGAAACTTTGCTCCCACCACCCACCATCCATTTACTTAACTCTTCAATTCTAACAAATGTGTGCAGTGGTGTCAGAATTGTTAACCTACACCTCTGTGGTAAACACTTTTATCAACTAGAGGACAAGGCTGTATATACAGTTTCTTTTGCATTTAGTCTTACAGACTGTACTCATTTCCAAAGTTCCTTAGGTACTTTGGTCAGCACCTTTCCCTTCACCTTTGGTGGGTTGATACATTTATAATAGATGGCTAAGAAAAATAGTAGGAGTAATTTCTCTTTTTTTCCCAAAGTTTTTGTTAATAATCATGATTTGCTTTTTAAAAAATTCCTTTAACAAGAAATTTCCTTACTTGGAAATAGTTTCAACTTACAAGTTGCAAGAATAGTATAAAATTATACCTATAGGGATCCCTGGGTGGCGCAGCGGTTTGGCGCCTGCCTTTGGCCCAGGGCGCGATCCTGGAGACCCGGGATCGAATCCCACATCGGGCTCCCGGGGCATGGAGCCTGCTTCTCCCTCTGCCTGTGTCTCTGCCTGCCTCTCTCTCTCTCTCTCTCTCTCTCTCTCTCTCTCTCTCTCTCTCTGTCATAAATAAATAAATAATTAAAAAAAATTATACCTATAGGGCAGCCCCGGTGGCTCAGTGGTTTAGCGCCGCGTTCAGCCCGGGGCGTGATCCGGGAGATCCGGGATCAAGTCCCACGTCGGGCTTCCTGCTTGGAGCCTGCTTCTCCCTCTGCCTGTGTCTCTGCCTTTCTCTCTATGTCTCTCATGAATAAATAAATAAAATCTTTTAAAAAATAAAAAAAAGATCTATAAAAAAATCTATAAAAAAGAAACATCTTTAAAAAAATAAAAATAAAATAATACCTATATATTTATTGCTCACATTCACCTTAAACGTTAAGGTATGATTAACTATGAATACAGTGCTATAGAAATTGAAAGCACACTGTAGGTAAAACCCAAGTCTCTTTAGCTTCATAATCCTTTCTCTATGGAATTCTGTGCTGCTTTTGCGATTTACTTTTTTATTAAATTATTTTTAACTTATTTTGTCCTTGTGAAATTTAGATGAAATATTGTGGACTGGGGAATCAGGAATAGAGTGTTGTTAGTATTTTGAAGCTTTCATTTTAGTAGTTTTATGTTATAGCATCCAAACTTTTCATATAATTTTGCATTAATAAGCAGAGGGTTTTTAAAATATTTTTTTATTTTTATTTTTTCATTTGATAGTGAGGGAGAGAGCACAAGAGGGAGAGGGAGTGGCTGGCTCCCTGGTCAGTGGAGAGCTGACATGAGGCTCAGTCCCAGGACCCAGGATTATGACCCAAGCCAAAGGCAGACACTTCATGGACTGAGCTACCCAGGCACACCCTGTTTACAGTAATCTCTGTACCCAGCATGGGGCTGGAACTCATGACTCGGAGATCAAGAGTTGCATGTTTTACCAACTGAGCCAGCCAGGAGCCCCAATAAGCAGTTTTTGAAGCTTATAATGTAGACTTTAGTATCTGGAAGGTTCATTTTGGACACAAAGTAGAGACTGATTCAGGAGAACTTAAAAGACTTTATTAAAACATCTAATCAGTAATAGTCCAGCCGCTGTCATGAAGTAAGAGATTATGTGACTGTGGGTGAGAATTTTAACCTCTTTTTAGCCTTATTTGGTCTTTTGAAAAATGAAATAGTTGGACCATATCACTTTGATTCCTTCCAGCTTTATAATTGATTTTTTTGTGTGTGTAGAAACTAGTGGCTTTGATCCTAAGAGATGGCATTCTATTGATGATTCAGGAAACTTCTTTTGTGATCAATAATTATTATTTTTTAAAAGATTTTATTTATTTATTCATGAGAGGCAGAGACACAGGCAGAGGGAGAAGCAGGCTCCATGCAGAGAGCCCAACGTGGGACTTGATCCCAGGACCCCAGGATTACACCCTGGGCCGAAGGCAGGCACTAAACTGCTGAGCTACCCAGGCCCCCGAGTAATTATTTTTAAAAGTGATGTCAGTAAATATAAATGGTTGGTGAGTTTATGCTAAAAGATAAAAGAAATTATACATTGTTTAAAAATATAGAAAATAGGGCAGCCCAGGTGGCTCAGGCATACTTCAGGTGTGATCCTGAAGACCCGGGATCGAGTCCCACGTTGGACTCCCAGCATGGAGCCTGCTTCTCCCCCTGCCTCTGTCTCTGCCTCTCTCTGTGTCTCTCATGAGTAAATAAATAAAATCTTAAAAAAATAAAAATACAGAAAATATCTCGTTAATAGTATATTTTCAAAAAGGGTCACTCAGTAAAGAATGCCATTTCATAATTTTATAGTACTAATTTTAAGTCTTCTCTTCTGGTCACTCTCAAACATGTATATCGTAGCAAAAAATTTAATAATGCTTTTAGAAATTAGGAGAAGTAATAATTATGACTTTTTCAAATAAACTTTTTTTTTTGCCGGGAGGGGGGGGTGAGGCAGAGGGAGAGAGAGAATCCCAAGCAGGCTCCACGCCCAACACAGAGCCTGATGGGGGGGGGGGCTCCATCACATGACCTTGAGATTATGACTCAATCCAAAATCAAGAGTGGGATGCTTAACTGACTAAGCCACCCAGGGACCCCAATAAACTTAATTTTTTTAAGAGCAATTTTAGGTTCACCATAAAACCATCACCCACTGTCATACAATTTTATTACTTCATGACAGAAGCTGGACTTTATTATTACCGGTTAGATGGGGGTTTTTTGTTTGTTTTAAAGATTTTATTTTCACGTAACCTCTACATCCAACATGGGGCTGGAATTTACAACCTCAAGATCCAGACTCACACCTTTCACCAATTGAACCAGCCAGGTGCCCCTGCTTAGATGTTTTAATAGTCCTTGTAAATGTGAGAAAATAGTAATTTTTAAAATTCTGTAACTTTTTTTTTTAAGAAGCTGGCTGAGCTTTAGTATTCTCGTTGATTGCCTTTAGTAGTTGCATTTTCAGAAGTTTTAAAATTCTCAAGTTATTCTTGAAACAGAACTATGATTTGAGGGTAATTTTTAGTAGAGGATCTTATACATGATTGATGGTTAATATTAGGTTGTTTTCAACAGTTTGTCCTTGTGTAGGTGATTGTGTTTTCAGATGTAGTATTTTAATGTGCTTAAAATCATGTATGTGAGGGTAGGCAGCATTAATTCTCTTAGACATGTTCGCCCAGTTTCATTTTAGGTGACTAATGAGATGACCAGCGTTAAGTGATCTTGTGAGTTTCACAGCTATTTTGCCACCTTTTGGCTGTGGCCGAAAGGACTAGCTGAGTAGATGGGGAGAAAGTTTATGGGGGACATGTAAGGTATTCATTGGGTTTTAGCATCTGCTATTATTTGGAAGGTTAAAATCTCTTTTTATGTATCAGGTTTAATATAATCCAAATGCCATTTTAAGTTTGACTTCACATTTTCGTGAAACATTAAAGTGAGAATCTATAATTGTGTTTAACAGGATTTCAACAATTACCAGGGCATACCTTCTAACACTGATTTTGTATTTATCTTAGCAGATTGCTTTATTATTTAACTGTCTCTGGTTAATGCTGTAGTTATTTGTGGAAAGGAACTTTGCTTTTCCCTTTAAAAAATAAAGACTGACTTTCAGATACTACCCTGATACTACAGAAAAGTAATTTAATGAAGGGAAATTCCACCATGCAGTGAGTAAAAAGGTTATTCGATTATTTGTATTCACTCATAAGGCTAGAAGGATATCCAAAAGATGGGATTATGGTAGTTTTTATTTTCTTCTCTATATTTTTGCTTCGTGAGTGATTCAAGAGAATGTATTGTGGTCTTGACATAATATTTAATTACATTCAGCAAGTGAGATCATTTTAAGATGGAAGAGCTCATCTGGTTTCAGGTAAGAAGCTTCTGAGAAGATGAAACAACTTGGCCTTGAAAAGGATGAGCAAGATGTAGATAGGAGAGACAAGGATTTGGGAGAAGAGGTGGCACTCATATTTGTGGTTTCCAACGGGAAACGTGTTTCAGGTCCTAGAGTGCATCGCCCACTCTGGTCTGGAGGCCTCTTCTCACTCTGTCCTCTCCCTGGAATGCTCCCTTCCTCCTAGCCCCCATTTTAGTTAGGTAGTCTGTCCTAAGGGGAGTTTGAGGAGCTCCCCCCACATTAGGTTAGTTTCCCTTGAACAGAGAGGTTCCCCTTTTGTGACATAGTTTATAATCACTTTTTTTTTTAAGGTTTTATTTATTTATTCATGAGACACAGAGAGAGAGAGAGGCAGAGACACAGGCAGAGGGAGAAGCAGGCTCCACGCAGGGAGCCCGACATGGGACTCAATCCCAGGTTTCCAGGATCGCGCCCTGGACTGAAGGCGGTGCTGAGCCACTGAGCCACCCAAACTGTCCCTCATTTAGTTTTTATATCAAAGTTATACACGCAGATAGTTAAGAGTCAAATCTTATGAGCTTGTTACTAAAAAACAGTAATCTTCTGTTTACTTGCCTCTGCTTCTTAGCTCTTTTAGCCTTTTTTTTTCTTTCAGCTGCTTCTTTTGCCATCATCTTGTTATTATCCTTGTAGTTAAAGAAATGTTATAGTGTGCTACTTCTTGATTTTTCAGTTTTCACTGTTTAAAAAATTGACTTAACTGCTCTGAGGTGTAAGATTTGGTCTTTTACCTCCTTCCCACAGCTGCATATACTCCTACTTCCTGTCTCTTCATTTTTCTGATATGGTTGTATCCATTTTGTGGTTAGATCAATATTCAGCATTTACAGTAATTGAAAATAATAGACACTGTTTCACAGCTGAGATATTTGGTATACTGTGATTACTTGTCTTTGCCTGAATAGTACTTTATTTTCCTTGAAGTTAATAGTTGTTTTCGGGGTGAAGGGGATGCGTAGAATAGGTGATGGGGATTAAAGAGTACACTTGTGATGAGCACCTGTAATGTATGGAAGTTTTGAATCAGTGTATTATACACCTGAAACTAATATTATACTGTATCTTTACTGGAATTAAAATAAATTTTCAAAAGTAATTATTTTTTTGTTTGCTTCATTTCTGTGTACACAGAATAATTTGCTAATAGCACTAATTCCTCCTTAGGCTCTTAACTAATACAACCTCATAGGTTTTTTTTGATATGTTCAGGTACATCAGGTATTTTATTGATACTACTGAAGGTGGGGAGGGATCTTTACTGGCCTTTTGACCTATTCTAGTAGGTTGCCCCCAAGGTCTGTTGTTTAGTTATCATTCTGGGGGATTCCTTTCCCAGGGTTTTTAATTGAAGCCCCTTTTCTTTTCTTTCTTTTTTTAAAAAAATATTTTATTTATTCATGAGAGACAGAGGCAGAGACACAGGCAGAGGGAGCAGCAGGCTCCATGCAGGGAGACTGACGTGGGACTCGATCCCGGGTCTCCAGGATCACACCCTGTGCTGAAGGCGGCACTAAACCGTTAAGCCACCCGGACTGCCCTAAAGCCCCTTTTCTTGATTCAGTTCTTTCTCTGTTGGTTTACTGCCTCATTTTCCTACTACACAGCCTCTACTATATTTCTGAGAAAGAATGCATGAGAAGTTAAGCACCGCCCCCCTTGCCTTTGAGACTTTGCACATCAAATACTCTTTTATGTTATCTTCACACTTAGACTTTTGGTCCTGAAACATTTTCCTTCTTTTTTTTTTTTATTTATTCATGGGAGACACAAAGAGGCAGAGGCAGAGGGAGAAGCAGGCTCCATGCAGGGAGCCCGACATGGGACTTGATCCCAGGACTCCAGTGTCACACCCTGAGCCAAAGGCAGACGCTTAACCGCTGAGCCATCCAGGTGTCCAATGAAAATTTTCCTTTAGAATTTTGAAGGCATTAAGTCAGTTGTCTTCTAAGTTCCACTGTTGCTCTTAGGAAGCACAAAGCCAGTTTTGAGATCTGATTCTTCAGATGGGACCTACTTTCTCTAGCTGTCTTTTACTTTCTAGAAGCTTTTAGGAGCTTCTTTTTGTCCCCAGTGTTCTTAAATTTCATTGTGTTGTACCTTGAGATCTACTTTCATCCATTGTGCCGGGCATCCAGAGGGGCCTTTTGGTCTGGAAGCTCATGTCTGTCAGTTCTGGTTAATTTTTTTTTTTTTAAGATTTTATTTATTTATTCATGAGAGACAGAGAGAGAGAGAGATTGGCAGAGATAGGGAGAGGGAGAAGCAGGCTCCTTGCAGGGAGCCTGATGTGGGACTCGATCCCAGGTCTCCAGGATAAGGCCCTGGGCTGAAGGCAGTGCTAAACCGCTGAGCCACCCAGGCTGCCCTGGTTAATTTTTTTTTTTTAAGTTCTTATTTCTAGGCTATGGAAAGAGCTCAGGTGTCCATCAACTGACGAATTGGTGAAGAAGATATGGTATACATACACACTGGAATATTACTCAGCCATCAAAAAGAATGAAATCTTGGCATTTGCAAAGACATGGATGAAACTGCAGTGTATTATGCTAAGTGAAATAAGTCAATCAGGGAAAGACAAGTACCATATGATTTCACTCATATGTAGAATTTAAGAAGCAAAACAGATGAATGTATTAGGGGGCTGGTAAGGGATTAGGGAACAAACCAGAAGAGACTCTTAAAGATAGAGAACAAATTAAAGCTTGATGGAAGGGGATGGGTGGGGAGTGGGCTAGATGAGGGATGAGTATTAAGGAGGATACTTGTCATGAGCACTAGGTAATGTATGTAAGTGGTGAATCACTGATTTCTACTCCTGGAACTAGCATTGCATTGTATATTGACTCACTAGAACTTAAATAAAAATTTGAAAATAAAAGTTTTTGTTTGTTTTTTCTCTACTTTGGTTTTTTTTTTTTTCTCTTTGTATCTAGAACCTCTGGTACTGATTCTTTAAAAAAAATTTTTTATCCTCATATTTTTCATCTTTGTCTTTTTTTCTACTTTCCATAAGATTTCTCAATTTTAAATCTTTAAGTTTTATTTATTTAAATGATCTCTGTGCCTAATATAGAGCTCAAACTCATGATCCTGAGATATCAAGGATATCTTGAGATATCAAGAGTTGGCGTGCTCTCCCAACTGAGCCAGCCATGTGCCCCAAGATTTCTCAATTTTAGATTCTAAGTCTTTGATACAATTTTAATTTGTTATTTTTAATTTTCAAAAACTCTTTAATCCTCCCTTTTTTTCTTTATAGCACACTGTCCTTGTTTTATGGTTCTAATTTGTTTCTCTTCTCTGAGATTATTGAAAACTTTTTCCTTTCTTTTAAGTTTGCATCTTCCTGCCTATTGTTTCCTCCACATTGCATGTATTCTCTTTGCTTTGTGTTTTTATGACCATTAGAAGCTTTCATTAGGTGTGTGGTGATCTTTACCTGCTTGATTCGGAGTGCACAGTTAGTAAAGCAGTTTGGACCTTTAGTATGCTTGATGGAGTTTCTTGTTGAACCTACGAGGCTGAGTGACAGTGTCTTTAGTCTTCTCTTGGGGTGCATTTCCCTCAGAGATCATGCCTGGCTGCTAGTAAGAAGGGAGCTGAATTGGGGGGAAGGAGGCTGGGAGATCTCAACATTTAGTTCATAAACTTCTCACTAATCACTTTTTTCTGGTATGCAACCCTTTCTCATGAACTCTGTCTCCAGTCCAAAACTCTGTATTTGACAGTCTCCAGAGAATAAATCTCTAGTTTTCTAAAGGGGATCTTGGGAGCCATGTGTGTCTGACACATCTACAACCTTTCTGCTTTTCGATATTGTTGTCATTCCTACTTCCACTAGTACCTGCTGCCACCAGTTCTTGAGTCTTTTGAGGATATAGTGCCAGACAGGTTGCTTTTCTGCTTTCTGGTTTAGGCTTCAGTTTTCTTGGGTCTACTGTGGTAGTTGCCACCTGTCATCCTGCTTTTGGCTTTTACAATTTTACCGCTGCTTTCTTTACCAGTACTTGACTCTATAGTTTTTTGCCTTAAAATTAACAAAACTCTGCTGATATTTACATTTAAGGTGGTTTTGGAAGGGATAAGAAGTAAATGTGTTAAAAAAAAAAAAGTAAATGTGTTGAATCTTTTTTAAGATTTTATTTACTTATTTATTTATTTATGACACAGAAAGAAAGAAAGAGGCAGAGACACAGGCAGAGGGAAAAGCAGGCTCCTCACAGGGAGCCTGATGTAGGACTTGGTCCCCGGACCCTGGGATCATGCCCTGAGCCCAAGACAGACAGATACTCCACTGCTGAGCCACCCAGGCATCCTCGTACCACAAACCTTTATTGAACATATTTATACCTAGTGTATTGTGCTAACGTTTCTTATTTCTTAGGAGATAAAGGTTGAAGATGTCTGTTTCTCCTTTGTGTTTGGTAAGCTTTTGTGCCATTTTTTTCAAAATTGGTAATCATAGAATCATAATGTTCTTTTAATTTTTGTTAGGAAGTACATGATACAAGAGCCTCATACTCTATGGACTGAGCCAGCCAGGTGAGGTGTCCCAATTGTGTTTACAGTTTTAAGTACTGTGTGTGTGATTTACCTGTTTTACAGAAAAGGTATATGAATCAAACTAATTTAAATATATTACTCGAGGCATGTAGGGTTTTGTTGTTTTTTTGAGAGAGAGAACATGAGCAATGGGAGAGGAAAAATCTCAGGCAGACTCCATGCTGAGCACAAAGAGTCCCAACCCATGATGCAGAGATCATGACCTTAGCCGGAACCAAGAGTCAGTTGCTTACCTGATTGAGCTACCCAGATATCCTGATAGGCATGCAGTTTTTTTTTTTTTAATATTTTATGTATTTATTCATGAGGGACACAGACTGAGAGAGAGAGAGAGGCAGAGACACAGGCAGAGGGAGAAGCAGGTTCCATGCAGGGAGCCCGATGCGGGACTCGATCCTGGAACTCCAGGATCACACCCTGGACTGAAGGCAGGCACCAAACCGCTGAGCCACCCAGGGATCCCCGGCATGCAGTTTTAATAATAACTTTGCAGTAGACTGATTTAAAAGGATTCTTTTGTAATTTTAATATTACATCATATAATTGTTTTAGTTAGGATTTGGGGAGACATATATATGTATGTTACACATATCCTTAATGTGTGTATCTTAATAGTTTACATCTTTATATACACACGTGTGTGTATTAATGTATATGTGTATGTATAAAATCTTAATAGAGGCTAAAAGTGTTTACTTTTTTTAAAGATTTTATTTATTCATTCATGAGAGACAACACACACAGAGAGAGAGAGAGAGAGAGAGAGAGAGAGAGGCAGAGACACAGGCAGAGGGAGAAGCAGGTTCCATGCAGGGAGCCGGATGCGGGACTTGATCCCGGGACTCCAGGATCACGCCCTGGGCCGAAAGCAGGCGTTAAACCGCTGAGCCACCCAGGGATCCCCTAAAAGTGTTTTCTATTCCAAGTCCAGAACTTAAACTTGTTCTTGACTTCTAAAAGAATCCTGGAATAGATGATTCCAGTTGTAGTCCATGTTCTGTTGGGACAACTTCTTTTTTTTTTTTTTCCTTCAGAGAAAGTATTGCCTAATATATCATTTTAAATAATGAATAGTTAAGAGTTCATTTTTGCTTCTATGTTGATATTTTATAACTTTAACATATCTTAGATGAACACAACATACAGGGTTTTTTTTTTTAAAAAGCACAAATAGGGATCCCTGGGTGGCTCAGCAGTTTGGCACCTGCCTTCGGCCCAGGGCATGATCCTGGAGTCCCGGGATCGAGTCTCACATCAGGCTTCCTGCCTGGAGCCTGCTTCTCCCTCTGCCTGTGTCTCTGCCTCTCTCTCTCCCTGTGTCTCTCATGAATAAATTTAAAAAAAATTTTTTTTTAATTTTAAAAAAGCACAAACAGTATTTACCACTCTCGATTTAACTTATAGACTAGATTTATATATATATATATTTATATATTAAGTTTTATATGTATATAAAACTTAAAAATGATGGGGCTCCTGGGTGGCTAAGCATCTGCCTTCAGCTCAGGTCATGATTCCTGGGTCCTGGGATGGAGCCCCATATTGGGCTCGCTGCTCAGTGGAGAGCCTGCTCCTCCCTTTTCCTCTGCTATTCCCCCTGCTTATGCTCTCTCTCTCTCTCTCTCTCTGTCAAATAAATAAATAAATAAAATCTTAAAAAAAAAAAGTGAGTCTGATCCAGCTACTATTTTTATGTTGTTTATTCTATGAACAAAAGATGAATGGTTTCTAATCCTTTTGAAAGGAAAGGGAACAAGCCAAGTGCTTACTCTTCCATTTCAGCTTGTCTTTGCTAGGACTTTTAATTACTTCTCCCAAGTAGGCCTTAGAGCTCTGAAGCCTGAATTTTCTTATGGAACCATGTAGTGGAGAAGTAGGACTCAATGTTACTGAGGACGTGGATTGGTTAGTAAATAGTTTGCTACTTCTCAAAAGGTAGTTCAGAAGCAGAGAGACCTATTTGAAAATGTTGCATGATTGTCCCTCCTTCTTTCCCCAGTCTTTATAAAATCATGAAGCATAGGGAGGGTGGGGCTTATCATTAACTTGGAGGTTCTTGGCTACAGATTTTGCTGAAGTTAAGTGCCAGAAAACACTAGCCGCTATTTACTTGATGCTATCTTGGTGAAGTTATCAGTGGTGGAAATACTTGAACATAAGACATGGTTCCTAGGAGTTGGCAGGTTGATGACAATTTTCTGGTTCCACCCAAAAATCTTATAGTGCCACTGTCATACCATGGTTGGCTAATTTAGTTTCTCTGTGGATGAGGAGTGATTTCTTCTAGCCCCTTATCATCTTAGGAAAGTTGAAGTTGGAGATAAGTGGCTATTGTCTTGCCTTCCTTTTTTCTCTTTGGATCGTATTATTACTTGGATCTCAAGTGAAGAAATATGAAAACACATCAAGTTGGTAATAGTTTATAGCTTTGCTCTCATTTCTGAGGACTAAGGTAAACACTGAGAGTATTTTCCTTCCTTCCAAACCAAATTTTATTCATCAGTTGTATTTATGTATGTAACAGTGATAACCACAAAAATCTTTGAAAAGCTTTATAAACTGATGGCCTTTCAGAGGGGATTTACTGTGGTATTAGAATTTAATTTAAATCCGTTACTGCATTGAATTTTTAAGGCATTATTCTGATTTCTCTTGCTTTGATGAATATTGACTTTTAATTGTGTGTTTATTTTGGTATTAAGAGGATTTGCATTTATTTTTTTCTTCTGACATTAACCATGTTGTTGGTGATAGTCTAATTCTGGTGGTTTACTTTTTAAATTCTCTTTAGGGAAGCTCTTGAAGTAGAAAAAAAATAAATTAATGCTGCTCATCCTCAGCTCTTAAAGTAGGTTGTTAGCAAACTCTTTTGATTTCTTTCTTTTTTTAAAAAATTTATTTATTCATGAGAGACACAGAGCGAGAGAGAAGCAGAGACACAGGCAGAGGGAGAAGCAGGCTTCACGCAGGGAGCCTGACGTGGGACTTGATCCCAGGTCTCCACGGTCATGCCCCGGCCCGAAGGCAGGAGCTAAACTGCTGAGCCACCCAGGCTTCCCTCTTTGGATTTCTTGATCCTAATATTTTTCTTGTCAGGAGGGGAGAATGTTAAGGAATTTTTTTTTACCACAATTAGTTTGCAATTCATTGTGGTTTTTTTTATTTTTATTCATTGGCAATTACGTATTTCATGTTAAGCCGTGAGGAAACTGATGGAATCAGGACCCTTGTCTCCCATGAAGGGGCATAGACATTGATTTAGCAAGAGAATGATGATTTGGAGCAATTAATTTTTCAGGGGTTCCCCCCCCACTATGAAAATGCGTTAAAGGTGGCGTTATGTACAGTGTGTGATGTCACAACAAGAAAAAGATCAAGTGCCATGGAGACACGGCTATCAGAGAACAGATTGTGAGTCAATAGAGTTCACACAGGTTCCGTGCTTTACTACATGTCAGCAAGGCCATCTCTTCCTCTGCCTCCTCAGACTCGCCCTCCTCCTTGCCTGTGGCGGCCTGGGTCCTGGTACTGCTGGTAGTGGGGCAGCAGGTGGTTCATGTTGCTCTCAGCCTCGGTGACGTCCGTCTTGTCCATGCCCTCGCTGACTGCCTACCAGTCAGGAAGGCCTTGCGCCAGAATGTGCACAGAACTGCTCTCACATGCGCTCGAACGGCTCCTGAATGGCCGTGCTGTTGCCGATGAAGGTGGCAGACATTTTTAGCTCCCAGGATGGGATGTCAGCCATTTTTACGTTGTGGGAGATCCACTCCACAGAGTAGCTGCTCTTCTTGTTTTGGATGTTAAGTATCTGTTTGTTCACCTCCTTTATGGATGTGCGGCCCCTGAACAGTGGGGCCACAGTCAGTGGCTGTGGCAGGAGTCCCAGGCAGCCATCGTGTTCCTGGCATTGAACGTCTGCGTGAGGTCTGGCACTGTCCGGGCCCAGTACCATGGCAGCCCTCACTGGTCAGTGGGGCCAAGCTGGGCATGAAGAAGTACAGGTAGAGACCATGTTGATGGCCAGCTTGCACAGGTCAGCATTGAGCTGGCCAGGAAAGCACAGCAGATGGTGACTTCACTCGTGATGGCTGACACCAGGTGGGTGAGGTCCCCATAGGTGGGGTTTTTAAGGTTTTGAAGCAGATGTCATAGAGGGCCTCGTTATCAATGCTGCAGTAGGTTTCATCTGTGATTTTTATCAGCTAGTGGAGAGGGTGACATTGTAGGGTTCCACCATGGTGTCTGACACCTTAGGCGAAGGCACCACACTGAATGTGTTCATGATCCTGCCTCACTACTCCCTGGATCTTGCTGATGAAGAGGGTACCCATCCAGACCCAGGCCACCCACCCAGGGAGTGAGTCAGCTGGAAGCCTTGAAGGCAGTCACAGCTTTCAGCTTCCTTCCTCAAAATATCCAGCACCAAGTCAACCAGCCCTGAACCTTCTGTGTAGTGCTCCTTGGCCCAGTTGTTCCCAGCACCACTCTGACATAAGAGAAAGTTTTCCGGACTAAAGATTTGCCCAAAGTGTCCTGAATGCATATAGTCCATGGTGCCCAGCTCCAGGCCTATGGCACCACATAGGGAATGTACTTGCCACCAGTGGCCTTGTTGTAGTACACATTGATCTGCTCCAGCTGCAGATCACTGTTGCTGTGGTAAGTGCCTGTAGGGGCAATGCCCTGCTAGTCTGATGGCCTGAGAACTTGGTGACAATCTGGTGGCTGCACTGGCTGGCCCGCAAGTGCACAATCTCTCTCAGAGCAGCGGTCGGTGGTGGTGGTAGTGGTGGTGGTGGTAGCATGTGCGGAAGGAAAGGCCAAGGCAAGAGCTGAGGAGTGGGTGCACAGAGTGCTTTTCAATTTGTGTATTTTTTTTTAAATTTTTATTTATTCATGACAGTCACACAGATAGAGAGAGGCAGAGACACAGGCAGAGGGAGAAGCAGGCTCCATGCACCGGGAGCCCGACGTGGGATTCGATCCGGGGTCTCCAGGATCGCGCCCTGGGCCAAAGGCAGGCGCCAAACCGCTGCGCCACCCAGGGATCCGAATTTGTGTATTTTTTAAGATTGTATTTATTTATTCATGAGAGATACAGAGAGAAAGGCAGAGATGGGACGCCTGGGTGGCTCAGCGGTTGAACATCTGCCTTCAGCCCAGGGCGTGATCCTGGAGTCCTGGGATCGAGTCCCACATCGGGTTCCCTGCATGGTGCCTGCTTCTCCCTCTGCCTCTCTCTCTCTCTCTGTCTCTCATGAATAAATAAATAAAATATTAAAAAAAAAAAAAAGAAAGGCAGAGATGTAGGCAGAGAGAGAAGCAGGCTCCCTATGGGGAGCCAGATGTGGAACTCGATCCCAGGATCCTGGAATCACAACCTGAGCCAAAGGCAGATGCTCAGTCACTGAGCTACCCAGGTGCCCCTGTTTTGTTTTTCCAAGTAGACTCCACACCCAGCATGGAGCCCAACACAGGGCTTGGACTAACGACCCTGAGATCAAGAGTCCCACTCTTTTTTTTTTTTTTTAAAGATTTTATTTATCTATTCATGAGAGAGACAGAGAGAGAAGGCAGAGACACAGGCAGAGGGAGAAGCAGGCCCCCTGCAAGGAGTCCAACGTGGGACTGGATCCGGGGTCCCCAGGATCAAACCCTTGGCCAAAGACGGCGCTAGACCGCTGAGCCACCCAGGCTGCCCAAGAGCCCCACTCTTAACCAGCTGAGTCATCCAGGTGCTCCTCTTCAGTTTTTTTTTTTTAAGGAAAATTTACATTATAAAGATTTTTGCTTTCAAAATGAGAAAATATGTTTTTGAGATACAATTCACTTACCATAAAATTCATCCTTTTAAAGTATACAACTTAGTAATTTTTAGTATCTTCACAAGCTTTGGAAACATTACCTCCATCTAACTGGAGAACATTTTATCATCCCAAAAAGAAACCGGATCCCTTAGCAATCACTTTCTCTTCCCTTCCCTAGCACCTGGCAACTGCTCATCTTTCTGTGTCTCTTGGATTTGCTATTTCTGGTTATTTTGTATAAACAGAATCATAAAATATGTGGTCTTTTGTGACTGGTTTCTTTCACTTAGCATATTGTTTTCAAGCTTCATCTGCACTGTAGCATGTATCAGTATTCCTTTTTTTTTTTTTTTTTTGATAGGATGGATTATTCCTAGCCATCCTTTTGTATGGATATACCATATTTTGTTTATCCATTCATCAGTTAATGAGAATTTTCACTATTATAAGTAATGCTGCCATGAACATTCACATACACGTTTTTCTGTGAAACTGTGGTTTTGGTTCTCTTGAGTATATACTTAGGAGTGGAATTGCTGAATGTTTTTATAACTCTCTGTTTAACTTGTTTTTGAGGAACTGCCAAATTTTTCCACAGTTGCACAGTTTTACATTCCTGCTGGCAATGCATGAGGATTCTAATTTCTCTGTATACTCAAAAACACTTGTTAATTTCCTTTTTTGTTTTTTTTTTATGGCCTTATTAGTAAGTTTGTGGTGATATCTCCTGGTTTGATTTTGCATTTCTGTAATGACTACTGATGTTTACCATCTGGTGTATACTACCCATTTGTATATCTTCTTTGGAGAATGTCTTTTGTAATTGTTTGCACGTTTTTTAATTAGATTTTTTTTATTGGTGAGTTTCTCTCAGAATTATTTACCTTTTTTTTAAATGTCATCCTCTAATAGCAATCTAATAGAGAATCGTTTTTGAATATAAAGAGTTTGGTGACATGTTGAATAACACAATATATAGTCAGTATACAATTAAAAATCTACAGGTTATATACAATAGAAAATACACAGTTGTCACAAACTTCAGCCATTTCTGAGTAGAGTAAAATGAACACTCCTTGTATACCTAAGGAAATGTGCTTGTTTACTTTCTGGTAATTACACTGTCTCATTTGGTAGGATTTAAAGAGTATGCAGAAGTAGTGGGTTGGTAATGAGAGGTTTAGAAATTGCATTGTAAGGTAAAAGATTTAGGATTTAACTCTAAAATTATAAGTGGTGGATAACATTTAAAGCTAGAGTTTAGGGGCAGCCCAAGTGGCTCAGTGGTTTAGAGCCGCCTTCAGCCCAGGGCCGGATCCTGGAGCCCCAGGATCGAGTCCCACGTCGGGCTCCCTGCATGGAGCCTGCTTCTCCCTCTGCCTGTGTCTCTGCCTCCCGCTATTTCATGAATAAATAAATAAAATCTTTAAAAAAAAAAAAACTAGAGATCCAGGATTTTTTGAGACTTATTATTAATAACTAAAGAAGGGATTTAAAACTTGCAAGATCTCTTGCTATTTAAATAGGACCCAACCAAGAAAAAAATGGGTGGTGTGAATACTTATAACTATGGATTTATTGGTTAGTTCAGCATTATATTCCACATGCTTGTTGTGTTTGTGTGAGAATTATGAGGTATATTTTGGTACCTCTTGTCCTGTATAAGGCTTTATGGGCTTTTTGTTTTTCTCTTTGTTGTTTAGTAGGGTTTTTTTGTTCTCCTATTCTTAGTAAATAGAATCCAAGAATGACTTTTAAGTGCCTTTAGATACTGTCACCTAACAGTTGTTAAATGTTGGCCCATACTTAGCCTAATCCTGTTCTTGGCTCTGCTGTGGCTTAAAAACAGCTCATTTCTAAATGGAAGACCATATTTAGAACTACTGAGTGGCGGCTATGATGAGGCCTTCTTGCTGGGGTGGGAACTCAAATTTAAGAATTTAAACCTGCAGGGTATAAGTGTCTTTAAACTCGTTATATTCTAGTTTGCTTCTATTAGAAATAGAGCTATTTCTGTATGGGAGATTTGTTAAACTATTGTTTAGGTAAAATGTCATGTATTTCTTCTTTTTTTAAGATTTTATTTATTTGAGAGAGAAAAATAACAGGAGAGTACAAGCAGGGGACAGGGAAGAGGGAGAGGGAGAATCAGACTCCACGGTGAGCAGGGAGCTCCACACAGGGCTTGATCCCAGGACCATGGGATCATGACCTGAGCTGAAGGCAGACGCCCTTCATATATTTATTTCTAGTAGCAACAGTAGAGATAGGACACGGAGGAATGTATGTAGTAAGGAGTCACATCCTTTATTTTATTATTTTTTTAAGATTTTATTTATTTATTCATGAGAGACACAGAGAGGGAGAGGCAGAGACACAGGCAGAGGGAGAAGCAGACTCCATGCAGGGAGCCCAGTGTGGGACTCGATCCCAGGTCTCCAGGATCACACACTGGGCCGAAGGTGGCGCTAAACCACTGAGCCACCCGGGCTGCCCCTCATCCTTTATTTTATTTTATTTTTTGTAAAGATTTTATTTATTTATTCATGAGAGGGAGAGAGACATAGACACAGGCAGAGGGAGAAGCAGGCTTCATGCAGGGAGCCTGATGTGGGACAACTGGATCCAGGAACTCCAGGATCACAGCCCTTAGGCTGAAGGCAGGCGCTAAACCGCTGAGCCACTCAGGGATCCCTCATTCTTTATTTTGGATGTACTATATTTGACCAGCTGAATCCAGAGGATAAAGTATTATTAACATCTGTTTGTAGGTAAATAATAAAAATAGAAAGTGATCAAGGCCAAGAGATACTACAGCAGATTGTGATATGCAAAGTGGGAACATGGGAGCATTTTAGAGTTCTTTTAGGGAGCCATGACAGGGTCTACTTGGAGTGTAGAGTGGAACATGGGTCATCAGAACAGTGGAGGGCGTGGGCACAGTGAGGGTGTGATAAAGAGAAAGGCCTTCTGGATTTTCAGATGATTGGATTATTCTTTTCAGGGACTGAGACCTGGGTAATTTTAGGTAGTTTTGTGCTAAACTCAGTACTTTATATGGCATGCATAGGTAATTGTGTAATTCTGTTTGGGAGAGAAAACACCATTTAAATCTTACTTAGAGATAAGTGAAATTGATAGAATTATTAAGAAAAGTGATATGACAAAAAAAAAGTGATATGACAAAAAAATCAGTCCCCAACGGAGTATTTGTTATCTGTCGGAGATATAATCAAAGGATTCCCCCACCCACCACATCTAATAGCACAGCAGGGAGAGCAGCGGTGGGGGCCCCACCACTTTGTAGCCCTGCTCCTCACAGTGTCGCCTGCAGCAAGAGTTCTGGAACAGGTTGGACTCAGGCTCCCACTGACCTTGTTGATAGAAGAGACTGGGCATCTTTCCAACACCAGCCCCAAAGTGGCAATGACCCTAATTCTCTGAGAGAGTCTCAGGAGAGAGCCTGAAGATCCCTGAGCCTCAGGGATGTGGCAGGGAGAGCTGCACAGGAAAGATTCCCAGGGACAGAAAAGGGAAAGGGAGCATTAAAAATACATTTTGGAACCAAGTAACCGACTACATATGTCCCACTGCAGTTCTAGTACGGATTCCCCCCAGCCTCCCCCCATGTTAGTGAGTGTCTGGTTTGTTTGGCTGGCAGAGCCAAATTAATGGCCATAGAAGTCCACAAAATGTAAAAAAGATAGATACTTAGGGATTCTGTTGTTTCGCAAGTTATTTTTCACACAGATGGTGGTCACTAGGTACTTGCTGCACGTGGTTGCCTCTTTTTTCCACCCTACCTGGTAGTATTTTATTTTAAACACATTTCTTGGTGGAGCCCAAACTTATCACCAGCGTATAGAAAATAGTCCAGTGTTGGAAAGTCTGTGCAGTGAAGTCGTGATCATCCCAGCATGTGGAGCCTCCAGGGTCATAGTGGAGGTTTTTTCTTTTTTGTTTTTTGTGTTTGTGTGTGTGTTTTTTTTTTTTTTTTTGTCATTTCTAGTTTTGTTTTCAGTTGGAAGGAGTATTAGTACATGATTCTAAAGTGGTGAAGTTTAATGGAGAAAAAAACTTCACCTGGAAATGTTTGTGTTTTTCTCTCACCAAAGAGAAAATGGGGATTTCTAAGACAGTTGGAATTTCTTTCCCCTGTTATCTCTTACCTTGATGTGGGATGATCAAATTTCACATCTCCGGGTTGCTAGGAGACAAGCAACCTATCTCATAGATACTGACACATAAGACCTCTTTATTCTTTGGACTTCTGTATTTCTCAGAATTGTCACGCTTCCTTTCTAAACCCTAAATTATGCAGAGGTAACATGATTATTTGACCAAGCTCAAGAAATCTAAAACGGGTAAAAAATTCCAAGCTTAGTTTAGATAAAGAGCATTACTGGCTACAGTATATCGAGGCAACATTCCTGTAAAGTCCATATTTGCCTCTATTTTTGCTGTTGACTCTTCTGTGACATTCTCAGGGCACAAAAGTGGTTAGGTGGGGGCAGCCTGGGTGGCTCTGTGGTTAGGCACCGCCTTCGGCCCAGGGCATGATCCTTGGAGACCCAGGATCGAGTCCCACATTGGGCTCCCTGCATGGAGCCTGCTTCTCCCTCTGCTTGTGTCTCTGCCTCTTTCTGTGTGTGTATCTCTTATGAATAAATAAATAAAATATTTTTTAAAAAAAAGTGGTTAGGTGGGAGTAGGCTGAGAATACTCTGTCTAGAGCTTCTTATGATGTTAAAAGAATTACAAGTGAATCATGGCCCCAGGAACTCTGTTTCAATAATTAACTGATATGGTGTCTCAGGAACATGTGGCTTTACTGTACTATTTTGCCTTATTAGCCATCTTTAAAAGAAAAATTGATCTTCGGTTACAATTCTTTGGGTAGTGCCTTAAGTTTAACATTAGAGTACTAGGGTTCAAAAAAATGTACCCATATGGTAGATGTTGGTAATAATTTGGCACAAGAATTCCTTTGAAATTGAATACATTGCAGTATTAATCAGAAAAGTGTTGTTGGCTTCTGATTTTGAATAGCATAGGGATTAGAGACTGAGATGGTTAATTAAAATTTAAGGAATTAGGAAGCTCTGCTTCATGTTACTGGAGATCAGGCTCTCTGTTTTCCTGTCTCAATTCAAGATAAATTCTCTATAGCAGTTGGTTTAGAGAGATGTGTATTTTACAAATAGCTGAGGTGACTCCATATATTATGATGACATATGGCAAGACTCAGACCCCTAAATCATTTACATTGGTAAATACTCTGCTACTTTATAGATTGACTCCAGTTCTTAATTTTTTTAAATGAGCTGTAGTTTATTATTACACTAGAAAAATTAAATGTCTTTGTTCTATGAAGATGAGTTGGCAGTGGCAGAAGGACACACTTTTCAGTGTGAGTTATTTAAGGTAACTAGGGCTGTAGATTTGATCGAGAAAGTAGCTGAGATAGGGAAGAGGGAGATTTATTAAGAGGTTATATATGTAGAATTACATAAGATTTTATTTTTTGTAAATGTCTCAAATATTTAAGATTTAATTTCTCTGTGCAAACAATATAGTGGTAAACCTTGGTTTTCTGTGATTATTACTGGACTATTTTTCTTTTTTTAAGATTTTATTTATTTATTTGAGAGAGAGAGAGAGAGAAAACGGTCAGTGGGGAGGGGCAGAGGGAGAGAGAGAGAAGCAGATTCCCTGCTGAGCAGGAAGCCCAATGAAGAGCTCCATTCCCAGACCAGGACATCATGACCTGAGCCAAAGGCAGACTCTTGGTTGACTGAGCCACCCAGGCACCCCTAAATTATTATTTTTTTTAAAGATTTATTTATTTAAGATTTATTTTATTTATTTATTCATGAGAGACACAGAGAGAGAGAGAGGCAGAGACACAGGCAGAGGGAGAAGCAGGCTCCATTCAGAGAACCTGATGTGGGACTCCATCCGAGGTCTCCAGGATCACGTCCTGGGCTGAAAACGGTGCTGCCCAGATTATTCTTTTTAACTCAAAAAGTTATACAAGTGCTAAATGGTCATTACAAAAAAATTGAGATATACATATAAACAACAAAAAGGAAAAATTCCCTTATGATTGTATCATCTAAGCATCTAAGGATAAACGTTGTGAACTATAGATTTCTCTCATCATTAAGATGGCTGCATGGCTCAGTGGTTGAATGCCTGCCTTCGGCTCAGGGTGTGATCCTGGAGTCCTGGGATCGAGTCCTGCATCAGGCTCCCTGTGAGGAGACTTCTTCCTCTGCCTATGTCTCTGCCTCTCTCTCTGTGTCTCTCGTGAATAAATAAAATCTTTAAAAAAAAAAAAAAGATGTCTTTCACAACCAGATTCTATTATGCATGCTGTTTGTTAAATTTTGCTTTTTTCATGTAACAGTAAGATTAAAATGTCTGTTAAGCCATCAAATTTTCTTTATTTCCATTTTTATGGATGCTTTAGTGATCCTTTGTGAGATGAACTAAAATTTCTTTAATAAGTCTCCTATGGGTAGAGTTTAGGTTGTTTCTGTTTTTTTGCTGCAATAACTTTTATATCTACCTTTTTTGCCTCTTTGACTATTTCCTTCGGATAAATTCCCCAGAGCAGAATACTTTGTAATGGATTTTCCCGTTTTAAGGCTTTTGAAACATGTTGCCAAATAGCTAGCTTTCCAGAAGGGCTGTTCCAGTTTTCAAGTTCTTCTCTGTCTTTTATACTTGGATTAAAATGTGGAATTTTTATTTAGTTGCAGAATGAGGAAGAGCCTGGAGAACCAGAACAGGCTGTAGGTGACGCTCCTCCACCTTACAGCAGCATCTCTGCAGAAAGTGCAGGTACGTAACTGTGCGAGATGACTCTTGAACTCTTGAAGTGCACTTAGCCAGAGGCTTGTCCGGTATGTGTTTGTTCATCTTTGCCTTTGCTTCAGCTTTCCCAAAGAAGTCTGACATGATTTGTAGTTTGTTGTCAAAAGTGAAAAAAACTCTTAATTACTGTTCTGAAAAACACTTAAAACTCCATTTTGGTATGGCTTTTTTATGGAATTCAATTTCATTCCAATAAAACATGAAGGAAATAGAAATTTAGCAACAGATGATTACCTGATTTTCATTCCTTTTTTTTTTTTTTAAAGATTTTATTTATTTATTTATTCATGAGAGAGATAGAGAGAGAGAGAGGCGCAGAGACACAGGCAGAGGGAGAAACAGACTCCAGGCAGGGAGCCTGATACGGGACTTGATCCAGGGTCTCCAAGATCACACCCTGGGCCGAAGGCGGCACTAAACTGCTGAGCCACCCGGGCTGCCCCTGATTTTTATTCTTTCTGTAGTTTCCTCAATTATTTGGCTCTTTGCGATTCTAGTGCCTGCAACCTGGAACAGCGTATGTTTGATTTCTTTTGTGCTAGTAAATTCTTGATAAAAAAAAAAAAACACACAAAAACAAACTGGAAGTCTCTCAGCTCTTCCATAATGTTCCTCATAGTATAAGCCCTCCTTAAATAATCTTTCACCCTCACATCTTCTGGAAGATTTTTAAATTTTCACATATTTATGTAGAAAGGATGAGGAAGAGAAAGAAAATCTCAACAGTTGAGGACTTCTGGTTAGTTTAAAGCTGCCTGATAAGCAGTTCTACTTTAGTTGTGGAAAGTTGACTAGTTTTGGTGGAACATCTTCTATTTTCTCTAAAAAAGAAGTGTGGCAGAGTGGTAAATATTTGGCCAGTGGTGCCACCACTGAACCCATCCTACTCCCAGGGTTGATAGGTAAGTTGAAGATAGCATCTCTCCAAAACACAGCTTTAGAATCCTTTTCAGTACAGCGCTTGGGGCAGCTGTTGTGAGTTGATGTGGGGTTAAATTTGTTGGTCTCTGTGACCCAGAGGCTGCCTTTATAATGAAGAAGAACTTGGGTCAGGGGATCCCTGGATGGCTTAGTGGTTTAGGGTCGCCTTCAGCCCAGGGTGTGATCCTGGAGACCTGGGATTGAGTCCCATGTCAGGCTCCCTGCGTGGAGCCTGCTTCTCCCTCTGCCTGTGTCTCTGCCTCTCTCTCTGTGCCTCTCATGAATAAATAAATAAAATCTTAAAAAAAAAAAAAAAGAACATGGGTCAGATAGTTCTTTACCTCCACTCTGGCTTCAATTTTTTTTTTAAGATTGTATTTATTTATTTATTCATGAGGGACACACAGAGAGAGAAGAGACATAGACTGAGGAAGAAGGAGCCTCCCTGAGGGGAGCCTGTTGCAAGACTTGATTCCAGGACCCCAGGATCACGACCTGAGCCAAAAGTAGATGCTTAACCACTGAGCTGCCTAGGGGCCTCTTTTTTCTTTTTTTTTTTTTTCCAAGGTTTTATTATTTATTCATGACTGTCTCCTTGTATTAATTTTATTTATAAACATCTAAAACTAATAATGCTAACTTAAGGTTTTTTGCAGAATTCTAGGGTGTCTCATGGAATTGAATGAGAACACCAAGACTTGGGAAAGAGTTGCAGTGCCATGCCAAATTCAATCATTTCTACCCAGACTATAAGTACTGATTTTCCATTAATAATATATCCAGTGAAAATTCTAACTGGTTAATAAGAAATTTGGGATCCTGTTTCAGTAATGATAAAAGTCCTTTAAGTACCCAGAATCATTTGGAGGTAATTTTTCCCCAAATATCTGAGTTTCTACCTTCTGTAATCGAAAAGTCTTATAACCATTTTCGATAGAAATCCTTGTCTCAAACACTTCTCTCCCTTATTCACTTACCATTCATATTCTTTGTTTAAATTTTTCCTTATGGGAAGCTTGGGTGGCTCAGTGGTTGAGCATCTGCCTTTGACTCAGGGCATGATCCTGGGGCCTGGGGATCAAGTCCTGCATCGGGCTCCCTGTGAGGAGCCTGCTTCTCCCTCTGCCTGTGTCTCCACCTCTCTCTCTCTGTGTCTCATGAATAAATAAATAAAATCCTTAAAAAAAATTTTTTTTCCCTTACAATTTAGGTTACAATCAGAAACATTCTCTGGAAGGTATTCTATTCCATGCTGTAGTGATTCCTTTATTCATTGAGATTTGTAGAACTTTGATTAAAGAATCAAATTTCCCTTTGCTGTCAGATGGTATTTTCTATATTGTCCTTATGAAATCTCTTTAACCTCTTTCTTTTTTATTTTTGTTAATCTTGCCATGGGCCTCAACAGCAAATAACAGACTTTTTAAGATTGAGTACAAGGTAGAGGTGAACTATTTCTAGAATAGAGCCTGAACAATGCTGTCTCAAATAGTCTTTGAGTTTTATGGCATTTCATATAACTACACAGAGACCTTAAAAATAAAATAGACAACTAAACTTTTAATTTATTTTTTAATTTTTATTTTATGTAGCCTTTACACCCAATGTGGGGCTTGACTCACAACCCTGAGATCAAGAGTCTCATGCTCTACTAAGAGCCACCCAGGCACCCTATAAACCAGACTTTTAACTTCCTGGGTCTCTGTTGAGCTCTTTGAGTTTCAGATAAGTGAAGAAGTTTCAGAGAGATGTTTTTAGAGATCGTAAGTTACTCAAGAACATTAATCTTTTTATTGTGTATGAACTGGGATTTTGCATTATTTTTTTTTTAAGGAAACCTCTAAAATGGCTTAAATGGCCTTTCCCTCCTTTGTTGTTGAATTAGCATTACTTTTTTTTTTTTAAGATAAATGCTGACTATCTATGTACCTACTAGTCCACTTACGAGAAAAAGTGGTTAGAAACAAAATGACATATGCATATTGGTAGGAAAAAAAATGAGCACAAATTATTTTGCATACTTTACCTGTTTTAATTTGTGGCATATAAATTGAACAGTCTAAGAAATATTGGAGGTTTTTTGTTCTAAATGTATTAAACTTGAAAGATTGTCATTAGACTTTTCATGGAAACTTAAAATTATATGACTATCTATATTGATGAATCCCATTTAAAAAAATCATTTGAAATAGAGAAATAAACATGTTGGTTTTCTTCAACTTAAGGCAGTAGTAGATATCAGTTTTATTCATTTATTCAGAATTAGTAAGGTGATGGGCTAACTCATATTGTACTTTTCAAGTTCTAATGACTTAGTTTGATTTGGTGAAAAATAAAAAGAAACTTGGTAGGAAATTATGCAGTGATTTGTAACGCATATTTATATATACATGTCTATGCCTGTATCTTAAATAGCGATTTTGACATGGAAAAAAAATTTTTTTAAAGATGTATTTATTCATGAGAGACACAGAGAGAGGGGGGGGGGCGGGGGGCAGAGGCACAGGCAGAGGGAGAAGCAAGCTCCATGTAGGGAGCCCAACGTGAGACTCTACCCTAGGTCTCCAGGATCACATTGGGCCGAAGGCGGCACTAAACCACTCAGCCACCCGGGCTGGCAAAAAGCAAGTTCTTTGGATTAGGTGGCAACTTTAGTTTCAATAACACATTTTCATATATTTTCTTCTATAAAAGCTGTGATATTTTATTTTTCATAATTAGATTTCTATCCCATCTGGTATTTTTTTTTCTGTGTAGTGTAAGGTAGCAGTCAAGATTAATTTGTTTTTCCATATAGATAGCCAGTTGGTACAGCGCCATTTATAAAAAAGACCATTCTTTCTCCACTGCTCTGCACTGTCACCTTTATTGTAAATCAGGTGACCATGCCTATGTGGATGTTTTTGGACTCAGTATACTGTTCTTTGGTCTGTTATTTATATTTGTGCCCATCTTTTACTGTTTTAATTATAAAGTTTTATAATCTGATATCTGGTAATGCAGGTCATTCAGACATTTTGTTTTTCAAGATTGCTTTGGCTTTTCTTGGCCTTTTGTATTTCCATAAACGTGTTACAATTAGCTTGTCAATTTCCATAAAGTGTAGCAAAACAATAACTGGAATTATAGTTGGAATTGCACTGAATCTGGGGGGTCAGTTTGAAGAGAATTAACATCTTTATAATCTTCCAGTTTATAAACATGACATATCTCTCAATCTAATTAAGATCTTTAATCCTCTCAGTAGTATTTTGTAGGTTTCAGTATGGAGAACTTGAATATTTATTAGTAGATTTATTCCTCATAATGTTGTAAAAAATGTTCCATATGTAGTTTTATTTTCTATTTGTTGCTGGTATATGGAAATACAGTTGATGGTTTACACCCATCTAGAGACTTTGTATGTAGAGACTTGCTTAAATAATATATTCTAACAGTTTGTAGATACTCTTGGGTTTGATACATCTACAATCATGTTCTCCATGATTAAGGACAATTATTTTCTTTCCTTCTTATACTTAATGTCTTACTTTTCCTTTTCTTGCCATATTACATCAACTAGTAGGACCTTTGAGGTAATGTTTGATAAGAAGTAGTGAGAGTAGGCATTTTTGTCCCAATTCTCTAATCTTAGGGAAGAAAACTTTTAAAAATTTACAGTTAATTATAATACTTACTCTAGGTTTTTATAGAAACTTGTGACCAGATTAAGGTGGTTTTCTTTTATGAATAGCTCTTTTCTTTCTTTCTTTTTTTTTAAATTATATTTATTTATTCATGAGAGACACAGAGAGAGAGAGAGAGAGAGAGGCAGAGACACAGGCAAAGGGAGAACCAGGCTCCACACAGGGAGGCCGATGTGGGACTCGATCCTGGGGCCTCAGGATCACACCCTGGACTGAAGGCAGGCGCTAAACCGCTAGGCCACCGGGGCTGCCCTGAATAGCTCTTTTCTAATAAATATTGAGCTTCTTATAATAGGAGTTAATGAGAATGAAGATGCAACATTAAAAAGAGGAAATGAAATATTTAATTCAAATAAATAATGCCTGTGTACCTGAATTAGTTACCTTAGGCACATCATACAAAACACTACCTGGTAAAACTAATGTGTAAGAGTCAAAGTGCTAAAGCAAACCTGTGAGAAATGAATTTTAACTTTTTTATTAAGTTGGTTTTCCTATTTATAAATGGGAGGGAAACCATGGTACAGTTTACAGACATACCGGTGAGGTATTTTTGGCTTACATGTTGTCTTTATGCCACTATTAAAATTGTGAACATACTATGTAACAGTTGGAAAAAAGTGTCCAAAGGCATTTGGAAGAGAGGGCAAAGTGATTTAAGTGAATAAATGTAATAATTGAAAGGTGAATAAGTTTAAAAATAATTCTTGATCTCTTACATTCATACAAAACATTTGATTCATTTATTCTATATGTACTCTTAAAGGAATGGCTGGTTTTTGTATGCCAGGAGTTAGTGAAAATCTTTTTCCTCAGTTTCCTCAGTTTAGCTAATGGTCATATAATTGTGACTTCCTTTTTATTCTGCAGCATATTTTGACTACAAAGATGAGTGTGGATTTCCAAAGCCTCCATCTTACAATGTGGCAACAACACTGCCCACCTACGATGAAGCTGAGAGAACCAAGGCTGAAGCTACTATCCCCTTGGTTCCTGGAAGAGTAAGTCCAATTTACCATGTCACTTGCTGGCTGCTAAATGGGAATTAGGTTCTTTTCATTACCCACTTTTGATATATTATTTATGATTGTACTGATTAGTAAAAGTATAGCTAATTGGGTTTTTAAAGATTTCATTTATTTGAGAATGAGAGAGACAGAGAGAGAGAGACAGAGAGAGAATGAGTGGGGGAAGGGTTAGAGGGAGAGGGAAAAATAGACTCCCTGCTGAGCACAGAGCCCACTACAGGGCTTGATCCTAGGACCCTTGGACCATGACTTGAGCCAAAGGCAGAGACTTAACCAGCTGAGCCACCCAGGTGCCCCATGTACAGCTAATTTTTAAAAACAGGTACATTTTCTTTTGGGGTAATAAATTCTTAATTCTTCCTGAAAATGATGCAGTAAAAGGTACAAATCAACAGAAGATCACTAGTCAGGCCAGCTTATTTTCTCTGAATGTGCTATTAGCACCATTTTCTCAACTTTTCTGCCATGAAAGCCCCTGTCTTAGAGCAGGGGCTGATTTAGGAAATACACTGACTTGACCTTGATCCTGCACATTTCATATTTTGGTATGAGGTAGATAGCTGCTAGGGAGATCTATAGAGAGAATAAGTTCAACTTTATAGAATTAAGCTTATAGAAGGGCCCCCTGCCATAATGTCGATGAGCCAGCAGCAGTCCAGATGGCTCCTCTGTGAGTACATAGTGAATTCAGATCCCATCTAGCCTGATGTTGATTCATGGGAGTGGGGGCTTGGTATGATGAAAGCCAAGAGAAAACTTTGAGGCATTCTTTGTTTTTAATGTCAGATCTGCAAATAGCTAGATGTGATTTCATAAATACTCATCTAGATTGAAGCTGATGGAAGATAGGGGCCTTAGGCCAGATACTGGGAAAAGATGGAGTAAGATCCATTCCCTAGGAATGTGGGGCAGTCAGGGTTGCAGACTCTAGTCCTGACAGGAAACTAGCATGAACAATGAGAACAAAAACAGCAGTTTAGCCTGGGCAGTGCAGTGGCATAGGCCCCAGAAGTTCAGGCCTTAGGGTAGTGAACTCTTTACAGACCACAACTACTATGAGTGATGGGGCTTCTGAAACCACTGCTTGACAAAAATAATAATGTAAGCCCAGTGTAGGCTGTAAGGAGAAACTAGCAATCTTCAAGGAGCTTATGGTCTAAGGGCAAAACAGTCTTAATATAATAACCATGTATTGGAAGCAAATGACATGCTTGATACTATGTTCAGTTTCCAATGTATTGTTTCTAGTCCTCACAGTAACTTGTGAGGTAGATATTATATTGTCCCCATGTACAGATGCAAAAATTGAGGCCCAGAGAGATTAAATAATTTGCCCAAAGTAATGTAGTTAATAAGTAGCATAGGTGAGGGTCACACCTGGATACTCTAGACTCCAAAGGCCTATGTGTATTCTGTAGTCCTTTTAGACTGTATGGTAACTGTCCGATGGAAATACATAGGGATATTAGCTCTGATTAATAACTGAACTCCTTAGAATACTTTTATTTGGCAAGTATACGTAATTAGGAATTTTTCTAACATTATTTAGCAAATGTGTAGAGAACTTTATAAAATGTGCTATTTTGCAATGTGTATTTTGCAATGGATAGGTAGAAAACTTTGAATAAGGCGATATTCCTGCTGTACAAGCACATAAATATAGCTGGGGTAAAGGGCCACAAATACCAGTATCTAAGCAGTAGTACAAGGATATAGTGAGCTTTAAGAGCTGTGACTTTTTACTGTGTGATTATGGAATTTGATATGGAAAGATGGAATTTGAAATGGACACTGAGTTTTAATGGATAAGAACATTCCAGAGGGGAAAGGGCAGAAAGCAGATGTGAATTTAGCCTGGTGGGGGGGTAGGGTCTGTGAATGTAGAAATTGATTTTGCTTGAGCAAAGAATTTATGACCAGACTATAGGTTGTGGAGTGTTCTGAATGCTATGCTGAGGCATTTAGACTTACATAGAGGTCACACAGACTGTTTGTTTTTTAGCAAGAATATGGTAAGACAAGAATGGTGTTTTAGAAACATTAAGTCAGCAACAATTTGTAGGAGTCTAGTAGTAGAGATACCCAGGACAGCAAGAACAGTTAGAAGGCACCTGTAATATTATTATTACTAGAAATTACTTCCATGTCCTTTTGTAGTATATCTTTGAGTATTGATGCAAAAAAACGAATTAGTGTCTAATAATTAGGTAAAGCATTATTTTTCCTAATAGGAAGTCAGAAACTGGGTATTTAATATTTAAAAAAAATATAAACCAAATACATTATTGTAAGAATTTCTAACAGAAGTAATGTGTTATTAGAAATGGAAGCTGCCACTGACACTTCGTTCTCCAGTAACCCCCTACCTAGGCAAACCACAGCTTGTTATGGGCTTCCTACCCCCTTTTTATCTGTGTAGGGAGAGTTTGGATTGTCCTAAAGATTTGTTTCTTTTTTTCATTTGGGGGAACTTTTATTTTATTTATTTATTTATTTATTAAGATTTTATTTATTCATGAGAGACACAGAGAGAGGGGCACAGACACAGACAGAGGGAGAAAGCAGGCTCCATGCAGGAAGCCCAACATGGGACTCAATCCCGTGTCTCCAGGATCACACCTTAGGCCGAAGGCGGCGCTACACTGCTGAGCCACCGGGGCTGCCCTCATTTGGGGAACTTTTATTGAATTGAACTGTGTATACATGTAACTTTTAAGTATGTATTCATACGTTTTTCAGTATCTCAACACATAATGTACATCAGTTGAAAAGGTGGGACACATAGTTGATGTTAATGTTGGTGAGGATCATGTTCCTTCTAGACTTGGAGTATTTTGATTTCAAGTTAGGATGGAAAAGATGCTATCTGCCAATAAGCTTGGAAGTGTGGTTGTTTCAGACCTATCTGCTAATGTGAACAGATGGTCATGGAGTTGAGCTATGGACAGCTCTGAGCCTCTTCATATGTGATTATTCTATCCTTTTTCTCCCTTGTCTCACAAAGCATTTCAGTTTCTTAATAGGTTCTGGATTACTAATATTCTGGGCCCCCCAGCAGGCCCTGGATTACTAATTCTAGAACGTAAGCCAAATTTAAGCCAAATAGATATCTTTTCTTTAGATACATATGAGTGAATACTTCTCGTGGAACTTTATAATTTTTGAACCTCATTGTTAAAGAACTTGGGTTATTAAATGAACAATTCATTTAGAAAACTATAAAGATAGGGATGCCTGGGTGGCTCAGTGATTGGGCGTCTGCCTTTGGCTCAGGGCATGATCCTGGGGTCCCGGGATCGAGTCCCACATAGGGGGCCTGCTTCTCGCTCTGCCTCTGCCTCTTTCTCTCTCTGTGTGTGTCTCCCATGAATAAATAAGTAAAATCTTTAAAAAAAAAAAAAACCTATAGAAATAGAAGAAAGTTTTGTTTCTTCTCTAATTGTCTTAAAAGACAAAATGAAAATTTTAACACATAATGAGCCTTTTAATGTTCATAGTTTTGAATTGAGCCAACTCAGTAAATTTTCTCTTTGGTACTCATTTTTATCCCCTTTTTGTGATGCCTTTCATTTGCTTATGAATAATTCATTGGGAATTTACCTTACTCTTTCTCTTTTCATTTAGGATGAGGATTTTGTGGGTCGGGATGACTTTGATGATGCTGACCAGCTGAGGATAGGAAATGATGGGATTTTCATGTTAACTTTTTTCAGTAAGTAAATACACATAGGAGAACCACCTCCCACAAACCAGAGTGCTTTGAATTTTATGGGTGAATATGACTGAATTAAAATGACTAGTTGAACTATTATTTTAATATATTATGTTTATTTGATGCCTTTTACTAAGATGTTCAGAGCTTAGTTCACTTTTATCTTAATATTCTGTTTATCTTCTGTTTCTATGAATATAGAAAATATAACTGAAGCAGTTTGGGGAATGCTATATTTTTATATGAACTAAGCCTCATCTTTTAGGTCCGCAAAGACCCTTAGCATTGCTCTGACTCGTACCTGACCTGTAGAGTAGGAATTAAAGGCCTTATTAATCTGATGGATTTTTTTTTTGCATGCTTCTATTTTCTGACAGATCAAAGTCAACTGAATTTTTTTTTTGCCTCCTTCATGTTATTTTTGTTGTTTTTTGTTTTGTTTTAAGATTTTATTTATTTATTCATGAGAGACACAGAGATAGAGAAAGAAAAAGAGAGGCAGGGACACAGGCAGAAGCAGAAGCAGGCTCCACACAGGGAGCCCGACGCGGGACCTGATCCTGGGTCTCCAGGATCAGGCCTTGGGCTGAAGGTGGCGCTAAACCGCTGAGCCAACCGGGCTGCCCCTCCTTCATGTTATTTTGCATTCATCTTTCCATGTGTCACTTAGAAGTGAGTGACTATTTTTTTATTTGCTATATTAAAAAGATAAGATATAAAGGAAATGCAGTGCTTTTAAAGGTGGTGTGTTATGAAGCTGTCAGAATTCATAGAAAGATGAAAAACCTGAATCGGATTTTATTTACTGAAGTGTACAAGTCCTAAGTATACAGTTTGGTGAATGTTAAGGCATTTTTGAAAGTGAATAGCAGTAGACGTAATGTAATTACCTGATATTCAGAGCAGATGATTTCTTGTTTGTTTTGGGGAAGAGGACAGAGAATAGATTTTTGGGGGAGATAAGGCAAGGGTTATGGTGGGTGGGCTGGGCTTTTATCCCTGGAAAAACCATTGAAGCAAAAGCACATGTAGAGGGCACTCTTGATTCTTGGGTAACAGGATGTGTGTCTCACAGGGTTTTTTTCTTCTCTCTTACAGTGGCATTCCTCTTTAACTGGATTGGATTTTTTCTGTCTTTTTGCCTGACCACCTCAGCTGCAGGAAGGTATGGGGCCATTTCAGGATTTGGTCTCTCTCTAATTAAGTGGATCCTGATTGTCAGGGTAAGTTTATACCAGAAAATATAGACCCTGTAGAGAAACAATCAGTAGAATAACTTTGCTTATTTGATTTTTTCTTTTTACATTATTTCTACATTTAAAATGATTTTAGGTTTGTCTTTGTTCTGGTTTCCTGAAGTTGAACCTAAATCAGCTGCAGATGGTTCATGCGTGTAAGTTTTATAGTTAAATCTAGTGAATATTGGTGTCCCAAGGCAACATCCTATAGGATGTTCACAATTTGCTTTCTCTGCTGTTAATGTCTATAATGTGTGTTCTGAAATTAGTTGTTTTTGTAATAAAAAGAAAATACCACTTCTTTGGAGTCTCATCAAAAGCAGGCATTCCTCACATTAATTCTACTGAAGTTTTGATTTTTCTTCTTCCCTCTTTCCTGCTCTTTGCTTCTCTCTCCTTTCTCCCTCCCTTCCAGGGTTGTTTATTAGTAGCATCGTTGGTTCTGCCAAAATGTTTTGGAACTGAAATTGTTTACAATTGCTACTCCATTGGGGGGGCCTTATCTCTCAAATATATTAGAGAGAAATCTTCAGTGATTTGGGAGTTATCAGGTAGTCCAAATTACTGAAGTAATTTATACTTTAAAAGATCTAATCTCTTAAAATATATTGTGATTTCAGGTAAGTTTATTGCTTTTGTCAACTTAATAGATAAAATCAATGTATTCATCATAAATTGTCATTATTAACTAATTAGTGGGTATTGACTGGACACTGGACTTTTTCAAATGTATTTATTCTGACCAATTGTTAACGTTTTTAGGATTCTGAGTTCCTTTGAGAATCTTTTAGGAGTTAGGAACTTTTTCCCCCGAGCAGCTAATACATACTCATCTAAGACATGGACTTAGGTGAAGAACCCAAGCACTAAAGAGCTTTTTCATTCCCTCCCTAAATCTTAAATTATTATTCCTATTAAGAAATAAAATACTGTATTTTTAAAGGATTTTTAAAAAAGATTTATTTTATTATTTTTATTTTATTCATTTTATTTTATTTATTTATTTTATTTTATTTTAGAGGGGGGGAGGAGGCAGAGGCAGAGACGGGAGAAGCAGGCTCCATGGAGGGAGCCCGACAAGGCGGCGCTAAACCGCTGAGTCACCTGCCCAAATACTGTATTTTAATGCTCAGACTGCATTAAACTTTCAGATAATAAAGCCCCCAATAGAAAACAGTTAACATTAGTTAGCAGTCTTTTTTTTTTTAACCAGAAGTTTCACTAAGCTGACTAAAATGTTAAAACTGAATTGAATGAATCAACTTGTATCAGGATGGCTTTGTCTGTGAGTAATAGAAAACTGAGCTCAAAATGGCTTAGAAAACAGTGGGAAAAATTTATTTCCCATGAAAACAAGTCCTGACATGGAGGATCGTCATATCTGTTTTGCTTATTCATTGACATCATTAGGGACAATTGATGTCATATTGGTACAGGTGCTCCTCCCTCAGGATTCAAATGGCTATGGCAGTTTCAGGCATCACATCAGAAGCACAGCTGTGTTCAGCAGAAGAAAGAAAACTTATTTCTTCTTTTTCTTTTCTAAGTGCAAGAAAACCTCAGCAACCCTCACTTCCCAATGGCCAGAATGTGCCATTATCTGGCAAAGGAATGGGGGATTATTATGATGTTCATAGTAAAGCTTCCGAGGTTAAGGCATACCAAGAACAAATAGTTTTGGGACTGAGTAAGCAAAGTAAAAGTATCATCAAAACATATTTCTAGGGAGATCCCTGGGCGGCTCAGAGGTTTAGCGCCTGCCTTTGGCCTGGGGTGTGATCCTGGAGTCCCGGGATCAAGTCTCACATCAGGCTCCCTGCGTGGGGCCTGCTTTTCCCTCTGCCTGTGTCTCTGCCTCTCTCTCTCTCTTTCTCGTGAGTAAATGAAAATCTTTTTTAAAAAATGAGGTTTTAACCTCATTATAAAAATAAACAAACTTATTTGCTTTATTTTTCAGTTTTCCACCTATTTCCCTGGATATTTTGATGGTCAGTACTGGCTCTGGTGGGTGTTCCTGGTTTTAGGTAAGTGCTTTTAACATAGACAGTGGAGAGAAAAGATAGTGTTAAATTTTAGAAGTAAAATTACTTTTAGTAAACCCTCATCTTCCTTCCAACCCTAATATATAATTTTTAAAAATATTTCTTAAAGATTAGGTTGCCATCACCATTATTATATTAATAAAGTGTCTCTTGGTGGTCGATTTTTTTTTTTCCTAACCCATTCATACATATTTCTCAGATTTCCCATGTGACCGGTGGACACACTAATAAGATGGCTTTATAGTCTATCAGTTATTTTCTCCTGGATAATTACTGCCATAAAAGGGTTCACAAAAGATTGTAACCAACTGAACTACTCAGGAGTCTATGTGGCCAACTTTCAGTTGACTCTGTCAGCAGGAAACAAAATGTATAGCCTTGCTTGACAGAACTTCCAGAGGAATCAGTATTGGGTTTCCAGAATTCTTTGGTGAGAATAAGAATGATTTTGCAATGGGAAGGAGGCCTTTAGAATATATATATATATGTGTGTATATATAGTCCTTAAGATTATCTTTTTTACTCTTAAGTATTTATTTTAAAACCTCTTCTTTCGAGACATTCTCAAGCAAAAAAATGAACATTGGGGTGAATAGTGTTGGCTTCTTCATTCTTTGTATAGAAACTATATATGATATAATAAGGGACCATCGTCACTGCTGTCATTTCTACAGAATTATAGCAGAGCCATCCTGTAGCTGTTTAAGATGGTAAAATGGCCTCACCTGCTTCTTTGATATCACTTCTCCCGTGTCCTGTTTAGGGCCTTCTTATTGCCTCCTTAATTAAGATCCCTGGTGGCAATGCTGCTGATGGGTCTGGTTAGTACAGTGTACACCCCTGTCCAGTAGTTGCTTAATACACTCAGGACTTACCTGCTTTGCCTGTGGTGATAGACCATGCATTGCTGAACCTAAAATTTAATTGGAAAATACAAGTCTTACATCATATCAGCCCCCACCTCTCCAACAGCATCATCTACTCTGCTAATAATGGTCATTGAAATTCCACGGAAAGAGAAGTCATGATTTCCCCCCACCCTTAATTATTAAGACGCTTAATAATAAAAATGCCCAGAGAAGAGTTACTTTAGAGGAATAGTTTCCGGGTTGCTTATTCACAAAATTGTATCTTTAAGAAAAAGGCTAACTCTCCTTTTTCCCCCAAGCCAATACTGAATGGACCGAAAAAAGAGCCACTAAGCGTATTTTCAGGTTGATCGTTGACAGCATAGATAATTTAAAGAAACTTAATGAATTATCTTCCTATATTAAAGTTTCATGGAAGATGAATTTATAATACTTGTAATTAATTGATCATTCTGTCTATCTTACTGTTCACTAGTAAGCAGAAAAACAGTGAGGCTTTGGATATCATTTGTGCATTTGGACACAGTGTTTGGGTCATTTTTAGAATTTTTCTTGCGGAAAGAACCAATTTTGGGGGTTGTGTTTTGTTGCAAGGAACAGGCCCACACAGAGCTCTCAAGCTGACAACCTATGAACTACAACCAGCCTGTAATTGTAGTCTGTTTGTTCCATAGTTATTTTCAGAGTTTTTTTTTTATTAGCCGCCATCATTTAAAAACCTAGAGTTTCCACATAAAATGTCTGAATTTTGTTTACTTTTCTTAAAATTGGGATATCTAGCAGAACAGGCCTATATTTCCCCAAAGCACCCACCTTTTGGTGGGAGCTGTTGCAGGTGTCCCCTCCTATTAGGATGTGTGCTTTCCACTTTACTAGGATTCTCTGACACAGCTCTTCATGGGGTGACCTCTGCTCTGTAGTCACTTAACTGCTTTTGGTGCCAAACAGAATGGGAATGAGGAGTGATTGCTGAATGGGTACACATTTTTTTTTTTTAGGGGTGATAAAAATGTTCCAAAATAAAGATAATAGTTTTGGTTGTACAGCTCCATAACTACTAAAATTAAAGCCAGTGAACTGTACACATTAAATGAGTGGACTTCATGATATGTGAATTATATCACCATGAAAGTGTTTTTAAAAAGTGTCTTAAGATTCAGGGACCAGCCCTAAAGGAGGAGGGCCCAGGAGTGTGTGAGCTGTTTCTAATTAGGGGGCACATCACCTTTCCCATGGATTATTCTAACAGGTGTCAACTGTGAACGGCAAGCTTCTGGTGTAGACACACAAAATCAGTCTTACTCCTTTAGTGCCTCGTAAATAAATGGCCAAGTGTATCCTACTTGTATATATTTTTTAAGAATGGAGAAATAGAGTTTAGAATTAAGAATATATAATTGGTTTGGAGGGAAAAAAAAAAGAATTTTAATAGGTAAGGGGATCCTGACATCTAGTGGACAGCATGTGTATAGTTGATAGGAAAAAAATGCCATGCCAAGGGATGTTTTTTTTAACTTGAGAAAAATATTTTATAACCCCTCTCTTTTTTTTGGAGTTAATTATCTTGAAATTCTTTTTTTGAACCCAGAAGGTAGGTTTTGATAATGCTTCTCAGGTTGCCACATGTACATATTTAACTCCATCTTATATTTTATTTCCCTTTTAGACCAATCGCATTCTTAATGTACAAAGCCTTTCATTTGGGCTCTTGAGATTTTTGTTTTCCTATTGAGAACTGGAAATTTTTTAATGGAAATCCTTAGGAAATTTTGGAGAAAATTGCTTATGTTTTCATAGGTTTTAGCAGAAAAATGATGAAGTAGTGCTATCAAGAGGGATATTTCTGGGGAAGGGACTTAATACAGAAATTATAAACGCATTCTTTTTTTTTTTTTAAATCAGGCTTTCTCCTGTTTCTCAGAGGATTTATCAATTACGCAAAAGTTCGGAAGATGCCAGAAACTTTCTCAAATCTCCCCAGGACCAGAGTTCTCTTTATTTATTAAAGGTATTAAACAAAACTTTATTCTAGACCCAGTATAATCATGTGATACATTGCAGATTTCTATTCTCTGTAGGAAATACAGAGAAGGTAAGGAAGCCACAGTCCTTGCCTTTTAGCAGTTTCTAGTATAAGTAAGGATGTTTTCATAAAAAACTGTTGAAAAGGGCAAGTTAGAAAAACTACCACAGGAGAAAACATTATCTCATGTTCTGACAATACAAAAGAGTCAGGGGTCTTTAGTCATCAGGGAGCTAGGATATTTGGCTCTCTGAGGTCCTAGATCTTTAAATCTTGAATCCTAAAGCCACTGCTTATTGTTGTACTGTTCTAGAGAAAAGTACTGGGAAGGAGCCTTTCAGGCCTAATCACTGAGCTTTAATTAGATCCCCTAAGCCCCAGAGCTTCAGTGTGAAGAAACCTTTGGCTGTATCAGGATCTCCTTTTGCCTGGTTTACTTACAAGCCCGCCAAGACTTCCATCACTTAAAATTAGGGAGACTTTCCTGGTGCCCTTCTTTAAGTTCATACATACCCTGATATTACCACTCTGCTGGTAAGGAGGGTCAAACTTAAAGAAGGAGAAAGAGCCTATTCTCCTGCCTTGAATAAAAGGTCTAAGTCGTGTTAAGGCTCCTCTTTGATTCCTATGTGGTTTTCTCCAGAGCTGATTCTTAGATCAGTAGCTGCAAAAAAAAAGGAAGAACTGTGGAATCTTGAGAAAGAGTACACCAGAGAGAGACCTCTCTGGTAACAAGATCTAATAGGACTTGTTAGACTTCTCTCTTTGCTCCTTAAGACTTTTGGGGATGAGTGGGTTGTGGAAGAGAACTTTTAGTTACATCTAGGGGGCTAGGCTAGTTGAAGATCAGGCAAGACTTTGTTTCTTAGTTTTTGGGGTTGTTTTTTTTTTTTAAGATTTTATTTTATTTTATTATTTTTTAAAGATTTTATTTTAAAATAATCTCTGCGGGGATCCCTGGGTGTCGCAGCGGTTTGGCGCCTGCCTTTGGCCCAGGGCGCGATCCTGGAGACCTGGGATCGAATCCCACATCGGGCTCCCGGTGCATGGAGCCTGCTTCTCCCTCTGCCTGTGTCTCTGCCCCTCTCTCTCTCTGTGACTATCATAAATAAATAAAAAAAATAAAAAAAAATAAAAAAAAAATAAAATAATCTCTGCACACAATGATGGGCTCAAACTTATAACTCTGAGATCAAGAGTTGCATGCTCTACCAACTGAGCCAGCCAGGCACCCCTTCTTTTTCTTTTAAAAATAATAGATTCCATCAGTCTAGTCAAATGGTAGCTTTTGGGCAGCCCCAGTGGCTCAGCGGTTTAGTGCCGCCATCGGCCCGGGGTGTGATCCTGGAGACCCGGGATCGAGTCCCACATCGGGCTCCTTGCATGGAGCCTGCTTCTCCCTCTGCCTGTGTGTGTGTGTGTCTCTCATGAATAAATAAATAAAATCTTTAAAAGAAAAGATAGCTTTGAATTTCTGAATGGACTGAGATAGCACCTCTCTCTCTTCTCTTCATTCTTCACTTAGAAGGAAGTTTTGATATTTATTAGAGGATTACATACCTTCCTCATCTTGTTTCTGATACATAACAGATATCAGCTAGATTGGGAGAAAGCTTGAACTTCTCAGTTTTCCTGTATTGCTAGAGACTGAAGAGTTTTTATTTATAAAAATTGTTACTGTTTTCTTTGGATTCTTAAAAATTCTGAAATTTTTTTTTAAAGATTTCATTTATTTATTTGACAGAACACAAGTGAAGACAGAGGGAGAAGGAGAAGCAGACTCCCTGCTGAGCAGGGAGCCCGATGTGCAGGGCTCGATCCTAGGACTCTGAGCTCATGACCTGAGCCCAAGGCAGAGGCTTAACCAACTAAGCCACCCAGGCCCCCAATTCTGAAGTGCTTTATTAGGAGTATTCTAAATGTAAAGCGAAGTGTCTTTATTTGAGGTTCTGAATTGAAGTTGACAGTCATTAGTATTAATGCTGATAAAGCTGTGAGGGACATTAGGCCTACTGTTCTCTGTATTTTGGTGTCAGAAGCCTTAGCATGCTTTTCAAGTTGTCAGAAACTTCAAGCATCCCCCAGTGGAGGGCATAAAAGGTTTCTTCACTTTTCTATCTGACTTTGCTATTCTAGTATTTGAAATCATTTCTGACATGCCCAGAGGATTCAGAGCTCTAAATTAGGGGACTTAGAGCAGTATTTAGAATTCTAATGACTTCCTTAATAATTGTCAGTATCCTTAGAGTGAATCTGAAAAGCCATAATATCTCTTCGGACTGAATTTCCTTTGTCCATTGACAGGGGTAAGAACTGTTCATATGGATCCAAATGTAGAATGTTTCTCTAGTTCAGAGGAAATTTAATTTAATTTGAAGTTGTGCTAGCAAACCATCTTGTAAGGTATTAAGATTTTCTTTCATTGAGACTTCTTATTACTTCATTTAATGTAGTTGTCGCTAGGTAAAAGCTAGCTGTAGGCTTACTTTTTGCCAGAAAGACACGGGTAGGGACTTTTAAAATAGCTTTGCCATAACAGAAAAATAACTTAATGCCCATTAAGTCCTAAGAACTGGCGTTTTACTAGAAAAAAGTGTAAGAATAGTGACTTTTCAGGTGACACAAAATATAATACACACAAACCTTGAAATGACCCCAGAAGGCCTCTTTCTAATCAGTTAAAGCAGTTGTTAAAAGCCACACACTAAAGTTCATGTACTTCTATCTTAGGAGCTGCTTTCAGGTTCCCTTTTGGGAGCTCATTTAAGCTTAAAAAGGAAATCTGGTTTCCTACGCCACAGTGAGAAAAGCCAAATGAAGCTGTTAGAGGTGGGCCCAGAGGCATCAAGAAGTGTTTGAGTACAGGAAGCAGAAGAATAAAATGTAAATACTCTTTCTATATTGTTTTAAAAGAAACAGATACCTTTTAGAAATCTCTTTATCTAGAGCACCTGGGTGGCTCAGTGGTTGAGCATCTGCCTTCGGCTCAGGTCGAGACCCCAGGGTCCTGGGATTGAGCAGGGAGCCTGCTTCTCCCTCTGCCTATGTCTCTGCCTCTCTCTGTGTCTCTCATGAATAAATAAAAATCTTTAATAAAAAAATAGAAACTTCTTTATCTAAAATGGTCAAAATGTAAAATGTTTATACTTTTTCTTATTTACCAGCTAACTGGAAAATAAATTTATATGGAGTACCACTTGCTCTGATGCTGTCAAGTGGTTGAGGGCTTAGCTACAGGAGCTGGGACATGGTAACACAGTTAACTGGTATCCAACACTACTCTGAAAGTACTGGCACATAGGTAGCACAATAGACTTTAAATTCTAATATTTTAACCACTTTTGAAAAAGGAAAGAGGAGCACCTGAGTGGCTCATTCGGTTATAACAGCATCTGCCTTTGGCTCGGGTCATGATCCTGGGGTCCTGGGATCAAGCCCCCACTGCCACCACCAGTTGGGCTCCCTGCTCAGCGAGGAGTCTACCTCTCCTCCTCTCACTCTTGCTCTCTCTCAATAAATAAGTAAAATCTTAAAAAAAAAAAAAAAAAAAAAGAGGATCCCTGGGTGGTGCAGCCGTTTAGCGCCTGCCTTTGGCCCAGGGTGCAATCCTGGAGACCAGGGATGGAATCCCACGTCGGGCTCCCGGTGCATGGAGCCTGCTTCTCCCTCTGCCTATGTCTCTGCCTCTCTCTCTCTCTCTCTGTGACTATCATAAATAAATAAATAATTTAAAAAAAAAAAGAAAGAGGAAAGAGAGTTTTGGTGTTTTGTTTTGTTTTTTTGAGAGAGAGCACACACAGGCACGTGCATGAGCTGTTGGGGAGAAGCATAGGAAGACTCCCTACTGAGTCTGATAAGCAGACTCCCTACTGAGCAGGGATCCTGATGCAGAGCTCCATCAGAGGATACTGAGATCATGACCTGATCCCAAGGCAAAGGGTCAACTGACTGAGCCAGTCAGGCGCTGGCAGGAAAGAAAGTTTTGTAAGCCCTGACATTAATGAAATAGGACCCTTCATATTTAGATGATTCCTGTGATCTGGTGAGCTGTACACGTTAGACACCAGATATTTAATTTTCCCCCCCGTGATGATAAATGCTTTGATTTTTCCCTTTCTAGTTTCCCCTCCTCCTCATTAATATCTCTCAATTTATTAAAGGAAGTTCACCTCAAGTTAAAGTTTGATTTATTGATTGTGTTATAAAGTAGCGAGATAGTAAAAATGTTTCTAGTGGAATTTTTGCTTAAAACAATCGTATAATGTTCAGGAAAAAAAAGGTTGTCTTCCTCTTGAAAGTAAATGATCTGTAGGTTCTTGGCTCCTTTTGTTTCTGAAATGATCTCATCTACAATTCAGTAATGAAGTCTGTAGTCCCTAAAACCTTTCTTTCCTCCAGTTGTGTTACAGCATTGTTTTTGTAACAACTTGTGAATCAGGTCCATGTGAACAAGCCTCTGAGTCTTAAGAGAGCAGTGAGCACCTCTCTAGCAGTTATTTTCATCTGGAGTCTGTACGGTAATTGAGATTACCCGTTACTAACCTAGCGAGGTGTATGGGATTTTAATGTTTGCTGGGTGGCTCTGACTTTGAGGGATCTACTAAAGTTAATTTAATCTCTGGAGGCAGCATGATCTAAGGAAAGTGGCCAGATAGTTATCTGGGCTGTATCATATGTTCTTGCAGATTCTAGTGTTTTGGTGAATAGGAGCAATTACATTAGTTTTCATCTGTTAAAGGAAACTGATAAAACTGAAGTTACTTAGTTTGTAATAAGTCCAGCCCCCTGGCGATAACCTCCATTTGACACGGGTCTGCTGATACTCCTTTTGCTACTTGGTTTTTTGAGTTCTTTATGTTCGCATGTCTTTGTCCCTGCACATCCTGAGGCCTTTCAACCTAAACAGAAGTTGCTCTTGTGTCAGTAGTGCTGGTTTCCTTGGATACCAGCTGAATTTGGAATATGGGAGAATATTAACAGTTTAAAAACCATATGTTGATTTTTTTTAAAATTTTTTTCATATGTTGATTTCTGCTATTGTTGTAGCTCCTGTGCATCATGTCATGTCAACCTTTTGAAGATTGATGCAGTTGTCTAGTCAGAAGAGATAGAAAAGGGTGCTTGTAGCTTTTACAGGAATTTGGAAAGGTGAAAAGGGAGCTTAGGGCCAGCATATGAGCCTGTCCAACTCTCCTTGGTGCAGGGTGTACCCAAGGTACTTTCTCAAATACTTATTAAGTGTATATCTCTTTACTGTTTTTTTTTTAAGATTTTATTTATTCATGAGAGACACAGAGAGAGGGGCAGAGACATAGGCGGAGGGAGAAGCCGGCTCCATGCAGGGAGACTGATATGGGACTCGATCCTAGGACCTCAGCATCATGACCTGAGCTGAAGACAGGTGCTCAACCGCTGAGCCACCCAGGGGTCCTTCTTTAGTGTTTTGTGTTTTTTTTTTTTGTTTTGTTTTTTTTAGCACAAATATCTGAAGTTCCTTATGCTTTTCCCCAGTATTTCCATGAAAACCAAAACAATTACACCAATATAGAAATGCCTCAGAGTAGTAGATGAAAATTGGACTTAAAATATATATAATATATGGACATTATTTTGAGTATTTCAGTCACATCTGTTCCTTTTTAAAAATTAGTTTTACTGGGATGCCTGGGTGGCTCAGTGGTTGAGCATCTGCCTTCAGCCCAGGGTGTGATCCTGGAGACCTAGGATCAAGTCCCACATCAGGCTCCCTACATGGAGCCTGCTTCTTCTCCCTCTGCCTGTGTCTCTGCCTCTCTCTGTCTCTCTGTCTCTCTCGCTCGCTCTCTCTAGAATAAATAAATAAAATCTTTTTTAAAAAATAAGTAAATTTAAAAAATAATAGTTTTATCAATTTTTTTCAGAGATAAATTGACCTTTTTTTCACTTGTTTTTGACTAAAATAGACTTTTTCCCTAATTGATTAAAAACGAGTATGTGTGATATCTACGAGTTTGCAGTTGTCCTTTATCTTTACCGTGCTCTGATTACAGCATGACATCATTGGCATCCTTATTGGAAATCTTCTTTGTGTGATATCTAGCAAAATTGGCAGAGTAAATCATAGCTTCAGGTGGGTCAGAAAATGGCCTGTGCACTGGGTTCTGCGGGGTCTTGGCCTCCACATTACAATCATCACTGTGGGGCTAAGTGCAGGGTGAAGGAAGAGGTCTTTGCATTTCATTCTTTTGTGAGGAAGTTTAGAGGAACCCCGGACCTCATGGGCTTTAGAGAAAGTGGTCAAGTTCTTTTTAGTTCTGGAGTCCTTGGTAACTTTAGGAACCAAAATTTTAATGTTTATTGAATAGTATGATGTCAGTGTATAGTAATCTTAAAGCTATGTTAAAATGTACTTCTTGTGTCTCCAAACATCCTGCCTCCTTTTGTGACTACATCCTTCTCTTGGCCAAAATAAAAAGCTAACTAGAGTTTCAATATTCAATATCCTTCTCTGGCAGATGTTTTCTGGCAAAGGCCTTCCTGCGTTTATGAATTCTCTCTCAAGAAGCAAGGGAACACCTGCAGGAAGTGAATCAAGATGCAGAACACAGGAATAATCACCTGCTTTAAAAAAAAATAAAAGTACTGTTGAAAAAGATCATTTCTCTTTATTTGTTACTAGGTGTAAAATTTTAATAGTTAATGCAAAATTCTGTAATCATTGAATCATTAGTGATTAATGTTTGAAAAAGCTCTCTCAATCAAGTATGTGATGTATTAATAATGCCTTATCTATGGTTTGTAGTCATTTTAAATAGCATGAGCCTTGTCCCTGTAGTCAGTAGGGGGCAGTCTTGCTTTATTCATCCTCCATCTCAAAATGAACTTGGAATTAAGTATTTTAGTGTAAGATATGTATAATGCTGGCCATTTTAAAGGGGTTTTCTCAAAAGTTGAAACTTTTGTTATGACTGCATTTCTGCACATAATCCATACTTGCTGTTGAAATTAATCTAGAAATTTATTCATTTGTACTGTGAACACCTGGAAGCAAAATCATAGTGCAAAATACATTTAAGGTGTGTTCAAGAATATGTTCTGAATTGGTAAATAATAAGCATTAATTTTTTATAGTCTGCATTCCAAATTTTGCAGTACCTTATTCTGTGTTATATACCTAAAAAATTGTAAAGGTGGTGTCACTGTATAAAATAAAAAGGGCAAGGACAAATGCAACTTAATTACTAAAATGCAATTCTTGACATTCTGTATGATTAGAATCCATACCCCTCCCCCCCCTTTTTTAGGTCTCCTGATAGTTAGGCCAGGGGCTGGAATAGGGAGGGAAATTAGGTACGCAGGTGCAAAGAAAGAATTAGTTTGGAACTTTTGAGATGATCCCTAACATACTGTAGTAGTACTACTTGCTTTTACAATGTGTTAGCAGAACCGATGAGTTATAAACGTAGAATGATGTGCTTTCTGCCAAGTGGTAATTCACCTTGGTTTGCTATGTTAAAACTGTAAATACAACAGAACATTAATAAACGTCTCTTGTGTAGCAACTTTTGCTGTAGATTAGTGTTTAATTTCTTGGTTTGCATTTGTTCATTGCCAGGGCAATTTTTTCTACTCCTTATTCATACAGATTCATGCAGAATCATTCACGAAGTACAAAAAAATTGGTTTGAGGCCAGTTTTTTTCTTTTTTTCTTTTTCAGCACAAAAAGTTCCCTTCTCTTATACTCAGTACATTCCTAAAGATGCATGTGAAAATTGCTTCTGCAAAAGATAATGGGTTAAATAAGGAGGAGTTTTAGAGATTTTAAATCATTCCAGAATTCCCAATTATGCTTCATTTTTTAGACATCTTAATTTATTTCCAGTATTTTCTGCATATTACTTGCCTTTGCTCTTTTTCTCATTTGAACACAGTCCATTGGTTTAGGTCCTATGAGCACCTGGCTGAGGTGAAAGATTACTTGTTCCTCCTGATTTCTATTCTTGTCCCAGTTGTGCTAAATTTAAAGACCAGTGGTTCATATAATGTCAGCCATTTGATTTTTTTTTTACGTCTTCCACTTTTTCAAATAAAATATAAAGAACAAATGCAGCAAGATGGTCAAATTAACTATACAAACCAGCACCTGTGTGGTATGGTACCTACAAATATTATTTCTCTGCTGCATGTAAGTACCTGGGATCAGCTTAGGAAGTCTGTTAAGGGGTGTCAACATGTAGTGCACAGAAGCATAGGTTGTTTGAAAGCTAAGCAGGAAAATTGAGGGCCTCCTGAATGGACATTTCAATGATCATTGTATCTTGTTTATTTATTATAACTTATAGTATATGTTCTTGTTCATATTTCAACTTATATTTTGCACTTAGGTAAGCAGGGGATTTTAATGAAAGTCTCTATGAATCTCTTTGAAGACTTTGAGATTTTTGAATTAGATTATGCCAACAATAGAGTTTAGAAAATTGTGTAGTCTATTGTGTTCAAAGTTTCAGAATGAATATATTTCTAATAGTCTGAATAAATTTGGACACATGCAACAGAAAATTATATTATCCTACAGGACAAAATAGAAGGGCCCTAATAACATAAACTGAAACATTATAAACTCACTTTGTGTTTATTCTTTAGGTCCTTGTGCCATATTTGGTTTTGTATATTCAGAGAATGAAATACTTAGAATTCCTATTTCTACATACTTGGTGGTCCTTAAAGGCTTTCTCACATGTAAACCTATAGTCTGACATGCTAAGTACTTTGAAGGGTGATTTCTCTTTTTTTCTTTAAAATATTAGGAATAAAGATAATAAAAATAATTGGAATAGTGAAGTCTTCTCAGATGTGTAAAGTTGGTCCCATTTGTTAGCTGGAGTCCTTAACTATTATTTGGATGGAAATATTTATACTATACTGTTACTTTTCATTTTTCTCTCTCATTTTCTGTTTCCCTTTGGTAGGTTCATTAGTAAGAATAATAGTTTGTTTGAATGGATATACTGAGGAACCACTGTTACTCGCTGAACATTACGGAATAAACTGGCCTTGATCCTGAGCTAAGGAACAACTAGGGCTTACCCATGACCACAGAGGCCCCTCACACCTCATGCCTGTTCATGTGGAATCATACAGGCTATGTTTAAAAGATTCTGTGTAGCAGTTTCTTTTTTCAGAAAATTAGATTGCTTTGTGTGGGAATAAAATGTTATTAAAACTTGTGAAAAATTAGAAGAGTGAATATCTTTACTAACGAGATCAATTTTGTTTTGGGTTTTAAAGAATTTTAATGAAGTAAATGATTGCATTTTTAATTTTTTGTTCACTTTCTTGTTAATGTAAGTTATCTCACTTGGCCTATGGCCCACCATGAGACATTGGTAGCACCTAGGAAGTGTCTTTTGACCTTCACTATATTCTTAAACTAGAATATATTCCACTTAGTTATAAATTGTTTAAAGGAAGAAAGAACTACTGAAAGGGAGTTTCAGGGCTAATAAAAGTGATAATTCAGTTTAAGTAGTTGCTGAGGTGGCAAGATTCTGAGGTCAGAATCAACAAAAATGTACCCCACAAAATGGAGTGTTTTTAGCTTTGAATCCAACCATATTATCTCTTCTTTATGTCCAACCTTGACAGTTAACATGGTAGATACTGGAAAAGCACTTGACCCCGATTCCATTAAATATTGATAATCAAATTTTAACTTCAAACATGCCAAGACTAGACACAGAACTGTACATTTATGTAAAGTATGTGGGAATATTTTGTGAACAAGGACCTGGGATCCCTGTGTACTATGTGAATCTAGTTCTTGGTGAAATCCCAATGATGAACACCGGTAAGTCATGTGTAGAATGTAGTCTAGTAATTTTCAGAATCTTCTCTTGTTTTTCAGCTATTTAGAAATATACCAGGAACTCCCGAAGGGGAGAGAAGGTTTAGGTTGACAGTAAAAGGTTTTCAGGAGGAAAAGAGTTGCAGAAACTGATTTTGTATCCTCTGATATTAAAAAAAAAAAAAAAAAAAAGAAAAACTTTTTGACAAGCCAGTTCACTGTCTCACCTACAACTTGATGGTCTATAGAAAGATCTGCTCTTAACAGAAATCTGAATGGAAAGCTATCCTCCCAGGACAGTTTCCCTATCTATAAGTTTGAAATACCATCTAATGCATGGCATCTTGATCCCCTCAACCCTCCAGTTATTCTCAGAATTTGAAACTTGTAGAATGTATTATTCAAGTTTTCATTCAATACCTGTTTCTACTTAAAAGTCTTTCTTGGGGGTCTCTGGGTGGCTCAGCGGTTTAGCACCTGCCTTTGGCCCAGGGCGCGATGGGGATCAGAGTCCCACATCGGGCTCCCTGCAGGGAGCCTGCTTCTCCCTCTGCCTGTGCCTCTGCCTCTCTCTGTGTGTCTCTCGTGAATAAATAAATAAAATCTTAAAAAAAAAAAAGTCTTTCTTCACAAACATTGTTTTCTTAGTTTTGACGGCTTTAAGGTCAAGTAGTAAATTAGTAAGATGTAAACTTAAATGCACATCTGTTACACCTGAATATAGAATATGTGAAACAGAATTCTCTTGCATTTTGCAGAATTTCATCCAGGTCAGAAAGTGAGATGCATTTATGTAAAATAGCTCTCCCAACCCTGCTGTGTGTGTTGTTCAACGTGCTCTAAAAGGGATTAGTTTTTACTATTTATATGGAAAATGAAACATTTCACAAACTTTTCCCTTTCCGTATGTGATTGCTGGTTTTAGACAACAAAAATCAGAAAAGTGGTGTCCTTCAAGTCTTAACAAAGATTAGTGCAGAGACTCTGAGAAGACAGTATTCATTGATATTCATTGTTTGGGAAGTTCAAGAGCGGTATATACAGCCTGGGAAACAAGAAAATGGGTCAAAAAACTATGAGAAATCTCAAATAGGAAATGTGATTTCCTGACACAAAGCATTATCAACTAAACTATACAACAAAGGAAGTGCTGCCTTCTGACCATGAAACAGACTGACTCTTTTCTGAAATTCATCCAGAGCCACAGTGATTTTCCACCTTGCAGAGTTAGGGTTTGCATTCATGTCCCCTACTGAGAGCTGCTTCCCCCATTTAAGCCAGTTACTTCCTGAGCCAAGTAGAGGATTGGAGCAACCTATTATCATAAGTTGGCTAGAGTTACACTTGATGAAACATCCTTCTTTTGCACAACAGTTAGAAATGCCTAAAATGTCCCTTTATGTGAAGTTTTACAATTTTGCCCTCTGCTTTCTGATTTTACGTCTTTATTTTGAAGAGACATTTCATAGGCTGTATTTGGCAGGCGCTAGGTTTAGACATCATTCTGGTCGTTTGAGCACATTCATTCTCTGAGTATCAACTTTAAGGATTTTTACAGCAATGATTTATTTCCAGTTCACATTTTAACTGGAGTTGCAGATAATAAATTAGTAAGTGAGCCACTTGGTTTGTTGGATCAATATCTTCACAAACCCTTTTATTGCTACATCATTTGGTACTATGTAGTTTTTAAAAAGTGGAGACTGGTAGCCTAAAGAAAATTAGTCCATGTTTTTCTAGGTTTGACTCTCAAACTCTGGATCTGTGTTTCCATCATGTATAGGAGAAAAACCTTTTTGGGGGGTTATATATATTTTCCCTGAGGCTATATGTGTGAAATGGGTTTTAATCTGTATGTAGGTGTCCCGCCTGTATTTGGTTTTAAGCCCTTCTGTGATTTAGCAGTTCCCAAGATGTAGCATTGAAACAAAACTTTGTTTTTCTAACCTCCATTTTGTAGAATTATAAATAGTCAAACTTGGTTCCTGCAGCGGTTCCTCGGAGCTTCCAAATAAGGGTAATGGGTAAGTTCTCGTCACTAGTCTTCACTTTCCGTGGAAGTTTGGATAGAAGAAATTTGCAGAGTTTAAATTTGCACATTTAAAATGAAGAGGTGAGGGATCCCTGGGTGGCGCAGCGGTTTAGCGCCTGCCTTTGGCCCAGGGCGCGATCCTGGAGACCCGGGATCGAATCCCACATCGGGCTCCCGGTGCTTGGAGCCTGCTTCTCCCTCTGCCTGTGTCTCTGCCTCTCTCTCTCTCTCTCTGACTATCATAAATAAATAAAAAAATAAATAAAATGAAGAGGTGATTTTTTTTTTCCATTAGAGTATTTTCAGGGCATTGTTTGCTGGGTAAAATTAAGAATTATTTTGTCTTCAAAACAGGTCTGTAGGTCTTCTCAAAGTTCATGGCTACCATACTTCTTTAGAACAGGACTATGGGAATGAGTGTGTTTGCAGAGCAACAGGGAAAGGCCATAGGGAAATTAATTTCTAAATATTTGACTAAGAATGAGTGGCCTCTTCCTTGGAGGTCTTTAAAAATAGAGTGGATCCTCATCTGTTTGAAATGGTTTAAGGATAAAGGGAAAGGAATGGATTAACAGGCCCCTTGAAATCCCCAAGAGCTCTAGAGGTTTGCACGTGGCCCACATCAGTGACAGATGCAAAGGTAAGTTCAGCAGATGTCACATCTGCCGCTCCCAGGCCATGCTCATTTTAATGTGATGATCTTATGGGAGCATTGTCCTAAATAGTCTGCAAGAGGCAAAGGAATGTGTCAACCTCTGGTAAACCTCACTTGGGAGGCTTATTACCTACTACTACATTTATTTTAAGATCCAGTGATCAAAAAAAGTTACACTTCACTCAGAATTCCAAAATGAGAAAACAAAAAAAGCATCCTCTAGTTTCTGAAGCTGTTTTCAAACCTCTGTATATTCTGAAGGAATCTTGTTTAGGTGGCATTAGCTAATGTTACCTTTCTGAATCCTGCCCCTAAGGGACCACTGGAGGAAGAAAGAAAGCAGATTAGGTGGGTAAGGAGGTCCCTAGAGGAAATGAAGTCTGATTTGTTAAGAAAGGACTGATGGAAGAGGGTGGCAAATCTGTTCCTTTTGTCCTTTGGTCCTGCTTTAATCCTTTAGACTCACAGGATAAAATTGCTAGCTAATTTGCTAGGAGCCCCCTATAAAAGAAGATTGGCCTAAATTGAAGAATAAACTTAAAGAGTGACTAAGGATTTTTTTAAATTCCTCCTTTATTCAGGTCACTTTTTTTTTTTTTTTACATATGATTATGTCTTCAAGAAGTGGTTGGATACCCTTCTTGAGAGGTTTTCTTTACAAAAAAGAAGAAAGGCCCTGAAATTCCAGAGACTCTTCCCCCCCTCACTGTAGTCCTCTTTTTAAGAGTGTGATGAACTAAATTCACTATGCTGTAGTTTACATTTAAAAAAAAAAAAAAGACTAATGTGTTTTATGGTGGCATTTTTATGCAGGTGACTCATTGGTAGAAGTATATTGACCATTTTAAAGTGCAATCTGATCTTACAGGGGGAGACATAATTTAAATGTCAGAGAATTTAATCTAAGTTACAGACACTGTACTTAGGACAAATTATTGTGTTTGCATCTTGGTGCCAATCTCGATCATTTCCTCATTAAGTACTTTTTTTTCAAGTAATACCTATCCATCCAAAAACAGTATACTAAAAATTGTCATTAAAACATATCAAGTTTTAATAGCAAGCCATGGAATCTTTTACTGCCTTTTATTTATTGCCAAGTGTATTTTATTAGAAGGAAAGGTAAATAAATGTGTTCGGCAGAAAATATGTAGTGTAAGTCAGTCCCAGTAGCAGTTATTATTTTTTAACTAGATGGTGAAGCATTTACACACTTAGTTTATTAGTGACCTTCCCATAAAATTTTTAGGAACACAAGGCCAAACAGAGGTCATAAGTTTCTGTAAGCTGGCCCTCTGCTTTGGGTGACATGAGAGAGCTGAAGAGAAGCCAAGACACCCTCCCTGCGTCTTCACTTTCCAAGCAGCCTTGGCTTCACCTCCATCTACAGTGTTCTCTTCCCCTCTCAGAGAATGATGGATGAAATTCAGATAGTCACCTGTGTCTGAAGTAATAAAGCTGCATTTGGAAAGAAGAATTCTACTTTTATATTCCCTTACTTTGTTGTTGTAAACCACTTTACTGAGATATGATGGACATACAAAAAGCTGTACATATTTAATGTATGCAACTTGCGTTTGGAGAGAGGTCATTCAGATGCCGTAAATGTCCGCTACTTCCAGAAGTTTCTTCCTGCCCGACTATTATTTTAATCTATATCTAAATATATCCAACATGTCCCAAAGTTTCTTCTTGCCCTCATCATCATCATCATCATCATCATCATCTTTTGGTTTTGGAGTGAGGATTTTTGGTTTCGTTTTGTTTTTGGTGATAACACTTAACATAAGACCTTTTTTTAATATATATTTTTAAGATTTTTATTTATTCATCAGAGAGAGAGATAGAGAGGCAGAGACATAGGCAGAGGGAGAAGCAGGCTCCATGCAGGAAGCCCGATGTGGGACTCGATCCTAGGACTCCGGAAACACACCCTGAGCCAAAGGCAGGCGCCCAACCACTGAGCCATCCAGGGATCCCGAGACTTCCCTTCTTCGCAAAATTTCAAGTGCACAATATAATGTTGTTAACTCTGGGCACTATGCTGTATAGTGGATTGCTAGGACTTACTCATCTTGCATAGCTGAACTGCTCTGGCTTCTTGGATATAGATGTTTTCAGGCTTCATTTGGTAAAAAGTTATTAACTGGGGCAGCCCAGGTGGCTCAGCGGTTTAGTGCCGCCTTCAGCCCGGGGTGTGATCCTGGAGTCCCGGGATGGAGTCCCACATCGGCCTCCATGCATGGAGCCTGCTTCTCCCTCTGCCTGTGTCTCTGCCTCTCTCAATCTCTCTCTGTCTCTCTCTCTCTCTCATGAATAAATAAAATCTTTTTAAAAAAAGATATTAGCTGATTATGATGCGTATGACTGGCTGTCACATATGCAAGCTCTGTAGAAGAGAGCCCCTAGCTGCTAGGAACTTCTGGTTGAGGGCAAGGGCTGGGCAGGACATAAGACAGTGCTTTCCTGTCCAGGAATCTCAATACATCATAAGTTTCTCTGCCTTACTTGTATAGTGGTGGAAGAAGTTTCTTACACTTTTCAATTACATTAACCTGCCTCTAATTTTCTTTTTACAGTAGGGCATTAAAGATCTTCACAAAACCAAATGTTCTCCAAGGAAAGAGAGATTACTGCCACCATGGAAGGCCTGATGCCCAAAGAGCTGACAAGGATGGAGGGGTGAGGGGTGCATCTCAGAGGCCTGGAAAACCAGCTGCAAAGGGAGGTGCAGGCTTGAATCCATCGGGCCATGGCTTGAACCCTTACTCCCCATTTTCTAGCTGTGTAATCTAGGTCATTCGGTTGCCCTAGCCAAGCTTTTTTTTTTTTTCCTAACCTGGGTTCTGGAGTATTTTCTCAAGGAGCTCTTTTTAGATTTAAATGGGATAATGTAGTAAAGTGCCTGGCAGCTCTGTACCCAGCTATGGCACTGGAACCAAGAGCAGGACATGGAAAACCCAAACCTATAATTCAAACCAAGGGCATTCATTCCCTTCTCAGGGCCACGTGGCTTCCCTAAGTTCTGCTTTTCCTCACTCTTTCTTTCCTCAAGGCTGTCATTAGACCATCCCTGATAATTCAGACCACTCTTCCTCCTAAATTCCTGCTGCCCAGATGAGAATATGACTTAGCCTTGCTTTTCTGGTAATAGCCATCATGTGTTTATGTAGGACGTTCTATTTGTATACATGTTCATTTGATCCTCACAGATTACCATAAAAGGGCGTTCTTTACCACCAAGCAACCAAAACCTCCCTCCCCCTGGCAAATAATCTTTCAACAGTCACGTCAAAACGCTCTATAAATCCAATAAACTGATTCTCATTTTCTTTCTTGAGTTCTACAGGCTGAGATTCTGGCCTCCTTTCTTCTTGGGCCATTTGTATTATATTTCAAGATTTCCCATTCATTATCTTTGTGTGGATTTGGGTCTTCAAAGTGTCCTTTGAACTTCTTATCCTTCTTGTTTCTTTCTGCACTTGCTTTAAATTCTTCGCTACTTTCCCCATTCTACATATTCTCTGCCTGCCTCCCTGCACCTCCCCCAACAAGCTTTCTAGTACTTCTTGGCTTTTTCCGGGCCTAGATTACTACATATCTCTTTTCTACAACCATAGATAGGGCCATTTTCTCTGTAGCTATCTTCTGCCTCCTTTTCTCTGCATCTCGCCTGGGCCACAGCAACGCTAGTTGCTTTCTGCCTTTCTTGGCCATCACTCCCCCCACCCCCCCACCCTACCTCCCCCACCTGCCCCCACCCCCAACCCCCATGCCCCACATAACCAGAAAGGCTTTAATATCCCTCCTGAACGCCCCTGGGCAGCAGAGGTACAACCCGTCTTTTCCTCTTATTAGGGATTTGGGGAGCTTCTCACAGATGTGGCCCTGGTCACAATAACTATGGGCTCAACTCTCATATCCCTTCTGTGTGAGTTTGGGTTGTCACTAAATAGGAGACAATGAGATGTCCTCTGCTCACTGTTCTTCCTCATTTTGCAGGAACAGAAATGACTTCTGTGGGAATCTGTGGTGAGCTTTAGGTCCGTATGGAAAAGCACCTGATAGTTGGCTAGCCCCAATTTTCAGAATCCTGTCGATGTTTCTGAACTACCTCATAGGAAACACCTGCAAGCTTCTAATTGGAATTTTATCTTCTAAAAATACCTTTAACCATTAAAAAAATAATAAAACATCCTTACTCAAATGTGTCTTCAACCTGTGTAGATATTTGTGCTTTCATTTGCAGACCTAAGTGGAGTAAGGATTAAAATTGAACTTATAAATGAACTGAATAAAAGCAACTATTTTATCTGCTTTATTGATTGGAGTATCAATAGGATTTTGTTTACAAAAAGGTTCTCTAGCTAAAAGAAAAGGTTGGAAAACCACTGCCCTAGGTGAGCACCCCAGCTCATCTCTCACTTTGCCTGAAGCTGTTGGACCACAGTACTGTTTTTTTTTTTCCTCCCTTGATCGTACAGGGGTTTCAGAAAACCTTGATTTTGCAAAAAAGAGCCAAAAAAAAAAAATCTAAAAGTCACCTCTATTCCACTACCCTCCCCCCCACAAATCAACTGTTTTTTCTTTTTCAGTCTTGTTTTTGTATATTTATCACTTTGACAGTGTATAGTTCTAGCCTAGTACAGTCCAGTGAGATGAAGTCACTTATTAAACCATTCTGCTTATGTCATACATTAAATTTTTGCTGTCCTGAAGATTCTCTTGCCTTTTCCTGCTTTTTTTTTTTTTTAATATCTTGTTTTTATTTTTTATTTTTTTTTAATTTTTATTTATTTATGATAGGCACACAGTGAGAGAGAGAGAGGGAGAGACACAGGCAGAGGGAGAAGCAGGCTCCATGCAGGGAGCCCAACGTGGGACTCGATCCCGGGTCTCCAGGATCACGCCCTGGGCCAAAGGCAGGCGCTAAACCGCTGCGCCACCCAGGGATCCCCTTTTCCTGCTTTTCAACTAGGTGTTTGTTTGTTTGTTTTAAGATTTTATTTATTTATTCATGAGAGAGAGAGGCAGAGACACAGGCAGAGGGAGAAGCAGGCTCCACACAAGGAGCCCAATGCAGGACTCAATCCTGGATCCCAGGATCATGCCCAGAGCCAGAGGCAGACGCTCAACCACTGAGCCACCCAGGCGTCCCTTTCAACTAGTTCTAATGAATCCTACATGACAGTGTTTTTTAAGCCAGCTTCTAATACTTCTTTCCACTGTTCTGTTGCTAAGGAAAGTAACCAGGCTTTTGCAACAACTAAAATAAAGGCTTCCTATACACTTAATTGTCTTTCATTGATAGGGTGTCTAAAAGAGATCTAGTTTTCTGTACATCTGAAATTCACATCAAATCAAATTCTTTTTTTCCGGGGATTAAACTTACAGTAAATATGCATATTGTTGTGCCACAGATGCCTACCACAGACACACAGTAACGGGTATCATGTATTGCGCATTTACCATGTGCAGAGTATGCCGCTTCATTCTTTATGCACATTACCTCATTTAATTGCCATCCTAAACCTTTGAGGTATAGTACTATTATCCTTATTTTTATTTTCTACTTTAAAAAAAGGAGACTCAGGGAGGTTAACGGACATGCCCCTTAGAGCTCCTAAGTAGGGAGGCTGAGACTAATTTGGTTTGTGCTGTCAGAGCATGAACTCCAAATGGTGATGTAAAACCTGCTCCTCTTGTGAGTGCACCTGCTTCTCTGTCCCCTCCTCTTTTTATTTTCCTGCTCCTTTTTGATCCACTATTCCTTTCTTTTCCCCCAGGGCTCCTAGTCTGCCAGCTTCCACTTTATTAGAGGTGGCAATGGAGGGATTCTGGCCTGGAGGCACAGAACATCCACCCTTCCACAGCTGCCTGAGATGTCCACTGGTCCTCCCATGCTGACCTTGGCCTCAGCCTCCCCAGCTTGTAACAGAGACATTTTTATTCTCCCTTTAAGCTAATGAAGCAGGCCTAGCTGAGGATATGAATCTTTCTAGCCATACCTCAAATGAAATGATTTTGCAGGCTCTTATAACAAGATCCAGGGGTCTTTTCTCTCTCCAATTAGGCAAAATGACATCTTGAGACAATATTTCATTACGAATTTCCTATCAATAGCTTACATTTGTTCAGCATTTTTGTGTCAATGCTGCTATAGTGCTTGTCACGTATTACATCCTTTAATCCTACAAAAATTCAACAGATTTTACCTCCATTTTATACTGACTGAGCTGACTCAGGGAGGTCCAGTAACTTGGGTATTGTCACACAATAGATAGTGCAAGACACTCTTAACCACTATTTGATACTTCTTCCCCTTTCTCCTCCTCCCCCCCCCCCAAAGGTAATCCTTGTTCATTATGGAACTATTTCAATGTTGATTTTTAAAAATTTGCCTTCTGTCAATAGTGCTAAATCTGGAGTACTTTTTAACCTCTTAAAGTGGCACTATTTGGGATCTCTGAGTGGTGCAGCAGTTTAGCGCCTGCCTTTGGCCCAGGGCATGATCCTGGAGTCCCGGGATGGAGTCCCACGTTGGGTTCCCTGCTTGGAGCCTGCTTCTCCCTCTGCCTGTGTCTCTGCGTCTCTCTCTCTCTCTCTCTGTTCTCTCATGAGTAAATAAATAAAATCTTAAAAAAAAAAGTGGCACTATTTCTCAGGTGTATGGCTGTGAACCTTAATGAGAAGAATATGTAGTCTTGGACTGCTAAAAATAATTGTCTTCCTGTCAGAGAAGTGTGTCTTAAGTTGCCCAAGTGATGTCATATATATATATATATATAGTTATTTATGAGAAATATTTCTTCACTTAGATTTGAGAACTAATTACTGAAAGCAAAATTTATTAACAGTTTTACTATTATTAATCTCATCCTTTGAAATGAAACATTAATTTTTAATACTTGATATGTAAGTTAAGTTCTCCTGCATATGTAAGAGGAAACAATCTATGATCTTTGACTATCCTTTCATAGACCTTTATAGAGGCTTTAAAAATTCTCTACCCAGTGTTTCTCAAATTGTAACATGCACATGAATTCCTAGGGATTTTGTTAAAATGCAGGTTCTGTTTAGGAAGTCCAGTCTGGGGCTTATGATTTTGCATTTATAACAAGTTTCCAGGGGCACCTGAGTGGCTTGGTCTGTTGAGTATCTGCCTTCAGCTCGGGTCATGATCCCAGGGTCCTGGGATGAAGCCTCACATTAGGCTCCCTGCTCGGTGAGGAGTCTGCTTCTCCCTCTCCCTCTGCTGCTCCCCTTGCTTGTGCTTTCTCTCACTCTCTAATAAATAAAATAAAATAAAAATAAAAGCTTCCAGGTGATGCCCACACAGCTGGTCCAGGAGAACTGCACTTCAAGGAATAGTGCTCTAATATCACTTAATTCTCAAGAAAGAAATTCCAAGTCAACTTATTGCCTTACAAGCTGTTTACTAAATAACCCAAAACTCAAATGGTTAGAAACAATCCCTGTCCTCAGGCTCCATAGCATTCTGATTTTCATGGAGTTTTCTGGGGCCTGACCTTGACTCCCTTTTTGGTTTATATTAGCGCATGCAGTAATCTCTGGTTTTCCCCTCATTGCTTCTTTGTCAACTGAGTTATTCATCTCTTACACTAGTGTGGTGTGTGGGGGACATAGCTTGAACCAGCCCATATGTCCCACTTGAAGGATAAGCAGTAAACTTTCTAGAAAAACACGTTCTCAATCTCACTTTTTGAGAGGTCTCTGTAAGGTGTGGTAGGGGGCAGGGATGAAACTCAGCGTGGTCCTGGCTGTGTGCATTTATCTGCTAAAGTGCAGGGAAAGTGTGCCTGTTTGCCACCCCCACCCTGCCTACTCTAAGCCTTGGCCATGTCCAGAACGGACTCCGGATGGCAGTTGTGGATGATCAGAGCACAAAAGGTTTCTTGTTTGCCGAAGGGTCTATCAGTGTTTAAATAGAACAGGCGGAAGCGCAGGCACACCGTATCAGCAGCTTATCGGGGCCCATGGTTTTCCATGTACATTTACTAGTCACTTGAGTTTACCCAGCCCCATCAGCGCTGAGTTAAAAATTGCAAGGCCAGGCGGTACAACAAGGAGAACAAGAATAAGCCAGTTACTGAGTATAGGGGTTTGTGTGGGTTCTCAGAACGTTATTTGCATTCTGTCCGTGTAGAGAATGAAGCTGTGGTGGCCTGTGTATTAAGGGGCACAAAAGAGAACCAAAGCCTGCTTTAGAGGAGGATTAGGATGACTCCAGGCCTCCCTGCAGCAGAAGTAGTGGAGATACTTCTTTACCCTGGCTCCATCTGTTTCCCAGGTCTGTAGTCAGCTCAGCAAGTGATTAAAGGAGGAGTCAACTGCGAATACCTAAAATTGTACACAGTTTTGGTGTTTGCAGGCGTGTGTGTACATTTGTCTGGGAGCTGATCCATGACCCAAAGGGCTAAATGTTCCTGTACTTTTTGGGCTAAATTTTCTTGGAGGGAAATCTCCAGGACATATATGGGCAACCTGCTTTAGAAAAAAAGTGCTTTTGGGCAGCCCTGGTGGCACAGCGGTTTGGCGCCGCCTGCAGCCTGGGCTGTGATCCTAAGACTCCGGATTGAGTCCCATGTCGGGCTCCCTGCATGGAGCCTGCTTCTCCCTCTGCCTGTGTCTCTGCCTCTCTCTCTGTGTCTATGAATAAATAAATAAAATCTTAAAAAAAAAAAAAAAGAAATGAGTGCTTTCCACTTATAATCATCATTCTTCCTAGGAATTTGCTCTATGCCAAGTGCTCTGCTAGCCACTTTAGAAGTATTACCTCATTTAATCCTCAGAACAATCTCATAAGAGTTGTTATTTCTATTTTACAGATGAGAAGACTGAGGCATAAAGGTGTGTGTGTCCAAAGTCACACAGCCAATTTAAAGATAGAGCCAGCATCTGAACCTGGGCTTTCTGATTCCAGAGATCTTAGCACTGTGAACTTTCTCTGGTGTTTTAATACACACGTCTGAGCTTTTCGTAGATGTTGGTTATCTCTAACTGGCACAGAATTGTCCCAAACTTCACCCATCTACAAATCAGTTTCATGCATGTTGCCCTTTTTGTATATTGCCTATATTATTAAATTACTATTTAATTAAAAATATTTTATTAAAATTTATCAAATTTATTACTTAGCCTCAGCCTAAACAGTACCCATGAAATAACCATTGATGTACTAATCTCATTTTTCTCGAGTTCACACTAAGATAAGTACATAACCATCAAAATGAAAAATTTATGACCCACCAGCATCATTGAAGGCACCATCAGTGTATTGGTACCGTACATTCAACAGTCCTGGTGTAAGATGTAAAGGTTGCATGTCTCTACTGCCACAGAAATGTGGGCAAACGAAAATAGATTCTACATCTCCACCCCAGGCAGTCTTCCTGCCCAGGCCCTGAGACCCTCATGGGGAGTGGTGCTGGGAGCCTCAGGAAGGGGCTGGGCACCCTCACAGAAGGCACTCTTCTGGTGGAGACCACACTCTCTTCCAGGGCTCTAATAAGACAGCAACAGGGGGAAAAAAAAAGACTACTACATAGCTAGCTTTGGGGGAGTTGAAGGATGGGGCAAGAATCTGTACTCCATTGCTGCCTGCTCCTGCTGAAGGGATTTGCTGGGATACTGGGGGTTATGAAAGACACAGCCTTGCCTTGGGCAGAATTTGGGTGGTAAGGGGTTCCAGTCGAGGATGAAAGAGGCCTCTAACTAAACTCTGGTTCTTCCTATTTCCATCCTAACCAAATGTTCCTCCCTAAATTCCATCGCCTCTGGGGCCTAGTTAAAGGGAGATTTGGAGTCTTGTTGTCTGAAATTGTGTGTGCACTTGACCTATATTGCTGTGTCTTTAATAAAAGCAGTTAAAGAAAAATTCCTAATTTCCCCACGTCACTCTATATACCCAAAGTGGGCTCAGTCCCTAAGTAAGCAAGCACCCACAATTTTTTTGCACCAATAAAGTTGCATTTTATGTGTCAAACTTCCCAGTCTTGGGTTTTTGGAGATTTTGTAATTTGGCAATCTCTCTAACCAACAAGTAGGACAAAGGATGGCAGCATATTCCTGCCCCGAGGGGCGCAGAGTCCTGGAGTCTGTCTTCTTTCACTGGCCTGGAGAAGTCAGACAGTGGGACTAGACCCACCCATAGCAGAAAAGTGACCTGGGTCTGCCCCACAGTTGATCTGCTATGTTGATCAGCCCAGACACAGTGATTCCAGCTACCAAGCGTTTCAGTACCAAGATGTGAGGGGCGGGGGGGTGGGGTGGGGGTAGTCTGCAAGAAAGAAAAACCTGCTCCTGGAATGGCCTGAGCATTTAGCACGCCACTGTCCTCATCCTTGTAGTTCAGCAGTGGCTGCCCCTGGACGCTTCCTTGGGAGCTGCAGAGCTGCAGTGGTCCGTTCCGCAAAACAAGACTCCGGCCGCCCCGGGTTGCAGCTCCGAGTCTCCCCCTACCGTCTTGCCCTCCGAGATGGCACGGCCTGCGGCCCGCGCAAGGGCTCCCGAGTAGGGCGCCTTTAAACATGTCTCTCGCCAGCTTTCAGCTTCATATCCCGTTCTCCTCCCACCGGGGGCTTGTGGCTTGAGTTTACAGGAACAAACGGAACGCCAGGCACAAACGGAACGCTGCCAGTCGCAGGAGATTCCGAGGGAGATAAAAAGCACATCTTTGACCACTTCTTTACCAAACAGACCCGAGATGTGTAATTAAAGGCCCCGGGACTCTGCTGGAAATAGGTTTAAACTTGAGGTAATCCCTTCTGGCACTTCCTCTTCCTAATAACCATCAACAAAAATCAAACAAATCCACCTGGCTCCAGCCAGTAAGCCTGTAACCAGCAAAGGTCACGGGAGGAGCGATAAGAGAAAAGCGGCCACAAACAACGTTACTGGAAACACATGTCGGGACGTGCTAGAAAGGGACTCCCGCCAGGACGGTCCTGGCCGCCACCGGCCTGCTCTGCCGCCGACAAACGTCGGCTCCGTCCATGAGAAGGAACACCGGGGGCCCGCACGCACGCACGTGCACACGCACGCACACCCGCACGCAGGCACAGGCAGACCTGCGCACACCCGCACGCACGCAGGCACAGGCAGACGCACGCACACCCGCACGCACGCACAGGCAGACGCACGCACGCACGCACACCCGCACGCACGCACGCAGGCACAGGCAGACGCACGCACACCCGCACGCACGCAGGCACAGGCAGACGCACGCACGCACGCACACCCGCACGCACGCACGCACAGGCAGACGCACGCACACCCGCACGCACGCAGGCACAGGCAGACGCACGCACGCACGCACACCCGCACGCACGCACGCAGGCGCGCGGACACAGGCACGCGCGGGGAGAGACCAGTTTGAGGAACTCGGTGGGCATGTGCGCCTTCATGTCTTCTGAGGTGTGACCCAGCCGACGAGAGACTGGGGGGTGGGGGGGGGCGTTTTAATGTCCTCCTCTTCCCCAGGGTAATGCATGGGCGTCATTGAAAACACCGCTGATGAGAAAAACCTAGAACGAGATACTTGCCTTTAATTCCGCCACGCACGGATTGCCCCTGCGAACACCGTGGTGGGTCTTCTTCAGGCTGTTTTTGATGTTAGATGTGGAAACACATATGCGTGGGAAGGGGTTTTTGGAAACTTTCAAACCGCATTACACGGTGCAAACGATTTTTAGCCCGATTTTTGTCTCCGTCTATCTCGGGCCTCTTTTTTCATCATCCTGTGTCACGGTCGCTTTAGATGGCCGAGTCGTATTCCGTCACCTGACAGCTCCACGTTTCAGCATCCCCTTGGATGAATGTGCAGGCAGTGTCCGCCTTGCTCCCCTCGCGTCGAAGCCGTGTTCCGGAAGTATCCTATTGGGTTTGGGGTTGAAAGGGCGGGTGTCAGCTGGGTGCAGCCTGCGCAGGTGAACTCAGCAGCATCTACCCCTGCTTGAAGGGAAGGAGCCTTTTGGTTTCTCACCAACAGTCGGACCCTCAGTGGTGGGGGGCCCATGCCTTAGGTCCGTGGAGGACAGACAACACAGAGAGTAGCCCTCCGACTAAGGGCAAAGCAGGTCCCTCCCAGGTGCTGAGGAGATGTTGGCTGTGGGAGCTGAGGCTAATCCGGGACGGCATGGCTTTCAAAGTGCTGTTCTGCTGAGGGCCCTGAAATGTAGAACTGCCTGAGAGCTTTAAAGAAGAGGAAGAGTCTTTCCTTTTTGAGTGACTGTGATGCGCTGGGCTTAAGTGGTGGGTCCATGCCAAATCAAAGTTTGTGATGCTAAAATGTAGTTCCGGGGATCCCTGGGTGGCGCAGCGGTTTGGCGCCTGCCTTTGGCCCAGGGCGCGATCCTGGGGACCCGGGATCGAGTCCCACGTCGGGCTCCTGGTGCATGGAGCCTGCTTCTCCCTCTGCCTGTGTCTCTGCCTCTCTCTCTGTGACTATCATAAATTAAAAAAAAAAAATTAAAAAAAATTATAAAATGTAGTTCCATCGCCAGGGAACTTGGCCGCCAAGGTTGTGCTGACTGCTTATCTATTTGTTCTGCCCATGTGCTCCCTATCTGTGACATTTGCAGTAGGGGACTACAATTAGGGAAAACTACAAAGTCAAGACAAACAACAAAAGAAGCAGTGAACATGTAGGAGAGGACCTACTTTGTGTCAGGCTGAGGCACATTACCATCTCCATTTTCCAGGAGAGGACCCCCTTGCATAGAAGTATTGAGTCAAGGATCCGTGGGTGGCGCAGTGGTTTGGCGCCTGCCTTTGGCCCAGGGCGCGATCCTGGAGACCCGGGATTGAATCCCACGTCAGACTACCGGTGCGTGGAGCCTGCTTCTCCCTCTGCCTGTGTCTCTGCCTCTCTCTCTCTCTCTCTCTCTGTGTGACTATCATAAATAAAAAAATAAAAATAAAATAAAAAAATAGTAATTGACTTAAAATTTGAAAAAAAAAAATATTGAGTCACTTGCCCAAGGCCGTACAGCTGTGACAGTAGAACTGGGATCCCAGCCCAGGTCTGACTCTCGAACCGGCCCCAAATTTTGTGACACTACTACCTTATTATGATGCATTTATAAAAGCTTTCTTGCTAGGCAGGTTTACGTATAGGACTTAATTATTGTTGGCAGGACAAAATAAAGTCATTGTAAAAAATGTCATTTTTCAGTGGTATTTAGACAGCTTTGCAAAAAGCTGGGGTTGCAGGAGTGGGTGGAGAGGGCAAGTCCTGGTAGCATCCTTATCAGCGTGGTTTTGTATGAATTCCTCACAACAGGAAGGACTAAGGGGTCTACATTGAGTGTGTGTGTATCTTGGGATAGTCTCTGGTTTCAAATGTGTACTGTTCTGAACTGAATTCCTTAATTTGAATATCTTGAGTGAATGTAGATACATAACCTCCAACCAAAAGTTTGTGTTCCAAAAAGTTGAAGTACAGTAATCACACACCTTTGTGTGATTTTACCACACTGGGTGGCTCATTTGGTTGGGTGTCTGACTCTTGATTTTGGCTCAGGTCATGATTTCAGGTTTGTAAGATCGATCCCCACACTGGGCAAGAGCCTGCTTAAGATTCTACCCCCCCCCCAAAAAAAAAGCACACACACACACAAAACAAAACACACACAGAATTCCAGTTTTGTACTTCTCAAAATTTTTTTCAGCCTTCAAATTTCGCCTGTGATGATAATAATCATTTTGATGCAATTGACCAAATGAAAAAAGGCTCTGGAAGGCAAGAATGTACTTGGCAGTATATGCAAGTTGTAGGATCTAAAAACTGTGTCAGTGAATAGCATACAGTGAAGAAAACTGTGGAGTCATTACAGCCACATTGGAGCTTGGAAATCATGCATTTTCAGTGCCATCCTTGGGAAGGAAGGAGGAAAATGTGGCAGTGAGCATGCTGCCCACACTGAAAAATCCCAGCTCCCAGAGACACAGACGTTGGGGGTGGATATTTCCTTGGTGGCAGCTGCTGTTACTAAGACTCCAGTTTGCCCACCCACCCCCTCGTCAGAAGGACAGTTGTACCAGGGCTGCAACAGATTACTTACCTCCTAGGGACACTTGGGGAAACCCATGTGCTTGGTACCTGAGGGCCAAGAAACTGGCCCAGCTTTGTGTCACACTCTTATCCTGCCAGAGCCCAGGGGACTTACTGAGAGAGCTGGCTTGATCCAGGTAGTAGTCTTAGAAGCGCTGCTCTGTCCACAAATGAAGCTTTATCCTGATTTAGGGGGCATTCTGGTGCTGTTGTCCCCTTCCCTAGGTCTCTGGTTTGGATTGTAGGCAGTGGATCCTTTCTGCCTCGTGAATCCCCATTATGCATGAAGGAAATTGGTTGACTAGAAGCCAGAGACTGGGGAAACTAGGGACTAGCACTGCTAAGGTACCCACCTGCCTAAGGACAGAGCAGTTAGGGAGGTCAGGACCTGCAGGTAGCCTTTTAGAGCAGATTCCAGCAGAGCCTTTAGCATTTGTATGCATGTCTCTGTCCGAGTAACACCACCCCCTCCTACAACCTGGGAGGAGGTGGAGGGAACCCAGTTCATCCGGAGGGATTCCAGAATGATTGGGGTGCAGGGAGGGCAGATAGGAAAGAGTAAGTCTGGGTGGAGAAGGTGGGGATGGGAATGATTTCCTCTGCACACCGAGTCACTCTCTTTCCCACCTGAATTCAGTATTGCCCACACCTCTGCTCTGGGCAGCATTGTAAGTGTTGAGTGTGTAAAAAGGTAGGGGGACACCTGGGTGGCTCAGCAGTTGAGCATCTGCCTTTGGCTCAGGGCATGATCCTGGGGTCCTGGGATCGAGTCCTACATCGGGCTTCTTGCAGGGAGCCTGCTTCTCCCTCTGCCTCTCTCTCTCTCTCTCTTTCTCTCTGTGTGTCCCTCATGAATAAATAAAACAAGGTTAGGATCTTGCGCTTGAGGAGCCTATAGTCACTATACTGCAGAGGTAGAAGATCCTCTTTGAGTTTGTCATCACAGTGCAGTGTGAGTACAACAACGAGAGGAACCACGTGCAAAAGGTAGTGTTGGTGTAGGAGCCCATACAATCTAGTATATTATTTCTTTCTAGTTGTGTTTCTTGGTGTTGTCTTCACAAATGGATTGTATGTGCTTTTAGGCCAGAGACCAGGTTTCTTCCTCTGACTCTGGCATGAGCCTCATCCAGTTTAGAGTTCACGGTAAGTAGTGGTCAGTATCTTTAAATTGATCAATCAGCCAGCCTTGAACCTGTGGCAGGAGTAGGGGTGGGGCTGGTAGGTTTGAATATTACAGCCCCACCTTCTTTTTAGGGGAGGAGACAGAAAAGTTTGGGGATTGGGGAGGGGATGGTTGTTAACTCAGGCCCTGCTTTCTAAAATGCCTGTTAAAAATGTATTGCATATCAGCTGAATAGCTTTGGGCAAGTTACCTAACCTCTCTGAGGCTGTTGCCCTAGCTGTAAGAGTGGATGATGATTCTGACCTCACCGTATCTGGAGAGCTGCTTTATTTTTTTATTATTATTATTTTTTTTATTTATGATAGTCACACAGGGAGAGAGAGGCAGAGACACAGGCAGAGGGAGAAGCAGGCTCCATGCCCCGGGAGCCCGACGTGGGACTCGATCCCGGGTCTCCAGGATTATGCCCTGGGCCAAAGGCAGGCGCCAAACCGCTGCACCACCCAGGGATCCCCGAGAGCTGCTTTAGAATCCTGCCTGACTAGTGAGCACCCAGAACAAGGGGTGGCTTTTCAAGACTCCAACCACCTGACTCCCTTTATCTTCTTTCATCAGGCACTGACTTTTTCTAGAGCCAGCCTTCTCCATTCTGCTCTGAGCCAGACTCTGTGGAGGTGCAGAAAGGGATTAGTCCTTCAGATTGACTTTTAAGTAATAAAGGAAAATTTTTATTTTTATTTTATTTTATTTTATTTTATTTATTTATTTATGATAGTGAGAGAGAGAGAGAGAGAGAGAGAGGCAGAAGCAGGCTCCACGCACTGGGAGCCTGACGTGGGATTTGATCCTGGGTTAAAGGAGAATTTTTAAAATAAGTGCTTTGAAAGCCTTAGTGTAGAAGAGTAGAAAAAAAGACCAGGTGACATCAGAGTCACCAGAGGGGTATATTAGACTTTTTTTTTTTTTTTTTTAGATTTATTCATTTATTTTTTTAGGGGGTAATGGGGAGGAACAGAAGGAGAAGGAGAGAAATCCTCAAGCAGACTCTCCACCGAGTATAGAGCCTGAGGTGAGGCTCCATCCCTAAAGCCCCTTAGATCACAGCACAAGCTGAAATCAATGGTTGGGTGCTCAACTGACTGCGCCACCCAGGCTCCCCAGTATTTAGTCTTGTAAAAAAATTATTCATCATAAAAAGGTCAAAAGAAAAGTAGTAGTAAAATGAACACACACGACAATTTTTTTAAAAATATTTTATTTATTTATTCATGAGAGACACACACAGAGAGAGAGAGAGAGAGAGAGAGAGAGGCAGAGACACAGGCAGAAGGAGAAGCAGGCTCCATGCAGGAAGCCCAATGTGGGACTCGATCCCGGGTCTCCAGGATCATGCCCTGGACTGAAGGTGGCCCTAAACTGCTGAGCCACCCAGGCTGCCCGACAAATTTTTTTTTTTTATTGTGAGAAAATACACAAAACATGAAATCAGCCATTTTAACCATTTTTAAGTGTACAGTTCAGTGGCATTAAGTACGTTCCCAATGTTGTGTACACCTTTCACCTTCAGAATGTTTTCATCCTCCCATACTGTAACTTTGTGCTCATTAAACACTAACTCCCCATTTCCCCTTCCCCCCACCCTGGTAACCAACCTTGTACCTACTATCATTATGAACTCATCTATTCTAGGTATGTTATATAAGAATCAGAATTTAACAATCATTAATATTTGGTCATAATTGCCAGATCTTTTTTTACTGATGTGTGGGGTTTTTTTTTTTTAAGATTTTTATTTATTTATTCATGAGAGACACACACACACAGAGAGAGAGAGAGGTAGAGACATAGGCAGAGGGAGAAGCCGGCTCCCTGCAAGGAGATGATACAGAACTTGATCCCTATCCCAGGATCAGAGCCTGAGCTGAAGGCAGACTCTCAACCACTGAGCCACCCAGGGGTCTCATTACTGATGTATTTTAAAGTATATTAGAAACATGATGACATTACCCTAAATATTTCCATATACATCTCTAAGAAATCACAGTGTACTCCTAAATAACCTCAACATTGTATATCACAACTTAAAAAATTTGTGTTAATTCCTTAATATCATCTAATATCAATCCATATTCAAATGTCTTCACTTATCCTAACAACGTCTCTTATAGCTGGTTTATTAAAATCAGGACCACATACCATATGTATCTGGTTGTTAAGTCTTTTGAGACACTTCTATTTTAGAACTTCCCTCTTCATCTTTCCTCACCCTCATGACATGGGCTTATTGAAGAAACCAGGATCCCTGGGTCGCTCAGCGGTTTAGCACCTGCTTTCAGCCCAGGGCATGATTCTGGAGACCTGGGATCCAGTCCCACATCGGGCTCCCTGCATGGAGCCTGCTTCTCCCTCTGCCTGTGTCTCTGCCTCTTTCTCTCTCTGTCTCTGTCTCTCTCTCTGTGTGTGTGTCTCTCATGAATAAATAAATAAAATCTTAAAAAAAAAAAGAAGAAGAAACCAAGTAGATTACCTATAAATGCACCTTCTTGGGTTGTTTAACCTCTTCGCTATCAGTTACATGTCCCGTAAGCCGAAGTTAGACCTAGGACTTGATTAGATTCAGGTGTGGTGACACTGCACACCTTTTATGGCCCCAAATCAGAGAGTTCATCTTGTTTGATGGTCCCATTGTGGGTCCCTCTGTGCCTGGGGCCGAGGTTCATCTGGGAATAGGGCTTCCTACCTGATCCTGCCAGTGTCAAGTTACATTTTCCTTTCCTGTGCTGCTGCCAGCAAACAATTTGTCAGGTGATATTTTGGTCCCACGTGGAATATCCAGTTTCCCCAAAACCAGTGCACCCATTGAAGTTCCTTACCTGAGTCACTTACTTCATTGCGGTTGCAAAGAGGTGATTCTTTAATTTGGGTTTCTTCTACATTTGTTTAGAATTTATAAAGAATTCTCCTTCCTGGGGGTCCCTGGGTGGCTCAGCGATTTAGCGCCGCCTGCAGCCCAGGGCCTGATCCTGGAGACCTGGGATCCAGTCCCATGTCGGGCTCCCTACATGGAGCCTGCTTCTCTCTCTGCCTGTGTCTCTGCCTCTCTCTCTCTCTCTCTCTCTCTCTCTCTCTCTCTGTGTGTGTGTGTGTGTGTGTGTGTCTTTCATGATAAATAAATAAATAAAAATAAATAAGCATGAGGGGACTTAAAAAGATCAGTCCTTCTTTGTCTGGGACTGATTACCCTGAAACACAGTTCCTCCTGGAAAGGTGGGATAATGCTAAATTCTTTTCTTTTCATTACTCATTTTCGGAGTGAGGAGTTGAAGTTGTTTGGTCTTTAGAAAGCTGGAGCATGAATGTGACTGAGGGTTAGGGTTTTCTTTTCCTTTGTTTCCTGTGCTTTTTCTTGTGATCCCTCAACTCTTCAGAAGTGGGCTAGAAGCCCCATCAGTGGGTCTGGGAGCTCTTCCTCCTCAGTGGAGCCCTCTACCTGGAATTTTTCTCATTCTAGAGAAAAGAGATGGTGGGAGGGGGAGGCGGGGAGAGAGCAGTAAGCTTCATTTCCAGATCCTTTGTTTGTTCCATTTTTGGAAAGAGCTGAGAGAGCCTTTGGAAGGAAGAGTGTCGTTATTTCTCAGGGCCTCTTCATCGTGCTCTCTGCTTAGGGGAGATCATAGATTTCACCAGCCTCTTCCTGAATGGCTGAGTGTGTCTAGTATTTATCTTTGCCCTTCATCACATGGTTAACAATGGGCTAAGTGGGTAGCCATCTGTCATTAACCTAATATTTATGGAGCTTCATCTGTCGGCTTCATCCTTGGGCTAACTCCAGAGGAGGCACCCCGTAAGGAGCTCAATGTCTAGTTTGGAGGGAGAGGCGTTCACACATAGGAAGTGGAACAGAGAACACTGCCAGCCCAAACGGACCTATAAAAATAAGTTCTGGTAGATTGTCTGGACTGATAGGGATTATTTATTGAACACTTATTCTGTATTAGGCATTTACTTTTAAATTCCCTAGAAAATAGATGTTATCATTCAGTATGTCAGATGAGGAAATCAGAGTTCAGAGAGGTTACATCATTTATCCAACACCACACAGCTATTCAGTCCAGGAGCTCGACTCCGTGTATCTCAAAGCCCACACTCCATTCACCACACCATGGTGTCTGTTACCAGTTGTTAAGAGGCACAGGAATTTAGAGAAGGTAGGAGACTGAATATAGTTATTATCCACAGGATATTTATTATTTGGGAAATTTTAGTTCTTCCCTTTTACATGTAATTGTCAATAATGTACTAGCAATGTGTTAAGTATATTATGGTGGTAAAGAAAGTCTTCATAGCATAAAGTAGGACCATACTCTCACCACTTTAAAGTGCTTTCAGTTTTTAAAATGTGTTTCCAGGGGTGCCTGGGTGGCTCAGTTGGTTAAGTGACCGCCTTCAGCTCAGGTCATGATCCCAGGGTCTGGGGCTGAGCCCCATGTTGGGCTCCCTAGGCTCCCTGCTCAGCCAGGAGTCTGCTTCTCCCTTTCCCTTTGCCCCTTTTCCAGCTTGTGTGTGCATGTGTGTGTGCATGTGTGTGCATGTGCGCATGCCTGCATGCACTCTCTGTGAAGTAAATAAAATCTTTTAAAAAAAAATCTTTCCCATTTTTGCTCAGAGGCATTGGTAGTCCTACATACTGTTAATCGCAATGCACATACTATTTCATGTTTTCTTGTTTGGCTTTATACACATTATAAACACTTTTATGAAGTCTTTATGTTTACCATTCATTCATTCATTCATTCATTTGACACAGAGAAAGAGTACGTACTCGCACAAGCTGGGGGAATGTCAGGCAGAGGGAGAGGGAAAAGCAGGCTCCCTGCTGAGTAGGGGGCCCTATGACGCAGGGCTCGATCCCAGGACCCTGGAATTATGACCTGAGGCAAAGGCAGACGCTTAACCAACTGAGCCATCTAGGTGCTCCAAGGCTTACAATTTTTAAGACTAGATAATATTCCATTGGAGAAATAAGAATAAAGCATGATTTACTTAACTAATTTGTTTTCGGTTTCATCTGGACAGTTCTATTTTTTTTTTTTTTGCACTTACTACATTTTGTTGGATGGCTCTCTAGAAGGACCATACATCATTCATTTCTACTAATGGTGGATGAGGTGGCAATTTTTTCCTAACCTGGACAGCACTGGGTAGTCTCTTGGCTTGTGTTTTACTCTCTGCTGACTTAAATGGTGTAACATGGTTCCATAGAGTTGTTAATGTACATACCTTAGATTGCTGGTGGCTTGAATATTTCCCCACCATTTGTTTACTATTTTGAGTTTATTCTGTATGAATTGTCTATTCCTGAGCTTTGTCCATGACTATTTGTAATAGTTTTGTGTTTTATAGAAGATACTTTGGTGTGTAAGCCAGGTCTTGACAAGAAATAGGTGGTACATTCAACTGGATAGTTTGTAGAGAGTTTAGTACAGGAAATTTCTTAAGGTGTGAGCAGGGTTTGGGGAACTCACAAAGATAGAGCAGCCCTCTGGGTGATCATCAGCCTGCCCTGATCACTCTAATGCCTCAAGAAGCAAAAAGGGAAGAGCCATCAAGACCTGATAAGGGATGGTAGGTAGAGGGGCTCCCTGACAGGAGATACGGCTTTGAGGGAAGGACTCAGCCAGCCCAAGATGACTCTGCAGGGAGGGAACCTGGAGACAAACTACCCATCCTCATTCTGCCTTCTTCCTCATTTGCTACTGCCCTGAGGTCAGACCACTGTCTCCCTTATAACTGTGTTTCCAAAATTGTGAGGTGACCTTAAGGAGGTAGTACATGAATAAAAAAATTTTTAAGTTTAGTAGTCATGGGACCCCTGGATGGCTCAGTGGCTTAAGTGTGTGCCTTCAGCTCAGGTTATGATCCCAGGATGCTGGGATAGAGCCCCGCATCCGGCTGTCTCCTCAGTAAGGAGTCTGCTCTCTCTCTCTCTCTCTCTCTCTCTCTCTGCTCACTCTCAAATAAATAAACAAAATTTAAAAAATAAAGTTTAATGTGGTCATGTATTAAAATACACACACATCAAATGTTTATGTATTATTTATGTAATAATGGATTTGAAAAATCCATTATTTTACAGATTGTTTTATTTTTAGTAAAGGCTAAACTACATATTTACAATTAAAAATGGACTTAATTTGGGGGAGTATATATAATAAAAGAGTACAGGTGGTATGTGTGCAGGGCAAAACTGAAGTTTGGAGAAACCTGCTGCCCTATGGGACTCCCTATAGCATCTGATCCTTTGATCTTTGATCTCCCTTTGTCTTTCTGTCTGTCTGTCTCTCTCCCTCACACACACACACACACACACACACACACACACACACACACACCCCTCTCTGAAATAACTATCCTGGGAGATCAAGGATTCTTGGTCACTATTGGTCACTGTCCTTGATGTCCCAAAGTTATAGAGGGGATACAAAAATACAACAGAGGTTTGCTGAGGCTCCCCTGCATCTACTTGGACTCATCAAGTAATGGAACAAGTGCTGGTGGGCAGCCCCTGTGTCCCCATGCCCTGAAACCAAACCCTGGGCCAAAGTGTGCCCCCACAGCAGGGCCAGAGGGAAGAAAGAAAGGGGAGCCAGGAGCCTGGGCTTACTTACATTTTGGGCTGGGGAAAGAACATTAAGCACCACCTCCCTACTCCAACTGGCATCTTCCTAGGGCATGGGGACGCACTCCAAAGGATCTTACCCAAAGGAGCTCTCCATGGTGTTCAGTAGCTAACCTCCTTCCCCTTTCCCACCTGGGAAAGTTAGTTAAAAGCCCTGCCTCCACCCAGCCCTCCCCCTCCCCTATAAGGGTTGTACTGCCCTCAGCCATTCAGTAGAACAGGCCATTTAGTGTTATCTCGTCCTCTCCTTTGGGAGCATCTGTTCTGCTCAGAGCAGGCCCCAGGCATGTACCTCTGTGCCTAGCATCTACAGGAGAAATCAGAAGACATTAGGCAAAATATTATATTATGGTTTATTATGTATCTTATTATGTTCCTCAGAGAAGCAGTTTGCTACAATCTCTTTGAGAAGTAGCCATTTCTTTTGGAAAAGTTTGAACAGTGATTCCAGGTTTGAAGTTTTGCAAACTTGAACATGACCTCATGACAACCTTGTAGGTTGAAGGACTGGACATCTCATTTTACCTGATGCAGGCCTGTTTTATGCCTATTTGACCCTTTTTCATTTTACAAAGTTTCTTGATCTGGACAAAAAATTATGGCTACCAGAACCACAGGTAATACCCTCAGTGTCTAGAAAGAACATAGAATTTGGGGTCTAGAAGGGATTTCCAGAAGTCTCTTAGTTCATTCTCCTGCTGGAAGGCAATAAGCAGAGTTCTCCCACCTTTCTCCCCAACACTTCCATTCAGGAAGATCCCAGTGTCTCCCTCACAGGCCTGGGGTCCAGCCCTTCAAAGTTGTTTCAATAGGAAGATTTTCTTCACCATCTTCCCTTTCTTTCTGCTCAGAATTATCTGATAAGACATAAGAAAAGCTAGGATTTCTGGGGGGAATGGCCTTTGTTCTGACAGGGAGAAAGCCCTTGGGCCTGAAGACAAGCCCAGGAGGTAACTTGCTCTTCTGGCTTCCTTGTGGATCCTGGAGAACCCACAGAGAGGAGGAAGCCAGGAAATATGAGGGGCCCACAGAAGTGGCAGAGCTGGGTGGTGACCACCCAGAGCCCAGAGAGCCTTTAACCATCTGAGTTTTTTTTTTTTTTTAAGATTTTATTTATTCATGACAGACACACACACAGAGAGAGAGAGAGAGAGGGGCAGAGGGAGAAGCAGGCTCCATGCCGGGAGCCTGATGTGGGACTCGATCCTGGGTCTCCAGGATCACACCTCGGGTTGAAGGCGGCGCTAAACCTCTGGGCCACCGGGGCTGCCCAACCACCTGTGTTTGACTGGCAACTTGCCCACCACAAGGCCTGCTGAGGGAAGATGAGGCTGCCTGCTGGCTCATGCTAGGCTGACACCCTGCCCTGGGCTGTTTGGGGAGTCTCATTCTTTTTTTTTTTTTTTTAAGATTTTGTTTATTTATTCATGAGACACACAGAGAGAGGGAGAGACACAGGCAGAGAGAGAAGCAGGCTCCCTGTGGAGAACCTGATGTGGGACTCGATCCCAGGACCCTGGGACCACAACCTAAGCTGAAAGCAGATGCTCAACCACTGAGCCACCCAGGTGCCCCTTGGAAAGTCTCATTCTAATTCTTTCTTTCTGCCCCTTTCCCCACCCTGTTGGTTAGCTGCTTCCTAGGGAGCAGACAGGGGACCAAAATGGGCATGTCCCTGGGTTAGGATTTACTTCTCTGTTTTGTTAATTGGGGAAGGATGTGCTTAATTTTGTTTAATTATGGAACATTTGTTATGTTCTTCCTGAGTGGCAGGCAGGTGTCCATGCTAGGTGCTGGAGGTACCATGGCCCTGGCCCTGGCCCTGCCCCAAGAGTGCAGTGGGTTTGTGGCATGGTGCTCTGAACTAAGGGCACAGAGAAGGGAGCAGTTGTGCTGCCTTGGCAGCGGGGGCTTGTGGGGGAGGCTTCAGAAAGGAAGACTATTTGAGCACAGTCTTGGAGGATGAGGGGGGCCTTTACATGGTAGTAAGTCAGGAAGGGCTTTCCAGACCAAGGAAAGTGCTTGATCAAATGTTAGAGGCATTTGAGAAATAGACCCAGTTGGGTGGGAGAGGAAGCTGGTGGACTTCGTGGGATCGATGCTGAGAGGTAGGTTGAGAGAGCCTTCTGGAGTCTCAGAGACTGGCTATGGGCAAGTAAGTTCACTTCCCTCAGCCATAGTTGCTATATCCGTACAATGGGGATAATATAACCTACTTCATAGGCTTGTGAGAATTAAGGGGTATATTGAATATAAACCATCCAGCTTGGGGTCTGGCATATAAATGCTCACATAATGTAAATTACTGGCACTGCTCTTCTACTAATAAAAGTGGACTGTTCTTTTCTAAAACATATGGCATGAATCACTGGAGTGAGTCAGCAGTGTTGCACTCCCAAAGCAGGTCTGGACCTGTGATCTCATTTAGGAGGAAACTGTCTGGAACAGGATGCTGAGGGAAGAAAACTCCCATGGCTGCCTTGCTCAGAGCTCTGCCACCATCTTTCCGACGCTTGCATTGGGCCTGCAGTGTGGCTCTTGGTATCAGGAAATGTGTTCAATTACTTTTTATTCGACAAATATTTATTGTGAACCTGTTGTGTACCAGGTCTTGGATCCAATGTCTTAGTAAGAATATGTGCCTAAAGGTGACAGGGGAGGCAGAGAGAGGGGAGAAGAAAAGTCTGTTCTTTCCAAAATAATTTTATAAAATCAGAAATATGTTTGGAGGCTATCATTTAACTGCATTTTGTTACTCCTTGATGTCCCTGTATCTAGAAGCTTGGTAAGGTGTGGGAGGTGATTTCTTTGTTTCTATTCCCTTCATTGAAGTGTAAGTACCTCAAGAGTAGCCACTGTGGGGACCAGGTCACATTTGTCCATTTGGCCACTCAACAGATAGTTACTGAGCAGCTCCTACCCGCCTAGGCACTGTTCCGTGCACTAGCTGTTTAAGTGGTCTTTGACGCGTGAGGAGCTCGTTTCCTGATTATGATGATTGCCTTTAAGTGATCTTTTTTTTGCATTTGAAGGAAGCAAGCCCACTTTTCCCTGCTCATATAGACTTGTAAAGAGAAAAGTGGAAAACCCAAGGGCCGGTATTGCTGTCTGTGGCCAAATCATCTGCTCCTTAGGGCAGCGGTGGGTGGGAACTGGGCTGAGTGAAGGGGCGGCTGTTTGCTAAAGGACCGCCTACCGGATGCTCCCATCCTGGAGGCCGCATTGCACTGCGTGAAGGTGATGGGGAGGGGGTGGAGGGTGTGATTGATTTAGCTTATTCCGCTTCATGCCTCCCACACTTTGAAATCAGCACGCCAAAGCGTATTTTATTGGAGGAAATAGCTGCCTCACACAGGTTAAGGAGACTAAAGAGTTACAATAAAACTAACTGAATAGTAGCAGTCACCATCATTTTTGAGTACTTATAGTGTTCCAGGCAAACTAGTGCTTGTCGTGCATTATCTCCTTTAATCCTTGCAGCCACCCTGTCAAGTTCATACTATCTTGTCCATTTGCCGGACAAGGGAAATGGAAACCAAGACATCCAGTGAAAGCAGTCCACAGTCACGCAGCTGTTGCGTGAGAAGAGCTCAGAGTTGAACCCATTTCTCTCAGGCTGCAGGTGCCTTCACCCATATACTGTCCTCCTTTATCCTGTGACCTCGTCCTCAGGCCTGACCACAACTTCTTTCTCTCCCTCCCTTCCTCCTTTCCTCCGTCCCTCCTCTCCTCTTCCTCCTTGTCTTTCTTCATGATTCTTCAGTTAACCAAGCCAGGGTTAGAAAACCCAGATGATCTAGCAGTGGGGCCATTTATACCAAGGCCCCTAGCCCTGGAGCTGCAATGGTTAACTCTGGCCTGGTGCTTCAGAGATGAATGACTTGGCTTTGGGAGGCAGCTATTAGTCCTCCTTTCTAATTAACAATCACCACCACTGGCTTTCATCCGTGCTAACTAGAAGAGTGTGTGTGTGTGTGTGTGTGTGTGTGTGTGTGTGTGTGTAAGAGCGCACAGCTCTTTATCTCCATTTCCTGTTTCATATTTAATTCGACATTTTTTCCAGTTTGTGGATGTGGAACACGTGTAAGGTTGGGACATGGTCTGTTAGTAATCATTCCTGCATTTGGGGGCTGGCTTGCTCCCATTGAGCCCAACCAAAGGCTCGTGGATCCTAATCTTTTTGACTCACATAAGTTACTTTGCCCTGAGCACCTTGGTTTCTGAAGGGGCTGCCTTTGGGGTGTGGTTTTGTCTTACATGCTGCTTTCTGGTATGCCTGGGAAGGATCTTGTGGAGCAGGGAGAGGGCAGATAGCATGGACATATGATTTGCTAAAGACTGGGGGATCAGGGAAAGATCACCCCCCATCATGGTCAGTTGGGTTGGGCTGAAACTCCAGACCTTTGTTCTTAGTCAAGGCTGGATGAGAGTCATGGGGAATGTTATATATTCACTTTCTGCCATTTCTCTGAAGTTTAGGGGACCAAACCAGCCCTCTTAGGTGGGGCTGCCCTAGCTCAGCAGCACAGGCTTGCAGACCTGCATCATGGAGTGTGGGGATCCATGCTGCTGGAGAGGAGGGGGGCACTAGGGACTAGGGAAGCTCTTCCTCCTCATTGGTTCCTCCTTAGCCTAGCAGTGGGTCTCTGAGGCAGATGGAAATTCTTTTGGGCCTCAGATGGCCCAGGGACCCCTCCCCATGTTGTAGCTGGGACTCAGGGTTCAGAGCTGCTGCCCAGGGGCCTGCCTGAATGCCCTGGTCTCTAACATTTCTTTTCTTGCTAACCTGAGCTTTGGCAGTCTCTTGGTGGTTTCTGAGCCACTGAAGCTTTTTTGTTACTAGTATCCTCTGATGGCTAAGGGTTTTCTCATGTATAGAATGAAGTCAGAGCAGTTGTAGAAAAGAGAGCTAAAAGGAGGCTTACCAGTCCGCCCGATCTGGGAAAGACAGAACCTGGGGTCGCTGGAGCCTTAGAATGTGCTTGGGGGTGGGGGGCAGGGGAGCCTTGGGACACAATCCTGTGTGGTTTGCACACATGCATTTTTTCTAGGGAGAGGGTATAAGGCCTTCATGGACTTCCCAAAGTGTCTAGATTTCTCCAAAACATTAATCACTGGTCTAATCCCTTCCTCCCTTCACCACAGGGTGCTGTAGAAAAAGTTCCAGTGGAATATGGTGGGGAATGAGGTTCAGAGGGCAGAGGTGCTTGTCTAAACACTTGCAGATCTCATACTTGGAAGATATCTTTTGATGATAGGTGGGGAGACACTCTTAGAAGAGCAGATAAGGTAGAAATAAAATAGTTTGTATTTCTTTGCAGACAGAAGTAATCCATTTTTATTATTCACTCTTTGCTTTGAAGAGATACAGTGAAGAGTCTTAAGTATAAAGAATTATAACCAGCCCAGACTCCCTGACTTTGAATAATCCATTATAAAAGTACAGTTCCTTTTATCGTAATATTCTTATCTTCTGTTTGTTTCTGAGCTGAACAGAAATGCCCCAAGCTACACCCCAGCTGTAGAGTTTCTAGACCAAAGGCTACTGTTTTCTTCCTGCAGGAACCCTGGGGTGTTTGGGGGTTAAAAGGCCTGGCCCAGCCATGTGTGTTTAAAAAACAAGGCTGATTCCGCAGCCGGCGGCTCCAGCCTGACTCCATCCTGCTGTTAATGGAGGACAGAGGACCACTTATAGCTTCCTCTTCACCCCATAACAAATAACCCAGTGCTCCCCCAGGCCTTCCTGCTCCCCCACCCCCACTGCCCTCACAGTGGTGGCAGCAGCAGACTTATTCCCAGCCTGGTTTCTCTGCAGGCTGTGCGGTTAGCCCCATAGAGTGTCTGAGACCCAGCTCCTCTCTGTGATTAAGGCCCTAACTAACCGCATTAATAGAGTGGCAGGCAGGTCACCTTGCCTCTCTTATCTTTTTGGCCACTTCAGAGCCTCCAGGGCAGGGTGGGGGCATTCATCCTGCAAACAAAGCTTGGTCCATTCTTGAGCACAATCCCCTGTGGCACCTCCTCTGGGAAGGCCTCCCTGATTGCTGTAGCCCAGTGGGTTGCCTCTTTGTTCCTTTGGCATGTACCCATTTGCACCCATTTACTCTGCACCCTTTATCATAACCTGTGCATACACAATTTAGTGTATGATAGTAAATAATTCCCATTTATTGGAACTTACTGTGCATTCAGCCTGGCAGTAAGCATCTTAAATGAAATGTTTTATTGATTCAGCACAAGAGTCCTGTGAAGTTGGCACAGTTGGTATCCCCTTTTATAAACATGGAAATTGAGGCATTTCACTGTTTTGTCTTCTTAGCTTTTATCACTCTTTGTGGTCCTATTTTGTGTTTATTTGGTAATTTGTTTTCCATCTGGCTTCCTTATTATATGGGAAGCTCCACGAGGGCAGGGATTTTCCTTCTGAAGTGCTAGAGATCTGGACTGAGAAGTACCTCACACTTAGGAAGTGTTCAATAGATGCTTGCTTGAAGGTTGAATGAGACACAGTGGGCGGACACTGTCAACAGCCTCACACCTGGTCAAGAGTAAATTTGGGATTTGAACCCAGGTCCATGAGTGTTTCTTAAATGTGTGAGCTCTGTTCCTGAGCCAGACCTCCAACTTTTTGGGGCAGAGCCCAGTCTTACCGAAAAAGGTACACAGGCTTTAGAGGGGGACCCACCTAGGCCCACCCACGGTTCTGTCATTCATATGAGTGACACTTGGAAAGCTGCTTATCCTGAACCTTTGTGTCCACATTTCTGAAATAGGAAAAATAATGCCCACCTGCCTGGGTTCTTTAGAAATTTAGAGATAATATAATACATGGATTGCCTGGTTTATTGTAGGTGCCCAGTGAAATGACAGCTAGCATGAATCTGGGCTCCTCCTAAATTCTCAGGAATTTAGTGGACTGGGTTGAAAAGGCTTAAAAGTCCATTTTTCATCTTTTATTAGATTATAAAATGAATACCTGAGTATTTGCTCATTCCAAAAAAAAAAAGAAATCCATGCAAAAATCAAAAAGTGGAAATTAAAAAAAAAATTGGAAATTTCACATCCTTCTTTCCCACCAAAACCAAGGTTCTCTCCAGAAGTACTACTGTTAATGGTTTGGATTTACCTAAATAATACATGTTTTACATAAAATTATACTAACGTATTGTTCTAAGATTTGCTTTTTTCCATTACCTTACTGTGGGGGCTTTTCTCTGTTACATTCAGAATTACCCTAATTTTCCTTTTGATGGCTGCACAGCATTCCTGGTACGGCTGGACCATCACTTTTGTAACCATTGTCCTCTTGATGGCCCTTGAGGTTGTTTCCAATTTTTCTTTATTTCTGACAAGATGGGAATGAATATTATTTCTCTTGCTTACTGCTGAGGAACAAAGCCCTTAAAACTTTGTGGTTTAAAAGAAGAATTTCATAGTTTATCATGTTTCCTTGGATTGATTGAGTGGTTCTTCTGCCTTCAGTAGTATTGGCAAAACTGGAGGTCTAGCAGTTTAGCGACTGGCCATTGGTGCTGGCTGACTGTCCCCAAGAACATCTTGGTTCTCCTCTCACTGGTCTCTACACACAGCTTGGGTTTCTCATGGGACTGGGTTCTAGAATGTTGATTCTGCCTTATTCTGTTGATCAGATCCAGAGGGGTGGGAGACAAGCTCTGCCTTTTGAAGTGGTTATTGTTGGGGGTCATTTTTGGAGACTGGCTACCATAAATGTGTAAGAGAGAGAGAGAGAGAGAGTGAGAGTGTGTGTGTGTGTTTCCGTGTCCGTCCGACCCTGTGCTCTTCATACATCTCTGTAAACAAGTAGAAGGGGGCACCTGGGTGGCTCAGTGGTTGAGCATCTGCCTTCAGCTCAGGGTGTGATCCCGGGGTCCTGGGATCAAGTCCTGCATGGGGCTCCTCGCAGGGAGCCTGCCTCTACCTCAGCCCATGTCTCTGCCTCTCTCTGTGTCTCTCATGAAGAATAAATAATATCTTAAAAAAAAAAGTAAGCAGGAAGTATTTTTGTAGGTTAATTACTAGGAGTTTTGGCTCAGGGTGTGCACACTACTGCAAAATTGCCTTCAATCCAAACCCTCCTCAGTGAGGAACAGGAGTGTTCATTTCTCCATACCCTCATTAGGGTTAGATATCATCAGCTATTTTCATTTTTGTCAACCTGATGGGTGAATTGTATCTTGTTTTTACTGTGAGTGGTACTGAGCAACTTTTTTATTTTGCATTCTTTTTTATACTTGTGACTATGCTCATGGTACCACCAAAGAAACAGGGTGATGGTTGGGAGGTTGGGAGGGGGCAAATATGGTATATGAGGACTCTGATTCAGGGCTTCATCCGACAGCTCTGCTGCTTGCCATCTGCCTGCGAGAGAAGGGCTTTTACAGCACTGGTAAATTATTAACCCTGTACCATCTTCAGGCTCATTACTTACTTAGATGGGTTCAGAGGGCTCTATAATTCTCAGTAAGAGGATGTTCTGCACCTCACCAGAATTGTCAGACCAGCTCTGAACTCTGAGCCAAACTGCTGGGCTGGAAAAGCCCATGCAGGAATGAGGAAGGAGTGGGCTGCATCAGGAAGTAAAACGTCCTTTTAATGCCCATCCATTAACATACTTTTCAGGCTTTTCCCTTTTGTATTCCCACTTTTCCACAAAAAGAAGATAAGAGGATATAGGAAATGATGCCTTTGATGGACAGTCTAATTTAAATTAATTATAATTAAATTAACAGTCTAATTTAATTCAAAGATACTCACTGGTCAAGTTTGGTCCCACTGTTTTTCCAGCTTTGGATGCATGCTTCAGTCTCCTAGACTTTGCACAGTAGCGTGTCAGTCAGGACTGTTTTGTTGTAAGAGACAGAAAAGCCAACCCACACTCTCACTAGGCAGGAAACTAAAAGATACTTATTGGATCACATATTATGGTATCTATAGATGGAGATAGGAAGGGCTTGGATTCAGGCTGAAAGATGATACTTTGTCTCTGAGATCTCTTCTCATGCCTTAAGCTCCATGGGAGGCAAGACAGTGGGCCTGTGGCCCCTAATCCTTACAGGTCTGAGTCCAGCTGGACAGAGTGCTTGTCTCTGGCTCTGCATTTCCAGCAAGGCCTCTGTGCCCCACTGGCTCTCTCCCTCACCACATGGCCATTTTCCCCTCTCTAATGCAATCTCCATGGCCCAAGGAATCTGGCACACTGACTGGATCAGGACGTGATGTTAGTTCCACTTTGAAGTTTATATTTTGGAACCTCTCCTTGAGTGTGGGGGAGGGAAGGACCCCAAATAAGCCCTGAGAGCTCTTTCCTGAAGGCAGAAGAAAGGACATTGGGGATGTCAAAGACAAAAATCATTGTCCTTGGCTTCTCCATGTTGCACATAACACAGTCATTGACCTAGGAAGTAAAATCTACAGTGTGTGTGAGGGGATTTGGGAATTTAACCCATCCTCAGGTAAAGCTTATTCACCTCATCCCAGAACCACAATGGTAAACAAAAAACTGTAGATAGTCTGAGAACAGTTACAAACGATTCCAAAGCCTGGCTTTGGTCGTGGCTTATATGGTCTGCTTATCTCCCTTCATGGAGTAGGTGAGGAACAAGCCAGATGTGACCCCATTTCAGGGTTTCTTGCCCTAAGGGAAAGCATCTGAGTGGTGAAGAGGCCAAGAAGGGAGGGAGGGCACGAGGTAGTGGAGAGAGAGTGCTTCCTTTCACAATCCAGTTATAGAATTGTCTTTGTAAAGTTGATTATCTTTATTGCAAATTATCTGTGCAGGTTTATTTAGGTCAAGGGTACATATTTTCTTCAACTACAAACCTAGAGTTGGTAGAAGTAAAATGTCCTTCTTTCTGCCAGTCTAGGCGACCAGCCCTGGGACATACTAACAGTCATGGTGGGATCATGAGCCTCTTAGTATTCCTTTCATGGTATACTTTCTTGGTTTTGTTTTTTTAGAGAAGACTAAGGTTAAATATTTATTGTACAGAAAAGGGATGCTGCTGTTTCCCCCTGCTTCTCCTGCTCTGTTGTTGTTGGCCGTTTAATGGGCAATAGTGTGCAAATAGTGGAAAATCTAAAAGGCACAAAATGCTGTGTTGGAAGGTCTGTTGTCTGTGGAACCTCTGCCCGGCCTCCTCACTCACCACCCCACAGGAAGGTAACCCCTGTTACCATTTGCCAGTGTGTCCTTCCTGAGAGAGCCATATACCATCTCTCTCTCTCTCTTTGAGTAGGCTTCATACCTGGGACGTCTGGGTGGCTCAACGGTTGGGTGTCTGCCTTCATCTCAAGGCGTGATCTCCGGATCTGGGATTGAGTCCTACGTCAGGCTCCCTATGGGGAGCTTGCTTCTCCTTCTGCCTGTGTCTCTGCCTTTCTGTGTATCTCATGAATAAATAAATAAATCTTAAAAAAAAAAAAAAAAGATGTAGGCTCCATACCCACAGTGGGGCTTGAACTCATGACCCTGAGATCAGAGTTGCATGCTCTACCAACTGAGCCAGCCAGGTGCCCCTACCATCACTTTTTTAATTGAAAAATATACCACATACATATTGCTGAATGATGACTTATTCACTGGTTCTTTAAAATAATTAGAATTTTCCACCACAGTGACTTCAAAGTCCCCAAATTCAGGCCACAGAGTTAAACAAATAAATCCAGCCTGCTGACTGCTGGTAAGTGCTCACTGGTTCTGTTGGTTTACACACATCTGCTTCTTGTCCTCCCTTGGGTGCCCTTAATTCACAGGGTCTGCACATTGAACAGCTTCCTAGCTCAGTTGACCAAAAACGGGTTCACAGCATTATCTGACCAACTCACCTTCACCTTATTGGCCATCCAGGCTGCAAATGCCCCACACATTTCTAAAACTAAAGCCCATCCTCAGTGTTGAAGACCTGTCATCACTAAGGCTTTCACCAAAGCTGCTGGCTCAGAACCTGATGGCCTTTCTGAAAGAAGTGGCCAAAAAACATCACAAACAAGAGCAAGGCTCCACTGGGAAGGAATTGATGTAGCCTTTACTGTGTTCCAGGCCTTGTGTTGGGCCCTGGGGATAAAGATGAATAATGCATAGTTCCCTTGCTGGCAAAGCTTAATGCAGTCCCTAGGGAATGGGCATGGGTGCTGTTATAATTATTCAAGTGTGCCTTATGTGGGTCTTAGTCCCATGGAGATGACTGTGAATGAATGACATTCATTTTAGACATACAAGTTCTGTTGTATTGGTTTAAAAAAAGAAAAATCGATCACTCTGCAAGGGTCTTTTGCCTTCCAATTGTGCAGAGAGATGTGGAAATAAAAATAACCCTTTCTGACTGATGAGCAGAAATAACTGCTGTGCACAAGGGTCAGGTCATGTCCCACATACTTCTAAGCTTAACCTTACTGGTGCCTCAGAAGGACCCTGTGAGGTAGAGCCGAGTGTCATGTTCATTTTACAGGTGAGCACTTGGCTTCAGACACAGGAGGTTAGCTGCTTGAGGTCACAGAGTTGGGGCTCATTGTTCATACCTGGGTCCTTCTGAGACCTTAGGCGCTCTGCAAAACCACTGCCCACCTGGCTTTATGAAGTCACTGACCCATCTTTTGGCAATTTGTTAAAAAATATAAGTATATTTTGAAGTAAGCATTTAACTGTTTCTAGAAGAAAATCTTGATTCCTAGTAGATAGGTTCTTGCTCCTGGGCCTGATTTGGCTTTAGCTCATTGTGTTCCATCAAGAGGTCATGTTATTATTGTTTTTTTAAAGATTTTACTTATTTATTCATGTGAGAGAGAGAGAGAGAGAGGCAGAGACACAGGCAGAGGGAGAAGCAGGCTCCATGCAGGGAGCCCAACGTGGGACTCGATCCCGGGTCTCCAGGATCAGGCCCTGGGCTGAAGGCGGTGCTTAACCGCTGAGCCACCCAGGCTGCCCAAGAGGTCATATTATTAATACAAAGAAACACCTCCATTAGTTGGTAGTGGGAGCATGAATTGTGTTCACACCAGTCTCAGATGTGCAGAGAAAGTATAATGTCTTCACTTAGGGTACAACTAGTAGAATCCCCACTCTGCCCCTAAGGACTGGGTTGCAGGTAAAACCCAGTGCAGTCCAGTGCGGCTTCTGACACAGTCTGATGTTGTTTCATTGGGTCGCTTCTCTTTGGTTTGAGAGGCTGTGTGGGGAAGGAGCGTGGGAGAACTCACAGTCTTGAAGAGGGGTCCCTCTGGCCTTGCCCTGGCTCTTCATGTGAGCTGGCTGGTGTCTCAGAGAATGTTGACTCAGTCCTATCTCTAGGCCATCCTAGTATCTGTTGTACATCTGAGTCTATACTTACTCAGCCCAGATGGTGTCTGGTAGGACATCCTTGCTGACTTGTTTCCCCCTCAGTGGGTCCTCTTATGTCTTTCTGGTCTTCCCTCTGGCCCCAGGGTAGGAGTTTCACCCGTGGTCTCTGGCTGTTGATGGCACCCCATACCCTCTGCTCCGGGCCATACTGGTTGGCCTATTGTTCTCCTCTGCCTTATACCATGTTGGTACCTTTCTGGAGGCCACATCAGAAATGCGACCAGAATTTCCTCTGCTCATGGTCTTCTCCTCCTCTGCCTTAGCCCCTACCACCTCTCTGAGAGAAAATTGGGACTTATACACCTACATGTCTGCTTCTCAGTTCTTCTGTTTGCTTGTCCTCTTCCCATACTCCTTTGGATAAGAAGGAGGGGGCTTCTCTTCTTCCCCTACATTCTATTTATTTTCCCAACTCTAGCTTCATAGCTAAATCCTAATGGCCAACAGCAGGCAGAGATGCCCCAGGACACCAGTAATTTTCTCCAGAAGAATGGTTATTTCTAACTTCTTCAGTCTTTTCATTTTGTGCCCTTAAAGTGGATGTTTGCAAGGGCTGTGAAATCGTTTTTGACAACCTCCTTTTCAAATCTCACATTGGGGGTTAGTGTGCTACTTTGACTTGTAGGAATGCTTGGCATCAGTGGCTTTGTTCTGAGTCACTGGACCCTTAGAAAAAACCAAAACATCTTTGACCTCAAATGTCTTGAGCATTGTAGTATATTAAAAGTTTACATATATGTACTCCATTCTGAGCCTGGTAACAACCCTGTCCGGTAAACAGGTAATCTGAAACTTAGAGAGCTTAAGTTAATGAATAGATCAAAATTAGCTGGGCTAATAAAAAAAGGTCATGGTCAATATTCCTGAATTTGAGATCATTTTTCCAATTTTAGATTTTTTCTTCCACAGATTTACCACATGTTTCTTTGCTGTTTGGCTTGTCATGTTCAATTCTCAATTTAGATAGATTGGCTTATGTTGATTTAGAAAATGTTTTTAATCACTTAATTTTTCAAGTATTTATGTCTTTGTCTTTTTTTGAGATGCAGAGGCCACATTCACTAAGAGAACCATATTTTTCAGGACCACAATGTTCCTGGTTCATGGATAGAATTAAAAATGTGCATATTCCATGCTACCTGACAGATCTGTCAAAAGGACCATTTCCTGAAATGTGTCCTCAGAGCTAATGTTACTGATAAAAGAACAATAACAGGAGCCATGTGTCCCATGGTCAAAGAGGCTTGGGAAACAGCTTAAACAGAGTTCACTAGATTTCTTAACTACTGGGCTTTTTACACCTTCCACAGTGCACACTGTTGTATTAACTCCAGGTTGGGACTTTCGTAGAGTATTGATGAAACTTACGTGTTGATGAACATTGTATGGGACTGACTGATGTTGCAGACATGGAACAGTCTCTCTGGAAGGTGCTGATCTTGGTTGTACTATGTAGAGGGCAACAAGGAACTCCTGTTATCTTAGTATTTCCTCATGAGTGAAATCTGTGATCCCTGAGTCAAAAAGGAAGCCTGCAGGACAGAGCAGTTTCTATGGTGCTCAGAGAGCCTGGGTAGCAGTGCTTTATTTTTCTACTCCAGCAAGTCCTCCACAAAAGAACCAGCGCAAGCTTCCTTCTGCCTTTGACATAAGCAAGTCACTCCTAAGGAAGGTAGTTGTGTTGTGTTTCTTGATTTAGAGGTGGGGAGGAGTCTGTTCATCCAGAGTAAGTAAATATCCTTCAACATTACCCACTCCCAAATCTCTACATTAAACACTACAGCTCTCCTCCAACCAAAACAGTGTTTCAAAAGGAAAAGGTGGGGAAAATGAACAGCATTATTAAGAATTTGCGTGACACTTCCTCTTTTGCCCTAGCACCTTATTGCTTTAGAATATAAATATGATTCTAACCATGTAAGATTTGAATGACAACTGGAATTAGTTGTAAGAGGTTCTGCCTCTGTTTTGTCCTGTAGCCTCTTCAGTTGAAGTCCTAGAGATGGACCTAGAGCTAACTAACTAGAGCTAGGCAGGTATTAGCAAAATTAGCAAATTGGATTGACTCTCCAAGTCTGTGGGCTAACAACAATTGGGTGGCTCAGTGAACATTTAAGGGCTTCAGGAAGGAATCAGTCCTCATCTCCCAGTGACACTGGAACTGTGGATTGGGTTGGCTTTTTCAGTGAATACAGTGTATTTTTCAGTGAATAATACATTCAGTGAATGTATGGGAGTGGGCGTGGGGGTCAGATTGAAAAGACTGAAAGAATCTATAGATGAGAACAAAATCTTGCCCACCTGGGAAAGACCTCATGGGCTGTATACCACCCTCTAACAGATTTATATGTCTTAGGTATAAAGCCAACTCTTGGGAGAAGCAATGCTATCAAAACAAAGCCACAGAGGGTATAAATTTGATGACTGCACAAGCCATAAATCAGTGGTGAGGGGATCCAAAGTCTTGTTATGGGCCCACTGCCTGCAGAATCAGAGGACAGCATGGCTCACAGGGCCTCTGCCAGGCCTGTCACAGATTTTCCTCTTCCCTCACTCTTCCCCCACCAGTCTCCATTCTGGTAACTGAGATGCTGCTGATTGGAGCTTGTGGTGGGTGGGGATTGTTCCATTTCTGGAGGCCACCAGCATTTCTCAGTGCTCCTGCCACATAAACTGACTGTCTTGGATCATTTTCTTATGGTTTCATTTCTTTGTTCTCTTTGGAGATTTTTGGCTTGAGGATAGGGGTTGTGTCTTACCTGTTTCTGTATATTTCGCAGCAGCTATTCCATTCTTTGCATTTGATAGATTAATAGGTTATACTTTTGAGGTATATCTGACCTCCCCATTAGCCCCTAGTTCCTAAGAAGTGACCCATTCCCCATCAAGAATGAGTCCAGGAGCCAAGTTTGTACTCTGTAACTGTGCTTCCCTGGCCATAAGAGGTAAACTGCTAACCTACCATTCACATTCTCTCTGGGAATTTAGGATTGGGAATCAGACACTAGTTAGTTTCCACCAGTATTTTGAATGGGGCACATGAAACAGAAGCCCAGGATCATCACTGTCTCCTGCTGTGTACATGGAGAACAGAAGAAGGAGGTCTACCAAGAGAGGAGAATGGAGCAAATGTGCACAGAAGGACATACACAAATGACCAAGTGGCTAGAGAGAGTAAGGGTGCCTGGCCTGGTTCCAAGTGACTCTCTCTCTAGGTCTTGGTTTCAGCCCATCATGAGGCCTGTCTGCTGCTTCTGCCTTTGGGTTCTAAGAGAGTTACAATCCTTATAAATTCATCTTTGCTTAAGCTAGTTGGAGTGGGTTTCTGCTTCTATAGCTAAAGAACTTTGATTAAGCAATATGAAAAATAAATACTTGAGTTCCCAAGTATTACATCAACATATCTTATTGACTTTGCCTTTAGAATATATCTAGAATATGATCATTTATCACCAGCCCCACTGCTACAGAGTCTCCATTGTCTTTCTTGGATTGCTGTAACAGCCTCTCAATTGGTCTCTCCCTCCTTCTACTTATGCATTCATACAGTCTGTTCTTCACCCAGCAGCCAGATGGGCAGGGTCCCCTTCCCTTCCCTTCCCTTCCCTTCCCTTCCCTTCCCTTCCCTTCCCTTTCCATGCCATTCCATGCCATCCCATCCCATCCTATCCTGTGTTTTCCCATCCTTTCATGAACAGATTGGTCCTAAAGTCATTAGGTGGGACAAGTAAGAAAGGCACTTGGGAGAGTTGCTATGGTTCATAATGATGTCGAAGTTTGAATGAGGTAAGGAATGTGTCTTTGTAGAAAGACTGGCATGGGGAGTCAGAACCCAAAGGGACAAGAAGGCATCCAAAGAGGAGGGATATCAGAGCCTTTGAAGGGTAAAGAAGATGTCCAAGTGGTATAGGGAGCACCCAGATGTACTTGGGTGGGAGGGGAGGATGCCCATGGGGAAGAGAGGCCTATTAGGGGGTATTAGAGTCCAGTTATAAGCATACCTCATTTTGTTGTGCTTCACTATATTGTGCTTCATGGCTATAGCATTTTTTTTTCACAAATTGAACATTTGTGGCAATCTTGCCACTGTTGAACAAGTGTGTTGGCAGCATTTTCCAACAGCATTTGCTCACTCTGTTTCTTTGTGTCTCATTTTGGTCTTTGTCTCACAATATTTCTGACTTTTTCATTATTATTACATTTGTTATGGTGACCCATGATCAGTGGTCTTTGATACTACTATTGTAATTGTTTTGGGGTGCCAGGAACCACACTGATATAAGGCCATGAACTTTAATGTATGTATGTTTTGTGTATGTTTTGACTGCTCCAACCAGCCATTTACCCGTCTCCTTCCCTCACCTTAGACCTCCCTATTCTCTGAGACAAAACACTACTGAAATTAAGCCAATTAATAACCATACAATGGCCTCTAAATATTCAAGTGAAAAGAAGAGTAGCATGTCTCTCACTTTAAATCAAAAGTTAGAAATGATTAAGTTTCATGAGGAAGGCATGACCAAAGACAAGATGGGTCAAAAGTTAGGCCTCTTGCACCAAACAGGCAAGTTGTGAATGCAAAGGAAGAGTTGTTAAAGGAAATTAAAAGTGCTACTCCCATGAATATGTAAATGATAAGAAAGTGCAACAATTTTATTGCTGATACAGAAAAAGTTTTATGTTCTGGAGGGAAGATCAAACCAGCCACAGCATGTCATTAAACCAAAGCCTAACCCAGGGTAAGCCCTAATGCTGTTAAGTTCTGTGGAGGCTGAGAGAGGTGCAGAAGCTTCAGAAGAAAAGTTTGAACTGAGAAGAAGTTGGTTCAGAAGTCTAAGGAAAGAACCTGTCTCAGGGTAAGCCCTAATGCTGTTAAGTTCTGTGGAGGCTGAGAGAGGTGCAGAAGCTTCAGAAGAAAAGTTTGAACTGAGAAGAAGTTGGTTCAGAAGTCTAAGGAAAGAACCTGTCTCAGCGTAAAAGTACAAGTGAGGCAGCACATGCTGATGGAGAAGCTATAGCAACTTAACAGAAGATCTAGCTAGGATAATTCATGAAGGTGGTTTTACCAAACAGATTTTCTGTGTAGACCAAATAGCCTTCTTTTGAAAAAAGATGCCATCTAGGACTTTGACAGTTAGAGAGGAGAAGTCAATGGGTAGCTGCAAAGCACAGACTGACTCTTAGTTGCTAATGCATTTGGTGGCTTTAAGGTGGAGCCAGTGTTCATTAACCATTCCCCAAATCCTAAGGCCCTTAAGAATGATGCTAAATCTCTTCTGCCCCTGCTGTATAAAGGGAAAAACAAAGCCTAGATAATAGCACATCTGTTTACATCATGGCTTACTGAATACTTTAAGTCCACTGTTGAGAAAATAAATTTCCTTTCAAAGTACTACTGCTCATTGACAGTGCACCTGGTCACTCAAGAGCTCTGATGGGAATGTACAAGGAGATTAATGTTGGTTTTGTGCCTATTAACATAACATCCATTCTGCAGCCCATGGATCAAGGAGTCATTTTGACTTTCATGTCTTATTCTTTAAGAAATAGATTTCATAAGGCTATAGCTGCCATAGATAGATTCCTCTGGTGAGTCTGAGCAAAGCAAATGGAAAACCTCCTAGAAAGGATTCACCATTCTAGATGCCATTTAGAACATTTGTGATTCGTGGGGAGAGGTCAAAATATCATTCACAGGAGTTTAGAAAAAATTGATTCCAATCATCATGGACAACTTTGAGGGGTTCTTGACTTCACTGGAGGAAATAACTACATATGTGGTAGAAATAGAAAAAGAACTAGAATTAGAAGTAGAGCCTGTAGATTTGACTGAATTGGTGTGATTTTATCACATAAAACTTTAATAAATGAGGAGTTGCTTCTTATGGATGAGCAGAAAAAGTGGTTTCTCAAGATGGAATCTACCAGTGAAGATGCTGCAGAGATTGTTGTGATAATGGCAGAAGGTTTAGGACCAATTGGGTAGCTCAGTTGGTTAAGCATCTGACTCCTAATTCCTCCTCAGGTTATGATCTCAGGTTGTGAGATTGAGCCCAGCTTTGGGTTCCATGCTGGGCATGGAGATTGCTTAAGATTCTCTCTCCCCCTCTTCTTCTGCACCCCCTCCCAAAAATATTTAGAATATTACATAAACTTAGTTGACAAAAGAGCAGCAAGGTTTGAGATGGTTGGTGCCAGTTTTGAAAGCAGTTCTATAGAGAGTAAAATGCTGTCAAACAGCAGCACATGCTACAGAGGAATCTTTTGTAAAAAGAAGAATCCATTGATGAAGCAAACTTCATTACTGTCTTGAGAAACTGCTACAGCCACTGCAACCTTCAGCAACCATCACCCTGATCAGTCAGCAGCCATCAACATCCAGGCAAGACTCTCCACCAGCAAAAAGATTTTAAGTTGCTTATAGCTCAAATGATGGTTAACATTTTTTTTTGCAATAACTATTTTCAATTAAGATATATACATTGCTTTTTTAGATATAATAGTGTTGCATACTTAATAGACTACTGTATTAGTCTATTACTGTATTAGTCTTAATATACTTCCATGTATTAGAAAACCAAAAAATTCATTTGACTTGTTTTATTGTGGTATTTACTTTATTGAAGGGGTCTGCATCCAAACCTTCAGTATCTCTAAAGTATGCTTGTAGAGTGATAAGGTATCCATGTAGGGCCTTGTAGGAGGGATCAAGGTCCCAGCAGAGTGAGGAACCTGCTCACGTGAGTGGGGATTGTCCAGCATGGGAGTCAGAGGGTGAGAAGGGTATCCAGGGGAAAGGATGGTGATGATATCAGGAAGAGTGATCAAATAAGTAAATATATTAGGACTAGTGAGAGCCAGTTTTCTCACTGTGAAAGAAGAGAGAATTAGGGAGAGGAAGAAAACTGAAACCCTGTATTATTGGATTGGAATTGGAGTTATCTATCAACTCATTTCAAAACATAGCTAGAGAGATTATCTATAGTTAGATATAAATTTCAAGAGTACTCAGGAGGGATCCCTGGGTGGCGCAGCGGTTTGGCGCCTGCCTTTGGCCCAGGGCGCGATCCTGGAGACTCGGGATCGAGTCCCACGTCGGGCTCCCAGCGCATGGAGCCTGCTTCTCCCTCTGCCTATGTCTCTGCCTCTCTCTCTCTCTCTCTCTCTCTCTCTCTGTGACTATCATAAATAAATAAAAATTAAAAAAATATATAAAAAAAAAAGAGTACTCAGGAATAACAACACCTCAATAGAAATGAGCATATCTTGCACCCAGATCTTGGCTTCTAAATATCATTTTGCCCTAGCAGGAACTAGGGCTCCTTAGAGGAATGGTGATTCCTTGGTTAGGGCGTGGAAAGTACAAGAAGAGCCTAGAACATCTTGTGCCAGTAAACAAGGATGTGTTTGAAATATAATGGGGAAATGTCAAGTAGACACAGTAGCCAGCTTGACGGGGCTCCTACAGGACAAGTCTGGGACAATATGAACATCAAAATAAAAGACAGGGATTATAACCCACTGACTAAATTAGGAAATTATGACCCCATACTAATATAATTTCATAAGTGAATATTTACATAGTTTCAAACATTCTTTCCACAAGATATTTTTAAATTTAAAGGAGGAAAGAGTAACATTTTTTAAAAAAATGTATTTTATTTATTCCTGAGAGAGAGAGATTGAGAGAGAGAGAGAGAGAGAGAGAGAGAGAGAGAGAGAGGCAGAGAGAGAAGCAGGCTCCACACAGTGAGCCCAACGTGGGACCCGATCCCGGGTCCCCAGGATCAGGCCCTGGGCTGAAGGCGGCGCTAAACCGCTGAGCCACCAAGGCTGCCCAGGAAAGAGTAACTTTACAGTGAAGTCAGGTAGACATTACATTAATCAAATGATCAAAGTGAACATCATCAGAAATGGGACAAACTGAAATCACGCTCCACTGATAGAATGCAGTAAGAACACAGCCTCATTTCTCTGATATTCTTGCCAAAACACATAAGCAGAATTTAATCATAAGGACTAAATTAACATTCTACAAAATAACTGACCTATAATCTTCAAAAGCACGGAGGTCATGAAGGCTAAGGACCTGTTCCAAGTTGAGGAGACTTTAAAGATGTTACACCATGTGAGATTCTGAACTATCCCTGGGCCACCGGGGTTTGGCTGCTCGAAGCCAGGCTCTTTTGGTCTTGGCTCCATAGTATGGGTTGAGTCTAGGTCTGTACCACATGTCTCTCAATACTCCTAGAATCTGGAGATAGCTGAGGCATATTCTTTTCTCTTTCTCTTCTCTTCTCTCTCTTCTTTCTCTTTTCTCTTCTTTCTCTTCTCTTCTCTTCTTTTCTTTTCTTTTCTTTTTTTCTCTTCTTAGATTTTATTTATTTATTCATGAGAAACAGAGAGAGAGAGAGAGAGTGAGGCAGAGACACAGGCAGAGGGAGAAGCAGGCTCCATGCAGGGAGCCCGATGTGGAGCTCGATCCTGAGACTCCAGCATCATGCCCTGAGCCAAAGGCAGGCACTTAACCACTGAGCCACCCAGACGTCCCATAGGCACATTCTTTTCATGGTCGAAAAGCAAGTCACCCTCAACTGCACAATCATATTTGAGATTTTGCTCACTTCACATATGAAATCTCTAATTGGCTAATGCAGGTCACAAGATTGAGCCCAAAGTCAAATGTGGGAGACATGTTCTGCCCTCTATGTAAACATGGCAAAGGTATGGATGTATGCTACTGCTACTGTATGTAGTTAAAGAATCAAGACTAATAATCCAACATACTTTGTGCCTGAACCTTTTCTTGGTGCACTCTGGTCTGAGAATTTTCTTTTTCTTTCTTCTTTCTTTCTTTCTTTCTTTCTTTCTTTCTTTCTTTCTTTCTTCTTTCTTTCTTTCTTCTTTCTTTTCTTTCTAGATTTTATTTATTTATTCATGAGAGAGACACACACACAGAGGCAGAGACACAGGCAGAGGGAGAAGCAGGCTCCATGCAGGGAGCCCGACGTGGCACTTGATCCCAGGTCTCCAGGATCATGCCCTGTGCCGAAGGCGGTGCTAAACCGCTGAGCCACCCGGGCTGCCCCTCTGGGAATTTTCATGTCGAGTATGTGTTAGTACCAAACATGCCACTAAACTCGAGGAAGGTATTTATCATGACTGATTAATTGTTGCCTAGTGTGTTTCTATCTATGTTGGGAAGGAGGCCAAAACTACCATGTCACTCACTGTTCTCTACCTGTGTTGGCTCCAGGCACAGGTAGCCTACCTGCTAAAATGTGAAATGTGTCCTCTTTTGGAGTCATCAGTTTCATTTCTCTGTCCTGGAGAAATAATCACAGATGTGGTTTAAAAAAAAAGAGAGAGACTTGAAGAAAGTTGCTTCATACAGCATAGTTTATAAGAATGATAAAATGGAACCTCCCAAAGGTCCTTCAATAGAAGAGCAAAGTAAAATGGTATTTCCATGTTAAAAAGAACAAAGAATGAAGTACAGTTATGCCTTTGTATCAGTTCAGTTAGAAAAGAGGAACCAGAGGGGGTACAACATACCTCTGGGCGGGGAGGGAGAGCAAGAGAGCGAGAGAGACCTGGGTATTTGACTTTACACAATTGGAAAAGCTAGTTGCAGTCTTTTTGTAAGGCTGTCTTTCTCATCTGAAGCTGCAGATTGAAGTCCACAGGTAGAGAAAAGCGATGTAAATAAAGTGGGGGGAACAGGGATGAGCTGGAACCCACTAAAACCCATGTCAGCCTCATTGCCTCCAACTGTGAGCCTTCAGGAGAAGCTCACCAGGCCCAGGAGATGGAGGAGCTGTGGAGGACGCGGGGAAGGCGGGGCAGCTGCAGGCTAGCAGATAAAAGGCGGTGTGCACGCCCTGCGAAAGCACTCAGTGACCCTGCAGTCACCTTCCGAGAGTTAAAAGGAACATGGTGGCTGCTTCACATCTGCCCTCCACATCTCAGCAAAAACGTCTCCTAGCCCATTCTAACTGGAAACATACAGGGAAGGGAAATCCGGAGACTGCTTGAGCCTTGCCAAATTGCTGCGTTACAAAGCCACTACACTGCTGTTGGGGGAAGATTTCCAAGACCTATTGATGTGTGAAAAATGCAAGTTTCGGGGTATTATGGACATATGTTTTAAAAAATACTTCCACAAAAATTATTTCCATCTGTACACATCTAGGTATGTGCATGCATTGAGACAGATTTGGAAAGATAAACACTGACCGTGGTCACCTCTGGAAGGAGATCGGAACTGCTGAAGGGGGTGTCATAGGGACTGAGTTTATCTGGATTCAAGTGTAATTGGAAGCAAACAAAAAGGAAAAATCTTCTGTTTTAGTCTTCTCAGATCTGGGATGGGAGACTTTACCTCTTTATGACGGCCCTACTTTTTAGTACTTTCAGAATAGGCAATGAAGTAAATCTTTCAGGACACTCCAAGGGATATGTAAGATGGTCAAAGGGTTATTCTGGTACCCCTTTATTCTCTATCTATTATGAGCACAGTGAGGCTTTGTCACCCTAGTTTGTTTTTTTTTTTTTTTTAAGATTTTATCTGTTTATTCATAGGAGACACAGAGAGAAAGAGAGGCAGAGACACAGGCAGAGGGAGAAGCAGGCTCCACGCAGGGAGCCCGATGTGGGACTCAATCCCGGGACTCCAGGGTCACGCCCTGGGCCGAAGGCGGCACTAAACCGCTGAGCCACCCAGGCTGCCCCTGTCACCCTAGTTTGCTTCTGAGAGGTGGGGAAACCCCCAGGACTTCGACCTAGAGCCAGTCAGCAGTGCTGACATGCAATCATCATGCCAGGACTTTCTGCAGGGAGTCCAGGGGCATCTCCCTCTGTTTTTTCAGTAGTGCTATTAAATAACAAGCCAGCATAATTTATGAAAAGAGATTTCTCCCAAGACTCTGGTAGTGTTACAGGTTCTATCTGGGGAATGTCTGGGCGTCCTGTTTATGTAGACCATACCTACAGTGCTCTGTAGGGTTTACTCAAGAACAGTAGTCTCAACTATTCAAAACAGAGAAACAAGTGGATGGTGAATGTCACGAGTGTCTAATCTACTGATGGTGACTCTGTGCAGGGGACCTTCAGACCATGTCCCAGGCCCCAAGCATAGCTTCTCTGTGGGGTGACCCCCATCTCCTGTCTTCTGGAAAGACTTCCAGTGCTTTCTCCCAAAGAAAGTTATCTCCCTTCTCTTTTTTTTCAGTTGAAATCCCAACCATGCTTCAGCTCTTTGGGCGAGAAGTTTGTCAACAGCCTAAATGGGTTTGATTTCTCTTTCATCACTCTCATCTCCCTTCAGGACTGGACTTGCTGCCAGCTGTGGGGCTGTCAGCAGGCAGTGTCCAGCTGTCAACTCTCTCAAAGTCCATCTTAGCTGCCAGGATCTGTCCCACCCAAGGTCATGTCCTTGTCAGGGCATCCACATCTGGTGGCCTGGTGAGGCGAGGGTATAAAAGCCCTGCCGTTGGGATGCCTGGGTGGCTCAGCGATTGAGCCCCTGCCTTCAGCCCAGGGCGTGATCCTGGAGACCAGGGATCGAGTCCCACATGGGGTTCCCTGCATGGAGCCTGCTTCTCTCTCTGCCTCTCTCTCTCTCCCTCTCTCTGTGTCGCTCATGAATGAATAAATGAAATCTTAAAAAATAAAATAATAAAATAAAATAAAAAACAAAAGCCCTGCCATTGCCGCATGTTGAGGACAGTCCTGGAATAATATTTATTCCAGAGCTCCCCACTGGGTTGCCAGGCATTTGAAGGGCCTGCATGCAGCTTGAGTTTTCCCTCTGCTCGGTTCTGCTTATGCCCTCTTCCTTTTACAGGCATTGAGCTGTCATAAACACCTTGCACCCCAAACTTGTTATCAGCATGTGCTTCTGGAGAACCTAATCTGTGATAGTTGGTACAGGAATGGTCCATGAAAGCAGGTGATAAGGTATGGTTTGGAGCTAGATGACTTATCACAAGACTCCCCATAAATGGAGGTGGAGCACAGACATCCCCTGGGGTGAGGTGGTGGCCTAACTGTTAATTCACCTGTTGGTGAAGTGGTGCGAGATGCACTGGTAGACATAGGAGATGTTTCAGAGGAAGGGAGTTGATAGAACTGTGTGGATAAATGTATAGGATAGCTTTACCAAACCCTACTGATGGTCTCCAGAAACATATGGACCATCATGGATTGGTAACAGGCGACTAAAAGGCTGGTGTGAAAGCCAGCAGGCTTCTTCCTTACATAGAAGTACTAACCTCTTTCAGTTGAGGGCAGACAAGCATTTCTGTCATGTCAAGGTCAAGACCCTGGCGAGAAAAGCATAGGACTCTGACATGGAATGGAGACACTTATGTGGCCACTCCAGCATATTGTAAGTTCGCAGACTCTGCTGAACCTTCAGAGCACATGTAAGTGGCTCAGCTCTGCTAGTAAGAGCTAGAGTTCTCCTTGTGTTGGAGAACGGTGAAAGGGCCTATCTACCAAAGGCTACAGGTACCTCTAAGAGCAGCCCTTACCTTCCTTTCCTTGGCTTGAAATTAAGGTTAAGTCACAACATAACTCAGCTGAGGATATGATAGGCCTGATAGGGGAGGAAAGGGACCATCCCTCGGAGGGTCACCTGCTAAATGGAGTCCTGACCAAGATTCAGCTTACAGTAAGTCTACCTGAGTGCCACCACTACCAGTGGACATTTCCACCCATCCCTACCCCAGCTCCCTACCCTTTTGATTCATAGTTTCTTAAGAATAGGACCAGTGTCTTTAAATTCCCCCTTACTGCCTGGCATGATGCTTGGCACTTATCATGGGGTAGGTACTTAATAACTACCCATTGCATTAAGGCTTTTCTTGACCATTCAAGAAAACTGGATGGGATCCATACCTCCTTCCAATGCTTAGAGTTTCTAACGTTTATTCTTCACATCTGGAATTTTAACTTATATTACCCTTACTATTTTTAAAACTTTATTATTTTGGAATTATAGACTTAAAAGAAATTGCAAAATTAGTCCAAAGGGGTCCTGCCCATCCCTTGTACCCTTCATCCAGCTTCCCCAATGGTAGCATCTTATATAACTAAAGTATATTAACAAACCAGTAAATAGACATTACTACCATACTTTTTTATTAGACTCTAGAACTTGTTTGGATTTTACCAGTTTCTATGTGTACTTTTGTACATGTGTGTAGTTGTATTAAATTTTTATCAACCGTGGATATATATGTGTGACCACCACCAGAGTCAGGATACAAACTCTACCATCACCCCCAAGGAGCTCCGTCAGCTACTCCTTCATGGTTGTAGCCTATCCTCATCCCTAATCCCTGGTGACTGTTCTCCATCTCTGTAATCTTGTCATATGAACATAAGCTTTCAATTCTTAAATGAAAGGATAAATGCTCAGGAGTTGGATTGCTGGGTCATATGGTTAATGTGTTTAATTTTATCAGAAACTGCTAAACTGCTTTCCAGAATGGCTAGACCATTTCCATTTTTTACTGCTAGCGTCTGAGAGCTCCCCATCCTTGGAGCACTTGGTCAAGTCTGTATTTAGCTGTTGTAATAGGGTGTAGGAATGTCTCATAGGGAATGTCATTGTGGGTTTAATATATATATATATATATATATATATATATATATATATATTTTTTTTTTAAAGAGAGCATGCGAGTAGGGAGAGGGGTATGAGTGGCATGGGGTTGGGGGAGGCAGAGGAAGAGGGAGAGCGAGAATCTTAAGTAGGCTCTATGCCCAGCACAGAGCCAGCATGGGCTTGATCTTACCACTTTGAGATCATGACCCGAGTTGAAACCAAGAGTAGGATGCTGAGCCACTGAGGCACCCCATCACAATAATTTTAATGTGCATTTCCCGATTTGTTAATGACATTGAACACTTTTCCATGTGCTTATTTTCCATCTGCATATTCTCTTAGGTGAAATATCTGTTGAAGTCTTTTGTCCATCTTCTAATTGGATCCTTCATCTTCTGAGTATAAAGAGTTTTTTTTAAAAAAAAGAGTTATTTTTTTATTCTGGATAGAATTCCTTTATCAGAAATGTGATTTGCAAACATTTTCTCACATTCTGTGGCTTGTCTTTTCATCCTCTTAATGGAGTCTTTGGCAGAGAAAAACTTTAAGTTTTGATGAAGTTCACTGATTAGTTTTCTTTTATGGATTGTGATTTTGTTGTCAGATCTAAGAGGTCTTCACCTGACTGTAGTTAATGAGGATTTTCTCCCATGTTTCCTTCTAAAAGTTTTATATTTTATATTTAGGTCTCTGATCCATTTTTAATTTTTTATAAGGTGTGAGATTTAGCTTGAGTTTTGTTCTTTTTGCTTATGAATGTTTAAGCAGTCATTCTAAGACCGTTTGTTGAATACTCTTATTTATTAATTTTTTCCACATAACTATCTTTTCACCACCTCAATAAATATTAAGACCAAAAATAGAGACCACATCTTTGCCTCTTGGCATTTTTTGTGAACTTAGAATTTCATTCATTCAACAGATATTAAATTTTTTAAAACATTATTTATTTATTTGAGAGAGAGAGTGAGGGAGGGGCAGAGGGAGAGGGAGAGAGATAATCTCAAGCAGACTCCCTGCTGAGTGTGGAGTTCAACACAGGGCTCAGTCTCACGACCCAGAGATCATGACCTGAACTGAGATCAAGAGTGGGATACTTAACCCACTGAGCCACCCAGGCACCCTAGAAATATTAATTGAATACACATTATGTGCTGGAAATTAGGCTAGGTGCTTAGAATATATCTGTTGTCAAGGAGCTTATAACCTAGTGGAGGAGACAGAAAATAAGCAATAAAAAAAATACCTAGTTAACATTGTGATGAAGTGCTCTGTAGGAAAAGAAAACCTTACAATGATATAGAACAGTGAGGAAAAAAAGCTGCCAGGGTGCCTGGGTGGCTCAGTGAGTTAAGCCTCTGCCTTCTGCTCAGGTCATGATCCCAGGGTCCTGATCAACCATTGAGCTCCCTGCTCAGCGGGGAGCATACTTCTCTCTCTGCGTCTCCTTCCTGCTCTGCTCTTTCTTGTTATCTCTCTCTCAAATAAATAAATACAATCTTTAACAAATATATTTATACATATATATATATTTTAAAAAGGTGGCTGCCAACATGGTTAGGGAGGTACACTCAGAAGAAAGTTACATCTAAGCTAAGACCTTGAGATCTGTGATATTGTGAACATGATGAAGCAAGAGGGGTGAGGAGAAGCCTTAACTATTGTTCTAGTCAGCTGCTCATCTCTACACCATCCAAATCTCATAGTGGAAAAGGCATTTGAAAATATTTACCATTTTATATTCTAAAGTTCAAAATGAGCTCAGGGCAACCCTCTCGGATCCCCTCCGTCTTTGGGACCTTTGTATTCTGTCAGTCAGTAAATTCATTATCGCTCAATAAACCTTGCTTTGCTGCCCACCAAAAAAAAAAAAAAAGAGAGAGAGAGAGAGAGCTCAGCTTAGGAAGAACATGCAGGGGCATCCCTAGCATCAGCTTCCTTCATGATTGGTTGTCTGCAGCCCAGCATGGTTTTGTGGTTCCCCTTGGATTTTGGATGTTATAAAACAAGCTGCCAGCTGCCTGCCTGCCATGTGGGTGAAGTTCTATGGGACAAGTGCTTTGCTGGGAGCTGGGTGGGCTGATAGGGTCCAACACAGCCAGGCTGTGAGCCTCCTGGTTGGCTACCTGGAGCACTTCCCCAGGCCAGGGAGGGAAACCCAAACCACCAAACTACAAACAGCTCCTACTGGAAAATGAGAAAACAGGCAGGCAGGATTTCACAATCTCATCTATTCAGGGTTCTCAACAGGCTTCCAAAGCCTACACCCTCCCTAGGCTCTGCCTTCGGCACCCAGATGTCCAGAAGCCTGGTGGCACTTAGCACATGCCTGGCACAGAGAGGCGACCTCCTACTTTTCCAGGGTGTTCTCAGCCCATGTGTGTTTTGGAGGGTACAGGAATCTGGGGAGTAAGTATCAAACAGATTCTTTTTCTCTTATGAGTGTTGTTAGCCAGTAAGAACTTTTTTTTTTTTTTTTTAAGTAGGCTCCATGCTCAGTGTGGAGCCCAGTGCAGGGTTTGAATCATGACCCTGAGATCAAGACCTGAGCTGAGATCAGGAGTTGGACACTTAACCGACCAGGCCCCCCTAGCCCATAAGAACTTTTAAGTAGGGCAGCCCCGGTGGCATAGCGGTTTGATGCTGCCTGCAGCCTGGGGTGTGATCCTGGAGACCCGGGATCCAATCCCACGTCGGGCTCCCTGCATGGAGCCTGCTTCTCCCTCTGCCTGTGTCTCTGCCTCTCTCTCTCTCTGAATAAATAAAATCTTAAAATTAAAAAAAAAAAGAACTTTTAAGCAGAGACAAAAATTGTTGCTTTTAATATCAGAGGGCAATCATATTTTTGCTGGAGGACCTGGCAGGGTGGGGAGAAAACAGTAGAGTCCAAATGCCTTTGTCCTGGCCCTTTGGGAACATGACCTGCCAGCTCTGGAACTGGGGGTTCCTGTTCCAGCTCTGTGGTCTCTGGATGACTCCGTATGACTGCCTTGGTTACACAGGCTGAATCTCAATGAGCCCACTTAACTCATCACCTCTCCCTGGGCTTGTTCTGACATGAGTGAGCAGCCTTATCTCCTGGCATTTTGCCCCCCTGCCCCGACTCATTTCTCTGGGTATGTGTCCCCCAGTTTCTGAGCACAGCCTGGGGGGGGGGGTCAGTCTCTTCTTGCACTTGACACTTCCCTCAGACTTGACATTTATTCCCTAATGCCTTCCTGTCTTGTCTGGCCCTGATGGCAGGTCCTTATCATCCTTGGAAACCAGAGACACTAAGGTCCTGAGAATGGCTAGGGACTGGGGTGTGGCCTACAGGTTACCGGCTGTGTTCATGACACATCATCTGCCCGTTTCTTTGTAGCCCCTCACTGCAGGGACTCTGGTCATGAAGATCCTACACTGGTGTACCTCCCAATGGCCTAGGTAGTACCCTAAGCCTCAAATAAGCTCAAGAGAATTGGCCTCAGGGGCTTCTGGGTGGCTTAGTTAAGCGTCTGACTCTTGATTTCTGCTTAGGTCATGATCTCAGGGTCATGAGATCAAGCCCTGTATTGGGCTCCTAGTTGGGTGTTAAGCCTGCTTCAGACTCTCTCTCTCTCTCTCCCCCTCTGCCTGCCCTCCCCCACCCCCACCACTGTTGCCGCCACTGCTCCACTGAAGTGTGCTCTCTCTCTGAAAAAAAGAGAGATCGTGACCTGAGCTAGTTAACATTGAGAGAGAGAGAGAGAGAATTGGTCTTAGCACCAGCCTACATAATTTCTAACCCTGATGCCATTACTTACCTGCTTTGTGACCTTGGATAAGTCACATGACCTTGCTGAGGTCTTCTTGTGTAAGAGGAATAATAACACCGCCCCTAAAGGACTATTTTAGAGATTAGATAGGGTAATGTATATAATATGCTTAGCACAGTGCCTTGTACATACTCATGAATGGTAGTCATCATCTTTGTCATTCCTTTCAAAATGTCCTCATCTTGTGTTCTCCCTTAGGATTGGTCCTCCTGCTCAATAACAAGTAGTAAATTAGCTAAGATATTAATATGACCAGTAACAACAGTACATCTCTAGATACACTTTCTTTTGGTCAGACACTAAGCTTTTGGTACTTCACTTAATTCTTCTAACCCCTCTCTAAGATAGGTGGTGTATTGTGCCTATTTAAAGTAAGGAATGTGAGGCACAGAGAGGTCAAGTGAGTTGCCTGAGGATACACAGCTAGTGAATCACAGATCCAGGATTCAGACCCAGGGAATCTGGCTCCCAGTTACAGTCTTACTAACCTGGTGTATTTGATTTGCTTCCCCCAGAAAACATAGGACACTGAAAGAACCTGCCTCAGTCATGCAAGGAATGAGGGTCATCCTGGGTTGTTAGTGCTTTTCCTATCACCCCACGTAGGCAGCCACCATCTCTGTTTAGTGTCTGGTGTGTCTATAGCGGCTCACTGTTGGCAAAGCATTTTGGGATTTGCAGGGTATTTTCATACACCTGCAAATTATCTGCCTCTACTAGCAATCAGGTGGGGCAGGCAGGAGAGAATAATTGTTATTTCTATTTTACAAGGCTCAAAAAGGTGAAGCAACTTGCCCAAGGTCATGCAGCTAACACCAAATTATAGGTCTTCAGTTTCTGGATATAGATTCTCTCTCCTATATTATCCTGCCTTTTGTTGATGTCACGACTGCATTCCTACAGCTAACAACCATGATATGACAATAAAATCCTGGAACTAGAAGGTCTCTTAGAGCCATACATTTATGTTTGAACACCTCCAATGATGGGAAACTCAGTACCTGTAATAGTTAACTAGACGGTGGGTTCTGATGGTATACAGGGTGGGGGTGGCCAAAGGCATGGCTGGCCTTGGAGATGTGTACCCCACAGTGAGGCCATGGGATTGAGCCTCTCTGAGGTATGCCCCTGCAGCCAGGCCCGTGTGGCCTCCCTCTCTGTCCTGTCCCAGAGCCTCTCCATCCTTCCTCCCTAAAACCACATTCCCCTCCCTCGGAAGGGAGCCCTTTCTGCACAGACTGGTTAAGGTTTATTAGCCCTTAAAATTCCTTCAAGATGAGTTGGTATTTATTTCTCTGCAAAGCTTATGTAACTGTAAGAGGATACTGGGGCTGCCAAAGCTGTCTGTGGTTTGGATGGGGCTTGCAGTGGTTTTTTTCTGGGAGCTAAATATTATAATGAATGATCTCATACTATCATTTTCTTTGGAAGTGAGTTGTGCTTGTCCCAGTGATACCTGGAGCTACCTCCTAGGCCCCTGGTGTTTTGCTTCAGGCTCATCCTGTGGGTAGGGTAAAGGGGACAGGGAGAGCACAAATTCATTTCTTGAGGCAACTTGGGCACTTAGCTGCTTCAGGGAGGCTCAGATCTGGGTGGCCCATGGCGATTGGACTGCCGGGGAGATGACGGGGAAGGCCAGCCTTCTAGCCACCATCGTTCCAATCTGAGCTTTTATAGTGGCAGACTGGGAACTTGGAACAGGAGCAGGGTTGGGAGGGTCCAGTTGCTGGGAAATCACAGGTCAGTGCTGAAGAACTGTCAGAGCTGGGGCAGTCTTGTATTGGGAGCCTCCAGCTGCTGAATAAGAGATGCCATTTATGGAGCACTTACTGCACACCAGACACCAAGTTAAGCCCTTGGCCTGTATTCACATGGGGGCAGGTAAGGCCTTAGGTCGGAGTGTAGACTGTAATGAGGATGGCTTGGTCTTGTCCCAGTTCTACCACTTAGTGGCTAGGTGACATTGGGCCCTGGTGTAACCTGCCTGCTATCATCTCTGAAAATGGGGGGATAACAGCTCTCCTGGTATGATTGTTAGGAAGAGTAAATGTGGTAATGCTGACAAATCTTTAGCAAAGTGTCTGGCTCTAGGAAAGAGCTCAAAAAATGTTAGCAGTTACCATCATCATCATCTCATTTAAACCTCCTAACAGCCCTATGGGGTGAGGACAACAGGCGTTGTCAGTGGGAATCAGATTTCTGAGGCTTGAGAGAGACCACAGGAAGGAAGGCTTGTTGGGAGCTTTGAAAGCCCTAGTCATGTGTCTTGAATTTATCTTATTTATTTATTTATTTTTAAAAGATTTTATTTATTTATTCATGAGACACACACACACACAGAGGCAGAGACACAGGCAGAGGGAGAAGCAGGCTCCACGCAGGAAGCCGGATGTGGGACTTAATCCCGGGTCTCCAGGATCACACCCTGGGCTGCAGGCGGCGCTGAACCGCTGAGCCACCTGGGCTGCCCTGTGTCTTGAATTTAGTGGGAAAATACTTATAAACCATCCACTGGGTGATTGTAGTGTGCTCGGGGACCGCAGATGCAGCCTAAGTAGATATGTTCCTACCTCTGGAAAGCCCAACCTGGTGGGCTAAGCATAGCAGGCAGAGTAAATCAAATGAGTCATTGTTAATTATAAATGATAATAATTGCTATGAATGCTCTAGGTAAAGAGATGATTAATAATGGGGAGGTGGAATTCCTATTTTTAAGTGGTCACGGCAGGAGTCATGGAGCAGGTGATATTTGAGCTCCTTTAGAAACAACGTATGACCTCAAATTGGACTCAGTCATCCGTCCTGATGGTCAAGGGGGAATTTGAGGCTCTGAGGCTTGAGTAAAGCCACACAAAGGCATTTCTGAAGACCGTGCTTGACCAGAATCTTGAGTAAACGTTCTGTTCCCCCATAGGAGGCTGGGAATAATTAACAATGAAGGGGCAAAGAGAAGAGCTTAATTAAAGAAAGAAGCAGATGGCTCTAGCCCATCAGGTTAGGGGTGCCATACATTCCTGTTCCCTGAGGGCATGCATGAGACTTGTTTTTCCTTGTTTACCCACTAGGTTTAGGATCTTCTTAAAATATCTAAGTGTCTGCAGCGAAGCAGGAGGCTGTGAATTTTTGTTTCACTTTTTTTGCAAAGCATTTTCAACCATTTAGTACACTCTCTTGGTCATCATAGCCACACTTAGCAGGTCCTGTGGGTTTTACTTTTAAAATATACTTTAAATTCACATCCATCCTCTTATGCTCTTCCGACCCCATCCCAGGGTCATCTATATGAAAGGGATTATACTTCCTTTATTAAGGAGATATTTCTGTTTACCTACTGTGTGCTTGACCATGTGCAGTGAACAGGTAGGAGACAAGACCTCTGCTCTCATGGAGCTTGGGGTGGGGTGGACAAACAAAAGATACAGCAACAGTAAACAGAATAATTTTGGCTAAGAGTCCAGTCCAAAGCCAAAGGGAGTGGAAAGATGGGCAGACAGAGCAGGCTTCTCCAAGGAGGTGATGTTTGACCTGAGACCCAGAGGCAAGAAGTCTGTTCTACGCAGAAATAAAAGAAGAACATTCCTGGCAGAGAGAACAGAGAGTGCAAAAGCCTTGAGGTGGGGAAGTCTTGATATGCTTGAGGAACAGGCAGTGGCCACAGAATGTATAATGCTGTGAGCCAGAGGGAGGGTGGCTGGAGTTGAGGTGGGGGTAGTAGTTAGGAGACAGATCTTGAAGGGCTCTTGAGGTCATGATAGAGTTTGAAAGCCTTTGAAGCATTTTAAGTTAAGCAGGGGAATGATGGGATTAGATTTGTATTTGAAAAGATCCCTTGGGGATCCCTGGGTGGCTCAGCAGTTTGGCACCTGCCTTTGGCCCAGGGTGTGATCCTGGTGTCCTGGGATCCAGTCCCACATTGGGCTCCCTGCGTGGAGCCTGCTTCTCCCTGTCTGTGTCTCTGCCTCTCTGTGTCTCTCATGAATAAATAAATAAATAGAATCTTAAAAAAGAAAGAAAAGAAAAGATCACCCCCTTGAAATTTCTGGGCTTCATTTTCCCCCATCTTTTATTTTATTTTATTTATTTATTTAAAAAATATTTTATTCATTTATTCATGAGAGACACACAGAGAGAGAGACAGAGACACAGGCAGAGGGGGAAGCAGGCTCCCCGCTGGGACTCGATCCATGGACTCCAGGATCCCCGCTGAGCTGAAGGCAGATGCCCAACTGCTGAGCCACCCAGGGGTCCCTTCCCCATCTTTTAAAATGGGCATAATAAAGCATATTTCCCAGGGTTACTGAAGGGATTAAAGGACATGGAAGCAATAAGGAAATTGATTAATATGAATCAAGTGTGCCAGAAATGTTAGGGCCACCTTAGAAGAGAGGAAGTTCTCTCCTTGGGAGGGGTTGGCTCCTAAAGGGTTAATCAAACCTGTCTTGGGGAAAGCAGTCCCATTCTGCTAATATAATGGTAAGGGATGCAATTCAGGCTGTTTATATTTTAGAGATTCTGTACTCCTATTAAGCAATCACCCTGTTTATGTCACTGCTAATTGAAGTAAATTGCTTTCTGCAATCAAATCGGGAAGTTCCCCTTTCCGATCATGAGGGGACTTGGACTCCGGTTCCTGACTTCCAGTATTTAGTCTGCTTTGAGACTTGCCCTTTAATTAATTGCATACATTCCACTGCTTTCCTTAAACATGCCTTTGGCTTGCTGTTGGGTTGGCCATGTGTTGATTTTGAAATTGCCCTCTGGGATGAGACATGTGTATCCTGTCTTGCCACCCCCACCCCTACCACAGCAGGTTTCCCACTGATGGAGCTAATGGGGAGTGGGCTCTGAGCAGATGTGACAGGTAGAGGTGAGCAGCTTGTATACCTGCTGGTGATGGAATGCTGCTGGTGCCACTGCCTGATGGACAGCTACTCCGGCGCAGTGGGACCAAGGCCCCCCGTAAAATCAGCCTGGAGGCGTTCCTGTATTGGTGGGCTCAGGCTTCTGCTCTTCGGTCTTCTGCTCTACCTCTGTTCCTGTGAGTGGCACAGGAGGAAAGCAAGGGCAAGGCTGGCAGAAGATGTGCACCGTAGTGAACCCTGATTCTCCTGGCTGCCCTGCCACTACCACCATCACCACCATACACACACATACCCAGGCTTTCTGTCATGCACACAGGCCTGCATAGAATGGGAATCCTGGGGACCAAGGGCTGTGGGGGAGTTCAACACAAGACAGAGGTACAGAGGCTAGGGCTGGGGGCATGGAGCTTGGGTGGGAAGGACCTGACACTTATTCTAAGGAGGGAAGCAGTGAGTTCTAAGGCCTGTTGCCCAGCCCCATGGAGGGGTATCCCAGGGCCTGCTTCTAGACGTGGTGCGCAGAGGGTAGTGGGCCAGAACTGTCAGTTTGGATGCTGTTGGAAGTCCTTCTCCTAGCTTTTACAGGGAGCAGAGAAAATAGGCATAAAGCACCCCCCATTATTTTTCCTCTGTGCCAAAAGAAAATGAAGGGCGCCCGGATTCAATCCCAGGTGAAATATCCTGCCTGATGCACTCAGCTAGGACCAGTCAATCTCTCTCTCTCTCTCAATCTCCATGGTAATTTCTGCCTCTGGGACAGCACTGCATACCTTTTGCCCTAAAGTTGAGTTTCTGAGACTCTGCTGGGTCTGGAGATAAAGACTCAGATCAGATACATTCCTTGCCTGCTAAGGAGAATCAGTCAGGTAATCAGGTGCTAAGGACGCTAGCTATAGTAAGTGGCATGTATTGGGCACTTAACCACGAGCCAGGCACTGTGAAGTACTGTGCATACATTGACTCATTCAGACCTCACTACACACAGACACTGTGGGGACTCAGTATTTTGAGTCTGTAGATGGTAAAATTGAGGCAGAGTCCATTTTGGAAACCAGCGTGGTAGATTCTTAAGGTTTACCATACAACCCAGCAGTTTTACTCCAAGGTACATCCCCAAGAGAACTGAGACAATGCGATCACACAAAAACTTAGACACAAATGTTCGTAGCAGCAGCACTATGTATACTAGCTCCAAACTAGAAACAATTCAAATGTCTAGCAACTGATGAATGGATAAAAATATACATATTGCATACAGTGGAATATTATTTGGCAATAAAAAGGAATAGAGTTCTGGTATATGTTAAATGAAAGAAGCCAGACTCAAAAGGCCATATGTTGCATGATTTCACTTACATAAAATATCCAGAATGGCAAATCTGTGGAGACAGAAAGTGGATTAGGTAGTTGCCTGGGGCTAAGGGTAGGAATGAGGATTAACTGTTAATGGGCACAAGAGAAGTAATGAAATCATAGAAAAGTCCTAAAATTAGATTATAGTGATGGTTACACAAGTTGGTAAATTTACTAAAGATTATTAAATTGCACACTTAAAAGGGGCAAATTTTATGATATGTAAATTTTACTTTAATAAAGGTTTTTTTTTTTTAATTGAGTCTAAAATCTCATAAACTGCCTGAAGGAACTGACAGTTACAGGGTCAGTTCAGATGAGATTCACAGGAGAGATTCAGATGTAGGCAGCCAGACCAGAGACCGATTCTTAACCAGTAGGCAGCACTGCTTCTGTGGGAAAGCTTTTATCTCAGCCTAAGCAGAGGGAAGCTCACACAGGCCTGGGAGGAGGCAGGCATTCTTGGAATGTTTTCTGGAAAAGGTGGCAACACTTGGTTTGTGTCTTGAGGTCTTTGCATAAATTCTTCACCAGGAAGCTTTCTGGGCTGCCATCTTTGACCCTGACTTCCTTTAAAGGGCTGAATCTCCTTGAGTAAACAGAAGTGTGAATGCCTGAAGGAGGAGGAGGACATCAGCTATCTTTCTTGCTGAGGAAAATCCACGATCGGGTGTTTAATGTGGCCTCTAGAGACGTACTTAGCTGGAGCTGCAGACAGGTAGATGACTCACGCTTTGCCCCTGCTGATGTGTGGGGGCTGAGCTTCCCATGGGCAGAGGCTGTCCTCTGCCCCTCTTCAGGCTGGCCAGAGGGAAAACTTCAGGCCTCTTGGGAATTCTTTTTGGAAGCTCCTTCCAGAAGCGTGTTTGAATTAAGGCCTAGAAGTCGAGGGAAACAAGAGCTTTAAACAGTCTTTCAAAAACCCTTCCGGTTTTGTCCTCTCTGACTTAGTCACAGTGGTGTCCAAAGAGCAGTGTGGTTTGGAGCCCTCCCCCACCCTGTGCAGGCAATAAGGGGGTGCATTGTCTGCAGAGAATGGAAAGTCAAGAATGAAACCGAGGCAAAGGACTGCTTGCCATACACCAGCAATTCTAAACAATGTCTGTGATAAAATATTCCTCCCCACTGGGGCAGACTATTCCTCTGCCCTGCCCTGGTATGCTACTGTTTGGTCAAGTCAATTTAGTGGCAGGTTACACAGATTCATTACAAGCTGGCTTAAACCAAAAAGATAATGTAGTGTAAGGAAGTGGGGTCTCTTATGGAGAAGCCTGTGGGCAGTGCCTCTTTCCTTTCTCTAGGACCCTATGACACACCTGTAACTTTTCTGTGTCAACGTTACTGTTCACTCTCTGGCTTTCTCAGGTTTACTGAAGTGACATGGCCTCAATTCCAGGAACTGGAAGAGACCTACAGTTCTATTTCCAAATTCCTGGGAGGTAGAATCTAATTGGAGAGGATTGGGTCAAGTCACCAGTCCTAACCCAGTGATTGAAGGGAAGGTATGTTGAAAACCAGGCTTTTAGAACCCATGGGGGATTGTGTGCTGTCCAGTCACACCAAAACACATCTACTGTATTTATTTGGGTGTAGTTCGAGAGCAGCTGGACAGTTCTTCATTTGGGACTCCCATGAGCCTGAATGTTTATATACTCATTTCCTTATTTCCTTTTTCACTTGAGTTACCTGGAGTGGGTTTTTATTTCTTGGAACAGGGCAGTCCTTGACCAAAAAAAGAACCTAACTTGATGGGCAAAAAGGTGGTCACATAAAAAAGGCAAACATCCTTGGTTGTGAATAACGAATTGGTAGATTGGGGGCAGGTCCCCTCTGAATGAAACACACATCTACATGTTCATGTTTCTCCTTTTGGAAAATGAGATATGTTACCACTGTGTCAAGACCAAAGGCAGGGCCATCTGTCTTCCCTTTTTTGTCCTGTTTCTTTTCCACAGATTTTCCATTCTCCCATGCAGACAATAGTCAATGAGGAATTCCCCAGTCTGGGTTTTTCTAAGGGCAGGCAAGCTTCTCTCTCTGCTGGCTGGGGAATATGTCCTTGATCGGCAGGTAAGAGTGTAGGCGCTAAGGGTCTCTTGCCATCAAAGGCACCCTGAGGAGATGCAGTAGGTGGAACCAGCGTCCCCCAGAAAGCATTCTTACTAAATGTGTTTAATCTGAATACAATGCAGCTTCTCCTTCCAGTTTACAGAAATAAGAAGGATATGGGGACAATTTAAATGACATCACGAAGAAACACACAAGGCAAGAATATGTAATGTTCAGTAAGATATCAGGTCTGGACTCTTCAAAAAGCCACAGTCATTTAAATAAAAAAAATTAGGTGGATGGGAGTTCTAGATTAAGAGAGACTAAAAATATGCGATGACCGCATGCCGTGTACAAACTTTAATTGGTTCCTGGTTCAAATAAAGAACAAAAGTAAAAAGATATGTCAGGGAATACTAGAAAAATTTAGCTCTAAACTATTTTGCTTGATATTAGGAAATTGTTAATGTTCTTAGGTGTGATACTAGGCTGGTTATGAGAATGCCATTATTTTGGAAGACACCTAAGAGAATATTTTCCCCTTATTTTTTTGTTTTTTTTCTTTTTTTCTTTTTTTTTTTTTTTGTTTTTTTTTGTTTTTTTTCTAAATAAAAGTCTAGTATTTGTATATACATGTAAAGTAAATATGATAAAATATTTACGCTTGTTGAATCTAGGTGGTTAATATAAGGATGCTCCTTGATTTATTCTTTCAACATTTGTTTCATTCAAAAATACTCATAATGAAAAGTTGGGAAATAAAAATAGAGGAGTAAGATTAGACTTGAATCTGTATTCCTTCATTTAATAAGTATGGGCCTTGAGGCAATTACAAAAACCTTTTGAGACTCATATTTCCCCTCTATAAAATGGAGATAACAAGGGGGCACCTGGGTGGCTCAGTTAGTTGAATCCCACGTCGGGCTCCCGGTGCATGGAGCCTGCTTCTCCCTCTGCCTATGTCTCTGCCTCTCTTTCTCTCTCTGTGACTATCGTAAATAAATAAAAATAAAAACTTAAAAAAATAAAAAAAAATAAAATGGAGATAACAATAGTACTTACCTCATAGAGGTGTTGTAAAGATTAAGTAAGATCATTTATGTCATGCCCTTAATCCAATGCATAGTGCATAAGGGCTCAGTGAGTTGACTTTTCCCACAAATAGCAACAACACAGAGGAACGTTCTTTGGCTTCATTCCCTATTAGCCTCATCCTTGGTCAGAAGCTGACTTCTCAGTCAGCCAGAAAATTTGTATGAGGGCTGGATGTCTTCTCTTTGCTCCTCTAGATCCAACCTCTCCCTTCTCTGTCCTGCTCTGTGACTTGAAGTGCTGGCCAGGGTGGGCCACTGCACCTAGGCTCCACTTCCCTCTGGTTTTTGGTTCTGTTCAGCCAATGGGAAGCATCAGCAAGGGACTGAAGAGAGGTGAAAGAGTGAGCTAGGTTGCCTTGGGTGGATACCATTCCTCCTCTGACCTCTTCAAGTCTAGGGACGTGTGGGATCCACTTTGGCTGGCCCTGGAATACTACACTACCTCTTGTTGTTCTTCTTCAGGTTTGTACATCGAACCTTTATTAAACTGTTATTGATCCAGTTTGAGTATTCTCCCTATTTCCTCCCAGAACTCTGACTGATACAGGGTCTACTATGTGCCAATCATCTTGCCAGATTCTGAGGGATATCACAATTAGTAAAACAGAATTAGTCCTATCCCTTCTGGAGGTCATTGTGTGTTCACCTCAGACCAGTCACCTTGGGGATTTCCGAGGTGATACTGAGCCCCCCATTCCAGTGGACTAGTGTACACAACAAGACAAGCACCACTTCCCTACTTCTAACCCCCCAACACACATACACAGAGAAATCTGACTTGTACCCAGGGATATCTTGGCCTGCCCCAGATCCTCAGACCAACAAACCAAGAGAAATGTTGGCTGTGCCCCTTTTTTCTCTACTCTGTGTGTCTGGTTGCCTAAGAGCTCAACAAAACCTCCTTAAATGTCAGAGGTATACTTACTACAGGCAAACAAATGTGGTAACACTTAGCAGGCTGCTGTGTGCAGCACTAGGCTTCATTAAATCAAGTTTGTGGTAAAAAGAACTCAGAAAGCACATTTGTGTAAGACAATAGGATTAGATTATGTTCTCAGATGTTTCCTTGAGTCTTCTAATATCTGTGTGAATGATCCCCAGATGAGACTAGGATTTAACACCTTTGAGAAGCTGGGTGTATATACTCAGGGCCTTGTGTGTCTACTCTGAGAATGGTTTTCCCACTCTCAATGCAAACATGAAGAGGTGGACATCATTTGTGGGCAAAATTTATTTGCAACAGTTTGGACAAGTAAATGCAACAGTTCCCACTCTGGTCCTGAACATGCTATGCTCAGTGAATCCTTTGTTCTCACTTTTGGGGAGCTCCTCAAGATGGGACCTGTATTTTTGTCCCAACACAGTAGACTAGTACACAGCTGATGAGATGTGAATTATCTCCTGGTTTTGTAGCTCGGAAAGGATCCTCTCAGGGAGCCCAGTGACATAATGAAAAACCTTCCTGGGTGGTGCTTCTCTAGGACCTCAGAAATCTGAAACATATGGAGAGTTTGTCTGCACTTGGGTCCCATCCCCTGGCTCCATGTGTTGGCTGCAAGGTTGCGATTATAACTCCTAAGTATGAGCCTCACCCAGAGGTTCCTCTGCATTTGTGGTGAGCATATGGACAAATGGAAAATAAACAGCCCAAGGAATTTCTGGTTTGGGAACTGGCTCACAATCAGATGTTACAGAAAAGGGAGCATTCAGGACAAGTGGAACTTTTCTAAGTATATTGTAAGCTAGGAGAGAGATTCCTTCCTGTAGACAGCTGCCCCCAGGAGGAATGGCCCATGATGACACCTGATATTTATTGAGCATTTATATTCCATGCCTGGCTCTGGACCAAGCCCTTGACACATTTTTTTCATTGGAGCCTCATAACAATCCCTGTGATAATTAACTGTTACCCTTAATGGTAATGGTTATCTCAGTAATAAACCACATTTTACAGATGAGGATACTCAGAAGGCTAAGAAACATTCTACTGTGGTTATACACTTTGCAAATGGGTAGAAACAAGCCTTGAACCCAGTCCTAGTTAGTAGTAAAAATCTTCCTCCTAATTACTGTATCATACCGCAGCACTCCTGGCTGCATTGCCGAAAGGGGCTTTTTTTTTTTTTTCTCGCATAGACCTGACGCACAGATAAGAGCAGAAAGCAAGGAAAAATCTACCTCTTAGGATATAAGCTTCATAAGGACAGGAATCTTTGCTTAATTCACTGCTGTATCCCCAGTAACCTGCACATTGTTATTGCCCATTTGTCGCCTAACTTTAGTTACCACACCTCTGGCCTGTGAGTGTGTGGGGGTGATGACTATGGTAGAGGAAACCGATTTTGGTTAGCAACCTACCCTGTGCAGCTGAGGCCCTGGGAGTCTATGAGCTGGGGTCGGGTTCAGATTTTATTTAAAAAATTTTTAAACATTTTATTTATTTATTAGAGAGTGAGACAGCTTGAGCAAGGAGGAGGGGCAGAGGGAGAAGCAGCTCCCTGCTGAGCAGGAGCCCCTATGAGATGCTCCGGCTATCGGGCTATCAGGCTATCGGGCTATCAGGCTATCGAGCGGAAGGCAGCAGCATAACTGACTGAGCCACCCAGGCGTCCTAAACAGGGGCCCCGGGGGTTCAGATTTTAAATCTTGGTTGTGGCTATGGTGTGCAAGAAGGAATGCTACAGAGAGCTGAGAGGCAAGCAGGGGCTGGCCACAGGTGGTAGCCTTGGGGTCCCCCTGTCCCCAGTCTGCAAACTGAAGGGGTAGAGGGTGGGGACTGGAAAGAGAGGGGTGGGGGAAATCTAGGGAAAGGAGGGAGGGAGAAGACAGGACAACTGTTCGGGAGATTGAAAAGCCCCAGTCAGTGCTGCTCCCGCAGGTCAGACAGACTCTCAGGGCGCCTCCTTCCTCCTGCTCCTTCTCCCATTGTTGGGCAGTCTGGGTGAGAACAATGGGAATGGAATCCTTTTCCCCTCCTGCCTGGCGGGGCTGGGCCCACTTCCTCCTGGCCCACCAAAAGGAATGCTTTCTTGTCTGGCTGTGTGGGACCCTCAGGGAAGAATGGCAGTGGAGGCTCCCCAGGGATGAAGGCTCTGTGGCTTGAGCTGATGACAGTTGAGTTTGGAGCAGGGAGGAGGCAGGTGTGGAGGATCTTTTCAGAATTCCTCTTGGGTTTCTAAGGAGTATTTCTGCTCTTTTTCCTCACTCGTTATGGGGGCTCTGTTGGGAGGTGCTAAGTCAGTTAGGGCTCTTGCTGACTTAGGGAGCACGCCACTCAAGCAAATCTGTGAATCAGAGGGAAGGGGCCAACAGTCCCAGTGAAGCCCTTTGAGACAAGTTAGCGGGATCTGGGTGTCATCCTGGGTAGGACCGTGAGCCATCTGAACCCTATTCCTGGCCTCCCAATAGTCTGGAAGCCACTGCATTTTGTGTGAAACAGTTTCATTGCCATACCTCTTAGAAGGCACTTAGACACAGTTGCATTCTAATTTCTGCTGGTGTTGGCAGCAATGGGTTGGCATGAGCAGGGGACACTGGGGTTTGCATTTCAGATTTAGAAAACACAGAAACTGCTCTTGCTTTTTCTCCTCTCTTTTGACAGTCTCAAAGCAGTTGTTTGATTTCTCCCTTGCTTGGGGGAATGGATACCCATCACCTATATACCCTGGGTGTGACCAACAAGATTTCAGGAATGGCCTGTGAAGATCAGACTCTGCCCTGGTTCCATTTCTCACTCCAGGGTTCAGGACCCTTGGGGACTTGTCATATCTCCCCCAACTTTCCAGAAAACCTTCTTCCAGTGTAAGGCTAGAAGAAGGTGAGAGAGGAATCCCCTATGGCCCATAGTAGCATCAGCGTGGGAGTCTGAGTTGAGCCTGAATTGAGCTAACCAAGGGGAGGGAAGGGTAGCCAGGCCCTTAGCCTGTCTGAGGGGATACCACCTAATTTAACCAGTATATTTTATTGTTGAAATTAGGAAAGGGGGGGTCGGTGAGGATGGGGTCAGAGGAGAGTGTCTCCCCGAGTTGGGGGGACCATTGGGAAATATGGAAGAACATATGTTTGGAAGGTCTGGGTGAGTGTCTGGGTACTCAGCTATGGAACCCAGGGAAGGAGACATACTAATGACACAGTAATGAGAGCTGACAAGTATTGAGCTCTTTAGGGAACTAATTACTACACTTAGCTCCCCTGGCTGCCAGCCTTCTGGGGAACCCATGCAGAGCAGAGGGTTAGGGTGTGTCTCTGCACAGGGTATATAAACATTGATTTAATCCCACTGTTGTCTGCTGTGTTGCTGCCCCCAGGAAACAGACACTCTGTGTTTCCTTCTTCAGAGAGTAAACCTCCAGTGTCCTGTGGGCCAGCCTCAGGGAGGGCAGACCTGGGACCTCCCCGAGAATGGGAAGGAATGGAATCTGGCTGCACTGTCAACAGCCTTTCAACCCATTCTCCTGCGTGTAGGCTCCATCTTTGCTCCCGCTTCCAGAGATACTTGGTGCTGTCCCTCCTGAACCTACGCTGTTGGCTTAGGGCTCAACTTTCTGGGGCCTGCAAAATTAGTGACCACTAGTCCATCTGCTTTCTAGCTTTCATTTTCTTTCTTCTTTTTTTTTTTCAAGTCTTCATTTATTTTTTTTCCAGTATAATTAGCATACAGTATCATATTATCTTCAGGTATACAAGGTATTGATTCAACAATTCTGCACATTTCTCAGTGTTCATCAAGATGTGAATATTCCTGCTTTCTTTTTCTTGGTGCTAGGATATTTTATTTCTTTTTGCTGTTGTCCTTCAAGGTTTATGTATTTCAAAAAAAATCTGTTTTGTTTTGGTGGGCTTTGGTATTTTTTTGTTTTTTTAAGATTTTATTTATTTATTCATGAGAGACACAGAGAGAGAGGCAGAGACACAGGCAGAGGGAGAAGCAGGCTCTATGCAGGGAGCCCAATGTGCAACTCGATCCCCGGTCTCCAGGATCAGGCCCTGGGCTGAAGGCGGCGCTAAACCGTTAAACTGCTGAGCCACCCGGGCTGCCGTTTGGTGTGTTAAATACATGTGTTCAATCCTCCATCTTTTGCTGGATGGAATTTATCCAGTTGGTAGATTTATCCCTTTATGAGTCATCTAAAGCTTTCAGGCTTTGAGTAGCAAAAATGTCCTGGCCCTTAAACACATTTCAGTTTGCAGGTTAATTTTGCAAGTAAGTCAGTGTATGTTCTTTCTCTTGGCTCAGCTCTCACTATTTTTCCCTACAAATTTTGGAGCCCAAAGCCTGGTTTGCCATCCTTAGAACTTGGTACAGATATGTCTATGCCTGACTGAATGACTTTTTTTTTTTTAATTTTAAATTTTTTTGAGAAAGAAATGACCCAAGGGCAGGGGGAGAGGCAGAGGGAAGGAGAATCTCAAGCAGGCTCCCTGCTGAGTGCAGAGCCCAATATGGGGCTCAATCTTACCACCCTGAGATCACAATCTGAGCCAAACAAAGAATGGAAGGCCTAACTGCATAAGCTACCCAGGCATCCCTGGTGGCATGACTTCTGAATTAGCCCATATCTTTTTTTTGTTAATATATATTTTATTTATTTATTCGTGAGAGACACACAGAGAGAGGAAGAGACTTAGGTAGAGGGAGAAGCAGGCTTCCTGAAGGGAGCCTGATGCAGGACTCCATCCCAGGACCCTGGGATCACGACCTGAGCTGAGCCACCCAGGTGTTCCTAGCTAGCCCATATCTTAAGGAAGCTTTCATCTGAGAAGAACTAGCACATTGGCAAGGTTAATTTTCATAAGCCTATACTTTCTTTGTTGATTTTTTAAATTAAAGATTTATTTATTTATTTATTTATTTATTTATTTATTTATTTATGAGAGACACACATAGAGAGGCAGAGACATAGGCAGAGGGAGAAACAGGCTCCATGAAGGGAGCCCAATGTGGGACTTGATCCCAGGTCCCCAGGATCATGTCCTGGGCTGAAGGCAGGCGCTAAACTGCTGAGCCATGTAGGTATCTCTCTTTGTTAATTTTTATTATAATTCTATACAAAGATGTCACAAAATCTATACAAGTTTGCGCTCTACACACATAGAAGAAATACTGCTTTACCCAGCTTTAATCCCACAACCTTATATACCCTGAGTACCTTCTTCCAATCACTCCCTCCCAGAAATAATCACTATTTTGGTTAATCACTTGCTTTTCTTTATAGCTTGGCTATGTGTGCATGGAAACCTAAATAATACATTGTTTCCTTTTGAAATGTATATAAAGTGCTGGCTTCAGCAGCACATATACTGAAATGTATATAAATAGACTCATATTTATAGTTTTCTCTGATTTGCCTCTTCACTCACCATTTCTTTGAGATTCATTCAAGTTGACCCATGTTGTTGCAGTTCATTCATTTGACTATAATGTTCCATTGTAAGGTAACTCCACAATTTATTCTACTGTTGATGAATATTAGGTTTCCTCTTTTTACTCTTTCAAACAACAGAGGTGGGCTATAGTGAGGCAAGAGAGACACTGTTATTTTCCTGTAGCTGTCTTAGCAAATGACCACAAATGGGATGGTTTAAAACAACAGAAATTTATTCTCTCTCAGTTGTGGAGATCGGAAGTCTGTAATTAAGATGTCTTCAGGGCCACATTCCATTTAAAGCGTCCAGAAGAAGATCCTTTCTTGCTTTTTGTAGCTTCTGGTGGCTCCAGGTGTTGCTTGGCTTATGGCTGGTGGCTCTATCGCTCCAGTCCCTGCCTCTGTCTTCACATGACCTTCCCTTTCTCTCTGAGTGTCTCTGTTCTGTGTATTTCCCATAAGGTTGCTTATTACTGAATTTGGGCCCACCCAGATTATCCTGAATGATCTCATCTCCAGATCTTTAACTTAATTACATCTTCAAAGACTTTTTTTCCAAATAAGATCTCATTCAGAGGTGTTAAGACATGTGCCTGTCTTTTGGGGAGCCACTATTCAAGCCCTCCCCCCGTAGACATCATGGGTGCAATATTAGAGGCACCAGGCTTTAGCAACCTTGAGCCGAATGCCACCTTTCCTTTTTTGCCCTCAGAGCCTCTCTTCCTCCCTCAGGCCCTGGATCTGCCTAACAGCTCTGCTAAGAACCTCTGTATATGTCCCCTGGAACCCTTGGGCAGGAGTTTATCTGGGATACCTAACACAGAAGTGGAATTGCTGAATGATAGAAAATGTACGTATTAATCTTTGTTAGGTAAGGCCAAACTTTTTTCAAAAGGGTATTACCAGTTTATGTTACCATCAGCAGTAAATGGCAGTTCCTGATGCTCCACGTTTTGTTCAGGACCTGGATTGACCAACTTTCTAATTGTAGTCAGTGTAGTGGGTACAAAGGAGTAGGAGTGGTAAGACCTGGTGTGAGGGGCTCTTGGATGGCTCAGTCGGTTAAGTGGTTGACTTCAGCTCAGGTCATGATCTCAGGGTCCTGGGATTGAGCCTCACATAGAGCCCTATGCAGAGCCCAAGCCCCTCCTTGACTCCATGCTCAGCAGGGTGTCTGCTTGTCCCTCTTCCTCTTCTTCTGCCCCTCCCCTCTGCCTGTGCTCTCTCTCTCTCAAATACATAAAATCTTTAAGAAAAAAAAGAAAATGTGATGTGAGAGAGTATCCCATCCAAGCTTTAATGTGCATTTCTCTGGTGACTAATGAGGCTGAGCATATTTTTACATGTTGATATGCTGTTTGTGTTTCTTCTTCTGTGAAATACTTGCTTAAGGCTTTTGCTCATTTTATTTATTTATTTATTTATTTATTTATTTATTTATTTATGAGAGAGAGTGTGTGTGTGTGAGGGTAGGTAAAGAGAAAATCTTAAGCAGGCTCCATACCCAGCGAGAGCCCAACAAGGGGTTCAGTCTCACAACCCTGAGATCATGACCTGAGATAAAATGAAGAGTTGGATATTTAATCACCTGTGCTATGTAGGCACCTCTAATTTATTTTTGATTCTTCCTTTTGATTTATAGAAGTGCTTTATATACTCTCTAAATTAATCCTTAAATCGTTCCTATTATCTTTTCTCTTTTTCAAATGTGGTTGTTTTTATTAATTGTTTCCTTTATCATTTGGGGTGTTTTATTTTGTTTTGTTTTATTTTTTGAGAGAAAGAACACATGCATACAAATAGGTGAGGGGGCAAAGGGGAAGAGGGAGAGAGATAATCTTTTTTTTTTCTTTTTCTTTTTTTGAATAGAGTGAATCTTAAGCAGGCTCACGCAGAGCCACACAAGGACTCAGTCTCACCACCCTGAGATCACGACCTGAGCTGAAATCAAGAGTCTGGTGCTTAACCAAGTGAGCCACCCAGGTCCCCCTGGGCTTTTTGTTCTTTGTTAGAAACTCCTCTCAATCCTTGAGCATATAAAAATATTTCATTATGTTGCCTTTTTAAAAAGATTTATTTATTTATTTTAGAGAGTGAGAGTGAGCACGTGGGAGGGAGGGGAAGAGAGACAGGGAGAGAGAAAATTTCAAGCAGACTCCCTCCTGAGTGTGGAGCCTGACATGGGGCTTGACTGATCTCATAACTGGTGAGATCATGTCCTGAGCCAAAATCAAGAGGTGGATGCTTAACTGACTGAGCCACCCAAGTGCCCCTCTTTATGTTGCCTTTTAAGGATTTCATTTTATTTTTTTAAGATTTTATTTACCTATTCATGAGAGACACAGAGAGAGGCAGAGACTTAGGCAGAGGGTGAAGCAGGCTGCCTATGGGAAGCCCAATAGGGACTCAATCCCAGGACCTGGGATCACGACCTGAGCCAAAGGCAGATGCTCAACCACTGAACCACCCAAGGGTCCCAGGATTTTATAGTTTTATCTTTCAGATTGAAGTCCCAGGATGGACTTTTTGGTATATAATATGAGGCAGGAATGCAATTTCACGTATTTGTGTAATTAACCAGTTGTCTCAGCACCATTAACCAGTTGTCTCAGCACCATTTATTAGTCCAGGATTTATCTGCTCTCTGAAGTATCTTCTTGGTCAATAAATCAAACTTCATGTGAACATGAATGTTGTTCTAGGTTCTCTGTTCTGTTCAGTTAGTCCATTTGTCTGTCCTTGTGTTCTAATGAACACTGTCTTTATTACTCTAGTTTTAACCATAAATCATGGTATCTGGTTGAATAAGTCCACACCAATCTACTTGTTTTAACAAGTGTCTTGGCTTTCTTGGATAGTTGCTCTACCATATACATTTTTGAAACAGCTTTTCAAGTCCTTAAAAGTATTTGTTGGGATTTTAATAGGCATTACATTAAAGGTATAGGTGAGTTTTGCTAGAATTGATGTAATTATGATTTTGAATTTTCTTATCTGAAAACATTTTGTCTCCATTTATTTAGATCTGTTTGTGTCATTTGAAGTTTAATTATTTTCCACAGAAGGTTTACATATCTTTTCTTGATTTATTCCTACATATTTAAAACATTTTTGGTGGCCTATAGAAATGGGTGTCTTGGGCAGCCTGGGTGGCTCAGTGGTTTAGCGCCACCTTCAGCCCAGGGTGTGATCCTGGAGACCTGGGATCGAGTCCCACGTCAGGCTCCCTGCATGGAGCCTGCTTCTCCCTCTGCCTGTGTCTGTGCCTCTCTCTCTCTGTGTCTCTCATGAATAAATAAATAAAATAAAAAAAAATAGAAATGGGTGTCTTTTTCAGAAAATGACCTTTTTTTAAAAAAAGATTTTATTTATTTGAGAGAGCTTGAGAGAGAGCATGAGTGGCGGGGAAGGGCACTGGAAAAGGGAGAAGCCGACTCCCCACCAAGCAGGGAGCACAACATGAGACCATGAGACTCAATTCCAGGACCCCAGGATCATGACTTGAGCCAAAGGCAGACACTTAACTGACTGAGCCATCCAGGCACCCCACATTTCTTTTTTTTAAAATAATTTTTAATTTTATTTAAAAAACATATTTATTTTAGAGAGGGCAAGCCTATGTGAGAGTGGGGAGGGACACAAGGAGAGAATCTCAAGCAGATTATCCCCCCTGAGCACAGAGCCTAACACAGGGCTCCATCTCATGACCCTGAGATCATGATCTGAGTTGAAATCAAGAGCTGGGACACTCAACTGACTGTGCCACCCAAGTATCCCAATAAAATTGTATTTCTAAGTGATTATTGCTGATGAATAAAAATATATGATTTTTAAATTTAGCAATAATTACAGATCTCTCTTATTAGTTCAAATATTATATCTCTATATTATTTGGAGGTTTTAATGTAGCTCTTCATCAAAGAAACTTCCTTGAGACAAAAAAAAAAAAAAAAAGATCCTTATGCCTCAGTTGAAAAAAAGAGCTAAAATTGGTGGAGATTCAACCAAAGTGAGATATAAATGATCAGGAGTCTCATCTCCTCAGTCTGTCTTTGCCCAGCCTTCAAGGCACCCCTGATATACCACTTACTCCACAGAGCACATGTTCTGTCTACTACCTTTGTATTAGTCTGCTCAGGCTACCATAATAAACTACCACAGAATGGTTGGCTTATATGACAGAAATTTCTTTTCTTCACAGCTCTGAAAGCTAAGACCTAAGATCAAGGTGCCAGCAGGGTTGGTTTCTGGTGAGACCTCTCTCTTCCTGGGCCTTTTTGCTGTGTCCTCATATGGTCCCTTCCTCTGTGTAAACACGAGAAGAGAATGAGCTGGTGTCTCTTCCTCTTCTTATGAGGACACTAATTCTACTGGTGTAAGGTCCGACCCTTATGACCTCATTTAACCTTTTTTACCTCCTGATAGGCCCTATCTCCAAATACAGTCATACTGAAGGTTAGGACTTTCATGTAAGAATGGGCGGGGGGGGGGGGGGTTCAGTTCCTAACATCTTCCAGTCTTCCAGATGGAGTCACTGAGGCTCCTTAAAGGTCGATGATTCCTCCTAGCACATGTTGAAATTGGGAGCTGAAATTAAACCAGAGGCACCGACACAGATGTTCTGGTGACCTGGTGGCTGAGTGATGTCTAGAACTTAGCAGGGACCTCCTGGGCTCTGCTCAGAACCGAGGACTCCACCTGTGTCCTGAGATGGATGGAAGCTCCAGGACCACCTGTGTGAAGCACTGCTTGCATGGACAGTACCATGGATGTTGGCCATTTTTTACAAGGGGCTTAATGAGCTGAAGTAGAAGAGCTGAGCTGACCCTGCGTGGTGACCATGGTCCATGCATGTGGGACTCGGGAACACGCATGGGGGTCAGGGAGCTTTATGACTGCTGTTGCAAAGCAGAGGAATCTCAAGGTAGCAGGCCTTTGGGGTTGGCTGTATGTAGTCCCTCACTTTTATCAAGTTCTTTCCGTGTCCCGGCTGTTCCAACTGCTTGATAAACCTATCTTGTGGGACCCTCTACCTCTCCTGTGAGATAGGAGCTCATGTCAGCCCTTAGCGTGACACATCTAGGAGTGGTGGGGCTGCCAGGCCTGGGGTTATTTGGCTCCAACGTTCATGCCCTAATGCTGTGCCCTACTGCTTGGGTCCTCCCCATCTCTTCCTTGAAGCTCTTTTCTTCTTTGAGGAGAGAGAACAGCTTCTGGGTGATGCTGCTGGGCTGACCAGGCATCTTTCCACAGCCTGGTCAGGTTTGGATGTTTCTCATCTCCAGGAGGAAAGATTGGGAAGTTAAATGTATGTCATTGTTCTCCAGGCCCATCAGGGAGCCAAGCAGCTCAAACTGGGTGGGGGCGGGGGGCTGGAATGTCCCAGGCTGCCTTTTCCCAAGTTGAGGAGCGGAAGCCATGACAGCTAAGAGGATTTGTGGAAATTCCTCCGCACATTGTTACCAGGCAGAGGAAGTGTTTTAGAGTGGAGTTCTCAATTTCTGCCCTGGGGAGCCAGAGCTAGTTTCCGCTTCTGAAACTTGTTTGTGGGAACGTGAAGGGGCTGTTTCAGATCCTCAGTGTGGGGGGTTCCACATATACTCCCCATAGGTGAAGGGGGTAAGGGAGTACAGTGAGCTGGAGTGTATTCCTCTTCCTTTTCCTTCAACTTTGAGGTGGATGGCTCAGAGCCGAAGCAAAAGAACAGAAACATTTTTTCCAGGCCTCCTGGTATTTGTTTCTGGCAGCATCAGCACAAGCAGATTAGAGAAATAAGTTGCATTTTTTAGTCTGTGTTCACCCTCTGGACTGGACCTCCTCACACTCCGTCTGTGTGGCCCTCCACACCCACTAGTCCATCCTAGAGAGATGGTTAGGCCTAACATCCCTGACATGGCTGTCTGAACTCTGCCAGCTGGTGAGTCAACTCCCACTTGTCTTGGGAAGGTTGTAATGAACCCACCAGGAAAGATCTACATGCATCTCTACATGTGTCTACATACAGAGACACCCAGTTACAGTTGTACATGCGTGTGCTTAAGTGTGTCCGATGACTGCTTGTTCCCTTTCTACAGCTGTCCCTGTCCCTGCTTCTTCTGGCTCTCCTCTGTGATGCAGGAGCACTCTGGGAGAGTTCCCAACAGGGCCCTGGAAGAAGGGGAGGCTAGCATGGGTTCCCTCTGGAAAGTCTTGCTGGGAGCCAGATGCTGAGGTCTGTACCTGGCTGCTCCACTCAGGCCCTGCCAGGAATGCACTTCTCCAGAAAATCACTTTTGAGAGATGACACAGACCTGGAGGGGAAGGAGAGGCTTGTGGGGCTACAAGGTCTTTCTTAGCCTCTGCACTCTCTCTGGTTGGGAAGTGAGGGTAGTCCAGCTTGGCTGAACAAACCAAGTGGGAGTAACCAGACTGTGAAAGAACTTTTACAGGATGAACTAACTGAGTAGGTGGTGCTTGCTTGTCTGCTTTTCTTTTTCCCTCCCTCTCTTCCCTCTCTTTGTCCTTCCTCTCTTCCTTCCCCTCTTACCCTCCCCTCCTCTCCTTTCCTTCTCTCCTTCCCCTGTCTTCTTCCCTTCCTTCCTTTCCTCCTCCCTCTACCCCCTCCCTCACCTCTTCTCCTCTCCCCTCTTTCCCCTCCTCCTTCCCTTCCCTCTTTCCTTTTTCTGCTTTCTTTCTTCCTCTTATCCATCTTGGAAAAAGAGCACCACACACTCCTCCCTTTTAATTTCTCGTTGTGTCTGGCTCAGTGTAAGCACCAAGATTGGAGGATATGACAAGCCACAGCCTGTGAATCCAAGGACTACAAAGTATCTCTCCCCTTCATAAACTCCACCTCTAGGTGAAGGCACCTGGGTGGCTCAGTGGTTGAGCATTTAGTTCAGGTCGTGATCCCAGGGTCCTGGGATCAAGTCCTGCATCTGGCTCCCCATAGAGAGCCTGCTTCTCCCTCTGCCTATGTCCCTGCCTCTCTCTGTGTCTCTCATAAATAAATAAATAAATAAATAAATAAATAAATAAATAAATAAATAAATAAAATCTTAAACCAAACCAAACAACAACAAAGAACTCCACCTCTGGGTAAGACTTTAGGATGGCTGGAGATGAGCCTGTCCTTTCAGCCTGTCATCTCTTTCCTTCTCCTGCAGTGAGGAAAAGGCTATTGCAAAGCCCAAGCAACAGGCTAAGGATTGAGGATGCCTAAGAAAAATGGAATTTGCGGTCATATGTCAAGCAGCATATTCCATTTGGACGAATTATTATTTCAGAGTTAACAGAGTTGTATGTATGTGTGTATGTGTTTTAATGGTTTACATCCATAAGACTTCTGGGAAAGGGACAGTTTCCCAACGTGTAAAATATGAATTTTTCAGAGTCAACATTCCTAATGCCTAAATACACTTTAGGACTATGAAAACTTCATGTACAATGATATGTTGTTATGAACTAAATCGTACTGAGCAGTTAGTTGTAAGAGGGCATTTTATGTTTTATTTTTATTTCCATGCGTGGTTTATTTTTGCACTGACATTTTATTATAATTTCTTCCTACAGTAGGTGAAGTGCTTGGGAAGTTAATTTAAACCAGCCTGACTCTCTGTGTGTTTTTTAATATTTGTTTAAGCTTTTATTGAGCTTGTCAGGCCAGTCAGTGTGCAAAAATGCAGCCGAAAACCCCTTTTTCCTTCTGCGGTGCCTGCCCATTAATACTAGGTGGTGACAACAAGATTCGCGCACACTTCAAATGGGGGATTATTCGGGGTTTTCAAGGAAATTTGAGCCACCTGTTTCAGAAACCTCTTAGTGACTTAGCAGGATTTTGAAGAGTGTCTCCCTCCTCAGCTGTCACTCAGAGTTGCAGCTCCTCTGGCCCCCTCTGACCCGGCTGGGCCCTGCAGGGGCAGTTTGCCTCACTGGTTGGCAGCCTGTGCTCGAGATGTCTTCCCAGCTTGTGGCTTGGCCTCAGCCTGGGCCAGTGAAGCAGCTGCCATCTATCTGCCTCTGGGGAACTTTCCAGATCCACAGCAGGCTGGCTTCCCCTCCTTTTGGGCTGCCCAGTCTGGATCTGTTTATTATGGACAGCAGAACGACATGGGATCACCTTGAGGAAGTGGGTTGTGAGAGCCGATTGTGTGGCCTACGTGTCGAGGAGCCACGCTACCCACAGAATTTGGCCAAGGGAGAAATAGAAAGTCAACATTTTCCAGCATGCTGAGGAGCAGCTGGGCATTTCTGGAGCCCACGAATCACTGGTGAAAGGGTCTTTGTGGTGGCAAAAGCAGAAAGGTGCTCAAGGGGGCACAGTGTGATCTTGGCCAGGCTTAGGAAAGACCCCCTCCTCAAACAGGAAGTTTCCTGGCCCACAGACCAAACTCTTCATCCAATGTAAGCTAAAGAGTAGGCTAAACTCATAGCATGTTACACTGGAAGGAGCCGTAGTGAAGAGCTAGACCAGTGCTTCTCAAAGTGTGTTGCTAGGTCAGCAGCTGAAAACTTGTTAGAAATACTAATTCTGAGATGCCTTTCCAGGCTTGCCGAATCAGAAACTCTGGGGGTGGGACCTAGTGGTCTCTGTTGTAAGAAGCCCTTTAGGTGATTTTGATGTAGAGGGCAGTTTGAGAACCACTGGTCTAATTCAGCCCAATCATTTGATTGGGAGGACTGAGGCCCAGGGATGATTGGGAAGAAGGAGAGTAACATGTATACCAGCACTCAGTTTGTGGCAGAACCAGGACAAGTTCTCCCAGGCTGGATTTCTTTTTGCCCCTTCTTCTCCTGATGGTTCAGATAGGACAAAGCTGTGATTTCTGAAATCCCACCAGTTTCCATAGTTGATCTGTCCTCCCTCCCTGGGATGGCTTGATCCTCTGCTGACCATATACCCATCAGCAGGCTCCAGGTGGGATCTATTCTTCTTCTGTCAGACATGTTGATCATTCAGATTTTGGCTTTTTGGTCAGTATTGTGAACCAGAGAGCTAGAATTCTGACTTTAAGAAAAGGCCAGTCCCTCACAAGTTGAGTTGGCTAAGTTCTGATTCCTGCCTTGTTGCATTCTCTTCTAAAGGAGGGCTCTATGCCTATCACTTCTACTGAGTGAAAAGCACATTTTGTTCCATGTGACAGTGTCCCATGGTCACTGGTAAGGATACAGGAACAGGCCTCTGACTGAAGGGGAGGGGGCCGGCCACAGACTGGTCAGGAATCTGTAAGAATGGTAGACTTGAAAAGATGGTCTGGGCCAGTCAGAATCATTCCATGGGAGTTGAGAATTGAAAAGCTTTGAAGCCAGGGCCGTTAGTAATGGGGACCAAAGCTGAAAGGGTGTTTGGGATTGCAGGATGTAGAAGTCTAGGTAGCCTGGAGGAGCCTTGTGCAAGCTGAGGAGAAGCAGAGCCAGTTGAGGACAGCAGGCAGTGGAAGGAGGACAGAGAAGAGACAGGGAGAAGCAGAGACCCATTAGAAAGATCTGCACTTATAGTTTTAGTTCTATCAAGGCCTGATTTCTCTGCGACTTACATCTCTGGCATCCAACACATTGCCTGTTCTGTCCTGACCACAAAAATCCTTTGCTTGAGCTAACCTGGGTGGGTCTCTTTTCCTTGCCACTCAGGGTGTTAGATCAGGGATTGACATCATTTTCTATAGTGGGCAGATAGTAAATGTTTTAGGTTTGCCAGCCTAATTTTAGCCTTGCAACATAGTCTCTGTTCAAACCACTCACTTCTGCCTTTGTGGAGTGAAAGCAGTCATAGACAATATGTAAATAAATGGGCATAGCTGTCTGTGTTCCAATAAAACTTTGTTTTCAAAAACTGCTAACCAGCTAGCTCTTAAGCTGAAGTTTGTCACCTGCTATGCTGGATTAAAATTTCAGTGTCACATCAGGGTGCTTGGGTGGCCACAGTTAAGCATCTGACTCTTAGTTTCAGGTTAGGTCGTGATCTCAGTGTTGTGAGGTGGAGCCCTGCATCCAGCTCCATGCTCAGTGTAGAGTCTACTTGAGATTCTCTCTCCTTCTCCCTGCCCCTCCTGCTTGTGTGCTGTACATGCTCTCTCTCTCTCTCTCAAATAAATACATAAGTCTTTAAAAATAAAAAATAAATAAAATTTTAGTGTCACATGGACTTGGGGTAGAAAATCTAATTCTTTACAAAGACTAAAAAATGTCCTCCTATCCCTTTGAATTCAGCCCAGATCTCCTCTGACTATAGGTTAAGAGTGAGTGGAATATGGGCTCCATATTCCACTCTGTATCCTCTTTTCTCACAGGGCTCTTTGCTTCCCCAGGCTGACTAGCTACCCCCTGAGTCATGGTAGGAGCTCCAAACCCCAAAGTTGGTAGGAGTCAGGATTACCTAAGTGGCAGACTAAGCATATGCATAAGGTACCTGCAAAACAAGTACTTTCTAGACTCAGCTTCAGTGAAATTTCACAAAATGAAAATCTAGGAGGAAACCTTGTTATTTCAACATATTTATGAGTGTTGTAGTATTCTGGAACATCAAATAAAATATTTAAATTACATTTCCATAATTACTAACATGGCACAGGGTTTAAAAAATAGGCAATGGTTGAGATGCCTGGTTGGGTCAGTCAATAGAGCAGGTGATTCTTTATCTCAGGGTTAGGAATTCAAGCCCCACACTGGGCATAGAGCTTTCTTTAAAAAAATTAAAAACAAAACAAAACAACTGGGAGTGATGGAGACTAGCAAACAGGTGTGAAGAGATAATGGATGCCCTGTCTAAAGTCGGTGACAGCCAGTACTCCGCTCTGGTTCACTGTTCCCTTTAAAAATACAAGCCATCTGACACTGGGTTTTCAATTCTTGGATATTTGAATTATTTCTTTCTTTTTTTTTTTCCCTAAGATTTTGTTTTTCAGTAATCTCTACACCCAGTGTGAGCTCAAACTCAAAACGCTGAGATCGCATGTTCTACTGATTGAGTCAGCCAGGTGCCCCTATATTATTTTAAATTTGAAAACTTCTGGCTTTTTACTATTGGTAACGAATTTAAATTTGGAAATAAAGGGCAGCCCCGGTGGCTCAGCGGCTTAGCGCCACCTTCAGCCCAGGGCCTGATCCTGGAGACCTGGGATTGAGTCCCAAGTCAGGCTCCCTGCATGGAGCCTGCTTTTCCCTCTGCCTGTGTCTCTGCCTCTCTCTCTCTGTGTCTCTTGTGAATAAATAAATAAAATCTTTTTTAAATAAATAAATTTGGAAAAAAAGTTGTTCTTAGCAAATAATATCTGCAAGTCAGATTCAACTCATGGGTTTATCCTTTCCCCCATGTCCTTGTTGGATTGAGCTTCCTTTGACACGTTCACCTCACCCCTTAAAGAAGGAAAGCCCTGCATTTGTGTCTGAGCTCTGGGGAAGGAAACTGAGTCCAGAAAGAATAGGTGACTCGCTTATTATTTACTAATAGAACGAGAATTGAGCTGTAACTATACAGGCTCCCAGTTTTTACTTGAAACTTGCCCTGTGCTTCAAGCTGAAGCTGTCACGCTTCCACTTCTGGCTGTGTTCACCGTGGTATCCGCCTGTGGTTGCTGTAGTTGGCAGGAGGGGCTCTGAGAAACCAGAAGAGTTGGTAGGATACATTTCATAAGTCAGAACATAGCTGGGATCTTGTCCTGAGACCTGAGCTGCTCTCTGTTTGCCCTTTAGGCACATTTTGGGGAACAGACCTTTCCCTGGTCCTCATACAGAGTCACTCCAGGGTGAATCATAGGTTGTTTTTTTCAAATCCAAGAATATATTTTCTTCCTAAGGCCATAACAGGAAGAGATACTGTTTGTGAAACAAAAATTGTTAGAGTTTAATAAGACAAGAGACTAAAAAAACATGGACACAACTTCTGGAGGTGTGTGTGGACATTCTTTATCCAGAGAATCGTAAAGATACACTTTAAGATTAAATCATGGCAGTTTGGAGGCCGGGGGATAGATCCTTTGAGGACCCCTTCCAGATAATGTCAGCTCTGGGTACAGGTTGGGGTCAAGTCCATGTAGACTGATGTAGCTACTCTTAAGCATGTCTCTGGCTGTACACAGGAGCCAAATGAAGGTTTTTGAATCACCCAAAATGGTTGGTTTGTGGGGTTTTTTACTATTATTATTTTTTAAGTGATCTTCATGCCCAGTGTGGGACTTGAACTCACAACCATGAGATCAAGAGTCATGTGTTTTTATGACTGAGCCAGCCACGTGTTCCTTTAGTGTTTGTTTTTTATTTTTTTTAATCCTACTGAGCAGTCAACCCTTTATTTAGATATTTAGTCTTCAAGACTTATAAACATCTAGATTTTTTTAAAGATTTTATTTATTTATTCATGAGAGACACAGAGACACAGGCAGAGGGAGAAGCAGGCTCCCCACGGGGAGCCCAACGCAGGACTCGATCCGAGAACTCGAGGATCACACCCTGAGCCGAAGGCAGACGCTAAACCGCTGAGCCACTGGGGCTGCCCGTTTTTTTGTTTTGTTTTGTTTATTTTTATTTATGATAGTCACACACAGAGAGAGAGAGAGGCAGAGACACAGGCAGAGGGAGAAAGCAGGCTCCATGCACGGGAGCCTGACGTGGGATTCGATCCCGGGTCTCCAGGATCGCGCCCTGGGCCAAAGGCAGGCGCTAAACCGCTGCGCCACCCAGGGATCCCCCGAGTGTTTGGTTTTATTTTTATTTTTATTTTTATTAAGATTTATTTATTTATTCAGAGAGAATGAGAGAGAGGCAGAGACACAGGCAGAGGGAGAAGCAGGCTCCATGCAGGAGGCCCGACGGGGGACTCGATCCCGCGGCCCCAGGATCACACCCCGGGCTGCAGGCGGCGCTAAACCGCTCTGCCACCGGGGCTGCCCGAGTGTTTGGTTTTAATGCAGGCGTCAGCCTCCTTCCATTAGGCCAGGTCAGCCTGTTATTATCAGTATTGGTTCAGTAACTGCAAGTCATCAATCTATTTCTCTGTGGCTGGTGTAAGTGGTGTTTGGAGTCAGATAGTCTAGGTTCTAATTTTAACTCTACTACTTTTAGCCTTGTCGCTTTGGCAAATTATTTCAGCTCCCTGTACCTCAGCTCTCCCATCTGTAGAATGGGAACAATAACAGTATCTACCTCATAAGGTTCTTGTGAGGTTAAAGTGAAAAATGCATTTTTTTCAATCCTAAGTAATTATTTAGCTTCTGCTTCTAGGTGCTGGAAATATAGTAGAGAACTAGACAGGCAATACTTTTGCTCTTGAGATGCTAACATTCTCATGTGTGCTCAGCAAATATTAGGGTGCCGTTCTTATTGATGGTGTTTTGTTGATGCTGCTGCTGTTGCTGTTCTCACCACCTCAGTCATAGAGAGAGGGAGAGATAATCCCATTCTCTGACTTGTTAGTTTTCCTGAATAAGTGTTCTCTGGAAGATTCATTCTTCACTGTAAGACTATTTCTCAGTGTCTGCTCGGTGTCAGAGACAAGCTCCCAGAGTACTTGGACATTGATGCTTCTTTGTTCAGGAAGTACAGTTTAACTAAAAATAATAATAATAATAATAATAAATAAGAAGTAAGGTTTTACTCCCCTCCTTTTGAGTGTGGGTTATTAAGTTATTTCTAACAAACGGCATGTGGTCTGAAGGATGGGGTGTATGACCTCTAAAGCAGATTCTAAAAGGCAATGTCATTTCCCTGTTGCTCTGGCTGGGCTCACACCCTTGGTGGGGAAGCTACTGGCCATGTTGAGAAAAGGACACTTCAACAGCCTTAGGGAATAGCTCACACAGTAAGGAACTTAAGCCTCTGGCCAGTATCTAGCGAGCATCTGAGGTCTCTTGATAACAGTTTTGTCAGTGAACTGTCTTGGAAGAGCACCTTCCATCTCGAGTCAGGCTGTCAGATACATCATAACCATAACCTCAGAAGAGACCCTGGATCGGAACTGTACAGTTTCAACTGCTTCTAGATTCTTGACCCACAGAAGCTGCAACAGAATAAATGTTAATTGTTCTGGCCACTAAATTTTGAGGTAATTTGTTATGAAGCAGTAGATAACTAAACATTACCTTTACCTAGTACAGACTTTGGAGGAAGATTCTTTCCAAGTATTGGGATGCAAGTGTATTGAGCTATTTATATATCAGAATCTCAGTGGATTTCCACATTAGTACAAAGAGAAAATAAGAGAGTAGCAGAAGCTAGAAGATCTTGAGTGTAGTTGCAGACCTCATAATTTCACTGGCACGGAAGTCACCCACTCAGATTGAAATCAGAATGCTACAGAGTTTGTGCAGCATGACAGATTGATACTAATTGTATATTCCTGAGCATATCTGCATGAGCTGGAGATGTAAAGGAACGGATTTCAGAGATTCCATTTCTGTGTGAGGAGATGGTGCCCAGTGTAATCCAGTTTTGCACTGATCCTGTTTGCTTGGTGATAATGTTTTTTTTTTTTTAATTTTTATTTATTTATGATAGTTACAGAGAGAGAGAGAGAAAGAGAGAGAGAGAGAGAGAGAGAGGCAGAGACACAGGCAGAGGGAGAAGCAGGCTCCATGCACCGGGAGCCCGATGTGGGATTCGATCCTGGGTCTCCAGGATCGTGCCCTGGGCCAAAGGCAGGCGCCAAACCGCTGCGCCACCCAGGGATCCCTGATAATGTTATCATAGCCAAAGGACTCCATCATCAAGCGAGGAAAGTGCCTCCGTAGTTGGCAGGGAAATACTTTTCTAGGGATGGGGGAAGATAGAAGCTGCAAGAAAGTGATAGATGAGTGCTGAAGCAATGACTCAGCTTTTTCTCCAACTGGGCAGCATCCACCAGCCTCTGGCTTCTCTAAAGCCTCCCCTCTCCACCTCTGCTATTTGGTCCAGAATTAGGCTACTCAGCATCAATCTCTTCCTGGAGCAGGAGACTTTTTTTCCCTTTCTCTGTCCCTTACTCCTTATCTGTGATGATGAATTTTATGTCAGCTTGACTGGGCCACAGGATAACCAGATGTTAGCCACAGATCATTCAGGGTGTATCTGTAAGGAATTTTTTGGATAGGATTAACATTTGAATCCATATACAGCAGATTGCCTTCCTGAATGTGAAGGAGTCTCATCCAATCAATTGAAGATCTGAATAGAACCAGAGAAGCCAGATAAGAATATCCTCTTCTTGCCTAACTGAATGAGCTGGGATATTGCTGTTTTCCAACCCTTGGACTCAGACAAAACAAGCAGCCCTCCTTGGATCTTGAGCCTGCCAGCTTTGGGACTAGAATTTATATCACTAGTTCTCCTGGCACTCGGGCCTTCAGATTCAGACTGGAAATACACATCGGTTCTCCAGAGTCATCAGCATGGCCACTGCAGATCTTGGGACTTTTCAGTCTCCATAATCATGTGAACCATTTTTTTTTTGGTAATTAATCTATTTCTATATAAGTATATACATCCTACTGGTTCTGTTTCTCTGGAGAAGCCTAAAATACTACCCATCTAGACCATCTACTTTTCTCCATCTCTGCACTCACTTCCTGCCCTGGTCCACCATTATCCCTCACGTGCATCATCACTTTAGTCTCCTCGATGGTCTCTGTAGTGGGGGAATTGTGCCCTGCCCAACTTTCCTGACCCCTGATACCTGTGAATGTTACCTATATGAGAAACAGGTCTTTTAAAATGTAATGAAAGTTAAGGATCTCAAGATGAGATCATCTTGGAGTAACTGGATGGCCCTAAATTCAACAAAAAAGTGTCCTAAAAGTACAGGAGAAGTGCAGGGACACCAAGGAGAAGACACAGAGAGAAGAACATGTGAAGACAGAAGCAGAGATGGGCATTATGCCAGCACAAGCCAAGGAGCGCCTGGGGCCACCAGGTACTGGGAGACGAAATTCTCCCTTGGAGCTTCCAGAGAGAGTACAGTCCTGCTGACACCTTGATTTTGGACGTGTGCCCTCCAGACTGTGAGGGAATAAGTTTCTGTTGCTTCAAGCCACCCTGTTTGTGGTAATGTGTTATGGCAGCCCTGCAAACTGATCCGGTCAGTCGCTTCCTTCTGCTCTTAACCCACTGTGATCCAGTGATCTTTGAGAAATACAAATCCCATAATTTCTACTAAAAATACCAGAGTGTGTGTGTGCAACCACATTTAGAATAAAATACAAACCCCTACCCATAGCCTACAAAGCCCAGCTAGGCCCAGCCCTTACTGTCTCTGGGCTCTGACAGCTCTCACAGTAGCCAGCCCCCACCACTCCCACCCCCCCACCCGGCCCAGCACACTCCTGTTACAGTCCTTGTCCTAAAGCTTACTGAGCTCTCTCCTCCCTCAGGTCTTTGCAATGGCCCTTCACACTTTGGTTCTTTGTCACCCTTCAGATCTCCATTTAAATGTTCCCATCCCAGAGAGAACCTCCCTGCCATATCTAAAATGCTTGTTACCATACCACTGTGCTACCCATATTGTCACCACGTTTGTTTCCTTTATACTTTCTTGCCCTGTTTGAAATTAACTTGTTTATGTTAACTGCCCTCACCACAGAAGCAGGGACCGTGGGTGCTCTGATTCCCAGTGGGTCTCCCGCATCCAGAATAGTGCACAGAGTAGCTTTTGACAAATTCTTGTAGATGCATGCTTGCATGAGTTGCTTCCTTCTGTTCACTCATTCACTCAATAACTGTATATTGAGCACTTAACTTAGTGCCAAGCATGTATCAGAACCAAGCTCAGTGACAACTGTCAGGTGTTTTTTCCTTTTAAACTTAAATTTTAAGTATTACTCTATTCTTTTTTAAAATATTTTATTTACTCATTTGAGAGAGAGCACTAGTAGGAGAGAAGGGCAGAGGAAGAGGGAGAAGCAGATTCCCCACCAACCAGGGACCCTGAAGTGGCTCGATTGCAGGACCCCGAGATCATGACCTGAGCTGAAGGCAGACACTTAACCTACTGAGCCATCCATGCACCTCAATGTTAAGTATTTTTTTTTTAAAGATTTTATTTATTTATTCATGAGAGACACAGAAAGAGAGAGAGGCAGAGACACAGGCAGAGGGAGAAGCAGGCTCCATGCACCAGGAGCCCGATGTGGGATTCGATCCCGGGTCCTCCAGGATCACGCCCCGGGCCAAAGGCAGGCGCTAAACCGCTGCGCCACCCAGGGATCCCAATGTTAAGTATTTCTTAAATTAGGTAATAATTTCAATGGAATAAAATTTCAGAAGTAACCCAGCTATTCAGCTAAAGCCTCTGTGCTAGTTACTCAGGTATTATCTCTCAGTTCCAAACTTTTCTATTCAGTTTTTGAATGCGGTCACTGGGGCTCTGTGCAATGTGTTTCTGCTTTGGTAGCTGCCTCAGATGAGACTTTCCCAACAGCAGTGTCAGGGAGATTGTAAGGTCAGAGGTGAAGAAACTTACTCCTTCTGTGGGCTTCCGACTGTTTCCTATACTGTGAACATCCCCAATCCCCCAGCCTTACTTCTTCATCTTGGCATCCTGAAGCAGCAGCTGAAACCAATTTGAAGTTTTTCTACCCTGAGCTTCATTGCACCCCTCTGAGAGACAATAGCACCAGACATGAGTGCAGCTCCTCAGGTAGTGCATGACAGGAGGTCCCTTTCCCCCCTTGGCCAACAAGTCAGTTTCTTGCATGTCCTCTAGAGAGTAACTGTGTTTTTTGAGTCAATCTTTCTAAATATGAAGATAAAAATCACCAAACTTTGTCAATAATTAAGGTAATAGTAACTGGCTTTGTGATTAGTACCAGACTCTGGATTAAGAACTACTTCATCAAATGGGAAAAGTTAGGCAAAGAGTGATTAAATATCTCATCCAGGTCACATAGTTCCTGCATGTCAGAGCCAGTGTTTTTTTTTTTTTTTTTTTTTTTTTTTACTTATGATAGTCACAGAGAGAGAGAGAGAGGCAGAGACACAGGCAGAGGGAGAAGCAGGCTCCGTGCACCGGGAGCCCGATGTGGAATTCGATCCTGGGTCTCCAGGATCGTGCCCTGGGCCAAAGGCAGGCGCCAAACCGCTGCGCCACCCAGGGATCCCTAGAGCCAGTGTTTGAATCCAGGTTTACTGGCTCCAGCATCCTCACATGGGTCTGCTCCACAACATTGCCTCCACTGTGGTGGTGGTGTCCCGAATGTAGACTAGAACTCTTGACTCCTATTTGCTGGCTTGTATCCTTGAACACGTTATCTAATGTCTGGGCCTTATTCCCAACATCTACAAAATTAGTAAAAATAAATACCTACCCCATAGGGCTTTTCTAAGATGAAGCAAGACAATATGTGGAAGCATCCAATATAGTTTGCAGCATGTAGTCCTTACCCCATAAACGCTCTTATAATTAACATTATCACTTTTCTTTGCTTATTTACTCAGTCTGTATCTGTTTTCCCCTGTTTTAACACTTATAGGCAGTGGTGTGCTGGTGAATGTTCCAACAATGGGCTTTCTGAAAGTAAAACAAAGGCCTCATTAGTCATTTTTACTGATTTCTGTAGTGTTAATACTCCCAGCACAGCCAATTTCAAGCTACCACTATGATGGCAGCTGGCTTTCCAGTTCCCTGAAACTACTTTTGGGAGCTGGTACAAGGAGATCTCCCACTCCACCCCATGTAGGGGTCTTGGTGAGAAATCTAGAATTGGAACGTTCTTTGATGAGAACCTTCAAAAACATCCACATTGCCAAACAAACCAAAGCATCCACAATTACCAATGCTTAGGGTTCAGGAAGGTGAATCTGAACTACTGAGAAGCTCCTGACTTCTGTTCATGTGTTCATGCATTCAATAGATACTGTTGAGCTCCTGCTGTTTGCTGCCTCTGGAAGCAAGAATGAAAACCTGCAGCTGCCCTGTTGAATGGGCTTTGTCCTGGGCTGTGCTCAGGTTCCTGTCCAGGGAGCATCCTTTCCCTCCTCAGCCCACCCTTCCTTCCTGTCCACACACCAGCATCTGTACAGGGAACTGTCCCCTGAAGCTGAACTTCTGTCCCCTGTGGGATCTCTGTACACGCAAGCTGTGCCTCTCCACTCCTTGGTGCCCAGGTGGTTCTGGGGACTCTCATGTTTGTCTGATGAACTGTTTGTTTACCTGACCTCTTTCCTTCGGTCTTTAAAACCTTTCATTTACTGTGCATTGATCTCTCTGCCCCAAGTACAGTATCACTCACCAGACAGCAGGTCCACAACAGACCAGATGAGGACCCAAGAGGCTGATATGGTGATGTGTAGTGATTTATAGCAAGTGTCAAGTTACATGAAACTGGGCTCAGAACTCAGCTCTGTCATTTGCCAGTGATGTGCAGTTGGGACTAGCAAGGTGACTAATTTTTTTTTATGAACTTTTTTTTTTTTTAAGATTTTATTTATTTATTTATAGAGACAGAGAGAGAGAGAGAGGTAGAGACACAGGCAGAGGGAGAAGCAGGCATCATACAGAGAGCCTGACGCAGGACTAGATCCAGGGTCTCCAGGATCACGCCCTGGGCTGCAGGAGGCGCTAAACCGCTGCGCCACCGGGGCTGCCCAATTTTTAAGTTTTTATTTTTAAATAATCTCTACACCCAGTAGAGATTACCCAGTGTGGGGCTCAAACCCACAACCCGAGATCAAGAGTCACTGCTCCACTGACTGAGCCTGTCAGGCACTCCACAAGTTAACTACTGTAAAGCTTTTCTTTCTTTCTTTCTTCTTTCACTTTTTCTTTCCTTCTCCCCTCCTCCGCATCACCTTTTCTTCCCCTGAGTTGCTGGCTGTTGGAGTCCATTTAGACTATTATAACAGAATATAACAGATTGGGTGGTTTATAAACAACAGACTGTTGTTTCTTATGGTTCCAGAGGCTGGAAGTCTGAGATTGGCCAGCATGGTCAGGGTCTAATGGAGGCCCTCTTTAGGATTGCAGACTGATGGCTTCTTGAGTGTCCTCACATGATGAAAGGGTCTCGGGAGCTCTCTTTGGGGCCCCTCTTTTAAGGGCACTATCCCATTCCTGAGGGCTCTACACTTATGACCTCATCACTTCCCAAAAGCCCCATCTCCTAATACTGTCACTTTGGACATTAGGATTTCAACATCTGGATTTGAGGGGTAGGGGATACAATCATTCAGAATACAGCAGTGGTTGTACCTTTATGTTTTGGTTAGTTTTTTGAGTTAGTTTTTTAGTCAAACATGGTTTCAAGTCAAGTACTTCTACAAAAGTTTTTTTAAAAGGACCAGGTCTTCCTTAACCACATTTTCTCTTCCCCAGAGGCAACTACTTTGAAGTTCTTTATTTATTTTTGGTAATTACCTCTGCATATCTGAATAACATAATTAGACTACTATTTCTTGATTTTTCTATTTTAGGTATTATCTTTGGCTTCCTACCATGGAACAGGACCATATGTATCATAACATAAACTGTATTTTTCTATTAGGCAGTATTTCACATGGAATAAAATCAAAAGGTCACATAGTTAGCTTAGCTTTCTGGATTGGAACATGAGGATTGCTCTTCAGCGTCTTCATCCCTTCCTACTGTGTCTATACTCCCTGCCCCCTTCCTGTCACCCAATATAGTTTTATTTAATGTTTATTAGATCAGTGTTCAGCATTTATTATAATATAAATGCTATGGAATGCTGTTCACAGCTCATACATAACACATATGTAGTATTTTATGAATATTTTTGCTTTCTTCTATAATTGCTGTTGTTTTCCCTACTGTTAACATGTGGCCAGATTTTTGTTTGTTTCTTTGCTAAGTATTTGATATGATTATCATAAATTCAATTCAAAGAATCCCTAATATGAGTCTCCTCCTCTCAATACAGTAAAATACACAAGACATTTTGTCAACTTCACTTCAGAGAAATCCCTGCAAGACCCTCTGACCATGGGATCTGGCCTTGTTTCTTTCTGGACTTCAAGCACAGCTGTTGTCTTGAGTCTTCCTGTATTGTCATCCAGTGCTCCGGTCACCTCCCTCTACTACTGGGCCCACCTTTAGCAGAATCTCATGCCTACTGGTAGATCCCATCATTCAGCAGCTTCCTCAGACCTTTCCTGTCTGAAGGGGCCTTATTCTACCCTTCCCTTTAAAAAGTGACAGTTTGGGTGAGGGATTTTAGGTTAGAGATCATGTCTTTTCAGAATTTTGAAGACATGGCTTTGTTTTTTTCTGACTTTGTAAGTTGCTGTTGAATGACATCATGTCATAATGATTCTTCATCTGAAATCTGTTTTTCCTTATTTTCTCTTTGTCTGCAGTTTTCTGACATTTCACAGCAATGTGCCTTGATGTGAGACTGTTTCATCCATTATTCAGGGCACTCTGCAGACGCTTTTCATTAAAAGCATCTTTCCATTATGGTAAATGTTACTGCTTTGTCCTATGTCATCTTAGCTAAGCTAGAACTATGTCTCCTAGAATTCCCTTCTTTACATGGTGTCAGGCTAGTATTGGCCACAAAGGACATTTTGTTCCAGATCTGGAAGGTAGAAATGAAGCAGGAACTGTACCTGCTTCATATCTACCTACCACTCAAGTTTGGTATTCAGTGCCAGGCACTGGGGCTTCTGCCAGCTCACGTGCTTGGTTTGGGACATCACCGGGACTCTTAACTCAATTAGCTCCCACCATGTCTGTTCCTTCAGCTATTTCAAGCTTCTTTAGCTCTTTGCTGGCAAAAAGGTACCAGATTCTGCTATCAGTCACCCATGACATTCAGGTTAGAAGTAGTGAGAGAAACACAGGGTTCCGGTTTGCTCTCTTGGGAACTCTAATCCACATCCAGCTTTCTTTCCCAACTACCTGAGTCTCTAGAGATAAAGATTGGAGGCTGGATTTTGGAGTCATTAAAAAGCTTTCTCAGACTCATTCAACATCTGTAGCAGAATTCACTTTCTCCTTCTATCACCATCTATAGGCATTGAAAGGAAAGATGGATCTTTCTAGATGCTAGAGGTTTTAAACAGGTCCTAGCATGCCTTTGTTGAGGCACCCTCCAGAATGTTAGGTACAACAGCTCCTGTTTCTATAATGATGACTTGAAAGTCAGATTTAACGGCCCTATTTCAAAGAAAATTGGTTTTGACTTTTTGTAAACTAGAAGCAGCACTTTGTGAGATGTTTATGCAGCTTTCAAGAGCCTGTCTTTCTACCAAACAATAAACTAGAAAGAACCATGAAAAGAAAAAAAAGAGAGACTTTATAGAAACTTTTGGCTCAACAGAGTTGCAAAGCCAATAGTCTGCATAGACAATACTACCAGCTCCACAACTGTGTAAGCTCTAAGCCCTGTAATACCCCTTATCCTGTGTCACTTGTAGTTGTTCTGCATCTCTGCAAACCGTGACTGATTAATTTCTTTAATGATTTGCTCTCCTCCATTCCCCTATTCTTTCTTTCTGGAACTCCTCCTAACAGAAGATTGCCCTTCTGGGGACCCCCTCTACTTTTCATACCGTTTCTCTCTTACTCTCCACCTTTGTCATTTTACTCTATGTCCTGGGGTGTTCCTTAGTTTTATCTTCCAGCAAGTGTACTGAGTTTTAAATTTGTGCTATTTGTAATTCCAGGAGTTCTCTTTTAGTCTCTGGATATTCCTTTTGTAGCATACTGTTCTCTTTTCAGAGATGTAAAAATATAGGGATCCCTGGGTGGCACAGCGGTTTAGCGCCTGCCTTTGGCCCAGGGCGCGATCCTGGAGACCCAGGATCGAATCCCACGTCGGGCTCCCGGTGCATGGGGCCTGCTTCTCCCTCTGCCTGTGTCTCTGCCTCTCTCTCTCTGTGTGTGTGACTATCATAAATAAATAAATAAAATAAAATAACAGAGATGTAAAAATATCTTCACTCTAAAAATATTAATGATAGTTTTTAAAAGAGATTGCTTCTTCATGCACTATTTCTGTTTCCTCCAGAATGCTTTTTAAAATGTTTGTTTGGGTCTCTACCTTCCATTTGCCTTTCCTCAAATGTCTAATGACCTTTTTCTGTTTATATTTAAGAATGAGGTGCTGTTGGAAGCTCTGAGCGTGTGGTACTTACTGACTGTGATCTTTGCTGTATGCTGATCTGGCTGGCTCCTTCACTGGGAAACTCCTGATTTTAGTATGTTGTATCTTTCCTCTTGGGCTAGTCAAATGCCCCAGAGAAGGAGTTTTCATCTCCTGCCAAGAAAGCCCTAGATTGGCTGCTAGCTCTCTGGGCACCAACATAGGAAGGAGAATGGGGGTGGGGGTGGGAATCTCAGCTTTCAGTATGTCAGTATCACTTGATCACTCTGTTTTTCATGGTATCCTTACCATCAGTTGTAGGGTTTTCTCTAATCCAGACTCCTCCTGTTCTGCCCTCTCCTGAGAACACAGCTCAGTCTTCTGTTCAGTTGGGGAAATAAGAGTCACAAGGCTTACAAATGTGGTAGGGATTTTGGAATCCATCGCCTTCTCTTTTTTTTTTTTTTTAAGATTTTATTTATTCATGAGAGACACAGAGATAGAGAGACACACACAGAGAAATAGGCAGAGAGATTGGCAGGTTCCATGCAGGGAGCCCGATGTGGGACTCAATCCTGGGACTCCAGGATCACACCCTGAACTGAAGGCAGACACTCAACCACTGAGCCACCCAGGAGTCCCTCCACCACCTTCTTAAATCAGTGAATCGCCTGTTTTTACCTCCATCCCACTCCCACTTTGGGGGATAGCTAGTGCTCCCTTTCCCAGCCACTTGTGCTGAAGTCTGAGTTAAAATCTGGCATTTGTTTCGGCTTTCTTCTCTGATTTAACATTCAACTTTCTCAAGTCTGTAAAGTCCATTACTATTTGTTCCATCTTTCAAAGTTTTGTTAGGGTGAGCTCAATGTCTATTTTATTTACCATATAGGTTTTTAGATTGTTTTCATTCATCTCTTTATTCATCTATTCCACAAATATTTATGAACCCATAGTATGTGCCAGACACTGGTTTGGCTTTTTAAAAAATCAATTTACTCTTTTAATGGAGTTTTGGATGGGAGCAAACACATTTATGTGTATTAAATCGCTCATCGTTACTTGTAAGTCGATTTTTTTCTTTAATAAGTTAAAAAGGAGTAACATTATTTACCCATGGGGTTGGTAAAGACTTGAAATAATGCATGTGAAGTACCTAGCATAGTGCCCAGCACATAGTAAGTACCCAATAAATTGTGATCATTATGGTTATTTTAGTCTTTACTGGTCTAAGGTAGACCCAGTCTAGATGATTAAGAATTATATAGACATTTTGTTTTGTCAAGGGCAGTTATGGTCAAGTAGATTATGTACATTATGGATTACCTTGCAAATTATTAATTTTGGGGGGACGCCTGGGTGGCTCAGTGGTTGAGCACATGCCTTCAGCCCAGGGTGTGATCCTGGAGTCCCGGAATTGAGTCCCATGTCAGGCTCCCTGCATAGAGCCTGCTTCTCCCTCTGCCTGTGTCTCTGCCTCTCTCTCTGTATGTTTCTCATGAATAAATAAATAAAATTATTAGTTTTTGGCTGATCTCTCCTTAGTCCACAAGTGTGCCTAGAGGACACAGTCTCAGTTTAAGGCACACAAGCCCCCCCAAGCAATCTTTTTTTTTTTTTTGCTCCCCACCGCCCGTTCCTGGCCGCCTCCAACCCCCAAGCAATCTTGATGGTGACTATGCAGTTTGGGTGGAAAGAAAATCCTATGTAATGGTCCAAAGTCAGGTAGACATGAGTTCAGAATTTTCACTACTGGTCCTCTCCATTAACATGACACTTGAAAATTGCTTCAGTAAGTGATAATCCATGAAACACTGCCACAACTATTCTCATGTTAACCCTGACAGGTAGGCAGAGCTTGTAGTGCTGTTCCATTTTACAATGTGGAAAACAGTCTCTCAAAAGTGATGGGCCTTGCCTACTGATGTATATCCAACAAGCAACTAAGCCAAGATTAGAACACAATTTTGTTCCCTTTTTTTTCTCTTCAAATCTAATAAATGAGAAAAATCTCTGAGTCCTGAATTTCCACAGCGTAGTCATGATGAGGTTTTTTTGTTTTTGTTTTTTTGTTTGTTTGTTTGTTGTTTTTCATGATGAGGGTTTTTTTTTTCCATGATGAGGTTTAAGAAATACATGGTTTCTATAAGTCAGGAATTTAGGAAAGGCTTGACACTTCTTGGGATCTCTTGTGCAGTTGCAGTCATGTGTCAGCTAGAGCCGCAGCCATGTGAAGGCCTGCTTGAGGCTGGAGGATCCAACATGACTGATTCACATGCCTGCCACCTGGTGCTCGCTACTAGCTTTGGGTCTACGTATGGCTCTTGTTTCAGCTATCTAATGCTGCATAACAAATGACCCTGAAATTTAGCCTCTTGCAACCAATTACCTCTTAAAAAAATAAATAAATAAAAATAGGTTGGAGGAATAGGGTGGTTTGTTTGCAGAATAAAACCTTTCTTGGAAATAGCCTGGATGTCTTGAGGTCACCGACAGCAACAAATGCTGACAAGGGTGTGGAACAACAGGTGCTGTTGTTCACTGCTGGTGAGAACAAAAAGGTACATCTGCTTTGGAATACAGTTTGCCAGTTTCTAACAAAGCTAATATACTTTTACCACCTGACCCAGCAGTTACACCCTTGGTATTGATCCAAATGAATTGAAAACCTGTTGCTATACAAAAACCTGCACATAAATGTTTATGGCAGCTTTATTCTTGATTGCCAAACCTTGGAAACCGCCAAGATGTCCTTCAGTGGGTGAAGAGATAAATAGACTGTGGTACCTCCAGACAATGGAGTAGTACTCATTGATAAAAAGAAATGAGCTATCAGTGGGATGCCTGGGTGGCTCAGTGGTTGAGCGCCTGCCTTTGGCCTAGGGCGTGATCCTGGGGTCCCAGGATGGAGTCCCACATTGGGATCCCTGCAGGGAGCCTGCTTTTCTCTCTGCCTATGTCTCTGCTGCTGTGTGTCTCTCGTTAATAAATAAATAAAACATATATTAAAAAAAAAAAAAAAGAGGGCAGCCCAGGTGGCTCAGCGGTTTAGTTCCGCCCTCAGCCCAGGGCCTGATCCTGGAGACCTGGGATTGAGTCCCACGTTGGGCTCCTGCTTCTCCCTCTGCCCGTGTCTCTGCCTCTCTCTCTCTCTCTCTCTCATTCTCTCTCTGTGTCACTCATGAATAAATAAGTGGAATCTTTAAAAAATAATAATAAAAAAATTTTAAAAAAGAGCTATCAAAAAAAGAGCTATCAAGAAAAAAAATAAATATAAATAAATTAAAAAAAAAAGAAATGAGCTATCAAGCCATGAAAAGACATGGAAGAAACTTAAATGCCTACTACTTAGTGAAAGAACTAATCTGAAAGACTGCATACAGTATGATTGCAACTGTGGTATATCACAGAAAAGGCAAAACTATAGAGACAGTACAAAATCAGTCAGTAGTTGCCAGAGTTTTAGGTAGAGAGAGGGAGGGATGAAGAGGTGGAATACTGGATTTTTGGGCAATGAAATTATTCTGTAAGGTATCGTAATGGTTGATGTCATTTGTTAAAACCCATAGAATATACAACACAGAGAATGAATCCTAATATAAACTATGGACTTTAATTAGTGATGATAATGTGTCAACATTGGTTCGTCATTTGTAACAAATGTACCTCACTGATGCAAGATGTTACTTATTGGGAGATAATGTGGGAGAGAGGAAGTAAGGCATATGGAAATTCTCTGTACTTTCTGCTCAGTTTTTCTGTAAACCTAAAATTGCTCTAAAAAACAGTATCTATTAAAAAAAAATGATGGGAATATGGGGTGGGTTGGTTACAAGATAAAACCTTTCTAGGAAACAGAGCCCAGATGTCCCTGAGGGCTTCATGCTGCATATTCTCTGAATACATCAGTCCTGAGCTAAAGATGCCTTAAGGATAATGATGTATTTAGGATAATATCTGCACCTTTCTGAGGTGCAAATGAGGGCCTGATTTATTTATTTTTTATTTTTTTATAAATTAATTTTTTATTGGTGTTCAATTTACCAACATACAGAACAACACCCAGTGCTCATCCCGTCAAGTGTCCCCCTCAGTGGAGGGCCTGATTTAGATGACTTTGAGACTAGATTGTTTGGAGATCTATATTTTTAATACATTTGAGCCAGAGGAAAGAAGAGAAGCTGTTCATGTTCCTAAATTTTCTCTCTCATTTCTCGTTCTCTTTTTAAATTCCCATTACAATGTTTTGTTTTGGAGCCTGTGCGGTGAAGTCCCAGAGACCCAAAGGAGACTGCAAGCCTGTTCTAAAATTGCTCAACGAATAGCAATTGTCACAAAAGGACATTATTCTGCAAAGCCAGTATTGATAGCCCCAGCCTCCACACCTCCTGTGATGACTCATGCCATCATGTGTAAGATTAGAAGTGCAGCTGAGGGAATGGATCCCATAGAGGTTCCTGGGAAGCATACTCCTCATATAATCCAACTGGCCATTGACAGTTGACACTGTCCCTTGTAAACCTTGGAGGAACTGTGCCTTGCAGTGGCAACAGGACCAGTCCTTGGCAGGGGCAAATCTAAACCCGCCTCCCTAGACATAGTGGTCAGTGGTAAATCTCATATAGAATCCTTTTAGTTAAAAGTCTGTTTCTCACTTGCTGAAAACTTTCTTGTCCTTTAGGCAGATGGATCATGTGCCTATATATCAAAAGTTGTGTTAGACATTAGGGTGCATAAATTGATAAGGAATGTTATTATCACTAAGGGTTCATACCTTTTTGATGTGCTTGCAGAGATAAATGGAGCCCCAGAGCTGGCTTGGGAATAGTATAAAACTCATTGCCAATAAGGTGGATATTTTCTACTTATGTCTATAGCATCTATTCCACTAACAGTCCCCTGATAGTCCTTTGGTCCAGTTATGTCTGCCCATGCTCAGATTTTGGTGGAATTGGCTTCTAAGCCTAGCTCCAAGGGTATATACTGACTGGCCCAATCAATCAATGTATCTCATCCCATGACCATGGTCATTGTGTGGAGAAAGGCATGTGTTGCTGGCTTAAACCAAAAGCAGAGAAGTAATCTCAACCTATGCATAAGCCCCTAGGAAAACCCACTTCCTTCTCCTCAAATGAGAGGTATAAAGGCATATAATTTGAAACTGTGGTGGTCATTTGGCTACTGTGAGAGGATAAAGATGACACTGTGAGAGGCAGAGCAGAGAGACAGAAAGAAATTAAGTTTTTCATGGTAGCCCTGGAAATGCTGGGTCAAATTTCACCTGAAGGCAAATTCTCTATGACTTTTTAGCTTCCTCAGCCCATAAATTGTCTTTATTGTTTCAGCTGGATTTTCCTAGCATTTGTAACAAATGTGTCCTAACTTATGGTGTTAAAAAAAAAAATAGGGGGATGCCTGGATGGCTTAATTGGTTAAGTATCAGACTCTTGGTTTTGGCTCAGGTCATGGTCTCAGGGTTGTGAGATGGAGCCCCACATGGAGCTCCATGCTCAGCGTGGAGTCTGCTTGAGATTCTTTCTTTCCCTCTTCTCCTCTCTCTGCTTGCATGCATGCATGTGTGCACACACTCTGTCTCTCAAATAAATGAAATCTTAAAAAAATAAATAGAGGGTACAGGATAAGAAAATTGGTAGGTGATATTCCATATGTCTCCAAGAAGCACAGAGAAGTCAACAATGTATAGGCAACCAAGGAGAGGGAAAACCAGTGTGTGAAAGTGATAGAGCTCCCTGAGGATACCCAGCATCTGGACTGCTTCCCATGCTTGGGGATCTCCCACTATCAGAAGAATCCTGGTGGAAGGATATACCTCCCACTCTAGAAGCTTCCTCCATCCAGATTAGGGTGGGGCCGAGTGATTGATGCTCAGCAAATCATATGCTCCCAATGGGCTCAGGGTGCAGGACAGGCAATGCAGACCAGCAGGCAAAGCTGCAGGAGCTACTTGGTGCATTCCAAAAGTAGTAGAGCTGGTGTCATTATTCAGTGATGTAATGATAGCGTTGGTGTCCTCACCTGGTAGGTGCCTGGTGTTCTTTGATTCCAGCTTGTTTTCCAAGCTTGATTTTTTGCCTTTATGGCAGTTTTCTGAGCTATGTAATAACTGCAGAATATATCTCTTTTCTGTCAGAACAATGTTTGCAGGTGAGGAACCCCACTCTCCTGACTAGCCAAAGTGAAGAGCAGTACTGCTAGGAAAGAAGAACTTATCAGGAGAGAAGGATATGAATGTCTCTTGGAGAGAAATAGCCTCCTTATCAAGTGCAAGAGATATGGGAACAGACATACCAGAATTGAATCCCAGCTCTGTCACTTACTGAATGAGTGGCTGTGGGCAAGTAGCCTAACCTCTCTGAGCTTCCATGTCTCATCTGTAAGAGGAATGTGGCAGTAGGACCGAATGTCCAGGACCTTTGGGCTGGCATTCTTAGTCCAGGTTCTGGCACAGACCTGGTCTCTAGGGAATAGTAACTATTATAAATACTGTATTTTATGAGGTGACCTTGCTCACAAAGAGCCCCATCACACCTTTTGTAGTATACTTGTCCTCACCCTTTACTCTTCATTCACAGCAGAAAATACTCCTGTTGGGCTCCCTGCATGGAGCCTGCTTCTGTCTCTGCCTGCCGCCCCCCCCCCCCCCCCCGCCCCTGCCCCCGTGTCTCTCATGAATAAATAAGGTCAAGAAAGAAAGAAAGAAAGAAAGAAAGAAAGAAAGAAAGAAAGAAAGGGACGCCTGGGTGGCTCAGCAGTTGGGTGACTGCCTTTGGCTCAGGGTGTGATCCTGGAGTCACGGATGAGCCCCCGATTGGGCTCCCTTCATGGAGCCTACTTCTTTCTCTGCCCCCCCCCAACCCCACTGTGTGTGTGTGTGTGTGTGTGTGTGTGTGTGTGTGTCATGAATAAATAAAGTCTTAAAAAAAAAAAAGAAAAAAAAAAAGAAAATACTCCTGATGTGCAGGAGGAGAAATTTAAGTTGGATCCAGGCAGATGTATGCTGGTAAATGTTTAACAACCAGCTCTCCAGGGAAATAAAAGCACTGATTTGTAGCATTTACTGATTTCCACGGTGTAAATACTCACCGTGACTGATTTCAAGCAGCCAACGTGATGTTGCTAAACAGGGAGGTAGGAAGAGATGTGCTCCATCAGCTTTGTGAGCTAGCGCTGGTATGCCCCGGACCCAGGGAAAGCTATCTGCAAATGTCGGGGAGTGGGGAAAAAGAGGTCCTTCCTGAGCCCTGGGCCAAACTGTCAAATAAAAGTCCTTAAAAACTGTCGACAAAATAGGGGTGGCCATACAACTTGAAAGTTCTCTTTAAATGATAACCTTTAACAACCCCATACTTCCAGCCAGTCAGCTTCCAGGACCTGGCTATTCCCTTTTTAAAATGTCTCCTGCATTTATCCCTCCCTCCTTCCCTCCCTCCCTTCCTCCCTCCTCCCTTCCTCCTTTCCTCCCTCCCTCCTTTTGTCTTCATGTCCACCATGGCCCCACCACCCATGGGCTCAAGATGTCCACTCTGAAGCTCGATTCCCTTCATTCTGTACTACAGTGGTCCAGGTGTGCCCGCCCCACTCAAGGTTTACTGTCCTATGGCTTCAGGTTTGCTGTCCTGTGCACTGTAAAGGCTGCTGTCCGGCAGGCTCCACTCAGTTTGGAAGCAGTCTAAGTTTCATATTTACTTCCTAACTATGAGTTCTTGGGCAAATTACACAACATTTTCTGAACTTTAACTTCTTTACCTCTGAGATGAAGAACTTGCTCAGGGCTGTTTTGAAGATCAGACAATTCTGTAAAAGGCTTAGGATAGCCCACGGTCCATTGTAGAAGTTGAATTGGATGCTGGCTCTGTGGTGATGATGATAATGATAATGATGATGATGATGATGATTTCTGCTACTCCTGATGGTAAATGCTAGCTAGTGGAAGGCTGATCTTTCCTCCACCTGGACCTCCACCCAATTCTCCTTTGCCATTCCTTCAGCTTTGTTTCTTTCTTTTATCGGACACACTTTTTCTCTGCACTTATTATTAGCTCCTTTTCCTCTGAGTTTCTGAGGCAATTACACCCCATCATGGAATATTTAACTCAGAAGTGTCCCTTACTGTTCTCTGTTGATGTGCAGCCTGTTTTCCTGGCTCTTCTCTAATGGGCTTGCAGGGAGTGGCCTGTCTCCTTCACTGTCTTCCCTGAAGGGTCTTGGATCAGCAACCACAGAGCAGCAGCCAAAGTGACGGATGCTGTTAACGACCTGGGACTGTGCCTGCTATTGTACCTGCATCATTCCATTTTAATCTTTCCACTCAGCCAGTATTAATTTGAGCTCCAGCTACATGGTAGGCCCTGGGGTTATATGGTGGATGAGACAAGAGCCTCTATCTTCCAAGAGCTTACCGTGTAGTGAGGGGAGCTGCCCTCAAACATGTGATCACCCAAATGAAGTTACATGGTGGATGGTGACAAGTGCTAGGGAGGGAAAGAGGAGGCTATGAGAGAAGAATAAAACGGGAGACTGATATGGATAGGCACAGAGGTCAAGGTGGGAGCAGCTAAGTTAAAAGTGGAAGGAGTTATTCAAGAGAGTTTCTAGGAAGAGAGTTTCTAGGAAGCTGGCTCACTAGGTGCTGAGTACAGTGGTTCAGAGTGCTGAGGACAATGGAACAGCTGGAGGTCCTATTAGGAGGGACAGAGCAACCCTCATTGAGGGATGTGCAGGTAGCCCAGGGCCTCCTAGGCTTCCAAGGCGGTTTGAATATTTTGGTCTCTATCCTAAGGGTGGGAAGCCTTTCATCTTCTCAGAAATCTTGTGAGGTAGCTGCTATTATCAACCCTATTTTACCACAGAAGAAACAGAGGTCCAGAGTGATTAAGTAACTTACCCAGGGTCACACAGTTAGTTGACAGCACAGCCAGAGTGCCAGCATTGCCCAACCTGGCCAGGATGCCTCTAGTGTTCAGCAGCCACCCACCAAGTAACTGCTAGTACCTACCGGCCCTATCCTTCTCACATGCTCTTTGGAAAGGGTTCCGTTAGTGAGACTTTTCTCTGGGGATGGCCAGCCTGGGGCCTCCAGGGAAGTGAAAAACCAGTTTGATGGGAGTGAGGATGTCAGCAATTCTGATATCATAGCTGGGTGTTTACACTGCGTTGTCTTCCAAACACTTGATCCCATGGTCACATCCATTCCCAGCCTCTGCAGAGCTCAAAACAAACTCTTTGTGTTTTGTTTGTCAGAAGTCTGAGGCTGCTGGACCAAGAAAAGGAGGCAAGAGTTTGGGATCCCTGGGTGGCGCAGCGGTTTGGCGCCTGCCTTTGGCCCAGGGCGCGATCCTGGAGACCCGGGATCGAATCCCACGTCGGGCTCCCGGTGCACGGAGCCTGCTTCTCCCTCTGCCTGTGTCTCTGCCTCTCTCTCTCTCTCTCTCTCTCTCTCTCTGTGTGTGTGTGTGTGTGTGTGACTATCATAAATAAATAAATAAAAAATTTAAGGAGGCAAGAGTTTATGATGAGCAGTACAGTCTTGAGGGGTTTAGCTGGGATGGTGTTGGCCAAGAAGCCTAGGCACAAAGGAGCCTGAGGAAGTCTGATGGAGACAGGATGTGCTCAGGAATCTGAAAAGGCAGCGTTTGTCTTCTCAACAACTCTAAGCCCCCTTCAGTCTAAGACCTCCTTCCTTTCTCAGTGACCCCTGGGGAGATTAGGTCTGGAGCCCCTTCCTTAGGCCCCCTCATGGTTCCCAGCCTGCCTCCAGTGCCCCTCCCAGAACATTAAAACTTACTTAAGATGTTAATAGGTGATAATGACACCTCCCAGGGCTTGGGACCCAGGTGGTAGTTAAGGGTGGCAATTTCAGGCACCAAATGGAGGTGGCCTTTTGGCCCCCCTCAACTCATCCTGTCACTCCACGGAGATAACTCCATTTATTTCCAGTCTTCTATAGCAGGGAGATTTCTTTTCATCTGTCATTAAACTCTGCTGCATGTTTTGTGGAGAGGAAGAAGCTTACAGCTCAGTGGGAAAGAGGGGCCATCGGACCTGTGAGAGGAGGGATGAAAATGAGGCAATGAAGCCTCTTGTTCCCTTCCTGCCAAGGAAGGTCCCTTTGTTCACCCAGAGCCTAGCCCTTCAGCCACAACAGAGGCCCTTGGGTCAGGAGGCTTGCCCTCTTTATGGTCTTCTAATGAACCTTTCTTCCGGCCACTTGAGCAAATGCCCCTGCCTGCGTGGGAGGGGCAGCCCCATAGCTCTCCTGTTGGTTTGCCTGAGGACCCCTGCCCCCAGCCTTACCAGTGAAGAAACTAGCACCTCAGAGCTGAAGAGGAGGATGTGCCCAAATTCCCACCCACTCCTTTGTGTGAAGCGACAGAAACATTTCCTTACTCCCCAGCGCTAAGGAGATACTCTCAGTGCCTTTCTCTTTGTTGTTTGGTTATCTGTAGGGTCACAGCTTTCCCAAGATGTGTGTTTTAAGCTCTACCATCATTTTGTGAAGGAAGTGGGCCTGAGGTTTCTATAATGCAGAAATGGTGTTAGCAGGTGCCAGGGGCCACTGGGTCTCCCTGCCCACATGAACACACAGGAGCCACTGGGCCCTACATACGCATAAACTCAGTCAGATGCTGGATGCAGAGCCTAAACTCCTAGCCATCACTAATGTGGAATTTAAAAATGTTTTTCCTGAGGTGCCTGAGTCGCTCAGTTGGTTAAGTGTCTACCTTTGGCTCAGGTCATGATCTCCGACTCCTAGGAGTGAGTCTTGCATCAGGCTCCCTGCTCCGTGGAGAGTCAACTTCTCTCTCTTTCTCTCCTTTGCCCCTCCCCCTCATGTGCTCACTCTCTCAAATAAAATTCAAAAATTTTTTTACCTAATTGTTTATTATGAAGAAAGCCCTGGGGTAGGCACTTAGGGCATTTAAACAGGAGTAAATGAAACCTGTTTCCTCCTCATTTCCTAACTCAGGGAGTTAATGATAGCAAGGGCTGCCTGGGAAGATGAGTAAGACAAGTCCAGACATGACCTAGTGCTGGAGAGGGCAGAGTACGTGCCATGGAGAAGATACGCAGAGGGCCTTCAGTACAGAGGACGGAGAAGCCACATCCGTTTGGGAGACTCAGGAAGTCAGGAAGCATTCTACGGAGTCTGTTGGGTGGGGGATGGTTTGCAAAGACAGATCTGTTTGTGGCAAGGTCCTAGGGGATAAGGAAAGACCCGACTGGAGCAAAAGGGTGCATCTGATGCCCGAAAACTGCAAAATAAAGACAGAATCAGAGCCAAGGTAAAAGCACCTGACCACAACACACAAACCCTTGAGAACTGAACCTTGTCGTTTAAGACAATGGGCTCTGGACTGCATGAATTCTAATTTCTTTTCTAGCATTTAACCAGTTCTGTAATCAAGACAAATGGCATAAACCCTCCACCATATATTTGTTTCCTTATCTGAAAAGTGGGTATAATTCAGGGCGAGGACAAGGTAAGGTGGACAAGGCATTTTCCTTGAGTATGACACAGGTAGGCCAGGTAGAGAGGTGCCCCCCCAAAAGCTTAGTGATCATGATAAATGGGAATTTAATGCAATATTTTCAGAGTCAAAATCAGTGCAAATAATCCATGATGAATAAAATACCAAAAAAAATTTTTTTTAAGATTTATTTAGGAGAGAGAGAGTGGGAGTGGGGGAAAAGGGGCATAGGAAGAGCAAGAATCCCAAGTAGACTTGCTGCTGAGCTCCAAGCCCAATTCGGGGCTCAGTCTCATGACCCCAATACCATGACTGTGGTGTCTGGCAAGGGAGTACTATTCCTATATGGCTCTATTTACTGATGAGGATCTTACTGAGGATCTTTATATATATATATATATATATATTTTTTTTTTTACTGAGGATCTTTATACTTAGTATAAATCAGTACAATTGACTTCCAATCAATTAGTTTCAGATTAATCCTGAAAAGAAGTAACAAACATAATAACAACCTTAATAATTAATGTATCTCTAGCATCCCTACTTGTAATAATCGCATTCTGACTTCCTCAACTAAATATCTATGCAGATAAAGCAAGCCCTTACGAGTGCGGTTTTGACCCTATGGGATCCGCACGCCTACCCTTTTCCATAAAATTTTTCCTGGAAAAATTAATTGTAATGAATAAGGCTTGGAGTATGTGTTTGTGGTTTCCTGGACCCAGTCCAGAATTAAGAGTTAGACAGCCAATTGATCCACCCAGGCACCCCCAAAATGTCAAAGATTTTAATATAACAGGGCCATACCGAGTCATATTGGAGCCTAAGGAAAAAGGGAAAATCTATAAAAATGATTCTATTTTTATTAAGGTAAAGGCTTATCCTGGTCCTGGCTCTGATAATAACACTAGGCATTGGGTATTGTGGGGATTAAATGAGATAAATGCATGTTGAGTGGTTGAGTGGTTAGCATGGTGTCTGGCAAGGGAGTACCTCAAAGAGTCTAGGGATCCAAGGCCTGTGGTTGGGGTAAGTTGTTGCTGCATGAACACCTGCTCTGTGACTTTGCAGCTGTGAGACCTGGGCAAGAGCCTGCGTCCCCATCTGTAAACAGTGGGTGCATCTTTCGGGTAGCCTGAGATAAAAGGTGCCTCATACAGTGCTGGCATATAAAGTCAAAGACTCATGCTTGCAGCCCCTACCTGTGTTAGCCAGCCAGTATACCTGTACACAATAGGTTTTCTGGTTATTTCTGGTGAAGTATTATGTTTGCTGGCTTTTTTTTTTTTTTTAATGTTTCATTTTATTCAACATTGAGGTAAGGGAGTTAGCTCTATTCTATGTTCTTAACTGCCAAGCCCTCACTTCTAGCTCTTCTTTCTCTGTGGCATTCAGTGCCACAACCCTCTGTGTTGCTGCTCCTGACCAGAATGTGAGAGATTTCATACCCTGCTGACTGTGGCCCTGTCTACCCCTACCCCTTTTCTGACCAGGCCAGTATGGGTTAATACCAGGATTATTTGGTGGCATTATCATTTGAATGACATGACAGGGGACCTTGGCCTGGCCATTGCTGGCTCTTACTCTCCCTTAGTCCCCATTTTCCCACCCTGCTATCCTACCTGCCCCTCCAGTAGAAATGCTGCCTCCCAGATGCTGGCAGCCCACCTTTGATTACTTGTGGTATGTATCCTTCCCTGTTGCTTAAATTGAACCATTGTCATTAAATGACTACTATCATAAAAGTGAGACCTTTGCAAATGTATCCTTGCCACTGCCTGCATTCAGCAGAAGGTCCCAGAATGTTGCCTGTGAGATCAGCAGAGCCATTTCCCATTGTGTGACCCTCAGTCTGTCTCAGAAATTTTGCCCGATACTTGAATGAGAAGGTAACATGGCTTCTCTCCTACGTTATACTAGTTCCCAATAGGCCAGTCTAGGTTAGAATACAGGCTCCACATTTTAGTGGTTGTGTAACTCTGAGGAAGTCACTGAATGCCTCCAGCCTCAGTTTTCTCATCTGCAAAGTGGTGCGGATCTCAACGGCTTGCTATGAGGATCAAATGGGAAATCAGTATTGGCTCCCATATTATTTTTAATAACTCATTTGGCTAAGAATTGAGTTAATGCATTCACTCATGCAACAAATACATATCGGAAGCATGCTATGTGCACGGTAACATTCTAGGTTGTACGAGGAGACACAAAGATAATATACAACTCTGCACCTAAGTAGTGATCAAACAGAAGGGAAGAGAAAAATGAGCAAAAGACTGTACTGCAAAATAGAATTGTGAGGTGTCTTTACACAGTAGGCACTCAGTAAACATTTTTGATTGAATCAAATAAAGAACATCAGGCAGACATTAAAATTTAGGAGATATTTCTATGGGGCAATCAGGCAAGTGTTCATGGAAGAGGGTGGATTTAAGCTATCAGTATATCAACATAGTTATTAAGACATCTTTTTTAGCAGGCACCAGAGAGAGAGTAATATGTATGACAGATCCTACTCTCACCTTCAAGGTATTTATACTTTAACCTGGAAGAAAAATAATAACAAATACTTGAGATTAATCGATCAGCATGAGTGTAATCAGTGCCAGATAGAGGTACTGAGGCAGTATCAGCTCCTGGAAGACAGGGACCGTGCACTGGATTTTTCTGTCTTTTCTGCTGTATTTGAATAAGCTAGACCTGAAGGATGGAAGTTTTTTTTTATTATTTTTTTATTTTTTTTTTAGGATGGAAGTTTTTAAATTTACAGATAAATTTTAAGCTTTATGTTATTTTGGGGTAAGTATTACTGATGTATAGTATAAAATCGAAAAAACACTAAAGAATATATCATGAAAAGTGTCTGTGCATCCCCTCCCAGAGATGAGTGATGCCATGCTGTCTTGGGTATCATCCCAGAGACAGTCTAGCTGTAGTCAAGCAAACTCATGAGTAATTACCTAAGTAAGGTCATGCCATCCACACTAGCTAGCACTTACTTTTTTCCTGATGGTTGTTCTATATTGGTATATATATTTATGGCTGCATAGTATTCCACTGTGGGGTTCTGTCAAAATGTATATAACCAATAATATCCTATTGGTGGACACATTGCTGGCATTTTTTTCCCAACTAATACACTTTATTTTTTTTAAGATTTTATTTATTTATTTACTCATGAGAGACACACACACACACACACACACACAGAGAGAGAGAGAGAGAGAGAGAGAGAGAGAGAGGCAGAGATACAGGCAGAGGGAGAAGCAGGCTCCATGCAGGGAGCCTGACATGGGACTCAATCCCAGATCTCCAGGATCAGGCCCTGGGCTGAAGGTGGCACTAAACCACTGAGCCACCGAGCTGCCCCACTTTATTTTTTTTAAAAATTTTATTTATTTATTCGTGAGAGACACAGGAGAGAGAGAGAGAGAGAGAGAGAGAGAGGCAGAGACACAGGCAGAAGGAGAAGCAGGCTCCATGCAGGGAGCCCCACATGGGACTCGATCCCGGATCTCCAGGATCATGCCCCGGGGCCAAAAGTGGTGCTAAACTGCTGAGCCACCCAGGCTGCCCAAGCCTATGGTTGTTAATGAAGGTTTAAGTCATTGCCTTCTTCACTGATAAGTATTTCTGGAGATTTGGTCATCTCCCTCTTCCTGGTACAACAAGGAAGACACAGCCTTATAAATGGAGGTTTCTTTTATCCATGTAAATGTCTCTTACAAAAGGGTAACTTCTGTTCAATTTTTATATCTTCTCCTCTATCCATAGTTTCTTAAAAATAACCAGTTTAGAATACTCCTTATGCCAAAGAAGCATATTTTGGGGTGACAAATTCTGCTCCCCCTCAGTCCTGCCTTTGAAACTTTGAACAAGAAGTTTCATGGTCCAGGGACACCTGGGTGGCCTAGCAGTTAAGCATCTGTCTTTGGCTCAGGGCATGATCCTGGAGTCCTAAGATTGAGTCCCACGTCAGGCTCCCTGCATGGAGCCTGCTTCTCCCTCTGCCTGTGTCCCTGCCTCTCTCTGTGTGTGTCTCTCATGAATAAATAAAATCTTAAAAAAAAAAAAAGTTTCATGGTCCAGAAGTAAATTGATAGATTGCTCCATATCTGACTAAACCAGTCACTTGTTCCTGAGATTAGGCCAGTAGAGTCAAACAGTTGTGTCTGATTTCAGGAGGTGATAATGCAGCGAGGCTCCCAAAGTTTGGCATGTATTATGTGAGAAATCAAGTATTTAACAAGACATTTCTGTGGACACAAAAGAAAAACAAATGTTAATGATTGGAGCAAATTAGACACCCAGCCTGAGTCCTAAGAGCAGCCAGTCAAAATTTCTAGATGTTAGGCTCAAAACATCTCTTGCAGTCTAAATGTCTGCAATGGTCAGTGGGCGTTCAGGCAAACTTTCTGAGTGACCAACACAGCAGGCATGAAAGTTGTCTAAACATGCTGTGGTATGGCCTTCTCTCTGAAGTGTACATCAGGTCATTCACATTCAGGTTGCAGGGCTTTGAGAAACAGGGAAATTTTTGTTCTTAGTGATTCTAAGTCAAAACAGTAAGAGAAGGTTCAAAATGTTAATTTGGAGGTTCGTAGCTAGATATTTGAAGAAACTAGAATTTGGGAGCTGGTCCAGTTTACAGGTAGAAAACAGAAACCTCAGACAATTATTTGAACTAGAATGTGATGACCACAAATATGTATTATAGTTTCTACTGAAACATAAATTTTTTTCTCTACAAATACCATCATTTCTACCAAAGATGATCAAATTAGGACTGATTTGTTTCCAAAATAAGTCTGGTCTCAGTCGACTTTGGCCTAATGATTTACATCGTGCAATAAGTGTAGTGATTGACCACATTGGCTTCCTTCAGTCTCTGCTTTGCTGGAACTTTTCACAAGGAATCTCAGATTGAACTTTTAAAAGCCTCTCCATGCTAAGAAACCAAATCAAGGACCCACCATCAGACTTTGCCTGTAGTATCTATAAATTTGGGTGAATTTTTGTCTTCTCAAAGTCCCCAAAATATCTCGAGGTTCCTGCATCTGCTCGCATGCGACCTTCCTTACATACTTAGGCTGCCAGGATCCCTATAAGCAGGGTTCCAGGCTGTTTTTCAATGGGCTTTATTGGCTCCATAAAGTCAACCTTAGTTCCTTAAAACTTCTGGCATATATGATTCTATGCACATTCCCAAATCTGACATTGCATTCAAAGTTTTGATAATATAACCAGTGTTTCTGATTGTGTCCTGTTATAAGGAGAGCAGATTCTTATTATATTGTTATGAAAATAAGAATTCTAAGAGTTTCCAAATTCTGGAGGGATCAGGTAGTGAGAAAAAGAAATTGTTTCATTCTTGTTTACAAAGGTATACTTTACCAAATTGCTATAAATCATAGTTAGCTTAAGAGAAAATAATGTCCTTAAATCTGGAAAAACAAAAGAGTAAAGAACCAGCAATATTTCCTACAAAAAGTTATAAAAATTATAATCACCCTCATTAGTTCATTCAGTCCCCTGTTACTAATTATTGTTCTGTTTGGATGCAGTTTTTCCATTAGTGCTAGAAATTTGTACCCAGTTTATTTATTTTTTCTTTTTTTAAAAAAGATTTTATTATTCATTCATGAGAATACACAGAGAGGAGACAAAGAGAGAGGCAGAAGTACATGCAGGGAGCCTGACGTGGGACTCGATCCAGGGTCTCCAGGGTCATGCCCTGGGATGAAGACAGGTGCTAAACCGCTGAGCCACCCGGGCTGCCCCCCAGTTTACTTTTGTGATCATAAAAGTTAGCTAAAGCTTATGCCTGCCAGAGCCCTTTCCATGAATCTCCTTGCAGATGAGGCACTTTTGCAGGAACACTTTTGTGAAAGTTCCAAAGTAAAACAATAATTGTAAATGACAAGACTTAAAAATTTCCATGCTTAAAGATCTGATGAAAACTCATTATAATGCAATTGATAGGGAAATGTGCTGATTATTTCAAGATAATAACTAGAATTATGACTGATAGCATTATACTAGGACAAATCAGAATTTTAGAAATTTCATACAGTTTCTGGAATTCTTATATATCTATGCAGAGACAACATAAAGAAACCTTAGTATTAATTTCTTAATTGTCAATGCTTTCTCTATAATTTAAGATATTAAATAAGAATAATTAGTTTTAACATCTCCTCTCCCTTTTTAAATAAAGAGACCACATCTTTAGAGATGGTCTAAGGACCTTGTGAAAAATCCCAAAATTGGGTCAGCAGTTAAGAAGACTTCATTTAGAATTTGATTTGGGGAAATTTATCAAAAATAACAAAAGGTTTGGACACTTGACTAAATAGAATTACAGATTGTTATGAAACAGTAATTATCTATTTATCCAAGTGACAAAAGATTTTAAAGGCAAATACAGAAGATTACATAGTTGTAAGTAAACCTTAAGCTCTTTTAATGTTGAGAAGACCCAGTTTTCCTAAATAATTAAGGACCTAATTTTTTTAAAGAGATTATTTATTTATTTATTTATTTATTCATGAGAGACACAGAGAGAGAGACAGAGACATAAGCAGAGGGAGAAGCAGGCTCCTGGTGGGGAGCCTGATATAGGACTCGATCCTAGGATCCTGGGACCACTACCCAAGCCAAAGGCAGACACTCAACCACTGAGCCACCCAGGTGCCCCTTAAGACCTAATTAAGAAAAATGAAGCACAGGAAATTGTTTTGGGGAGCAGCCCGGGTGGCTCATCAGTTTAGCGCCACCTTCAACCCAGGACGTGATCCTGGAGACCCAAGATCGAGTCCCACATCAGGCTCCCTGCATAGAGCCTGCTTCTCCCTCTGCCTGTGTCTCTGCCCTCTCTCTCTCTCTCTCTCTCTGTCTCTCATGAATGAATAAATAAAATCTTTTTTTTTTTTTTTAAGAAGTCTATCTAAAGCGTTTAACAGGGATTCCTGGGTGGCGCAATGGTTTGGCGCCTGCCTTTGGCCCAGGGTGCGATCCTGGAGACTGGGGGATCAAATCCCACATTGGGCTCCCTGCATGGAGCCTGCTTCTCCCTCTGCCTGTGTCTCTGCCTCTCTCTCTCTCTCTCTCTGTGTGTGTGTCTCTCATGAATGAATAAATAAAATCTTTTAAAAAATAAAGCACTTAACAAAGTCGTCCTTTCTGAGCACATAGTTCAACCTTGAACCAATTTACTAGAAGGGAAAAACCTCTGCTATTTCTTCTATCAGTCCCTCAGTATTGGTTCCCAGGTGACTGATTGCCTGAAAATTTATAGTAAGGCCTGAAAAAAATTCTGATCATCTGTATTCTTTGTAAGAGATGTGGTTCCCCAGAGAGCTGATTTCTCTGATAACTACAGTATAAATCATGAATGGCAAGAACACTCCTTTGTAGTTAGTTGAGGTTGCTATGAGTGGGATTGTTAATGTCTACTGCTCTAACTCTTCTCTAAATTTGGTAGAATTATCTCAAAGTGAAGGCAAACAGGCTTTCTAGTTTCATATGGCTAAATAATGCATTAAGGCTTGCCACTATACTTCTTTGTGTCCTTATTTGTGTACATGTGTATGTGTATGTATGTCTTTTTTTCAGTTTGATTTTCCCATAGGGTCCAATAATAACATTATTGAGAATGAGAGCTCTCCACATTTTTTAAAATATAGAAGTTTGTTTAATTCAGAGGATCCATCATCTGGCTGTTGATGTAGGATCTTATATTAATCTCAATAGCATTTCAAACCAGTAAACCTTTTTATGGCTTAACCATGGATGCAAGAGGCATCCCAAAAGGGAATGTAAAATATGCAGCCCTCACAAGATCCAGAAAGTTCACTCCTAGGGTCACCTCAGTCCGTTAAGTGTTTGACTTTTGATTTTGGCTCAGGACATGATCTCAGGCTCGTGAGACTGAGCCCCACATCAGGCTCCGAGGTTAGTGGGGCATCTGCTTGAGATTCTCTCTCCCCTCTCCCTATGCCCCTCCCCCACTTGCACGTGCACACTCTTTCTTTCTTAAATAAATCTTAAAAAAGAAAGAAATTAAGTTCACTCCGAGAGTTGGTCTGAGAAGCAAAAGATCTTTGTTGTCACAGGTGTTAAGAATGGTGTAGTTAAGAACTGCAGCCCTGGTGGCTCAGTGGTTTAGTGCCATCTTCAGTCCAGGGTGTGATCCTGGAGACCCGGATGGAGTCCCACGTTGGGCTCCCTGCATGGAGCCTGCTTCTCCTCCTGCCTGTGCCTCTGCCTCTCTCCGTGTGTCTCTCATGAATAAATAAATGAAATCTTAAAAAAAAAAAAAAAAAAAAAAGAATGGTGTAGTTGACACAGTGTCTCTGGTTTCCCATGAGAATATGAGATACTTTCAGTCACAGACCCACTAATCTGTGACACTGGACAGGCACTCCCGGAATGGGTCTTTTCCAGTAATTACGACACAATGAAGGTTGAATTGACAAAGGCTTCTTGTGGTTCAGCACCCCTTATGACAAACTCCTCTGAGAGCTGTCACAGTTGGACAAAGAGAAAGCGGCTGCTTGGACCCGCTGCCTGTTCGGCTGCCCGCCAGTTGCGTGTGGTACAAGTACCCTCCGGCTGATAGAGACCAAGGAGAATAGTCTTACTGGTCGCAAAGCCAAGATCTCAAGACATAGAACAAGACAAAAGGGGAAAACCTCATCGGACCTTTGGTTCTCCTCTTTATCGAAATAACACAGAAAACAGAGCAAAAGAAAACAATGACCATCCCTAGGAGGAGGAAGATCAATAGCAAACAAGAGGGCTCATCACAGATGTTTACCAGAGTAGCTATCCCCAACAAACTAGTTCACACAAATATTTGCTCTTTCTGATCTAAATTTAAAAAGGAAGAAGCAAAAATTCTCTATCTTTCCCTTGAACAGGTACTAAAGAGTGAGATCCAGGAGCGCTGGCTTTGGTAAGAATTCCTCCCCTTCATGGAATCTGCCGGTTTTCCAGGATTGCATCTGCAGGCTCCGAAATGAGTATGGTATCCCAGAAAGTCCCATGTGGGTCACCAAAACTGATGGGGGGCAAAGGGGTGGGAGGGTGAAAACTAGTTTTCCTTCTACCCTTCTAGTTTCTTGGCTGAGACATCTTTGCAATAAAAAGATAGATTAGCAGGAGAAAAACAAAAAGTTAAATAACATGTAGCCCTCCTGTCTATGTGGAGAGACCCAGGAAAATCAAGTAACTCTCCAGAGTGGCCCAAGCCATTACCTTAAATACCATCTTTAACTAAAGACAAAAGAAAGATGTTGTTGGGAGCTGGGGGGTAGGGGAGGCCACCAGGAAAACACAGTAAACAAGCCTATAGTTGTTAATGAAGATTTAAGTCATTGCCTTCTTCACTGATAAATATTTCTGGAGATTTGGTCATCTCCCTCTTCCTGGTACAGCGAGAAAGACACAGCCTTACAAATGGAGGTTCCTCTTATCCATGTAAATGTCTCTTACAAAAGGGTAACTTCTGTTCAGTTTTTACATCTTCTCCTCTATCTGTAGTTTCTTAAAAATAACCAGTTTAGAATAATCCTTATGCCAAAGAGGCATATTTTGGGCAACAAATTCTGTGCCCCTTCAGAGCCTTTATATGCACTCCTCCCTTATAGCCTTGTCTCCTGCCCCCTGTACTCTGTCTACACCACATTGTTCCTGCTCTCTGAAACCATAGCATGCAGTCCCCACCTGGCCTGCACTTCTGGGGCTGCTCCTCCTGCAGCATACACTTAGCTGTCACCTTCTCTCCAATCTCTCCCAACCCTTTTCCAGTCTAGTCTACACTCCTCCAACATTCAGGGTCCCCTCCTCTATGTGGTTCTTATGGTAATTTATTCATTCATGCACCAGATTTTTATGGAGCATCTTCCACATGCCATTGAGGGTGCTAAAGGTCTAGAGGTGACACACAGCTATGAAGCTCAGCTCCCAGATGGTTGAAAGTTCTTTGAAGGGATGCCTGGGTGGCTCAGATGGTTAAGCAACTGCCTTTGGCTCCAGTCATGATCCCAAGGTCCTGGGATCAAGCCCCGTGTTGGGCTCCCTGCTTGGGGGCGGGGAGGGAGTCTACTTCTTTGTCTCCCTCTACCTCTCCCCTGCTTGTGATCTCTCTGTTTCTCTCTCAGATGAATAAATAAAATCTTAAAAAAAAAGTTCTTTGAAGAAATAAAACCAACTAAGGTGCTGCAAGAAGCCACAGTAGTACCGTAGTCAGGGAATGGCTCTTAGAGGAGGTGACATTTAAGAAGGGACAAGAGGGGGAGTATTCAAGGTAGAAGAAACAGCAAGTGCTCAGTCACACAGCATTGTGTGCAAACCTGAGGGAACACTTAGGCTTTCAGCTGCTTCTCTTATAAGGAAGCAGCAGTCCTGCATTAGTTCATCTGTGCATGCTTGGTGATCAGCCCAGGTCAGGGATACAAGAGAGAATAGTGGCACCAGGCAGGCCCATCTCTGGCGTGTGTGGGGTTATGCTCCTGTGCTTCCCAGCAAACACGCTCTCGCTCTCCCTCTTCTTCTCCCAGCTGGGCACTGATGGCTTTGTTTGCTGAAACATCTGAGCCCTTGATACCAAACCCCAATTATCTGAGAGAAGGCTATTGCCTCTTTAAAGAGTTCAAAAGCCCAGACTTTTTATAAATAGCTCTGGCCTTTCACCAGCCCTTAAGACTGCGATTTATGGCCTACTTCCCCAGAGGCAGACAGACCAACAGACAGGTTACTTCCCTTGGAGCCAGGTTCCTACAATTGTGGGATGCTCCCACTTCCTCTTTGCATTTTATGACCTCCTGGCAGCTAATCCTGAAATGGGTTCCATGGGAAGGAGGTGAATTGTGCATAGCTGCAGCTGCCTCGGAAGCCAGAGGCCCAGCAGACTCAGGAAAGAACTGGCAGGCTCCTGGGGGGCCCAGGCAGCCTGGCCTCTTGGCCCTGGCTGGCTGCTCTGGTTCCCAGGGCCTTTCCCCAGCAAGATACCAAGAGTGAAGGCCTTAGCGTGACTGGTCAGCTGTGCAATCTGCCACAGTGGGACAGACAAAAACTTTGGTTCATAATCTCATAATCTAGTGGGGCAATGTGGCAAAAATTGGAAATTTTGTTTGTCACGTAAAGACATCATCACTCTTTGTTTTAGAGCACATGCATATCCTTATTGCCTTTAATTACCAAACTCCTGTAGGTCTTATGACCTCTTAATGACAGACAGTGAAACTGAGGCAGATTAGCCCACATCACACAGCTAAGAGGTGACAGGTCCAGATTCTGATCTGCTTCAAATGCTGGGTTGGGAGTCACAGGTGCCAAGAGCGGAAGGTCAGGAAAGAGTGGCCTTTGGGATAAGTGGGTCAGTTTTCAGGAAGGAGAAGGGAGTAAGAGGGGATGCGGTATAGAAAAGGCAGAGTCTGTCATGGGATGCTGACACGGGGCTGGACCAGAGACTGGGGAGGTACAGGCCTCCCTGCAGGTTTTTTCCATAGAAAACCAGCCTCACCTTTTCCACAGCCTTTTCTCAGGTTGGTATCTTCTCACTCTGATGGGTGAGAAAGTGGTCAGGATCATGGGCTGTGAGTTTAAACCCCTCCTCTTACCAGCCCTGGGACTTTACACAGATGTCTTAACCTCTCTTACCCTCCTTTTCCTCACCTTTAACGTGAGCTTGATAACAGCAGGACTGCAGTGGATAAAACAATGATAGCTGATGCTATATTCTTTCTGTGATTATTGTCCCCTGTCACTGCTTCTCCTTCCCAAGTACAGCTCCTAACTTGTCATTTGCCCTGCTCAAAAAAATCAAGACTGAACATGTTATTTTGGTAATTCAGGGGCCTCTAAGGTCCAATCCTAAAATCCCCCATAGCCAGACCATCTCCAGATGGTCTGAAAGCTTCAGCGGATGGGGACATACTGTTTTCATGGCCTGTGACCGTGGACAGAACACCAGGTTGGGAGCCAAGAAAAGCCAGTGTTCAAATCCCAGCTCTTCCAGTGATCCTGCACGCAGGAGAAAGTAACCTCCCAGAGTCTTGGCAGCCTTGCCTATAAGGGGGCAGGGTGGTCCTTCTCCTCTACCAGCTGCTCTGAGAGGCTGGCACCACATGCTTTGCCTTCTGGAACACCGTGGGTGCTCCTTCAGTGTGTTCTCTTGTCTTCATTTCAATAATATATTCATTTTACACCATATTTATGAAAGGGGCTCTGCTAAAAACTCATAATACAGGGGCTCACCAGCAGAACTTACACTGTGGCCTTGCATTCAGCTTTCCCATTATGCCTGTGTCTTGTATCTACACCCAGATGGCCAGGCTTACCTCGGATAGCCTCCATGTCTCTCTTCTTCGTCCCAGATCCTGGCCTGACAGGTAATCAGTGGTCAATAAATATTTATTGAATAAATTAATTATTAAAGAGAAGACTTGAGTACCATGTTCAGTGTCTAGGAGGCAGGTTTGAAACATGTGCTGTGAATCTCAAAGGCCTCAGAAAGTAAATTCATGCTCCTAAGAATATGATGATGAATTAGAATCAGCAGGTAAGTCACAGCCATGGGACCTGGATAGCAATGATGGAAGAGCCTGTCCGTAATAAAGAAGGGGATTCCTTGTGTTAGCAGCTCTCCTTAGTTCTGCTCTGGGCCTCCTGGCTCAGAGGTTCCTTTCCTCAACCTATTCCTGTGTTGTAGTGCACCTACTGTGCCCACTGTCCTTGGCATTTTATAGCCACTGTTCCCCTTAATCCCAACACCAACCATGTAAGTTTAGAATTAGGATCTCTATTTTACAGATAAGGAAATTAAAGCAAAGAAAGGAGAAGTAACCCATTTAGGTTACCCAGTGAGTGGCTGATAGAGCCATGATTTGAACCTGAGACCAGCTCTGAAACCATGGTCTTTGAACTACCCTACACTTCCTATTTTGGCCAGGTTAGCCCACTGTGGCTTTCAGATTGTACACCTATCGTTTTTTCTTGGCACCCATTTCCCACGCTAGCAGGACCACTTTTGAAAGACTAGGCCAACTCATCAGAGTGTGTTTCCAACCTTGGACAAGCCCAAACTGCTCTGTGTGTTGGGTGCTGGCAGCACTGGGCTGCATGCTTCTGAAAGTCCCTGAAGGGGGTTGAAACTCAGGGCAAGTGGAAACTTCCCCCTGCGTTGTGCTCAGAGATGGAATTTTTTTCTCTCCCAGTTTTGAAAGCAGAGGATTGGGGCTGCAGTCTGAGCTGGGCTTCTCCGTGGTTGGTGATTTATTCATCAGGTGGCTTTGGTACGTACACTCCTCTGTAGGAATTTGTTGTAAAGAGAATGTAGATAAGATACAAGGAGACGCAAGGGGCTCCAGTCCCCTTCAGGCTCTCAAGCCTCACCCAGAGGTGAACAATGACATTTCTGCAGCTCTGCACCCCCCACCCCAAGCTGGGGGCTTGATTGCTGAAGAGATAGGGTCTCGGCACCAGGAAACAATTAGCTGCTCTTGTGTTATTTAGGCTAGAGCCAGAGTGAGGTTAGGGACTTGGGTGGGAGATTTGCACATTTATTAGCTCTCTCCTTCCCCTTTTCACACAAATGTACATACACTAATCCCCTTGAGCTGTGAGTTGACTGAACCAATAGAAAGATCAAGTTGACTTCCTTCTTTGGTGGCCTCCCTTCTTCCAGCTTGAATCCTGGCTTCATCATTTACTGCTTGGGTGGCAATTTGCTTAAATTTTGAAAGCCTCAGTTTCCTTATCTGTAAAATGGCCAAAAATATAGCACCTCATAGTTTGTTGTGAGGCTTAGATGAGTGAATGCACTTTTAAATATCTGGCATGGGGGCAGCCTGGGTGGCTCAGCGGTTTAGCGCCACCTTCAGTCCAGGGCCTGATCCTCTGCCTGTGTCTTTGGCTCTCTCTCTGTCTCTCATGAATAAATAAATAAATAAGATCTTTTAAAAAAATAAAATAAAAGTCTGGCATGGGACCTGGCACCTGAAAAGGACATACTAAATGTAAGCTTTCACTGTTGCTGATGTTGACTTGGCAAATAGATTGTTAACATACCTTGTGCCATGTGTTGTGCTGGGTGTTGGATATAGTCCATGCTTTCCAGTAACTGGATAACTGGTAGGAAGAGATGGCCTGTGAAACACCCAGCTGCAACACAGTACAGTAAGTGAAATGACAAACTGAACATAATATTAGGACTTAGTATATGCCAGGCACTCTGTGAAGGTCCCTACTCCTCTTATTTCATTTAGTCTTCACATAGTCCACAAGGCAAGTACTAGTGTTTTCTCTGCTTTTCACATGTGGAAACCAAAGTACAAAGGAGTGAAGTAACCTGCCATGTCCACCCAGCTATTAGAAGCGGGATGGGGAGCCAAGGCGACCATACAGGATGCCAGAGGGGTGCCTGGCCAGCCTAGGGCTGGGTGGCTACATGGAAGAAAAAGATGTCTGAGTTGATCTTGAAAGTCTGGTAGGTTAATAATAATAAGGCCAAGCAGGAGGGAGCAGGGGAATAGCGCATGGAGTCCCTTCTACTTGGGGCTTATTCTTTCATAGCTGTGAAAGGTTCAGCACATGACTTGGTTTCCTTGGTGATCTTTTTTTTTTTTTTAAGATTTTACTTATTTATTCATGAGACACACACACACACACACACACACACACACACACACACACACACAGAGGTAGAAAGAAGCTCCTTGTGGGGGTAGCCCGGGTGGCTCAGCAGTTCAGCGCCACCTTTGGTCCAGGGTGTGATCCTGAAGACCTGGGATCGAGTCCCACGTTCGACTCCCAGCATGGAGCCTGCTTCTCCCTCTGCCTGTGTCTCTGCCTCTCTCTCTCTCTCTCTGTGTTCTCATGAATAAATAAATAAAATCTTTAAAAAAAGAAGAAGAAGAAGAAGAAGAAGAAGAAGAAGAAGAAGCAGCTCCATGCGGGGAGCCCAGTGTGGGACTTGATCCCAGGACCCCAGGATCATGACCTGAGCCAAAGGCAGACACTCAACCACCGAGCCACCTAGGTACCCCTCCTTTGTAATCTTTATTTTTTTATTTTTTATTTTTTTTAAATTATTTATTTATTTATTCATGAGAGACACAGAGAGAAAGAGAGAGGCAGAGACACAGGCAGAGGGAGAAGCAGGCTCCACACAGGGACCCCGATGTGGGACTCGATCCCAGGACTCCAGGACCACACCCCGGGCCAAAGGCAGAGGCTCAACCACTGAGCCACCCAGGGATCCCCCTGTAATCTTTAAAATACAAGTCCCAACTGAAACAAACAAACAAAAAAACCCTATCTTTTGTTTTTAACAAACCAAAAATTATTAAAACCTGATTGTGACTTCTAAGTGTGCATAATCCTTCCATCTTCATGGAATCTACTGATATTTTTCTAATCATTTCTTTCTCTATCAATCAAATCACTAATGAAAATATTAGAGGACAAAGGAAAGAACACAAGAAAGATGTATCTCCCTCTAGATTTTGGAAATCATCATTTATTAATGACCTTGTTGTATTTCACTCAACCTACATTTTTCAGTTGTATCCAAAAGAATTTATGAGGCTTTCACAAAGGCTTTGAACTAATTCACACTTTTGTGATAGTAATTCTATTAAAGAAGAAGTCCAGTGAACTTGCTCTTTGTGAATCTCTGCTGGATTCTGGACCACAGTTTTCTTTTCTAGATGCTTGTAAGTCACTAGTTTATTAATATAATAAAGAATTTTGCCCAGGGCGGGTGCCTGGGTATCTCAGTTGGTTAAGCATCTGTCTTTGGCTCAGGTCATGATCTCAGGGTTCTGGGATTGAGCTCCCTCTCTGTCAGGGAGCCTGCTTCTCCCCATCCTCTGCCCCTCCCCACTCCCTCACTCTCCATCCCCTGCTCATGCTCTCTTTCAAATAAGTTAAAAAAAATTTTTTTTTTGCCCAGGACCAACAATGTATTCATCGGCTTCAGTTTGATTAGTATAAATACTTAATAAATTCTTTTTTAATATTAAAAAAAGATATGTCTTAATATGATAATTGTGAGGACTGAACAAAAGAATGTGTAGTATGTAAAGTGCCTTCTAAGTGGCAGGGTGCATAAGTGTTCAGTAAATTCATTCTTTCATTCATTCATCCAACACACTTTTATTAAGCACCCACCATGAGCCAAGGATGTCCTTGACATTAGGAATATAGTGGTTAAAAAGACAACCTCCTTGCCTTCTCATAGAGTTTACATTCTAGTGGGCAAGACAGACAGTAAAAAAGTAACCAAAAACGTATATATGTAATATAAGAGCAGGTGGTGATGAAATGTAAAATAGGTTGAGGGGAGGTGGGAGGTTGAAGTAGGGACTGTTCTAGAGAGGGAGGTGAGGTAGGCCTTTCTGAAGAAGTGAACAAGCAAAATCCTGAATGAAGTAAGGGAATGTGGTATGCAGATATTTGGACAAAGAGCTTTACAGACCAAGGAATCAGCAAATGCAAAGACCCTGAGGCAGAACATGCTTGTTCTTATGCCATGTGGGAGGAAGAAGTGAGTATAGGAAGGAGAGTCAGAGGGGATCTAGTCAGGGACAGATCCTAGGGAACCCTATTGGCCTCAGATAGTGTTTTAAATTGGCCTTTAGATACTGTTTTAAATGAAATGATAAGGTAGTAGAGAGATTGTGAGCAGAGGGATGACTTCTGATTTTATGTTAGGAGTTAGTTAGTTGGTCCATGCCTTCTAGTAACAATCTAGTGGGAAGAAATGACCCTTAAAAAGCTAGTTATTACCCAGCATGACTAGTGAAATTACAGAAAAATCATTATACCAGAATTTACTATGTGCTGGGCACTCTTACCTAATTTAATCTTCACATGAGGCAGGTACTATTATTCTCCCTCTTGTTTAGATGCAGACACTTGAAGCACAAAGAAATGAAATAACCTGACTAAGGCCACCCAACTGCTCAGTGTTCTCAGTAAATTCCCTCTGGCCACTGTGTCAAGAATTCATCTAACTTGTAGGGGCTGCAAGAGACAGCAGGGATGCCGTGATGTAGCATGGCAGATAGAGACGTGGTAGGAACGGGTGCAATAATAAGATGAGAGAGAGGATGATGGGTAGCTTGGATGATGATGGCGGTGGTGACAAGAGATGAGATCCTGGATATATCTGAATGTAAACCAATACGATTTGCTGCTGGATCAGATGTGGGGTGGGAAGTAAAGAGAGAAGCCAAGAATGAGCCCAAGATTTTTGGGCTGAGCTATTGGGTAAATTAAATATTTACTGAGATAGAGGAAAGCTGCAAGGAAGGAGAGCAGGTTAGGAGAGAGTCATAACTTAGGCTTGTTTAAAACCTGTAAATTAGTTGGATGAAACTGGTCACCCTTTCCATGCTTTTATTGTAGTTGAGGGGCATCTTTAGTTAAAATAGTTAAAAATTGCTTTTCAGTCAGGTCCTTCCCCAACCCTTCCCTGCACCTCCCACCCCTAACTCCACCCTGAGGTTCCAGAGAGAGGCTACCCTTGTGTGACCTCACATTGTTTTTACACCTTTAACTTTGTTTTGGCAGCTTTGACCTGAAGAGAACAGTTTCACTTCAACTTGTACTGGGGCCAAGGGGAGGCATCCTGCCTTGAACTCTCTCCCTGGCTCCCTCCCCACATCACCCCCACCCCAGAAGCACTTTTTTGAATGTAGATTATCATCCCCCTGGTCCCAGGAAAGGTCCAGGTGGGTTGGGGGCCTGTGCTGGGAAGTGTGAAGTCTCTCTCCCCAGCCAGAGGAAGCCTTGGTGATTCAGTGAGCTGAGGTGCTATCCTTAGGAAGGAAAATAGCACACAGCAGGGAGATCTTTATCTGAACCATTTGTCTGCCTCCCCCCTGCCCCCTGTGAAGGGCCTCCCTGGGGGCTCACAGCCTCTTCCTGCTCTTGCCAAGTGAAGGGGGTGACTGAGTTGTAAAAACTGCCAACCCCCCTCATCTTAGCCATGCTTTATTTGGGCAGTTCTTACAGATTCCTCTTTGACTTTCTTTTGTGGGGTGTCTGTATGTGCATGTGTGTGTGCGTGTTGTAGGGACCTGGCTCAGGGAGAGCCTCCCACGGAAGACCTTTTCTTTATCCCATTGCTCAAACCTCAAATTTCTCACTGGGCTTTCAGCTCAAACATCACTTCCTCAGAGCAGCCTTCTCTGACCACTATGTGGGTCTTTCTCCACCAGGTCACCAGATTTCCCTGTAGCACTTTTCACTCACTAAAATAGTGGAGATTCACTGACCTTCCACCAGAAGAGGAATCTGCTCTGTCTGTCCCTCCTTTCCCCTCAGGACTTCCCAGGCACCTCAGACACCACACCTCCCGGTGTCTCTCTCTGGATCTGAATGAGCTCTCTTCATCTCTCCCCCTGCCCATGTCTCTGAGATCTCTCTCTTCCTGTCCGTCTCTCTGTTTCTCTATTTCTTTCTCCCCCTTTCTTTCTTCTTCCTTGTCTCCCACTCATCCTCTCTCTCCTTGTTCTGGACTTTATTGTGTTTTTACCTCATGGTAACTGTTGTATGTACGTACTCTTGCTGACCCCTCATAGGGGTCCATGTGAGATTGGTCATCCTTGTGCCCATTTTTCAGATGGGGAAATGGAGGCTCACGCTGACTTTGAGACTTGTCTGTTCTCACAACCGGTGTATGGTCCAGCCAGGATTTGAACCCAAGTCTTCTGATGCTTATGCCCTATGTTTGGCCATGGTTCTGACAGAAAACAAATGCTATCTTCTGAGGACATGCTAATCTGCATCCTGCTGCTCCAACAGATGAAGATAAGGCTGTGAAGACCAAGAGGGTGCCTGGATGGTTGGACTTTTGAGGTCAAACCTTGCAGTCGCCCCTTATGCACACTCTGCCCCTTGGAGAAATGGGGAGCATTAGAAAGACAATGGGTCAACCTCCACCGCAGTCTCCCAGGCAGTGTTCTCATTCATTCATTCATTCATGAAAGACACACAGAGAGAGGCAGAGGCAGGCAGAGGGGGAAGCAGGCTCTCTGTGGGGAGCCTGATACCTACGGGACCCAATTCCCCGACCTGGGATGACGCCCTGAGCCGAAGGCTAATGCCCAACCGCTGAGCCACCCAGGTGTCCCTACCAGGCAGTGTTCTCAAGACAAGTCTGGGGCAGCTTTGGAAGTAGTTCCTCCCCAGCTTGCCCGACCTGGCAGGGAGAAGTTAATGTTGGAGAGCAGGTGAGAAGCATTCACCTGACACTGCGCTGCTGGCCCCGAGTGGGCTGGTGATCATTCCATACAAGGCTGGCTCATTCACACCACTGAAGCCCAGAGAGGCAGGATGGAGACAGATTCTAGTTATTTATATCTACATCCCAGACCTCAGAAGGAAAATTCCCATACTTAGACATTCCTAGATGGCCCGCGACACAGGATATTTAAAGCAACAATGGGCCAAATTCTTGCTCACATTTTTGGCAGTGATCCAGACTGAAAGTCCACAAGAAAGACTTGGGCTGTGTAGCTTCAGCAGAGGGGGGGGGAAAGACTGTTTCTAATTCGGGATTTATTTAAGATCTGACTTCCCCCTTCCTTCCTGGAATTACAAGGAAAACATGATTTTGATTTCAGAGACAACATTCTGTGTAATCTACTTTGGAAGCTTTTAGGAGTTGTAACTCTGTGGGTACCCCACTTGAAAAGAGGGGATGTTAAATCAACTAATAGGATACACTTTGAAAAATAGTAGAACCCCTCCTACATTTATTTTTTTACTTGAGGGCGGAAATAGCTACTACCTACGGGCAGTCTAGTAGCCAAACTCTCTGAATGCTGATAACTGTATAGAACTGGACACAGGGACTCCTGGGTGGCTCAGCGTGTGATCCTAGTCCCACATTGGGCTCCTTGTGGGGAGCCTGCTTCTCCCTCTGCCTATGTCTCCACCTGTGTCTCTCATGAATAAATAAATAAAATGTATTTTTTTAAAAAAAGAACTGGACATAGCCCTCCACAGAAGTTATTGACCCATTTAAGACCTAACATGGTAGAGCTGCCTGGCCGACTCAGTTGGTGGGGTGTGTGACCCTTGATCTTGGTGTTGTGGGTTCAAGCCCTACCTTCACTTTAGAGATTATTTAAGATATATATACATATTTATTTATTTATTTATGATAGTCACAGAGAGAGAGAGAGAGAGAGGCAGAGACATAGGCAGAGGGAGAAGCAGGGTCCATGCACTGGGAGCCCGATGTGGGATTCAATCCCAGGCCTCCAGGATCGCGCCCTGGGCCAAAGGCAGGCGCCAAACCGCTGCGCCACCCAGGGATCCCTGTAGAAATTATTTAAAGATTAAAAAAACAATCTATGGGGATCTGGATGCCTCAGTCAGTTAAATATCCGACTCTTGATTTTGGCTTGGGTCATGGTCTCAGGGTTAGGAGATTGAGCCCCATGTCAGGCTGCTCTGTGCTCAGTGTACAATTGGCCTGAGAATCTCTCTCTCTCTGCACCTCCCCCTGTGCACATGTGCATGTGCTTTCTTTTTTTTTCTCTCTCTCTCTCAAATAAAATCTTTAAAAATACATATAAATAAATAAATGTTTAAAAAAAAGACAGGAAAATAAAAGACATGACATGGTAGCATTAGTTCCAAGGAACATCTCAGACTTGAAAATGATGACTTCTTGTACTTACCGTTGTTCAGAGGATTTATAGTTAAGATGACTTAAGGCCTCTCCCAAACTTCAGATCTTTCTAAATGCCAATCTTCTCAAGAAGTGTAGAATGTATGAACTCTGTCAGCTAGGATGCCTTCGACTACAAGTCATGAAAATTATCCAGCTCAAACTGGCTTTAATTATAAGAAAGATGTGTTCCGTTATGTAAAAGAAGTCTCCACGTATAGTGGCCTCAGGATTGGCTAATTAGGCAGCCCAGTGATGTCACAGTTTCCTGGGTCTCTCTCGGTCTTCTCTCTGCCATCCGGCTTTGGGCTCTTACCCTCAGATCGGCTGCCTTCATGGTACTAAGATTGCAGTTCAGTGTCCCAAAGACACTTCAGTGTGTTCCTTTCTTCTTTGTTTCTCATTTTATGGGTGAAGAAACTTCCTAGAAACTCCTAGACTATCATTAGTTGTCACTGTAATCTGTGTCCCTGCAGAATCAATCACTGGCAAGGGGACTAAGGCCAACATGATTTGATTATACTTCTTAGGGTTTATCTGTGACTAGAATTACTTTTCCCTTAGTCAAACAGTGAAGGGATGGACTCTGGAAGAAACCTGGGGCAGGTCAGGCAGGGTCTTATAGTCTTTGGTAAGGAGTTGGACTTGCATTGAGTACAATGGGAAGAAACTAAAGATTTAAGAAAATCATGTATTAAAAGACTTTTTATTTTGAAACAATTTTAGCTCTATGGAAGAGTTGCAAGAATAGTACAGAAAATTCCCTATATTCTTCACCTAGCATCCCCTAATGTTAACATCTTTCTCAACCATAGTAGACTGATCAAAACTGGGAAATTCACATTGGTACAATACTATATAAATTTTATTTAATTTTTCCTTTTTTCCACCATGTTGTATTTAGTGCTCATGTCTCTGCAATTTTTCAGTCTTGCTTTTCATTGCCTTGACACTTTAAAAAGAACATGAGTCAGGTATTTTGAAGCATGTCTCTCAATTTGGGTTTGTCTGCTGTTTTCTCATGATTCCACTAGGCTATGAATTTGGGGGAAGAATAGGAGAGGTGAGGTGCCCTTGTTGTCACATGATTACAGGGAGTATATGACATCAGTGTAACTTATTACTGGTGATGGTTAACTTTGATCACTCGGTCAAGGTGGTGTCTGCCAGATTTTTCTCCGCTGTGATGTTATTGTGTTCTCTTTCCATGCTCTGTTCTTGGGAGGCAAGTCATTAAGTCCAGCCCACATTCAAGAGTGGCGAGAAACTGGAGGGTTTTAAGAAGGGCAGTGACAGGGGCAACTGGATGGCTCGGTCAGTTAGATGTCTGCCTTTGGCTCAGGTCGTGATCCCAGAGTCCTGGGATCGAGTCCTGCATGGGCTCCCTGTTCAGTGGGGAACCTGCTTCTCCCTCTACCCTCCCCCACTGCTCGTGATCTCTCTTTCTTCTCTGTCTCTCTGAAATAAGAAGGGATTGGATAAATAAATGATGGTTACTGTGGAATACATTTCTCTAAATAGTACAGACCTGGAGCTGATGGCTCAGCGAAAGCTGTGTATGTTAAAGACAGCAGGCTTTCAGGTCCTCTCCTGTTTACTTTTGTGGTCATCTTTAAGGAGAATGTCATACCATCTAGGATTTTGTCCTTACTCAGAGATGTGCCACGTGGCAAGTCTTCTGGGAAAAGAGGAACTTCCTGTACCCGAGGAAAAGCACCAGCAGGCTGCCCTGTGTGCAGCCCCACTCCTTGGACCCACCGTACACGCACTCACAGGCCAGCAGGGCTCCTGTTCTTGACCACTGGCCTCCTTGGGCAGGGCCAGCAGAGGGTGTGTGTCCTGTGGTCCAGGTGAGGTTTGTGGCTGGATGTGGAAAGCAGAGCTATCACAAGGGGAGGTGGGAACAGGAACGGTAAGGCTGTAAAATGAAATGCCATGCAACACCACCTATTAAACACAAGAGTGTGGAGCTGTAGAAATGTGGAAGAAGTCCATCCATGTGTGCTGTGTGGAAGAGTTTTCTGCAGTGTGATCCCACATACGGCTTGAAAGTTGGAAGGATAGTCTCTGCACCCTCATTGTTGAACAAATGAATGGTATACTCCAAAATGTCAAACCGAAGCTGGGAATATGGTAGGGGATTTTTTTTTCTGTTGTTTTCCTTTTGGCAAATGTCATGTTATTTTTTAAAAATATATTCAACTCTTTAAAATATTTTTGAAAAATTAAGTGCCACCTTGATTCTTGTTCCTGAAGCTATTCAATAATTTTTCTTATGCTGGCCTGGTCTAAGTAGTGTATGTTCGCTATTGACTGTTAACAAACACTTCTGGTAACCATACCTGTTCTAGAAAGGCCAGAAGAACCAAGTGGCATAAGTTCCTAAACTGGCTTCTTCTTTTTCCCTTTGGGGATATTCCGTCTCAGGCAAATGGTGAAGGGAGCTCAGGGCTAGGCATTTACCAGATTCGTTTTTGCAAATTACAAGTCCCAGATACCTTCACAGTCCATGAGTGATTCTATAGCAGTATAGCCAGGCCATCTTAGTTCACAGCTAGGGCTCAGGCCTCCCCCATTCTCCTCTTCAACCACCCCCAGTTGGCTGCCTAGATACCATGTTGATGCCTCTTCCCAGTGTCCATGGGTGGGCACACAGGTAGGAAGGCAGGAGTTCAGGAGTCAGGCCTGTGTGACCTTGGGCACATGACTTTTAACTTCTTGAGCCTCAGTTTCTTCATCTGTAAAATGGGGGAAATAAGAGTACTAATTTGGAGTAAGGATTACAGGAAAAATGGGTAAAAAAAGCACTTGATTGGTATGGTGCTAGGCATGTGATAAATACTAGAATGTCAACTGTATTAAGATGGAAACTGGTCTTATTCATATCATTATGATTATGAGATGGTACATCCTCTCACATGGCTAGCTTTAGGACAGAAAGTCTGAGGCCACTGTTCATCCCCCCACCCCCTTTTTTTTAAGTAGGTTCCACTCTGGTGGAGCCCAGCCTGGGGCTAGAACTCACAACCCTGAGATCAAGACTGAGCTGAGATCAAGAGGGATGCTTAGCTGACTGAGCCATCTAGGCACCCCTTGTTCATTCCTTTTTAACCGTCCTCTCAGGGTATCATTAATTGATTACTACACTTGACAAATATTTATTGACTGCCCCTCGTGTGCCAGATGCTGTGCTGGAAGCTTCCCAGAGGATGTGGGATATATTGAAAAATTGATCCTCTGGATGCTCAGGGCAGTGGGTGCAGCTTGAGAGGAGAGGGCCCCTGGATGCCAGAGTGCTGCTGCCCATCACTGGCAAGATACCTTATTGGTTTACCTGAGTGGACCATTTCTGTGTGTGCTGTGACAAAGGCCAGGCAGCACGGAAGTCACGAAAACAAGAGGCCAAGTTTATCACCCTCCCAGAACATGTCCTCTAGTGGGGATGAGACATGCCATAAACAAATAGGTGGTCAGGTCGCTGCATACTGCAGAAGTGGCAGGAAGAACTAAGTAAGTAAAGATCAGAGAAAGAGAGTCAGGGTAGGACAAAGTGGGCTGCTTACTGAGGGTATCATTACAGTCAAGGCCACTTTTGGGGAATTTTTTGTGGGAGACACTATAGATTGGCTCATAAATACTTGAAAACAATAAACTGTTCCTCAGAGAGAAAACCCGGTTCCTATTCGTTTTATAGCTAACCTGTTGGGTGACCTTGGATAAGCCACTCAGGGTCTCCCTTTCCCATCTATTTATCAGAGATGGGTGGCTTGAACCAGGGATTCTTCACATTTTAGGAGGGGCACATGCCCCTCTGAGAGACTAAGTGTCTCTCAGACAAAAAAGCACAAACATAGAGAAATTTGTCTAACAAGGTCAACGGGCTCCCTTTAAACTCCCCAAATCCTATGCTCCATGAGCCTAGATGTCCTTTCTGGGATTGACTCTGGTACCTGTGTCTGAGTGACATGCCTGCAGGGTGGACAGCCTTAGGAAGCCCTCTAGATGTGGTTTGGGATATGATTTGGGTTAAAGTGCCAAGGAGGCCAATCAGACTTGACACCAGCCAGCATCAGGAGTGGACAGCCAGGCAAGTAGTATTTAAAAAAAAGAGAGAAAAGCAGGCTGGACTAAGGGACACCATGGTACAAACATGACCCATTCCAGCGGGCATTTAAACCAACGGGAAATGGGCAGTAGAATGGGAGGGGATGCTGTGGGTAAAGTAAGGGGACCCTGCCCAGTTTGGAAAGGGCAGTTGCCTTTCAGTTCCAGCCAGTTGTACCATGGGGAGGGGGACTCAGAGGCACCAATTATTTTTATTTTTCTAGAGAAGTCTTATATCTGAGTTTGGAGACCTCTTATTTTTCAAGTGATAGCCAACAGTTATTGAAAAGACTTGGACGAGCAGTTTGTGATTTCCTCCCTCCATGGTCCAGGCTGCTGGTAAGATGGAGAAACTGAGGCTTAAGAATAGATACCTAAATTCCTCTATTCCGTGTCCTCCCACATGAGGTCCATTTTCGTCTCCGATAGTAGTAACAGCATTTATCATTTATCGAGGTTGTGCACATCCACTATCTCATCCTCCAGCTGCTACTGGCAGGGCAGGCATTCTCTCAAGGTCACACTAGTAAAGATGACAGAACAGAGACCTGAGAACTAGGGACTCTATGGCTCAGTGTTCTTCTCACCACATCACAATAAGAGGAGTGGCTTGTGGAAGTGGTAATCCCTATCAGAGAACCCCAAGCCTCGTGCCCACTCTGGGGACTAGCCCTGCCTGAATAGATACCTGTTCTCTAATCAGATTAGACCTGGCATCTCCAAGAGCTTTAGTAATCTGGGGCTGGCTGGAGCACTGCCTGGAAACCAACCAAGCAATAGCGTGGGAGGGTTGGGAGGAACACTGCTTCTAACATGGGGGCCCTCTACCCTTGTCCACCCTGACTGCTTTGGCTCCCTGATCTGTGCCCCCTCTCTTTACTCCAGGACTGGCACAAAGCATGTGACTTTGCTGAGATGTGCAGAGAGGGCTGGCCTATGCCCTTACCTGTGTAGGCATCTCTCCCCATGCAGCTGCTGTGGCCACACCACCCACGAAGCCAGCAGAACACATTTGTGAATTATATGGGGCAACTTGTATCTTCCTTTCCCCTGTAAGAGTCTCATGCCTGGCCGCTACAGCCCAAATAATTCCATAGTCTGGGTAAGTATTTCTTCTTTTGATGGCAGAAGAAATCAGGAAGGCTAGCCAGGGGCCATGTTGGGAGGGTTCTTGTAAGGTCATGTGGGAAGGAGGATCCCTTCTGAGATCAGTCTGGAGAAGTGGCCTCAAAATTGAAGTATCATGCTATGGTGAGGTAGTTAGACCAGAATTCACATCTTTTAATTAGTCTATGTAATCTTGGTTAAAGATTACCTACTTTGCCACCTTGTACAGAAACACCAGTGGAAGAAACCTTTCTGGGGACATAGGGAAGCATCCCAGAGGAGAGGATACTTGGGTTGCATTTGGAAGTTAGAATAAGATGGGCCCACCACTTATCAGCTGTGTAGCCTTGGGCAAATGTCTTAACCTCTCTGAGCTTCAGTGTTCTCATCTACGAGACTGATTGTCACCTAACTGACTATTTTCAAGACTGTAGACGATAACGCAGCATCTTTGCTCCGATGCAGTATCTTTTGTAATGATTTCATAAGGTCACTTGACTCTTGTTACCCTGTTGAAAGCTTACCAGAGAAGACTGCAGGTATTCCAACTACTGATCTCAGAGTATTATCTTGCTTTCTGGATGGCAAATTTTTCTGACCACTCCTTCCCTCCCCATTCCCCAGGAAGGGGAGCCAGTCATAGGTTTACCTGAGTCTCTTCCCCTACAGAAAGGAAAAAGGCCAGACCCAAGGGAGAAGGTGGAGAGGAAGGGAACACTGGAGGGTTCCAAACCTTGCAACAGTTAAATGTTAACATAGGTGTCGGCATAGGAAGTGTCTTCTAATGACAGAAGGAAACGAGGGAGTTTGTCAATCATCTCCTGCTTAACAGATACAGATGTATTCATAATTATCCCTTGCCTCGGGCCTTGAGGCCCAGGTGGGCTCCAGAAGGCCTGTGTTCCTGCCAGACAAGAGTCCTTAAGGAACATCATGTAGACAATTGGAATGCCATTTATCGTGCAAAACACAATAAAACCCTGAGCTCTCTTCCTGTCTTAGAGACCCATAAATTATGAAAATTATACCTGCCCCAGGCCATGGACATATTGTTTTATTAAAGTTCCGATGAATAAACTTCAGGCTCTTAAAAATGTCCTCTCGGCTTTCATCTAGCACACACCTCCAGCATGGAGCTGTATGCCTGGGTTCGTTTGATTACCTCACAAACATACTTTGGAAAATGGGGCTTATTTCTATTCCAAGCTCTGGATTCAGCAGGCCGGAGGGGCCAGCTGGGGAGCTGCAGGTGTGGCTGGGGGTTTCCTGGCCATACAACAGAGTTGCCAAAGGGGTATCTTGAGGTATGCCCCCACGTCCCCCTGAGCAGGGATACCAACCCTCCGCCTTTCTTTGTGGCAGGAGCACCAGGCTGTTGGGGCCCTCTTAGGAGTGTGTGATTATCAGCGTGGAGGAGAAATTCTGCTTGTTCCTCATTTAAAAACTCAATCACTGGGGAGCCTTTTTACTCTATCTTCTGCTTCTAACCCAAAGTGAGCTAGAAGTCTTCAATTTGGTTTTCCCCACCCACTCCCAACCATGTACTGGGCATGCGGGCACATCTCTGAACCCGTGTCTGCCACATAGAGTTCAATTCAGCAAATGCTAACCCTTATTATTACCTAAAGCCACTTCATTACTGGGAGCCCAGGGGACAAAGGGCCAGTCAGGGAGGCTAGCGTGGAACCTTTTCTCTGGACATCGAATTTAAAAAAAAACAAGTGCATGTTCCTTCAAACAGCATTTGGATTAGTGAAATCCTAAGCACCCACCACCCTGCATAGGTTTTTGTTGTCTTTATTCTCCAAACCCAAGAGACAACGTAAAACCAAGGGCAGGTCCAACATCAGGAAAACCCAAGACTGAATCAAAACCTGATATACAGCAATCAGGACTGAGAGGATTAAAAAAGTACCTGCAGTGTGACACTTACCTTGTCAGCACAGGGAAACTTTGGAGCACACATTACTCTTCACCCATCATTTGGGAATGGGACAGGTTATGTGGTCTGGCCAAGGAGGCTGGAACCTATCTTTTAAGTTAGAGAGCAAACAGGACAACACTGAGGATGAACATCCTTTGTGCCTTCTCACGCATTGACTGGGGGGATCCTGGGAATGGGTCTGGCTCTCTCAAAGAGGAGCCTGAGGCTTTAACTAAGAATTGGAAGAGGCCAGAAATTGGACTCCAGAAAAAGCAAGAACTGGAGCCAGGGCTCTTCATTTTCCCCTCCAACTCCCTTTCTGCCATCACTGTTGCTTGTGTGCCCATGCTTAATGGCAGCAGACACACACACACACACAGGCACACACACACAAAATCAGTAATCACTCAATTCCTTTTCTTTCAGAAAACAAGAGGCATGTGTTCACATGTTCAAAATAAAGTTCCCCCAGGTACATAAACTGAAAAGTGGCCAGGTCTTTACCAGTTATTTTTGAGGGGTCAGGATAGGGGCAGAGGAAACTCATGGAAGGTCCATTAGAAGGGCAAAGGTAAGGCACTAAATGAATGGAAGACTTCACAAGTCAAAGGAACTGCTTTTGTACAATATCCACCAACCTGATAAAAATAAGGAACCCACCAAGGGCTTTCTGTTTGCCTTCTTAAAGCACTTGTGTGTCTGTGTGTGCTGAAATCTGCTTTGGGGGCACCAGGGCTTACCAAGAAGAGTTGCAGAATTTTTCTAACCTGAGCAGGCACCTTCTCTGCCTCCCACTTTCCCTGTTTGAGTTTTGTCATCTGTTACAAAGTCACTCCTGTGTAGGCGAGGAAGAGTTAGCAGCCTCTGGCAGAAGTCATCTATACAAGAAAGTGAGGCTTTCCTCTAGTGGGTAGGAGGGCGTCCCAGAGGCAGACCGAGGGACCACTGTGGCAGGAGGCCCCCTCTCTGCCCCTTTGTCCTGCCAGAGCCAGGGCTGCATTTCCCCTTGATGTGTGTTGACAAACTCATGCAGAGTCTTGCTGGGTGAGGATGTTGGGGATGTGAACACAAACACACAAGAAACGGCAGTCCTGTGTATATTTAACAATATATATTTATATATATTTTCTAGATCAGTACATTCAGTTTTTAACTTGTTTTTTTCTTCACAAACAGAAGAACTCTTACAATAGTAGACTTTCTAAAATAAATACTATTAAAATAGAGCTTCAAAATAAATATTCTATACAAAGGAAACCTTCTGTGGTAACTTTTGTTGTGGGATGAGAAGGGGCTACATGAAGAGGGACCAGAAGAAGTAGGAATGTGGTGAGGTGGGAACCTCGGAACAGCTTTTCTGTTTGTAACACGAAACCAGACTGTGGGGTGGTAAGAAGGAAAGCAAGAGAAGACACCACACAGCAAAAATGGCAGCGCAAGATTTGTCATCAACTGTCACAGTAAGCAGAGGGCATGGAAGTGCTTACCGAAGGCATGAACCAGAAGGCCGGTGAAGCTTGGGTGATGCCCTAGTGAACTGGTGCAGTGCAAAGTCGTGCTGCCCGGCCTCCATCAGCCATCTCCTGGGGCAGCGTGGGAGACTACGAAGCTTCGAGACGATGAAATCTGGATGCTTGGTTCTGACCAGTACCTTCTCTGTTGTGCAACCTTGGGCCAGTCTTTATCTAACTGGGCCCCACTTGGCGTACACTTGGGGACCCACACAGACTTCACAATGCTGAAAGATCTAGACATATCACGTGAAGGTCTTCCACTTCTGTTGGCTATCAAGGGGCCCATGCGAGCAGCGGGAATTGGTCTTCACCTCCTTCCAGCCAGGGACTATGAGAAGCCTTGGTTGCACTCCAACATCTATCTGGAAGGTCTTGGCTACCCTAGAGCCAGTTCTCAGGGTACTTCTTGGGAGTGTTGGGCCTTCACAGACCCACCCTCAGGGTGGGAGCAGCCACGGCCCACTAGGACAGGTGTCCTGGACCCAGGCTTATGGACCTTACCCTCTGTTCCAGGCAGAACCACCACCCATCCCAGGTTGAATGAAGTGGGAACCAGCTGGCTCTTTTCAAAAAAGGTTAAAACGAGACATAATCCAGCCAAGCAAGCCGCTGCTGACAAAAACACAATCAGCCAGAAGCACCCAGAGAAATGTGTCAGGTTTCTGAGCGTTCAGTCCCTCAGTGGCCCTTGCCTGGCCCCCAAGGCCCATGGGCAAGCCAGTCTTGTTTTTTTGCCAAGAAGCCAAGAAGAACATGCTGAGGGCTTGCCCTGCAACAGAGCTGGGAGAACCAAAGCTGCTTCACTGCTTCCCTTACCACTGAACACAGGGGGCACCAGGAGCTCGGCACACATCCATCTAGCAGGTTAAATGCAAACCAAAAAGAACAAGCCAGAACAGGGCAAAGAAAAAAAGAAAAAAGAAAACCCAAACCAGAAAAATCTGTGTTTACAACTATGTACACAAAAGTCAGGGTTCATCAGGGGTCGGGAGGCTGTTTGCCAGGAAACAGGGTCTGTGTAGATAGAGGGTCGGTGGGGTCGGTGTGTAGTTTGTGTGTGTGTGTATACACAGCTTATGTAAATCAATTCTCCACAGAATGGGTGTGTAGAACACCAAGATCACCAAAGTGCAACTTGCCACTGGGTCAAGTTTCCCATGGAGACATTTGAGAGGGGCCGTGGGAAAACTTCTGAGGCCTTGCCAAGAGTGGACGCGTGCCCTTCCGTTTTGGGGGTGACCTCTGCACACCTGTTCTGAGGAAAACGTCTCCAGTCCCTTCAGTACGCATCTGATACATTCAATTAGCAAAAGTGGTTAGCCAAATGTTTTCCCTACCATTCCCTCCTATTTGTGCAAGAACATCTATACATCCATCATGACTGTGGCAAGGGTAGCTACATGAATCAGCCTTAGGAAACGCAGATGCAATATTTCATACTTTTTACAAGCTAGCAAATGTTACATAAATAAAGCCTAAAATAATAAGACCCTCCCCTCCTTTCCTCCAATCAATAAATACCTACGGTTACGATTAACTTATTCTAAATCATAAGATGTTACTAAGAGTCTTCAAGAAGGAAAAAAAAAGTCCTTGAGAAGCATTGGGTGCATGCCAATCACAGCTACCTGCCTCCTTGCCTCCTTCCTGGAGGCGGTTCTGTTCCTACAGAACAAACTGGAAATGCTACACATGGTCTGCCTTCTGCAATTCCAGGTTCACCTGGGGTAGCTTTATAGACCCAGGCCACTTCCTCTCACAGGGGTGGGACGACACACAAAATATCACAGGAAGCAAAAACCCCTGCGCAATGGCTGGGGAGGAAGGACCAGACACAATACAGCTTTTGCATGCAACAAGTACCTACCCACTGGACGTGCTGCACTTTTGAGTCCTTTAGCACCTTGAGAGAGAGTTGCTACGTCTTTGGGGGCTGTTGGGAGGGGTGGTGTGGCCACGCACAGAAGCAGGGCTCAATCCCAAAAAGCCCCTGGAGAATCTCCCACCTCCCTTGCTCTTCTTCCTCCCCCGCCAGGGCTTCCTAACACTAAAATAGACTCTTTTTTCATCATCTGTCTATTTACATTAAAGATACAGACACATCACTGTACACAAAAGGCTATGACAGCAAGCAGCAGAATCAGAAGAGAAGAAACGCACACCCAGCTTGGCTCTACCGTCGCTCTGCCAGTGGGAGGTGTTGCCTCTCTTCTTTGCTGTTAAAATCCTCTTCTTGGTGGGAAGGGGGACTGTGTTCCTTGAGGTTGCTTGCCCCCCAGATTTTGAAATCAGCCCTTCCTGGGGGTGGCCCAAAAGGAAGCAAATGTTTCGTTATTGTTTCTTTTAAAACACCGTTATAGCATCTGGTTTAATTGTTCTATAAAAACATAATGACTGGATCCAGAGACCACAGCCTCAGACTCATTGGCAAAATGATATTTGGTCTCGCATGTGCCGTCCCAGTCTTCTCTACCCACAAAATTTCTGGAAAGGATCTGGGTAAAGAGAACTTGGGACACATAGTGGCAGGTGAGTCTGTGACTCGGTAAGAACCGAAGGACGGTGTTATGAGCTGAACACCCCCAAGAGTTAGTGATGAAGTTGTAAGGGAGAAATGCACTGTGTAGTGGCTCCTAAATCCATTTGCGGCTTCAGGGAGGTGGAGTGGGGAAGGAGGCCTGGACACACTGGCCGGCCTCTGCTCTTGGCAGGGGGGTGGGGGAGTGTCCCAAGTATATACAACAGGGATTGCCATGGTCTTCGCCTTCCCCAAGCTATTGGGGCAACCTGGGGGGCTGGGGGAGGAGGAAAAGTATACACGTCAGGGTTTCAAGGGTCTTCTTCAAAGGTCCCTTGGTCACTCAGTTAGTGATTCTTCCCAGCAGCCAAAGAGAATGGAAGATAGGGGGAGAGGGGGAAGGAGGGACTGGGAAGGCATTCAAGCAGCTGCAACTTCCGGATATGTGTCCACATCTGTGTTCCGTCTTCTGAAAAAGAAAAATCCCCTCCCTGCCCCCTGCTAACCACTCCACGCCCCTGCCACTGTCTGTCTGCCATAAAGTTCCAGGACCCTGAAAAAACAAAAAAACAAAACCCAAAGTGCTTCTTCATCCTCTTGGGGAAGAGTGGGTGGGCAGTGGTGGTCTCCGTATCTTCAGAAGCTGAGGGTGGGAGTGGGCAGACCAGCAAGCAGCCCCAGGACACTGAAACCTCTGGCCTCGCCTGGTCCTGGTCTTCTCAGGTGTCAGAGGGAACCAGGTTTTCACGGGGAGCGCGGGGGCTTCAGCCCACAGCGTCAGAAGGGCTTGTCGGGTCTGCCGGCCGTGGCATCCCCAGCAGCTGCCTTGCAGATGACGCTGTTCGTGTGCTTGCAGCGGCAGCCGGGGCGGCGCAGGCGGTCGTAGCCACGCTGGGCCAGCTTCACGCAGCCGGTGGCAGGCAGGTAACAGAGCAGGCACGGCAGCACCAGGGAGAGGGCGCCCATGAAGGACCAGCGGGCGCAGCAGTTTGAGCGGGAGCAGGAGCAGGGGTGGTCCGCGCAGGAACCCTCATCGTCCTCGTTGGTACAGTGGTAGAAGACGCCTTGCACCAGGCACATGCAGGTGCCGTAGTTGACCAGGGTCTGGGCTGAGCACAGGCATTCCTGGTTGCAGACCCAGCAGGAGGGCAGTGTCCGGGGGGATGCGCACTCCTTGCACTTACACTTCCCACAGGCCTCACACAGCAAGAAGTGCTTGTCCAGCTCAGGTGGCGCCGTCGGGCCCTTGAGGTCCAGTGGCTTGCAGTGGACCACCTTGGGCTGGATGCGCACAGCCCTTGGGGAGGCCTGATCGGCCACGGGTGGTGGTGCCATGTGGTCCAAGAGCCGCTGGTCGGAGGATGTGCTGCTGCTGCTGCTCACAGAGCTGGGGCGCCCGCTGAAGGAGATCCAGTGGTGGGTGATGTCCTGGTCGCAGCGGGCAGGCGTCGGGGCCAACTCTAGGGCTCCACCCCGGGTCCTCTTAGGGCCAATGGGGGGCACCAGGCCGGGGTTGTCTATGTAGTCATTCTCCACGTGGCTGGTCTTCATCTGGTCGATGGGGAGGATGGTGAGTGGGTGTTGGAGGCGGCCGTGGGGCATACGGCTGTCAAGTAGGGGCTGGACCATGACTGAGCTGGGAGTCAAGGGGACGCTCTGTGGGATCGGGGGCTCCATGGGGCTGGAGGTCCTGGACTGTGCAGAGGAACAGGCTTCTAGGGGCCCTGGGGGGGGGGGAGGAGGTGGGGAAAAGGAAGAAAGAGTGGATTCCAGGCATCAGTACTTGGCCTGTTAACACCCCCACCCCCCATCAGGTCCTGGGGGGTCCAAATGAAATGAGAACTGGATTCTCTCAGTCAACTCTCCAGCATCGAGGCTTAGATGATTAATAATAACAATTAATAGAGAGTGGTAGAAATAAGACTTATTTAGCACTTAATGAGCCACGCACTCTGCTAAGCACCATATATATTACGTCATTGACTCTTCCCTCTAAAATGTAACTACTATTATTATCCCTCCTCTAGTTACAGAAAAGGAATGTTCAAAGTAACTTGTACAAAGGCACACAAAAGTCAACCGAAATCAGCAGGAGTTCAAGCCTAGCCTGTTAAAACCCATTCTTGGGATCCCTGGGTGGCGCAGCGGTTTGGCGCCTGCCTTTGGCCCAGGGCGCGATCCTGGAGACCCGGGATCGAATCCCACGTCGGGCTCCTGGTGCATGGAGCCTGCTTCTCCCTCTGCCTGTGTCTCTGCCTCTCTCTCTCTCTGTGTGTGTGACTATCATAAATAAATAAAAATTAAAAAAAAAAAATAAAACCCATTCTTGTGAGGGCTGTGAAATATACTCTATTTTTAAGAAAGATAGCTCAGTGGTTATAAACACAGGCTCTGGAATCAGATCCAAGTTTGAATTCTCACTGCTGCCTGGCAGTGTGCCTTAGTTTTGTCATCCTTAAAATGGGTTCTTGTGAGGATTAAATGAGAAAATGCTACCCATTACCTAGCATCATGCCTGCCAGTAATCTGTCATTGTTCTAGAGTGCATCAGCTTTTTTTTTCCTGAACACCGAAAGGACTGTGCCAGGCATTGTGCTGAGGATGAGGTGACCGTAACAGATCGCCCCTATAAGCTCCCACAGAGTATTTCAGCTTGATAAACAAAAGCCTTTATTTCAGATAGTCACAAGAGAAGGAAGGGATGTATGTGATGCCTGCACATCCAGGATATTAACTTATTACTACCACTTCTAAGGGCAGCAACCTCCAGTGGCTAATAACCCCCGGCTAGGTGCACTTCTGACAACTTGGATGGGAAATCCTCTTGAGGGGCACTCACATCACCCATTTCCAAGTGCTGAGCTGAATCTTCAGCCTAAATGCTATTTACTAGAATAGCTAAGCCAACTCTGGATCAGTTTCTAATTTCACCGAGAGAGTGCAATTTTAAGTTGGAATCCCGCCAGAGATTCAACTGCAATGCCTGACACGGAACCCCAGGAAGTCACTTAAATCAAAGAGCGGAAACGACTTGGTTCAAATTTAGAAAGTGCACATTGTTTTCTATTAGAAGTGCCATTTCCTCGCCTGCTGACCTTTACATTCGGAATTCGGCTGGAGATCAATTTAAAGAAATAGCAGCAGAAGGCCAAGACCTCTGCCCAAGGGGACGCAATTTGGAACCCAAGAGAAAAATTAGACTCTGGGAAGAGTCCACTAGGGGGTGGGGTGTGAGACAGAACAAGGTGTAAACAGAAGGGAAAGATAATGGTCTTAAAATAGGGGAAGGACACCTTGTCCCAGGTGAGTCATCCATACTTATCAACGTCTACACTGAGGAATGAAGAGGCAGGTGGAAAAAGGCATTTAGGGCAACTCAATTTTATACTCCCTTACTTGGAAACAGTATTTGATCAGAAATGGTAAAATTGTTGGGGAAGGGCTTCTAATGCAAGAAAGCATCAAGTCTTTTCCATAAGGCTCATTGCTCGGTCAACTGTTATTTCCCATATGCATAGGGCAAGTGCTATTGGCTTTGCTCCCATGGCTCTACCTACTTAAAAGATGCTGGGACTTCTGTGCAGTTTTTTCCATGTTGGAGAAAGTCTGTTTAATGGCAACACCTGTCTCCTGTCTCCACATTCCCTCCAGGTGAAAGGAGAGCATCTTTTTCAAATGGGAGGCTTCCCTGTGCAGGGTTAGCTTTAAGTGTCTGGCATTTCTACCACCAAGAATGGTCATTTTCCAAGGCATTCTCCTGTGGAGACCTTGTGGTCAGGGTCCAGGGCTGGATGGGGGGATATGAAATATTCATCTATGGAGAGGAGTTGTTTCAAGAATCCAGGCAACCATGCACTGGGCATAACTTCAAGGAATGCTACCTTAGCCCATTTATTCTTTGCAGGGACTCCAAAGCTTTGCTTCTAGAAATAGGTTTAGGGTCAACAGACAAGGGTTGGGGGCCCCAGTTCCCTGCCATGGGGACTTTGCCTGGAGGAAAAGGTGTGACTGGGCTTCAGAATGGAAAATGCTGATGGAAGCATAGAAGACTCTCTGGCACCTCAGCCAGAATCCCCACCCTGGACAAAGACAACATGATTCCCTTTTCCAGAAGCTTGGGTCATGAATGCTCAGGGTCCTGTCAACAGAACTGTCAGTGGCAGTATTGCCCCATGTAGTTGGGTTTTTTGTCTCTTCAGACTAGGATTGGGACCTACCACGCTTGGAAAGAGTAAGGGAAAAGAAGAGAATTATTTGCTCCTCTTTCCCCAGTTGTATTCCTGGAATTCTTAAAAAACAGTCACATATTTTTTGTAGATAAAACAAAAGGATGGGCAGCCCGGTGACTCAGCGGTTTAGTGCCACCTCCAGCCCAGGGCGTGATCCTGGAGTCCCGGGATTGAGTTCCACGTCAGGTGCCCTGCATGGAGCTTGCTTCTCCCTTTGCCTTTGTCTCTGCCATTCTCGCTCTCTGTGTCTCTCATGAATAAATAAATAAAATCTTAAAAAAAAAGGGGGGGGGCATGGGCAATGCTCAAGGATTTTAATATGCCCTAGAATCAGAAGGCACATTAATGGAAAAGTCCCACCAGGATGCCAGGGTGGGTGCAGCAGCTGCAGGCAATGGGATGTTGGCCTTAGCAGGTTCCCATCACCCTCCAGAAGTAGCTGTCAACATCTGGGCTTGCAGTTGGGGCCAGACATGGAGATGGGAACTTGGTCCAGGATGACTTAGCTCTCTTGGGACATGCACCCAAGATGGCTCTAGCAGGCATATTCCAAAATGCATCTTCCCTATCATAACCCTGATGCCTGATTCCTTCTGGCCACCAGCTCAGCAAAAACCCATGGCTGCCTCAGAGCTGCAGTGCTCAAAACCCTCCTCAAGCCTCATTGCCTTACTTCCCCATTAGCAGGGATTTCTAGAGGAGGGTTGAATTCATTTGGCTGACAAAGAAAAACTACTTCCCGAGCAGCCTATTTGATGACCCCTCACATAGCTAAATGAAGTCTCAAAACAACAACAACAACAACAACAAAACCCCAACCCCCAGTTGGTTTTAGAAGATCAATCTCTACTCACTGGGACACACCCAGCTTCCAGTCTTAAGCAGTGCTGATGAACTTAAGTGCAGTTTAATATGTACTCTCTGCTTCCCCTGCAAGGAAGGAAGAGATTTATAATATAAATAGGAGAGAGGAGGCTTTGCCTCATTTAGGCTTTCTGGAAGACTGATAGCCAATTTGGAAGACTGTGGCCAGAGAAACAAAGCCAGCACTCCACTTAGAGAAGCACCTCTATCAAGTTTTAGGTGGCATTATTATGGATTAGCATGAGGAAAGGAAACTTTTACCTCCACTCCCAACTTCTCATAATAAATAGTAATAGTTGTGGAAGCAGCGAATATTTATGAAACATATCTTCGAATCAGGCGGCCTGTGTTAAGCCCTCAGTGATTTTCTCATTTAATCCTCACCCCATCTCACCTTGGAGAATAACACATTATGCAAGGAAGAAAAGAAGAACAAAGGGTCATCCCTGCACGTTAAGTGATCAGGACAAGATTCTAACCCAGGCAGCAAAGGCTGCAGAGCCTGCAGCCTCAACCCCCCAGCCCTTACAGTACCCCCTGGGTATTCATGTGAAAGCAGGAAAAGCACCAATCACATTCACAGCCATGAAGTCTACTAGTCTCCCCAGTCTGCCACCAGCCCTCAGGGAGCCTCTTCAGGCTCTTAACCAAACCAGCAGGGGTTACAGCAGACTGGCTTGGAGGCTGGGGGTTTGAAATCGGTCATCACAGATCGGCCCAGAGCTCAAGTTACCTTTGCTTCCATTTCAGTTTTCTTTGCCATCCCTTCTGTCACCTCATACACTGCTATGTTACTACGTGTGTTCATTTTCAGTTTTTTTTTTTTAAAGTCTCACTTGTAGGATCTCACCACAAAGCAGTCTCTGAAAGGAAGCGCTGGAACGGGAGGGAGTTCCCTCCCTCTCCTACAAAGCTGAACGTAAGGGTCCCCAGGGCACATTCTCAGATGGGGCTTTCTGTCCGAGGTCTGTGGGGAAGGGAGGGAGGGGCCTGAGTACGAGGAAGCCAGAGGACAGCCCCGGAATACTGAATCAGCAGGATAGTAAAAAGCCCAGAGCATAGTCCTGTCTTGGCCGCTCGGCGGGTCTGTGGTGTTCGTACCTGTGGGAGGGGCTAAGCATCTGGATGCAGACCTCACAAGACAGGCGGGCTGAAAGGAATAAAGGGACGTGTGAAAGGCTCATGCCACCCACCCACCACTTCCCCTTAACTTACCCTGGGAAGAGGAGTTAGGAAATACGTGGAAAACCTGACAATTGTGCTTTCAAAACTATAGGACAGCACATGACAGACCGGCAAAAGGCTCTGAATGAATGGGTCATTTCTGCACTGCTCCATTCAGGGTAGGCAGGCAGGCAGGTCCTTCCAGGGAAGGTTGCTTAACCCTTTATCAGTTCAGAAGAAAAGGCCTCTAGGCTGTCAGGGACTCCACCCACCACTACCACTTGATTCTTTGGGACACCATCCCGGGTTAGTTAATTAAACTCCAACCAAATCATGACGTATTGCTTCAAAAAGACCTTAAAAGGTGTGTGTGGGGAGGTAGGGTGGTGGTGAGGAAAACCAGGGACCTGCCTTCCTTACACCCCACTGAGGAAGACCAACTCTGCATCTCTTCAGAGAACAGCCCCTGTGGAAAACAAAGCACTGACGCAGCTGGATTTGTCTGAGAATCCTTGTGGCTCCCCCAGCCCTAAGGAGCTCACCTCTGGCCATAATCCGTTAGAGATCACCAAAGAAAACAGCTGCTTTTCGTCCCTTTGTCCCGTCACAATCTAGCAGTTCCCAACTCACTCCTATTCTCATCCACAACCAGTCAGCTGAGCAGCAAAGCCCCAGCACTAGCAGGGAGGAGTCTGAGAGGTCTTGCTGCACTTGGCTCTGGGCTGTTCTAACTGGCTTTAAAAGTTGGTTTCAAGATCCCCTTAAAGAGATACTAGAGGTCAAGAGTGAGGAAAGAACAGGGCTAGATGAAGCCTGTTAGTCACAAGCACGGTTTGTCCACAGTAAAGTTTGGAGGGGACCAGAAACCTAGACCCCCCAGGGGAGGGCCCCCTCTCACACCAAGATCATTTATCTCACCACCCTTCACCATAGATTCCTAATAATAGATTTTAGCTTACTTCTGGGATGGGGCAGATGACCACTCCCTCCTCCTTCTCCTAACCAGAAAAAGAAAGACTACTGGACAAGGGACAGCAGCACTCTTTTGCAAATGGCCACCTGCCCCAGAACGGCCTCTTCCCTTCTCCACTAGATCCAGGACATCTGTGCTCCCTCCCCAGTGCCCTTGCTTCCTCCACGGTCTGTCCTTGGAAAAAACAATCATGATCACAGCTGAATGGTGGAGCCTCTTAAACCCAGCCACATATCCGGGATATATCCCCAGCCTTGTCAGCTGTGCGGATCTGCAGGGTAGCCCCAGACCCCTGAGAGCCAAGAATACCCCGCCTCTTACATCATGTAACACCCCACACCTCCTGTGTAGGAAGTGGCTCCCTTACTACTAGGTCCTTGGATGAGGTGCCCAGCACAGCACAGCCCTCTTGGGAAGCCTCTACCCACCCCACCCCTCCCCAACTCTGCAGTGGAAGAGACTAAGGTCCAAGCTTAGCAGGTTTCCTAGCTCCTCATCTGCTCTGACCTGGCCTCTAGTATGGTCTGAAAGGAGTAATAGTTTTCTGTATGTTGCTATTCTCATCACTGCCTCCTTTCTCCAGCTCTTTTTAAAGACTGAAAATATATCCCAGTGGGTCACTGCTTTCCCTTCTATCAGGGGGAATCAAGGTTTGCCATGAGATGGAACCTTTCCACTCTTGCTCTTCCCCCCTTCCTTAAGAAGGCTTTCATGGTTACAATCCCAAATCCAATTTTTTCAACTGTATCCCTATGTCCAGGTTTGTGCAAGACTCCTCTTCTAAGTTCTCCTCACAAAGGAACTTCCAACGCTGTAGGATCAACATGACAGGCACTCTGGATTCAGAACCAGATTAAATGCCTTGGCTCTCTAAGAACAGTTAACTTTTTTGACTAAAGAAAGTGGGCTCCTTTCCAAACCTCCTTGGTACACGCATCTGGGTCCTACCCAAGAGGATGGCCTAAGGAAAGAAAAATGCTCTGGGGGCCCCAAGCTTGGGGTTAGATGTCACACCAAGGGGTTTAGCATCAGGAACTGGATGAGAAGTCCCCATGTGTTATCCCAAACTATTAAACTGTAGGGTGCAGTATGCCTCAAGGGCCACTTCTGAAGGTGTTAATAGGTGCTTTTTCTCCCCTTTCTTTTTAAATCACTTACTTTCAAATTTTGTTTTGGAAAGCTGCCTTCATTGGTTATTCAAGTCAGCCAAACCTCTAGGCAGAGGCTACTGTCAGGCTTACCAGAGTGGGAATGGGACATGGGGATGGAGATGGAGAAGTGGGTCCCAAAATATGCCGCAGAGTGTGGAATTCCAAAGAGCCTCACCTCTCCACCTATTCTGGAAGAATTAAAACAAAAATGGCACCTGTAAGCTCCCAATGATCACCAGTTCCTAGTTTCTGTCCTGCTTTAGCCAGGAATCATTCTAGTCTCTGTGTTCGGTCCCCTCCCACCAAGCCTAACCAAAGCTTTAAGGAAATGCTGTCATTTCAAAATGATGGTAATCTGGAAAAGGTCGTGGGAATGAGGAGGATTATCATTCCACAAAAAGAGGAATGACTTCTGAGTTCAGAATCTAAAAAAGGAATAAGAGAGGTCTTAGGAGTCTTCCTCACCCTAACTGGGCAACATTTGTCCATCAAGATTTCAGAAATATGCCATCAAAATGCCTCCTACCAGGTACTGGCCAAATGCAGCATCTTGGTTGATCACTGTGTGCATGGCTCACATTAATGGATTTGTCTGAAGCCTGCTGGCAAATGAGGTTGCTCCCAAGGGCTGGCAAAGAGGACTACAGATTTCACTGTAGACAAGTCTACATCTTTTCCAACCCTTCTGCTGAAACAGAGCTGAAGGGGTCAACTGCAGCATTCCCTTTCCTAGTCTACCCTACACTCAAAGACTAAAGGAAAAAAACTGAAGATTTCAGATGTTTACGCTCCATTCGTGAGATCCAGAAAAATCTAAACATTGTGAAATCAGCAGTGCAATATTGGGTAGGGCCTCAGGCCAGAGTGAGCTTTACTAAGATTGATAAGGCCATATTTCTTTCAAATGCTCTAGGCCTTCACCTTCCAGCTTTTGTAGCCCCAAGAGGCTCCTCAGAAAGATTGGAGAGCCTTGGTCAGCTAACCAGACAGGCATGCACTTGCTCCCGCCCCTCCCCACAAACTGGAGAATCACGCCACTAATTTGGAGGCAGGAAAGTGGGGGTTCCCACTGACCTGGGCACCCCACTGAACCCACACCTTTCCTCTCAACACTAACCATGCCTGGGGGTTCCTGGAGCCTCAATGGGGCAGAACGCAGCCTCCTGCCCTCACCGAGCCTTGGCAATATGGATGCCCATCCAGCAGCTGGTGAATGAGGCAGCCAGCAGCTCTCCCCTCTAATCACCACCATCCAGCCCCTGCAGCCCAGTTTGCTTCTCCGTCCATCACTCAGCCGTCAAGCCGAGCAACCATTTTCGCCTCCCTTGCCTTCTCTGCCCACAACCCCCAGCCCCAATCAAAGAGAATTGAGAAATTGTCTTATTGCACAAGAGCTGCTACTGTCTAAATGCTTTTTGATCGTCTTCATGGAGGGGGAACTGGGCGCAGCCCTGGCCCCAGTGATGAAGCCAAGCTCCAGCTGCCCTGGCTGCCCAAACCCGCCTTTGCCCCCCTTCTTTACCCCTGTGGCCTTGGAGATTCAGAATTTTCAGAACGTACCGTCTCTATCCTCTCTCTGCTCGGTGATGTCAAGCCTGGTACCACCAAGAAGGAGGGAAAGCGGGAACCTTATCTCTCCTACGCATGTAACCTCTTTCTCCAGCTCCCACAGGCCCGGCGTTATGTAAACGCACCTTCAGCCCCCACCACAGCCCCAGCGCGGCCAGGCCCCGGGGCCTGGCACAGCTCGGTGCCCGGAGAAGGGAGGCACGAGGAGGCCGAGGAGCGTCTGGCCCTGCAGAGGCCGGGGAAGGGGAAGGCAACTGCAAGGTAGTTGCACAGCATAAAATGCAGCAGCAGAGCAAAGGTCAGACGGCGAGGAACCGCCTCGCCAGAGAGGGAGCAGAAATGCCCAGTCCCGGGCCATCCCCGTGTGACCATCGAGGGGGAGGCAGAAGGGTAGAAAACCCAGTCCCTCACGACTCCGAAGGGAAAAGAAAAACCTACGTCGAGCATAGGCCGCTGCAGTGGGCTGGGGGAGATCTGGGCAGAGCTGGCACCGTGGGCACGGAGCCCGGGGTGGGCAAGCCGCCCAAGGCAAGAGCGCCCGCCGGACCCAAGAGGTGGCTCCTGACCGAGCCCAGAGCCTCCCATTCCAGCGCTCGAGGCAGGAGGGAAGAAACCAGGCCAGAGGCAAACTCCCGGGACACGCACGGGGCTTTCGGAGTCTCGGAGTGGGGAAGCCGGGCTTGGCAATGCCCCGGGGTCGGAAAGTCCGATGCCAGGCTGTGAACACCCCCGGCGCCGAGCCGGCCCAGCCGAGGGCGTTGGGGAGCTGCGGCGCACCGCAGCGGCTCGAGGAGGCGCAGGGAGAGGGAAGGAACACTGAGGCGCGCCTAGAAATAGCGCACCATTTGCCCCAGCCGGCGGGGGAGTCGTGTCGCGACTCAGAGGGGGTACTTTCGGATCCCGAAACCGGCCAGGGACTTACTTTGAGGAGCCGCAGAACCACAAGCATTGCTCCACGCCTGTGTAAATCCCCGAAGCCGGGAGGGTCAGACGCCGCTGTTCACGCAGACGTCGGCGGGAGGAACCGAGAGGACTCCTTGCGCCCCGCGCGCCAGCTCCGCGCTGTCAGCTCCTCTCGCTGCCTCCGCGGCGGTGTTGCAACCACTGCCTGGGAAAATGGCTTTTTTATGAATGGGAGGGAAGGGAGCTCCAGTGCGCACGCGCTGCATTCGCGATTCTATGAATGGGTGGGCACAAGAGACCCCGCGCGCGCATGCGCCGCGCTCCTTTTTTTATGAATGGGGGGCCGGAAAAGAACTTAACCCCTGATTGCTGGGGCTGAGTCTAGCTCCGCCAGAGGCCGTCGTTCTTTTACAAAAAGGGGTGGAGGTTGTTGTTGCCTTTTTTTCTTTTTAATGAATGGAGGGCGGTGGCGACTGCTGCAGCTGGCTCAGCTGCGCGGGCTGTGCCCCCTCCCAGCCTGCGAGAGGAGGTAAAGGCCACCTTCACGCCACTGCGGGCCTCGGCAGGAACCGTCAGTGTCGTTGGGGGGCGGGGGGGGGGGCACTGCGGCCTCTGAATCCCGGGCCGAGTCCTGGGTGGGGAGAACTCCTCAAGATCTAGGGATCTCCTCCCGCCGCAGGGGGGGAGGCGGGGCGGGAGACGGGAAGACTCCTGCTGGGGGGCCTTATCTTTCTCTAGCCTAGGGGCCTCGGGGGGAGGGGTCTTGAAGCTGCGCTTACGAAAAATTCAGGAAATGTCAAATATCCATAGCAAGGAGGGGCATTGTGGGGGTTGCTTGAGTGAATCTGGTTCCATTCCTAAGACTGAGTCTTCCTTGAATGAGTACAGGCCACCCCACCCCCACTCCACCATTTATTGGGTGTGGACAGCGACAGGGCCGAGGCCTCTTCATCTCCAGTAGCCCCCCACCCTGCCCCCCGGCGGACGCTGGCTATTAAGCTTGAGGCCCGGCTCTAGCCTTGCAGCGCCAGCCCCCCACCCAGCCCCGCCGCCTGCCATACCCCGGTGTAATGTCCTCAGTGCCCTGGCGCCTACCCGCCCTAGACTGCCCTGACAAGCTGCTCCCCTCTCCACCCCTTTGGGTTTCCCAACTCTCAAGGGACGTGGGCCTGAGGAGCCTCTGTACACCAAAGGCTACGGCCCTTTGCTGCAGTGGGAGCCTTTCCTCATTCACCCCCATCACCTCCCCTCCGAGAAAGCGGGAACAGCCCAGAATTGGCCAGGTGGATGGGTGGAGCCGGCCGAGCAGAGGATGCTGCCGGAGTGGCCATAGGATTAAAGAAAGAACAACAGGGTTCTTGAGCCGCGAAAGAAATGGAAGTAGCCAGGGATCCTTTCTTTGCAGTTAATGATGCTCTGTCAGGTGGGGGGTATCGCATCAGCCCAGGCCCTTGAAAAGAAAAGCCCCCGCCATTAGGCCTGACTCTGGGAAGGCGGGGAGCCCTCATAACAGCAGCAGGCCCAGCTCCGCCCAGGAACCGAGGAGACTGTAGCCTGGGGCAGGGGTGGGGGGTGGAGGGATGGGAAGTGGAGGGGGGTGGAGGGTGGCTTTGATGCTGGGATGAGAGCTAGGCCAGGGCCTGAATCGCCCGTTAAGTTTGTCTTGCTGGTGTTCTGGCTCGACTGCGAGGTTGTGAGCTGTCTTTTTCTTTCTACGCCACCAAAGGACTGCGCTTGGCTGTTGTCAGAGGAGCCAATGAAAGGCTTCCAGTCCAGGTCAGAGGTCTGGCCTTGGGCTGGAGCTGGGACTGGGGCTCTGGAGATGGGCAGTGAAGGGACATTTTGCAAACCCAGACCAGAACCCAAAGTCACAGAGTCTCGGTCTAAAATGTCTTCGTGCTACTCAGAGGTAACTTTGCAGTGTGATTTACTTACTTAGCTCGGGAGGCAGAGCCCCCCTCTTCTAGAGGACCACAGTCTTTCCGGACCTAAGACCTTACTTAAGCCAAAAGAAAAACTCTTTGTATAGATAAGTTGATAAGGATAGTAGTTGTTCAGGTCTCACCTTTGCTGGTACTGAAGTTCAGTATCATTATTCCCATTTGTCAGATGTAGAAAGAAATTGAGGGCAAGGGTCCTATACCTTGCTCAGTGGAAGATCTAGTAAATGTAGAGCTGATTTTCCAGATCTTTGCAGCCAAGCTTTCTCTACTTTGCTACCACCCTTTCTCGGCATCACAGACTTAAAAACCTGTTTTTTTGTTAAGTCATTTAAGCACATTAAACAAGGGAAGTTGGAGTAGTGATTTTGCAGCCAGCACTCACTCTGGGACTTGCTCGAACAATTAAAAGGATGGCAGTAAATACATCCTTTCTAAACTATCAAAGGAAAGCAAGATGGTGGTGGTAGTGTGTTGTTTGCTGTCCTGTTTCCTTGATTTAGAGGAATTAGCCAAGAGACAGATGGGGTTCCATTCCGGGTCTTTTCTGAGCTTTACTGAAGGATGAGGTGAAGAAACCACAGCCCCTGATTTGTAAGCAGAATGAGATTCAGAGTGTCTGGGAGGTGAGGATTATATTATGTTTCTACTTGGAACCTAAAGAGAAGTTTGGGCAAGTGCTATGAGAAATGTGTGCACGTAGTCACATACTGTTCTGTGTGGAAGCCTGCCCTGATTCTGGAGACTGGATGGTGAGAGGCAGACAGCCTTCTTGTTCCCTGCCCTTGTGAAGCTCACGATCTTTTGAGGAGACAGACAGACCATGCAATTTGAGGCTGTGATAAGTGCTAGGAGGGGTCTGAGTTGAGACCTGAAATCTGAGAAGCGGTAAGGCTGAGGGAGGTTGAGACAGATGGGACAGAGGGATCCTGGGTGGAAGCCCTGTGTGGGAAAGGCCTGACGTGGAAGTACTGATGGTAGGCCTCTGCAGCCACAGCTTTGCAAACAAGGTAGAAGTTGGCCTGGTGAGGTCAGATATTATCCTCTTAAGGATTTTTTTTTTAAGATTTTATTTATTCATTCATGAGACACACACACACACACACACACACACAGAGAGAGAGGAGAGGGGCAGAAACACAGGCAGAGGGAGAACAGGCTCCTCAAGGGGAGCCCCATGTAGGACTCGATCCCCGGACTCTGGGACCACGCCCTGAGCTGAAGGCAGATGCTCAACCGCTGAGCCACCCAGGCGTCCCTCTCTTAAGGGTTTTAAGCAGCTTGTGACACATTCTGGTTTGTGTTCTAAACCTCTGTAGCAGCCTAGAGGCTGGTGGCTGGGGGTGAGGGGACAGAGTGAAAGGTGACAGGGAATGCAGAATGTTTGCTCCCTGACAGGCTGAAGGTGCCATATTTGTTCTTTTGGATTGGGTGAGCAGTAGGCCTGTGCTTTTTTTTCTTTATACTTCATCTGACTTTGTTTACTCCTAAGGGGTTATCCCCTGCCCGGGTATAACTTTTCTCCTAGAGTCAGATCCTTACAGCCCTGCGTTTCTGCTTGTGCTAATTACAGTCCCATCACTCCAACGTCAGTGTAAACACCTTCACCCTTACCAGATCATGGCCAGGGGAGGAGAGTGGGTTCACTTCTTCTGGGCTTGGCCCTGTTAGTAAAGCTCCTGGCCTTCCCAAGACCTGGAAGCTGAGTTAGTGTGAATTGGGAGAGGCAGGAATTCCAATTCACTGACAGACATTCATGGAACGCTTACTGTGTGCCATGCCTGTGCTCAGTATGTTTTCATATGCACTGTTGCTTTAAAAAGCTGTGTTCTGAGTCTTACTCTCCCTTTCCGTCAGATAAAAAGTCAGAAGCCATGTTTTTAATTATTTATTAATTCCACCAAAAATTATTATGCACTTCCTGTGAGTCAGGCACAGTGCCAGGTGTCAGGGTTATAGTGATAAAAGAGAGAGACACGATTTTTGCCTTTTTAGAGCTCTCAGTCAGTGGTACAGGGGCTGAGGCAGGGTTGGGGGGGGGGGATGTGCTTTCCCCTGTAATCTTCATCAGGGGAAAGATCAGCGCCTTCATTTATTTCTATATTCACTTGACATTTCTCAACCTTATTGCACATACTAAATACTGGAAGCCAGCCCCCTCAATTCAAACAGATTACCTGCCTCCCCCTGTAGCCAAGTAAGGGACATAAGACATTAAACAAACAATTGATCGAAGACTGATTTAATTACAGTTAATATCAGTGATGCAATAGAAACTGCAGAGAGCAAAGTAGAGGGACACTGCCTACAGGCCCTGGAGAAGCTTCCCTGCAGCTCAGATCTGCAGAATGCAGTCTCTGCCAAGCTGGGCTCAGCGGCAGAAGGCTCAGAAGCAGAAGGGAGTCTCAAGGAGTGTTAGAGCAACTGACGATAGCCAGGGGTACCCTAATCCTTTGAGGAAAGGAGGGTATGTCATACCTGAGTTAGAACTGTGTTCTGGCCCTTGCTCCTAGGCTTTGTGACTCAGTGTGTTCATTTGTTTCAGCTTTGAGGGCTGGGGACCTCGAAAGACAGATGTGCAGACATTGACCAAAGACTGCTGAGGTTCAATCCTACCCTTACAAATTCCATAGCCTTGGACAAGTTATCCAAACTTCATGTACCTCAGTTTCCTCCTCTGTAATATGAAAACTAATAGTAGTCCTTACCACAGAGGGTTCAGTGGAACTTGAATGGAAAAATGCACACAAAACACTTAGAACAGCATTTGGCAAATTGTAAGTGCCAAATATACATTTAGGTGATTATTCAACATATGGCCATTTGATGTAGGGAATGAGTTAGAATTTTAAGAGGAGTCCATTTCTTGGGTGTATCAAAACCTCAGAAAGAGACAGGTAATCTAAATGTAAATAGCGTTTTCATTGTCAATGAATAGTTAAAGCAATAATACTGTGGCTGTCATCACTGCTTTAACTGGTACAATTCTTGCAGGATGAAAGTTATGGTGTTTTCAGTTGTGTGGCTCAGTATCTTAAATAGTCCACCAAAGAGTTGATTTTAACCATGACCAGTATAGATGCTTGAATTTCAGTGGTAGCACATGTGTGATATAATGCTGAATGTGTGCTGAGTGATGATTCTGTTGTATTAAGCACTTGATGACTTTGCATAATTCTTTAATTCTTTCTTTTTTTTTTTACTTCCCATAGTTCTTAATCTCTCAAACCTCTTGTGAAAAAGGGGTGATAGTCATGGTATCTGCTTCAGAGAGTTGTGAGCGCTGAAGGACATGATGTTTTTCAAATAACTTAGCTCAAAACCAAATGCACAGATATTTTTGTGGTACTTGAATTAATCTGTGTAACAGGAATATTTCAAAGATTTTAACTTGGTTGTGATGATATAGGTCGCTAGCTTCCTTTGCCCCATTTTTCTGTCAAGACCCTTGGTTTTCACTGTTTGCTGAGCAGGGCAGTAGAATGGTATGAAAAAGATACATTCCAGAAGACCTCACATAATTCAAGAATAATTTCTTCATTGCCTTCTGTGAAGTCAGATTTGCATGCTATCAGTTTTGGCTACTGAGTCAAGATTTCTGTGAATATATTTCTGTGGCACACTTCAGATTTGCTTTAGTTCAAATTCACATAAAATGCAAGCACACCATTCATTTCAGGTGTGGGAGCTAAATCTAAAGCAATCACTGAGAGCAGTGAATAGAAAGAGAAGGAAAAAAAATAGCCAAGGGTAGCTCCCTTAATTTTTGCTTACAAATCACAGAAATTCCCTAGTAACATTGAAAAATCAAGTAATAGGTGGTTGGCAAATTCTGGAATAAACAGACTTAGACTTTGTCCAAAGTATGCCACCTAATTGTTGATGGATCTCAGGTGAGTTACTAATACTTTAGACCCTCAGTCTTATCTGTATAATGGGCACAATAATTCATTCCTACTCTGTAGAGTGGTTCAGTAAATACCTCATAAATGCTTATGTCCTTCATACAACAGAACGGGGACCCTGGGAAAACGTGAGGATAAGGAATAACTGTCTAGACTTGGGGGGTCAGCAACTTTTTTGGAGACCCAATATTGTGTCATGAGGGTGATGGGGGGGCTGTGTCCTTTTTTCTAACTTGGCAGTTGTGCTTTGGGCCACCTTTTCTCCCCTGCCCCCTACTGATGCCACTTCTTTTGATCATTTATTTGTTCACTAATTCACTCATTCAACCAATATTGAAACACTTTCTAGGTACCAGGTGCCATGCCAGGCCCTGAGGATACAACAGTAAGTAAGTTCTAGGAATCCCCTGTTCTAATGCAGCTTAGTCTAATGGTGGGAACAGATAATCAAAAGTCAACACCCAAATGATAACAATTTATTTATTTATTTTTAAAAGATTTTATTTATTCATGAGAGACACACAGAGAGAGGCAAAGACACAGAGAAGCAGGCTCCCTGTGAGAAGCCCGATGCCAGATCCCGGGACCCCAGGATCACGACCTGAACCAAAGGCAGATGCTCAACTACTGAGCTACTAAAGTGCCCCCAAGTAATAACAATTTTAGATGTTGGTAATATCTATAAAGGGAATTATAAAGGGATGTGACAGCAATTGGGGACGGAGCTGGCCCCTTCAGGGAAGTTGGGGAAAGCCTCTCTGGGAAGGCTGAAGGCTAAGGAGCAGGAGCCATGGAAATGCCCAGGAAGGAGGAGGGCACCTTGAGTGCAGAGACTAGGGCAGTCAAGAACTGATGTGTTCTAGGAATCCTAACACCTTGGGCCCGAGGCTGGGGTTGTTCATCTCTGCTGGAGGACATTTCTGGCCTCCTCCAGCTGACCTGCATCACACTGGGGCTGGCCCAGGCTCTGGACTCTGGAGTACACAGCCAAGTGCACCAGCCTCAGGCCCTGGGAAAGAATTTACAACCATCCTGAGCCTGTTTACCACCTGCCAAGGAGCCCTTGGAAGGCACAGGCTCTTTCTCAAAACCAGTTTTTACAGAGCTGTGTACAAACCAATTCAACCAGATAGGATTTTTTTTTTCCTTAGGTAATCTCTTTTTAAAGTATAACATATTAGTTGAACCACATGAAATTGCCGACATTCAACCACTTCTCATGTATAAAGATGGCAATTTCATGCAATTCAACATAGATTTCATGTGATTCAACATTCATAGAACTGCATAAATCAAGTGTACAACTCAGTGAATTTTCCCAAAGTGAACACAACTATGGAACTAGTGGACAGGTCAAAAAAAGAAAACACTACCAGCATTCTGGAAGCCACGTTCATGCCCTTCCCATCTCTAACCACCACCATAACCCACAACAATATTCACGATCTTGACTTTTAGCACCATAGATTAAGGTCTATTTTTTTTATCTTTCTATAAATGGAAATACATAGTAGATACTTTTTTTGTATGAGATTCATCCATGTGGTTGCCTGTAGTTGTAGTTTCTGTTTTGTTGCTATATACTATTCTGTTGTATAATTGTACTGTAGTATATTTGTTCATACTATTTTTGATGAATATATAGTTTCCAGTGTTTATTTTTTTTAAAAGATTTTATTTATTTGAGACAGAGACAGAGTACAAGCTGGGGGTAGGGGTAGAGAGAGAGGGACAAGCAGACTCCCTCCTGAGTGCGGAGCCTGATGTGGGGCTTGATCCTGGGGCTCAATCCCAGGACCCTGAGATAATGACCTGAGCTGAAGTCAGATACTTAACCAACTAAGCCACCCGACACCCCTCCATTGTTTACTTTTAAGAATATTGCTTCTAGAGGGCCCCTGCTGGCTCAGTGGGTAGAGCATGTGACTCTTGATCTCAGAGTCCTGAATTCAAAACCTGCATTGGGAAAAAAAAAAAAACAAACCTGCATTGGGCATGGACTCTACTTAAAAAGAATAAATAAATAAAAATTAAAAAATAATAATACTGCTTTTAGGGCTGCCTGGCTAGCTCAGTAGGTGGAGCATGTGACTCATGATCTTGGGGTTGTGAGTTCAAGCACCATGTTGGGTGTAGAGATTACTTAAAAATAAAATCTTTTTTTTTTTTTAAAGATTTTATTAATTTATTCATGAGAGACAGAGAGGCAGAGACACAGGCAGAGGGAGAAGCAGGCTTCCTTCGGGGAACAAGGGACCTGATCCCAGGACCCAGGATCATGCCCTGAGGTGAAGGATAGATGCTCAACCATTGAGCCACCCACCTGTCCCCAAAATAAAATCTTTAAAACAAAACAAAAAAAGAGTATTGCTTCTGTTAATAGTCCTACATGACTTATGTTGAAGACATGTTTGTGTATCTATGGATGTACAATAAAGTAAACCAGAGGACTGGTTTAGCTTTAGTGAGTACTTCAGTTATCACAAGTGGTTGTAGTAATTCACACTATCTGTACTTCTTTATTATGTTTCTGTGCTGCCTAGGTCTTGGCCAGGTTCTATGTAAAGAATGAATAGAGGGGGTTGCCTGGGTGGCTCAGAGGTTGAGCATCTGCCTTTGTGATCCCGCAGCTCCAGGATGGAGTCCCACATCGGGCTCCCTGCAGGGAGCCTGCTTCTCCCTCTGCCTGTGTGTCTGCCTCTCTCTCTGTGTCTCTCATGAATAAATAAATAAAATCTTAAAAAAAAAATGAATAGAGGGGAGAGGTGTCTGGGTGGCGCAGTTAAGAGTCTGACTCTTGGTTTCAGTTCACATTATGATCTCAGGGCTGTGAGATCAAGCCCCACACTGGGCTTTGTGCTCAGGGCAAAGTCTGCTTGAGATTCTCTCTCCTGCCCCTCCCAATCCCTTTTTTAAAAAAAAAAAAAAAGATTTTATTTATTTATTCATGAGAGACACAGAGAGAAAGAGAGAGAGAGGCAGAGAGACAGGCAGAGGGAGAAGCAGGCTCCACACAGAGAGCCTGGCGCGGGACTGGATACCGGGTCCCCAGGATCATGCCCTGGGCTGAAGGCGGTGCCAAACCACAGAGCCACCCAGGCTGCCCTGCCCCTCCCACTCCTGTTCTCGCTCACTCTCCCTAAAATAAATAAATCTTAAAAAAAAAATGAATGAATAGAGAGGAGATAATCATGACATGATTCATGAAATGAGTCTCTATTTGTGTAGTGATTAAGAGCACAAGTGGATTGAATTGTTACTCAGTGCTTCTATTTACCTACCATCTCTGTGATCTTGGGCAAGTCACCCAACATCACTAGGCCATAAGTTCTTTACCTGTAAAATTGGTTAAGCATAGTAGTTCTTATCTCAGAGTCTTTTACTCATTCCTTTACTTGAAAAACGTTTGTGGAATGCCTACTGTGTGCTGCTCTGTTTTGGACACTGAGAATTCAGGGGCGAAAAGATAGATGAGGCTTTGCTCTCATGGAATGCATGTTTGTTCTAGTTAGAAGATGCAGATAATGGAACAAACAAATAATTAAGGTAATTTCAGATAGTGATACAGTCAATGGAGGCAATAAAACAGGGTGCTATGACCAAGCAATGGGGGAAGCATAGTAGCGGAGTCAGGATGGCAGTGATTGAGCTGAGATCGATGATCAGAAGGCAGCTGTAGGTGGATCCGAGGGAAGAACACTCTGCGCAGAATGGCCAGCTGGTGCAAAGGACATGAAGTAGGGACAGGTTTGGTGTATGTGAGTTGCAGAATGAAGGTTGATCTTGCAGGAACTAACTGACTAATGGGTGGGCTCTTTGGGATACAACAGCAGAAATAGGCAGGGGCCAGGTCATGCAGGGCCTTGAAGGCTGTGGTAAGGAGTTTGCATTTTATTTATTTAAATTTTTAAATTATTTTTAAAAGGATTTATTTATTTACTTATTTATTTGAGAGAGAGAGAGGTAATGGGGAGGGAGAGAGGAGATCCCAAGCACACTCCCTGCTGAACATAGAGCCCCTTGCAATGCAGGGCTTGATCTTATAATTCTGACATCTTAACCTGAGCCAAAATCGAGTCAGATACTTAATTGACTGAGCTACCCAGTTGCCTCTTACTTTTTAAAATGTATCTTAAGGTTTTATTTTTAAATAATCTCTATACCCAACATGGGGCTCAAACTCACAACTCCAAGAACAAGAGTTGCACACTTTACTGAGCCAGCCAGGCACTCCGCATTTTATTTTAGTATCAGTGGAAGTCATTGAAGAGTATTAAATGGGACCACCATGAGCTACTTTATGTGAAGATTAAAAGAGATTTTATATATATAAAAGTAAAACTTAACACAGTATCTGGCATGGAGTGATGTTTGGTAAATGTCAGTAGCTGCTACTGCTGTTATTATTATTTTTTTATTTTAATTTTTTTAATTTTTATTCACCCATGATAGTAACACAGAGAGAGAGAGAGAGGCAAAGACATAGGCAGAGGGAGAAGCAGGCTCCATGCACTGAGAGCCCGACATGGGATTCGATCCCGGGTCTCCAGGATCGCACCATGGGCCAAAGGCAGGCGCCAAACCGCTGCACCACCCAGGGATCCCCTGCTGTTATTATTATTGATGCTCTTAAAGAATCTAAAAATTTTCATCCTCATTGAGGATCAGGAAGCCAAGGCATAGAGCCATTGCCATCCATGTGTAAATTCAATCCAATCGGAGAAGAGGATATAAATTTCATTAATCAAAGGAACTGCTTTTCATCGTCTCTTTTCCAAATGGGAATTTTAAGGCAGAGGATTTTCTTTGTGGTCAGCAATTGTTTGAAGTCAACCAAACTCAACTCTTTCAGTCCCATTCTGCCAAAATGCCCAGTGTTCAGTCACTTGGGTGCCATTGGCTGTGGCCCCATCCACCATTTAGGGCTTGGAAAGGCTCGTGATTGATCATTAATCCATCTGCCTCTGCCCTGGGTCTGATGGATCAAGAATGGGGAGGGTACTCCCTGCCCTCCACCTTGGGTGGAGGTTTGCTGAGATGCTGTCCAATTGCTGGCCTTTGAAGGTAGCTGTGTTTAATTTTCTCTGAATGAACGCAAATTGTGTGATGAAGCCAGGGAAAGTTTCTTAGGGTGTGGAACACTTGTTTCTGGGCAAAGTGCCCTTCTCTTAGTAAGGATGTTTTCAACCCTTTACTCATCAGTATTATTTGAGCTTGTGCTGGATGCCAGGTGCCAGGCACTGTGTAGATGTGAATATAAAGAGTGCCATTCCTACCCTTACAGAGTTTCCAGTTTAGTGAGACATACATTCACCAAACAACTGCACCAATATAAACATGAAATGACAGCAGTGATCGGTGCTCTGCAGGAATATAATGAAGGCTGGGGCTTTGGGAAAGTTCCTCTAGTATGTAATGATACCTGAGCTGAGCCCAAAAGGATCACTGATAAGTGGGTTTAGAGGGTGGAGTGAGAAGTATTCCAGGCCAAGAACAGCACACACAAAGGTCCTGAGGTGGGAGGGAGCAGGCATGGTGAACCTGAGGATGAAAGAGAAAGCCACTGTGACTAAAGGATTGAAAATCCAGTAGACTCTAGGCCCAGAAATAGCTAGAGATAGGGGCGAGGGGACAGATCATAGAAGGCTTTGGAGGCTATGGAAAGATGTGCAGTTTTATCCTTCTCAAGGACCACAGGATACTATTAAAAGTCTTGAAGCTATGGGTGTAGGAGTGTGAGTGTGAGTGTTAGAGAATATGTCATTCCATCCTAGAGGTGATAACAGAGTAGTTTTTCCCAGTTCCAGGGTGTCGGACTATCCTTGTGGCTTCCTTGAAGTCTGGCCACATGTTTGCAAATAGTTCCTTTATCAAACTCTGCTCAGATGACTGAATTTCTTCTGTTTGACTTTACAGAGAAATCGCATTGGCTGGATGAAGCAGGAGGAAACTTCACCAGTTACTTAAACTCACTCCTTTGTTTTACTTGTAACAAGCACGCATTACTGGATTTTGGTTTCTAGCCAGTCTGACAAGCTCTGTCTTTTCAATGCAGAGCGGTACATTTCAGTTTTTCATGTATTTATATGAGAACTGAAAATTACTGAATTAGTTAGAGTTCTTTCTGTCTTATTTTTAGGGCTTTTTGTATTGGATATGTATATGTTGAGATTACCTTTTAGAGCAGTTTTTAGATTTTTTAAAAAGATTTTTATTTATTCGTGAGAGAGTGAGAGTGAGTGAGAGAGAAAGAGCACCAGCAGGGAGAGGGGCCAAGGGAGAGGGAGAAGCAAATACCCCACTGAGGAGGGAGCCTGATGCAGGGGCTCCATGTGGGCCTCCATCCCAGGACCCTAGGACCATGACCTGACTAGAAGGCAGGTGTTTAACCCACAGAGCCACATGCACAGCCTCCTTGTGTGCTGGTTTTTATTTTTGTTTTTCCTTCTACTTTCTCATCCTGTGGACTGAAGTGTTTTGTTTTTTTTAAACATCCCATTCTTTCCCACTGGTTGCTGTGAAGGTTATAATGTCCGAGATACTTAAATATCAATCACAATTTTTGACCTCTTAAGCAACACAATCCAAGGACCTTAAATTAACTTAAATCCTTAACTTTCCACCTCCCTTCCTCCCCCCCTTTATATTCTGCTATTTCAATGTGTTCATTCTGTATTTATTTAATTAGTTAATTATTTATTTATTTTTCAGAAGAGATGAGACATTGTTGTTTCTTTATGTGGTCAAATACTTTTTATTGGTGGCTTACAGAACCACTCATCTCTTTGTTCACTGTTCCTTTTTATAAGTGTCTGAGATTGCTTTCCTTCTGCCTGAACTTCATCCCTCAGAGTTTCCTTCAGTGCCTGTTGGTAGTAAATTCTGTTTTCATTGGTTTGAAATTTACTTTCTTTCCTCTCATATTTGAATTCTTGGATAAATTCTTGAACAACTGTTATTTTGTCTCAGCACATTGAAGATAACCTTCTGGTTTCCATTGTGGCTACTGAGAAGCCTGTGGCCCGTCTAACTTCAATTTCTTTGTCATCGATCTATATTAGTCCCAGGTCTTCTGCAGTTTCACTATGATGTAAGTAGTTGTGAATATATTTTTCTTTACCCTTCTTGGGATTTCTGGGTCCGGAATTTGCTGTCTTACAACAATTTGGAAAAATTCTCAGCATGGCCGGCACTATTGTGAAGCCAGTGAAGTGCCTAGGGCACCAAATTTAAGGAGGCCCTTAGTTTTTATTTAATTATTTTTTATTTTTTTTAAATTAATTTTATTGGTGTTCAATTTACCAACATACAGAATAACACCCAGTGCTCATCCCGTCAAGTGTACCCCTCAGTGCCCGTCACCCATTCACCCCCACCCCCCGCCCTCCTCCCCCTCCACCACCCCTAGTTCATTTCCCAGAGTTAGAAGTCTTTATGTTCTGACTCCCTTTCTGATATTTCTCACAAATTTCTTCTCCCTTCCCTTATATTCCCTTTCACTATTATTCACATTCCCCAAATGAATGAGAACATACACTGTTTGTCCTTCTCCGGTTACTGTGGCCAAGTTCAAAAAGGGTGTTGCCTGAGTTCTCCTCTGGGATTTTGATGGAATCTTGTCTCACATTTAGATCTTTCATCTATTTTGAGTTTATCTTTGTGTATGGTGCAAGAGAGTGGTCCAGTTTCATTCTTCTGCATGTGGATGTCCAATTTTCCCAGCACCATTTATTGAAGAGACTGTCTTTCTTCCAGTGGATCGTCTTTCCTCCTTTATCGTATATTAGTTGACCATAAAGTTCAGGGTCCACTTCTGGTTTCTCTGTTCTGTTCCATTGATCTATATGTCTGTTTTTGTGCCAGTACCACACTGTCTTGATGAACACAGCTTTGTAGTACAACCTGAAATCTGGCATTGTGATGCCCCCAGATATGGTTTTCTTTTTTAAAATTCCCCTGGCTGTTTGGGGTCTATTCTGATTCCACACAAATCTTGAAATAATTTGTTCTAAGTCTCTGAAGAAAGTCCATGGTATTTTGATAGGGATTGCATTATACGTGTAAATTGCCCTGGGTAACATTGACATTTTCACAATATTAATTCTGCCAATCCATGAGCATGGAATATTTTTCCATCTCTTTGTGTCTTCCTCAATTTCTTTCAGAAGTGTTCTATAGTTTTTAGGGTATATTTTGAGACCCATTTGAATGGCAAATGGTTCTCCAACCTTTTATTTTCAGGTTGTAGGTGTCCTTCTGTCTAAAATGAGTCTCTTGTAGACAGCAAATAGATGGGTCCTGCTTTTTTATCCAGTCTGAAACCCTGCGCCTTTTGATGGGGTCATTAAGCCCATTCACGTTCAGAGTTACTATTGACAGATATGAGTTTAGTGTCATCATGATATCTATTTAGTCCTTGTTTTTGTGGATTGTTCCACTGAACTTCTTCTTAAAGGGGAGTTTTAAGAGTCCCCCTTAAAATTTCCTGCAGAGCTGGTTTGGAGGTCACATATTCTTTCAGTTCCTGCCTGTCTTGGAAGCTCTTTATCTCTCCTTCCATTTTGAATGAGAGCCTTGCTGGATAAAGTATTCTTGGTTGCATGTTCTTCTCATTTAGGACCCTGAATATATCCTGCCAGCCCTTTCTGGCCTGCCAGGTCTCTGTGGAGAGGTCTGCTGTTACCCTAATATTCCTCCCCATGAAAGTCAGGGACTTCTTGTCTCTTGCTGCTTTAAGGATCTTCTCTTTATCTTTGGAATTTGCAAGCTTCACTATTAAATGTCGAGGTGTTGAACGGTTTTTATTGATTTTAGGGGGGGATCTCTCTATTTCCTGGATCTGAATGCCTGTTTCCCTTCCCAGATTGGGAAAGTTTTCAGCTAGGATTTGTTCAAATACATATTCTGGCCCTCTGGCCCTTTCGGCGCCCTCGGGAACCCCAATTAAGCGTAGGTTTTTCTTCCTTAGGTTGTCATTAATTTCCCTTAATCTGTCTTCATGGTCCCTTAATTGATTGTCTCTTTTTTCCTCAGTTTCCCTCTTTGCCATTAACTTGTCTTCTATGTCACTCACTCGTTCTTCCACCTCGTTAACCCTCGTCGTTAGGACTTCTAGTTTGGATTGCATCTCATTCAATTGATTTTTAATTTCTGCCTGATTGGATCTAAATTCTGCAGTCATGAAGTCTCATGAGTCCTTAATGCTTTTTTCTAGAGCCACCAGTAGCTGTAGAATAGTGCTTCTGAATTGGCTTTCTGACATTGAATTGTAATCCAGATTTTGTAACTCTGTGGGAGAGAGGGCTGTTTCTGATTCTTTCTTTTGAGGTGAGGTTTTCCTTCTAGTCATTTTGCTCAGTGCAGAGTGGCCAAAAACAAGTTGTATTGGAACACGGGGGAGTATCACTGGTCCGTCCAGCTGGTCTTCTGGGGGAGGGGCCTGCTGTGCTGATTTTCAGGTGTTAGCACTTGGGGGAGCTGCTCTGCCCCTGCCTGCTGCCGGGCTCAGCGGGGGTTGTTTACCCCGTGGGGCCCCAGGAGGAACAGCCGCAGTTGCTATGGCAGCTCTGGAAGCCTGGATTCAGCCTCCGCAGGAACTACGGGGCTCGGGGCTCTCGGCTCTCCCCGTCCGCAGGGCCTGGAGGCTCCGGGGCGGAGCCGCTGATGTGCTCAGCTCGGGGCAGGAGCGTCCTCGCTGTCCTGGGCCCTCCCGGCCTCTGCCTGTCCCGGGGGAGGCCGGATCCTGGGCCGTGTCCCGGCGCCCTGTGCTCCGGGGCCTGCGCTGTGGGATTCGCGCTCCCGCCCCGCAGCCCCCTCCGCGGAGCCGCCACCCGAGCCCCTCTATTTAATTATTTTTTAAATTTATATTTGTGTAAATGGAGAATTGGCCCTGAGACTGAGTGTCTAAAATAAATTTTATCCCGTAGGTACCTCACTCACTTCACTCCAATTCTGGTCCTGACTCTACAAACACTCCTATTCCTTATTCTTTCCTTTATTTTCTTTGGTAAATACAATTAAATATATATTAGACCATCTTATTCTAACCTCCAGTGTCACATACATAGTTTTTGTATTCTTCATCTCTTTATATCTTTGGGTTTTTAGATTTCTTCAGATCCATTTTCTAGTAAATGAATTCTGCCTTTAACAATATCTTATCTATTTAATTTATCTTAGTTTTAATTTTTTGTTGTTGTTGTTCAAAATTGGCTTGGTTACTTTTTATAGTCTTTTATCCTAGTCCATCTATTTAAGGCTCACATTTATTTATTGAAATAAGGCCACCTGGGTGACTCATTCAGTTAAGCGTCCAACTCTTGACTTCAGCTCAGGTCATGATCTCAGGGTTGTGAGATTGAGCCCCAAGTTAGGCTTTGCACTGAGCATGGAACCTGCTTAAGATTTGCTCTCTCTGGGGATCCCTGGGTGGTGCAGCGGTTTAGCGCCTGCCTTTGGCCCAGGGCGCGATCCTGGAGACCCGGGATTGAATCCCACGTCCGGCTCCCGGTGCATGGAGCCTGCTTCTCCCTCTGCCTGTGTCTCTGCCTCTCTCTCTCTGTGTCTATCATATATAAATAAATATTTTTAAAAATTTTATTTATTTATTTATTTATTTATTTATTTATTTATTTATTTATTTATTAGAGATGAGAGAGAGAGAGAGAGACAGGAGGAGGGAGAAGCAGGCTCCACGCCGGGAGCCCGACGTGGGATTCGATCCCGGGACTCCAGGATCGCGCCCTGAGCCAAAGGCAGGCGCTAAACCGCTGAGCCACCCAGGGATCCCCAATAAATAAATCTTTTTTTTATATTCTTTTTTTTAATATTTTTTAATTTTTATGTATTTATGATAGCCACAGAGAGAGAGAGAGAGGCAGAGACACAGGCAGAGGGAGAAGCAGGCTCCATGCACCGGGATCCCGACGTGGGATTCGATCCCGGGTCTCCAGGATCGCGCCCTGGGCCAAAGGCAGGCGCCAAACCGCTGCGCCACCCAGGGATCCCCCCCAATAAATAAATCTTTAAAAAAAAAAAAAAGATTTGCGCTCTCTCTCTCTCTCTCTCTCTCTCTCTCTACCCCTCCCCTGTCCTGCTCTTTGTCTCTGAAAGAAAGAAAGAAAGAAAGAAAGAAAGAAAGAAAGAAAGAAAGAAATTACTTAATCGCTTTTTGTACTTGATAACTTCTGTGTCATACTTTTGTGGATTATGCAGGTCTGTTGTTCAAGCAGATTCTCACTTATGGTGCCTTATGTCCTTGTGTGATTTGTGATTTTTAGCCTTAGGCCCAGGTTCTTGGAACTTTATGGGCATTCCAGAATACATTGGATGAAATTGTAGTGTAGTCCTTTAGAGAGAATTTATATTTGTTTTTAACCATTCCTGAAGTTTATTTCTACCTGGAGCTACTTAAATTTTCTGCTTGAGGTTTTCAAATACAGAGCATATAGGTAGCATGAATTCAGTGTATAAACTCATGTGAAGGCTGGTTTGTAGGTATGAATTTTCATGGGAGATTTTATTTTTCTTTGCTCATCCAATATTAGTGTTTGCCAAACAGATTTCCTTGAGGCCCCTTCTGTGCTTTAGATATATTTCTCATTCATGCTTACCCTGAGGTTATGACTCTTTACGGACCCCCCCCCTTTTTTAAAGATTTTATTTACTTATTCATGAGAGACACACAAACAGAGGCAGAGACATAGGCAGAGGGAGAAGCAGGCACCCTGAGCCGGACGTGGGACTCCATCCTGGGATTCCAAGGATCATGCCCTAGGCCGAAGGCAGATGTTCAACCGCTGAGCCACCCAGGCGTCCCTTTTTTGAGGAGCTTCTATTACACTTCTTACCTTGTGAGGTATTACCTTCTACTTACCTTTGTTTCCTTCTTACCTTGTATCTTCTATCTTCCTCATTCCTTGTATTAATCAGGATGGGAGCTTCACGTCACCAGGATTTTGCCAATAGAGTTAGTGTAAAGCTATCTTGTGCACTTACTTGTGTTCCAGAGTTCCTCTCTTCTTTTCTTTTCCTTACTTTTCTTTTTGGCCTCTGCATATTTTACCCTTTTTTTTTTATTCCAATTCAACAATGTATTTTTGAAAAAATTACATATTTTATTCACTATTTGGAATTGTTTTCATTGGGAAAGCCATCCAGGGTATTTTGACTATCATACTATAAGAAAGTGAAGCAATTCTTTTACGTTCCCAGAGAAAGAGGTAGAGTGGTATAATATGACCAGTTTGAAGGCCAGATCGTACTGAGTTCAAATCCACATTTAATTCTTACGAGATCAAGGTGCCTGCTGGCTCAGTTAGTAGAGCAAGCAACTCTTGATCTCAGGGTCATGAGTTCAAGCCCCCTGTGTGTTGTAGAGTTTACTTAAAAAAAAAAAAAATTCTTACAAGAACCCTGTGAGGTAGTTATCATTGTTGTCTTCATTTTATAGTCAAAAAGACATATCGAAAACAAAAACAAAAACAAAAACAAACAAACAAAAAAACCCAAAAAGACATATCGAAAGCCATAGGATAGAACCAGGAACCAAACCCATGTAAGAGACTGGAGCTTATGCTTTTACCCTCAATGATATTCTGTCTTTCTAACACAACAGGCCACTGAGTCCTAAAAATTCAATACTTATCTAAATATAAATGCACTGAAATAGTTTATCTGTTGGGGGGACAGAGATAACAAAGATAAACAAGATAGAGCTGGGGTGCTGGCTGCTTTAGTTGGTAGAGCGTGTGATTCTGGATCTTGGGATTGTAAGATTAAGCCCTATATTGAACATAGAGCTTAATTAAAAAAAAAAAAGGAGCTAAAACACTAGATAACAGACATCATGATTTTGGGATCAATTAGAAGTTCCTTGATTGACTATGAGGGAGGAAAAGGGGCAGAGTAAAAGATGATTCCACATTTTTGAGTGATCTGATGGATGGTACCTTTAGGAATAGGGAAGTCGGAAAGAGCCAAGTTTGTTTTTGTTTTGTGCCTTAGTTTCTTCATGTGTAAAGATATGTGGTTGGACTGACCTAAAAGGATTTTGTGGTTTTAGACTACCCTTGAGGCTTCAGGATTGGCAAAACAATTCAGGAATAATTGTCTGGTAGGCAGCTGGAATTTGGGGCTGGGATCTGGATGGAAGTTCAAGTTTCAGTGTATGGATATGTTGACCTGAGTGAGACATTGGGAAAGGGAGGGATGATAGTTGAGGCCATAGAGGTAGGTTAATAGAGGAGGATGGGATCTTTGGGGGTGATGATTGTGACATACACTACAGGGGGTGTATTAGTTTGCTAGGGCTGCTGTATACAAGTACCACAGATGAGGTAGCTTAAGTGATATAAAATTATTAGCTCACAATTCTGGAGTTCATAGTTCTGGAGGCTAGAAGTTGGAGATCAAAATGGCAATAGGATTGTTTTCTTCTTAGGCCTCTTTCCTTTGCTTGTAGATGGCCATCTTCTCCCTATCTTCACATGATATTCCCTCTTCCTATGTCCTGATAAATCCACCAGTCATAGTAGATTAAGACCATCTAATGACCTTTAATTACTTTTTTTTTAGATTTATTTATTTATTCATGACAGACAAACAGAGAGAGAGAGAGGCAGAGACATAGGCAGAGGGAGAAGCAGGCTCCTTGCAGAGAGCCCAATGCGGGACTCGATCCCAGATCCCAAGAACACGACCTCAGCTGAAGGCAGGCACCCAACTGCTGAGCCACCCAGGTGTTCCTCATTAATTACTTTTTAAAGACTGTCTCTAGAGACACCTGAATGGCTCAGTTACTTGAGCATCTGACTCTTGATTTCAGCTCAGGTCATGATCTCAGGGTCATGAGATTGAGCCCTGCATCAGGCTCTGTGCTCAGCCCAGAGTCTCCTCAAGATTCTTTCCCTCCCCTTCTGGCTCTTCCCTTACTCGTACTCATTCACTTTCTCACTCTCTTTCTCAAGTAGAAAATAAAATGTTTATAAGACCCTATCTCCAGGGACGTCTGGGTGGCTCAGAGGTTGAGTGCCCGCCTTGGGCCCAGGGTGTGACCCCGGGGTCCCAAGATGGAGTCCCGCATCGGGCTCCCTGCATAGAGCCTGCTTCTCCCTCCGCCTGTGTCTCTCATAAATAAATAAATAAAATCTTAAAAAGAAAAAATTCTTAAAAAAAAAAAAAAAGACCCTGTCTCCAGATACAGTCATATTCTGAGGTTCAGGGTGTTGGGACTATAACATAATGGATTTTGGAGAGATGCAGTTAACACTCACAACACAAGGCAAGAATCAGGGGCAGAGGAGGGAGAAGGGAGGACAATGGAAGAATATGGTCACCCAGAGAAACCAAAGGAGGAGAAAGGTGCTGGGAAAGAGGTAGGTACTACCCTGGGAGTAGTCCAGAAGGGCACCTGGATTAACAGTGGGAGTACCTGAGGACTACCTACAGGAAAGGGAGGTGGGAGATCAGGCTTTGAGGGTTTGAGGCAGATGCCAGCATGGCAAGAGAGTAGAGGCAAGGCCAAGCAGCAAGCTTTTGGTTTCACTTCTAGACACAATAGATATTCCACATATATAATTATTGAATGAATAAAATGGACTTTCCTTCCTCCCTCCTCTGATACTCCGTGATCCTAGGACTTAGTTTCTCTTTAGAAATCCTGAGGTTGGGGATCCCTGGGTGGCCCAGCGGTTTAGCGCCTGCCTTGGGCCTAGGGTGTGATCCTGGAGTCCCGGGATTGAGTCCCACATCAGGCTCCCTGCCTGGAGCTTGCTTCTCCCTCTGCCTGTGTCTCTGCCTCTCTCTCTCTCTGTGTGTCTCTCATGAATAAATAAATAAAATCTTAAAAATAAATACATGAAAGGTAAATTTAAAAAAGAAAAAAAAGAAATCCTGAGGTAATACTGCATTCCAAGACCTTGGCCCTGAGCTTATTCTTTGATGTGGCTGGATCTTGGGGACAGGCCAAGGAGAATAGAACATCTTTTCTCTGAGGGAGGGAAGGAGGAAGGGAGAAAGAGAGAGAGAGAGAGAGAGAAAAAATGAATTGAGTGAACCAAACCAAACTGCATTATCAGTAAACTTCCACATCGTGAAGAAGAGAATAGGGTGACATGAGGTTGGAGAGGTCTTCAGGGTTATTTTGCAATTTTCCTGTCTGCCCTTCAGAAATGAAGAGGTTGTTCATTCATTCATTGAAAAAAAATTTTAATTAAGCACCTACTCTGAATTGGGCACTGAGCTAGGCAAGAGGGAGATATCAGTGAAGCAAGTATCAAAGATTTATTGACTGCTTATGTAATGCCATGTTCTTGTTAAGCACTTGGTATACCTCCTGCCTTCAAGGACAATGTAACCCAGGGACTATTGGTGTTTCATTTACTTTTTTTTACAGATGGAGGATGGGCTAACTGAAGCTTAAGATGGTTTGATGGCTCACTGTGGGTCATAGAGTTATAAGTAAGCAACTTGGATACATCCCAGGGGCAACTTTTTCCAGCCCTAGTTTCACCTAGGCTCCTGGAGCTTCCCCCAGGGTACAGTAAGGGGCTGGCTTGGGGTCCTGCATGAGTCAGGCTGAACTGGGGATAAGCAAAGTTCCTGCTGTTCCATCCTGTTCTTGGCCTGAGCAAGGACACTATGTAAAGGGACGGATGTGGGCTAGGATAATAATGCCAAGTCACTGCTGATGAAAGCCTTGTGTGTTCACCTCCCCCCAGCCACCACCTGAAGCCTGTCTCAGCTACTATCCTTGTTGTTACACTCACAACCATCCCTCTCAGCTCCACTGACAACAGCTGGAATTGTGGCTCATGAACCAAAGACGTGTTTCCTTCCTTCTTTGGGGCTACCTCAGGGCTACCTGAGAACACAGCTGGATTCTGAAATCTTATTCTCCAATGCCTGGGATGCCCCTCTGGTTCCAGATAAAGGGAGAAGCATGGGTTCTGTGAACTCTTTTTGAGTGGGATCATGACGAAACAGTCCAGTGATCTCTTTCTTCTATTTTGAAGTGAAGAGGAACATGGCCACACTACTTACTGACCAGTGAGTCAGTGGGTATAGGGACTGAATACCATATTTGGGTTGAGAGTCAGGAGATAGAATGAAATTTGATGAATCACCCCCCTGTCCAATCTAATCTGGAAATCAGAGAAGCCTGAAGACTTAAGGAGTACACAGAGATGTTTATACAAGGATGTTCATCACGTTGTTTTAGTAGTAGCAACCTACATGCCCATGTGTAGAGGATTAATAAAATCAACTTTAGTTGTTGTTCACAAAAGAAATCTAAGGGGTGGCTGGGTGGTGCAGTTGGTTGGGCATGGTTTTGGCTCAGGTTGTGATCTTCTATTTGTGGGACTGAGCTCCATGTAAGGCTCTGCGCTCAATGCAGAGTCTGCTTCAGATTCTTTCTGCCTCCCCCTTCGTCTTTCCAGCTCACTCTCTCTCTCTCTCAAATAAAGAAAAATTTTTTAAAAAGAAGTCTAAGTTGCCATTGAACAGTGTGTGGTGAAGCTATCAGGTATAGGTAAAGAAAGGTGTTCAAGACTGATAATTAAGTGAATAAAGCAAGCCACAGAAAAGTGTATGTGTGTATGTTTCTATAGCCATGGATGTTTTCTGGAAATACACATGAAAAACTCCTAACTGGTTACTTCTGAAGAGTATGAATGGAGGTTTGAGTGAGGAGTGAGACTTTAGCTCTTTATATTCTTGTGTGCTTTTTTTTTTCAGATAATGAGCATGTATTGTTTTTGTAATACGACAATAGTGATAAAGAAAAAGTGGAAAAAAGAAAGGCTTAAGGTTGACAATCCAGGGCAGCCTGGGTGGCTCAGCGGTTTAGTGCCACCTTCAGCCCTGGGCCTGATCCTGGAGTCCTGGGATTGAGTCCCACATCAGGCTCCCTGCATGGAGCCTGCTTCTCCCTCTGCCTGTGTCTCTGCCTCTCTCTCTCTCTCTCTCTGTGTCTCTCATGAATAAATAAATAAAATCTTAAAAAAAAACCCACAAAGAAATATATATGTATTTTTTAAAAAGGTTGAAAACCCAAAGGTATTGAACAATTCAGCACTGAATTCAGTGGTGCTGAGGGCAGGAGGAACCACCATGTGGGGCCTGAGATGACTTTGCACAATGGAACTTTCTCTTAGCCACTGCTTGCAGAAAATGCTTTGACCAGCCAAGGCTGGACACAGAGGCAGGAACTGGCAGGAAATCACTATTTGCAAGGCTGGCTCAGTGACAGAAAGTCTACAGCAAAATCAAGGCCAAAGTTCAACTCCAAGAACAGGGATTGGAGTCTCTAATAACAATAGCTGACACATACTGAGTACTTATCCTGTATCAAAACAATGTGCAAATTGCTTTACTTAGCATTATCTCATTTAAATTTTCACAACAAACCTATGAGATAGCACTATTATCCCAATTTTGTAGATGAGAATATTGAGGCTCAGAGGGTCCAAAAACACACAATTAGAATTGGTAGGATTGGGATAACCCTGGTTTGTCTGTTTCTGAAGGCAGCTCTCTTACTACCTCCTGAATATTACTCTGTGTTGAAATCTAAGGCCCTGAGATCCAAGAACAGGACATCCTTACCATCAAGGAGCAGCCAGGCTAGCTGGGGAAGATGACATTTATGCATGTGGACTATAAAGATTTTATTTATTTATTCATGAGACACACACACACACACAGAGGCAGAGACAGGCAGAGGGAGAAGCAGGCTCCATGCAGGGAGCCTGACATGGGACTTGATCCCAGGTCTCCAGATCATGCCCTGGGCTGAAGGCAGCACTAAACTACTGAGCCACCTGGGCTGCCCTGGACTATATATTTTATATAAGGCATACATCCGGATATACCTGGGCTGCAAAGATGATAAATGCTATTTTGATCTTAAATTTAGGGAGATCTGCAAGGCCTGAAGTTGTACATAAAGGCATCTTGGAGGAGGAAAGATGTAAATCAGGTCTGGGAAGGATGGATTGAATTAAGAGAGGGGTGAGGAGAACATTCCAGAGAAGAGAATGCATAAGTCGTGCAGAAGTCTGTTCTGTTGTTTCTGAGACAGTGAAGCATCTTGCCTAATCAGTGAGAGTTGTGTATGGGTGATAAGTGGGCAGTGTGTGTGAGGAGGGAAAACAGAGCATCAGAAGTCATTCTGAAGGGTGAAAACTTGCAGAAGAGTTGTGACTTAACACAGGAGGAAGTCAAGAGCCTCTGAAGGTATTTTTGGGCAGTGAGGAGACACTGAAAAGTGATGCTTCAGAGAGATTAATCCGACAGAGGTGTCAAAATGACTTGGAATGAAGGACAGAGCCATGGGAAAACATAGGTGTGGGGTGATGGAGGTGTCAGTGGATACTATAGGAATGAAGCAAGAGGTTCAGGGTGAGAGCTCCTGTAAAGGGAGAGAGGTAGAGGAGGCAATAGAACTTGCTGATTGAAAATAAACAGACTGTAAAATCAGGGGTCCAAACCAGTTAATTGTGGGACTTCAAATCCATGTGTCCAAAGAAGGGAAAGCCTATATCTGGAACAGGGAATTGGAAGAGGGTTTGCTGTTGGAGGCAGGGTGGAGACAGATGGTGAATTGTGTCTTCATTAGAGACCTCTGTTTTCCCTATGACTGTAAGACAGTGTAGGGACTTTTTCTGTTTTCTTGATCGTGTGATGCATAGGAGTTCCTTTGTTTGGACCAGTTCATTCATTCAGCAGTTCTTTATTAAGCTGTCATTATGGTATGATTGTTGGGAACACAGCATTGAGAGGTCAGATCTGGTCCCTGTCCTCATGAAATGCAGATACTGAACAAGAAATTATAAGTGTTCTTACTACGCCCTTAGTATCAAGGTGGCGTTTCTTCTCCTAGACCAGTCCTCCTCCCTACTCCCCCAGCATACACCAGCTGGTAAGGGCATTTGTGAAACATTTTACTGTACATCGTGTCTTGTAATTAAAAAATATCATCTGGGGCGCCTGGATGGTGCAGTTGGTTGAGTGTCTGACTCTTGGTTTTGGCTCAGTTTGTGATTTCAGGTCCTGGGATTGAATCCCATGCTGGGCTGTGTGCTCAGCATAGAGTCTGCTTGAGATTCCCCTTCTCCTTCTGCCCCTCCCGTGTGTGCTTGCATCTCCCTCCATCAAATCAATCAATCACTCAATCAATCAATCTTAAAAAAAAATATCACAACCATTCATTTTTTTCTTTTCAACAAATATTTATTGAGTGGCACTGTGGCTTTGTGTTTTTAGCCCTCATGCTCACAAACTAGTGGAGGACACAGATAAGTAAGCAGGTAGTGATAATATGTTGTAAGAATTGTACCAAGGAGTAAGTACCAGGTTGTGGGAACAACTAGGAGGGATATGTGTCTGGGCAGATAAGTTTCCCTGACAAGAATAATGAGATGTGAGGCACCCATCTGGCTCAGTTGGTGGAGCATGTGACTCTTGATCTCAGGATTATAGGCTCCGTGCCCTATTTTGGGTGTAGACATTACTTAAAAAAATAATAATAATAAATTCTTAAAAAAAAAAAGAACAATCAAGTATTAGTCATACAAGGGCATGGGGTGTATGTTTTATGCAAGAGGATCTTCTAGTTCAAACACCTGGATGCTGCAGAGGCCTAGGCTTGTTGGGGAATGATTTACAACCTAGATTTTTATACCTAGCAAAACTACCGGTAAAAATGTGAAGAGGGAACGAAAGGCAAGATAGATGCTGAAATGCAAGGTTTCAAAAAATTTACCTGTCGTGCGTCTCTTCCCAGGAAGCTAGTTGAGGACCTGCATCACCAAAATCAAGGAGTAAATCGAGAGCAAACAACATGGGAATAACTGCATGAAGCTCAGGTAGGTAGGGGCTACATCAGAAAAGGGTTCTAAAGGCATAATGAGGACTCTGGATATGATTGTAATGACGAAATTACCTAATAGTAGAGTGATATTAAAAAATTGTTTGTTTGTTTTTTTAATCCCAAGGACCCATTTGAGCAACCTTGTGATTGGCTCCTACCACATTAAAGCGATAGTTTTGTTTTTTTTTAAGATTTTTATTTATTTATTCATCACACACACACACACAGAGGGAGAGGCAGAGACACAGGCAAAGGGAGAAGCAGGCCCCATGCAGGAAGCCTGATGTGAGACTTGATGCTGGGACTCCAGGATCACACCCTGGGCCCAAGGCAGGCAAAAAACTGCTGAGCCACCCAGGGATTCCCTAAAGCTATAGTTTTCATCTATTTTACCTTTGTGTCCTTTTGGAAAGGATTCTGCTGAGTTATAAAGAGTTTGGAAACTATTGTACTAGTAAAACCTAAAACTGTGTATAGCTACTACTTAAGCTGCCTTGTGCAATTTGGCAGGGCTTCCAGAAGCTCCCAGGGCTGTGCAGGTTTCTAGAGCAGTGCAGTGTGGGAAAGGAGAGAGTGGTACAGGGAGGTGATAAGGCACAGCTACCAAATTTCAGGAGGACTCTTTGCTGGTCATTCTTCCTTCAGCAGCAAAGGTGATCCCTAGAATACTTTTGTTTACCATTTAAGTGCTGAAGCTGCCTTCCCCAATGACTTCCAGACTGCGAACAAATAAATTTTAAAATATAAACTTGGGGTGGGGGAAACACAGCGTGACCATGACTCTTCTCCTACTGAACTTTATCACAGCTGGAATAAGGCAGGGTATGTATGAGAGGGAGTGGTGTGTGTGTGTGTGTGTGTGTGTGTGTGTGTATCTTTAGTGGCCTCGAAGAAATTTGTGGATATGTTGTATTGTAACAGGGATCCAGGTGTTCCCTAAATCTGAAGCCAAGGAGAACCTTTTCTTTCTGGATTTTCTTCGATATCTGCTTCTTAAGTACTATGATAAAAGATCAGCCCACAAACCAAGCCGCTTGTAATGGTGTTTATTGGTTTTGCTATCCATAAAAAGGGTATTCCTGAGTTCCCCATCAGCTAGGAGAAATCCTTATCCACCCTCTCATGACCAACCTCTTTCCCTACCCCTAAGCAAGTGAATTTTAAATACCACTCTAAAGTTGTTGGCTGGTGACCTGGAAAATTTCTTTTGCTTTTTTATCGTGTTAATGGCCCATCAGTTTAAACATCCTACCCCCAGAAACTTTCTTTCTCCTAACTAGACTGAAGAGGGAACAGAGATTTAAAAAAAAAAAAAAAAAATGAAAGAAAGAAAGGATTCCTATTTCTAAGGGCCTTGGGAAGATTCCAAGATGGCCAGGTCTGATTGAATGGAATGAAGGAATTTCATTTGTCTTGATCAGTCTGTACAGCACCTAGCCAATGTAAAGGCAAATGTAAATTAGGATCTTATTGAATGACTTTAAAGGAAAGTGATAATTTTTTTTAAAGATTTTATTTATTCATGAGAGAGAGAGAGAGAGAGAGAGGCAGAGACACAGGCAGAGGGAGAAGCAGGCTCCACGCAGGGAGCCCGATGTGGGACTTGATCCCAGGACTCTAGGATCACACCGTGGGCCGAAGGCAGGTGCTAAACCGCTGAGCAACACAGGGATCCCCTTAGCTCATGCTCTTAACCACAACGTTATGCTGTTTATAAACTACAAAGATCTAAGGAAACCTAACGTTGAAGCGGAAAGTGGCTAAACTATTCCCCTCTGGTACATGACAGTTCACCTTGTGCCATTCATGTAGGCCAGGAAGTTGCCAAGTTATCAGGTCCTAGTTGGAGGGGTCAAGCCTGCATATAATATTATAAGCAGACACTTGCCCCTAGCCTTTTGGATTTCTGGAATAAGGTTCTGACCACAGAACACTATTCTCTTCAGGTCTTGGTCTGTCAGATTCCATTTCTCAGTTTCCAGAACAACACACAGATGCACAGGGCAATCAGAGCCTTTATTTATTTATTTGTTTGTTTGTTTGTTTATTATTTATTTATTCATGAGAGACACAGAGAGAGAGGCAGAGACACAGGCAGAGAGAGAAGCAGGCTCCCTGCAGGGAGCCCGATGTGGTACTTGATCCAGGACTTGAGCCAAAGGCAGATGCTCAGCCACTGAGCCAGGTGCCCCCAGTCAGAGCCTTTAACATCATGCTACTTCCTTCACCTATGTTTAGGGGCAATTAGCACTTTCGGCAATTTTTCTCTCCCAAATAAGCTTTGTCATCTTTTATATCAACTCGGGCTGCTAGCTTTCAAATCCATCTTCTGTAACCCCCAAATCCCATGGGGCATTCCCTAACTGGGCAGGAAGCAGCTGACCAGGTCAGAGACTGCCATTGGAATAGCATGCTGAGGAGAGAGCAACCGTGGGAGAGCAATGAGAGTGCTACCACCAGCTGGAAAATTACCAAAGGTGACTTTGCTGGGGGACAATCCTGGATGGAATTCCCAGGGCCTAGGGTAGGCTTTTATGCTTCCTTTTAAAAATATTTATATTTATAAACAGAAGTCCCTTTATCAAAAAAAAAAGAATAATCCCAGTTGTTGTGAACAATTTAAATAATATGGTGATTAACAGAGAAAGTACAAGGATGCCATTAATAATACAACGCACTTCCCTGCCCCACACCTCCAACCCTATGCATCTGCCTAATCACCACTAGTAACAGTTTGGAATCTGCCCTTCCAGATGGTTCTGTTAGTTTCCTGTGTGTGTGTGCGTGAGAGAGAGAGAGAGAGAGAGAGAGAGAGAGAGAGAGAGACAGATTCACATAAGCATCAGTGAGAAGATCCTATTCTGTACCTCATGTACCATGAGCATCTTCTGAGTCCATCGTACAGCTCTCCCTGTTTTAACAGCAGTGCAGTAGTCCATTGTAAGAATAGACAATCTTGGGACACCTGGGTGGCTCAGGAGGTTGAGCGTCTGCCTTTGGCTCAGGGCGTGATCCCAGGGTCTCGGAATCGAGTCCCTCATTGGGCTCCCTGCAAGGAGCCTGCTTCTCTGCCTGAGTCTCTGCCTCTCTCTCTCTCTGTCTCTAATGAATAAATAAAATCTTAAAAAAAAAAAAAGAATAGACAGTCTTCCCTTTTTCCTAATTTCTCTGCTTTAACAGATCTTTCATTTCCTTGGGAACCTCAGCTCCCTGTTAACAAGCCCAACTCTGGGTCCTGCCTCAGGTTGCTGCACAAATGGGAAGGCAGTCAAAAGGTGGGAAGGGCAGTGGCGGGGGGAATGGGGCCGGGCAAGTGTATTCCAGCCAGCCATACTGGGATACATAGGAAGTTCTTTCTCCCCACCCTGCCAAATGGTTCCCTGCTCTGCCTAAGGTCAAACTGCACATTTTATAAAACCGATGATTTTATGGGAATCATCTTTGAAAATGACCAAGAAGATCAATGGGGAGAATCAAAAGGGTGTTTTCTTAGAGTTACACTGTATCATTTGGGACCTGCACTCTGGGCATGCACACAGGGGTCTACCAGAATGACCAGAGGCCTTCCAGGCCAATCCCCTGCCTCCATCCAAGATATGTTTGCTTGAAGCCCCCCATGTTCTCTCTTGGTGGCTCTCCTGTGTGAGCAACAACTCCATTAGGTAGAAATTTGCTTCTTGTCACCGGAAGGGTGCTCCAGCTTAGAGGATCCAAGCTCTTGACCAGATTTGCTCTCTGTACCTCAGTGTCCTTGTTTGTAAAATGGGTATAAGAATAGTATCTATCTAATTGGTAGAGTTTTTCATCTGTAACTTAAATAAAATATACACATGGCATATTTATCATATTATATGGTATATGGCAAGCACTCAACGCTGTGAGTGATTATACCCTAAATCCAGATATCCCTCACTGCACGTTTTTTTTTTTTTTTTTCCTCACTGCCCTTTAAACCTAGACTTTCGAGATCATCTAGGTCACTGGCTCTTGACCCTGGCTGCGCAGTGAAGTTAGCCAAGTCAGCCGTGGAACCTTAAAAAAATGCCAGTGCTCAGGCTTCATTGGCAGAGATTCTGATTCTCTCTCATGTAGATCAGGGGGATCACTGCTTTTGAAAATCACCCTGGAGAATTCTTGTTTGCAGCTAGGGTTAGAGTACTGAATTTAGTTCAGTATTCTGTTTCTAGGTGAAGCAACTGTGAGGCCTGGATCCGGGAAGGGACTTGTCTTTCTCCGTCTGGACACCAACCTCCACAGGCTTTCCTTCCCAGGGAGGGAGATCTGTCCCTGGGATGCCCTTCGGGCAGTCTTGGGTATGATCCGGGGTGCTGCCCCTGCTTCTGGTCTCTTTCCGGGTAATATTGCTGGACCCCTCAACCCATTATTTGGTCACAAACTCGAGGAGGTCTCCCTATAGGAAGCCACAGTTCTAGAATACAACCCTCTTTTATTAAAGCATTTACAGCGTTTGAAATAATCCCATGCATCCATCCATCCATTCCTTTTAAGAATCTAAGCCCCCTGGGGGCAGGGGCGATGTGTGTCCTGTTCCCGGGGTGCCAGGCCTAGGATGGTGACCAGCACTTGGCTTAAAAATAATAGTAATAATAATAATACCCATTAGATGACTGGATGAGGGAAATCCCGGGAGGGTAGTTGAGGTTTTTTTTATTTTTCTGGTACTAGCCATCTGATTCTCATTACTCCTACAGCTCGAGAAGCCGCTCTGCGCTTTGGCGTTTTATAAACCTCGTGTGCGTACGTCGACATTTTAACCATAAATCCAGAGTTTGGGGGCTGGAAAATTCGAGGCGAAGGGTTTGGGGGAGGGGGTAAGGACGACGCGGAGGTCCGAGCCTGGCCCGGGGTGGGCGGGGGCCGCCGGGCGGCCGAGCCTCCGCCCCTGCCTGCGCCCTCCGCGGGAGGTGGCCCCGGGCCGCAGCCTCCAGCGCGGGGCGCGCCGCCGCCGTCTCGGGGCCGCGGGGAGGGCCGCCGCGGGGAGGGCCGGCGGGCGGGTCGCGGCCGGGGGCGGCTCGGCCAGCGGCCCCGCATTGCGGCCGCGCGCCCCCGGAGGTGGCGCCTTGGGGAGGCTGTGGCGGGAGCCGAGGGGGCGGGGGAGGGGCCCTGTGTGTGTCCCTTTAAGAGCCGGAGCGCTGCCCCCGCCTCGCAGGCGCCCGGAGCCTCACAAAAGAACAGGATGTTGTTGATTTGTCACCAAACCACAGAGAGGAAATGATTGTAAATTTCCTTTAAACATCCCCACCGCGCTCCGGCCGCCCCCGCTTCCTCCTCCGCCGCCCCCGCCCGGCCCGGCGCAGCGGGGCCTCGGCGCTCCCGCGGGGCGCCCGCGCCCGGCCTCCCGGAGGCCCCAGGCTGCGGCCGGCTCCGGGCGCCCGCGGGAGGAGCCCCCCGCCCCGCCCCCCGCGCGCTCCCGGTTGCTTTCCTCGCATTTTTTTTTTTTTTTCAACAGCTGCGGCAGAGAAAGGGCCGTGGCCTGGAAGCACCTTAGCGTGTGCGCCCATCCTGTTTAGCCTTACGACCGCCCTGCAGACGCAGTAACCATTAGTTACGGTGCCCCTGGGGGAAACTGAGGCCCAGGGGGCTTCCCTGAGTAGCCGAGAGGCACCAGCTCCTGAAACCTCTTGAGGGCTCTTGGAACACCCAATCTCGGTTTGGTTCTCCCCAGACCTGGAGTTTGTGACCAATCTGCCATACAAATTCCCGTTCATCAAGTGTGGCAGCTTCTCCGGGCAAGTTCAAAAGCAACCAAGACTTCAGACCACGTTATTTCATTTTTTTTTTTAAAGATTTTATTTATTTATTCATGATAGTCACAGAGAGAGAGAGAGAGAGAGAGAGAGAGGCAGAGGGAGAAACAGGCTCCACGCAGGGAGCCCGAAGTGGGATTCGATCCTGGATCTCCAGGATCGTGCCCCGGGCCAAAGGCAGGCACTAAACCGCTGCGCCACCCAGGGATCCCGACCACGTTATTTCATGAGGAGCATCCCCACCATGTCCAGCTGGGCACCCGTCTTTAAGGAGCTGTTTGGGTCTGGGTTCCACCTGTGCCTTTATGTGCTTTGATGCACCTTTACCTCCCCTGGCCTGCTTCTCGTTGTTTTCAATGATTTTTGAAAGCCTCTGGTGCAGTTAACGTTTGCTTCCAAACTGCAGTCCATGGCGGAGTGGTCAAATCTGGTCTGTGGTGCTTTGGGAGGCTTCTTTTGCTGTACAGAATGTTCTTTTGGAGCAATTAATGTTTCCGATTCAGCATTGGCTGCACTGGGGTTCTTGGCTTGAATATTCAAAGCAGCAGTTAATACCCCAGGCCTGTGCATTCTCTCCTTTCATCCTTACAGTAGCCCCATAGACCTTGCTGCTCCCTTAGTCCCTTAGTACAGATGAGGATGCTGAGGTTCAGAGAGGTTGAGGAGTTGGACCAGCAGTGACAGGACTTATTTAGTGACCACTATCTGATTACTGGTGGTGTCTTTCCTTAGTACTTGAAAATTGATTATTTGGTTAGGAGAACGGGTAGGGACGGGAGCACAGGATGCTCTTGTTGGATCCTTTGTCGCCTCAACTTCCCCTGGGAACTCTAGGCCAAATCTCACCCTCTGCTGAAGGAGCACCTGAGTGACTCACACTCTCGGGCTGGAATCTTCCCTTTTGGGGCCTGATGAAATCCTGAGTGCTTAGATGAAGAGGGGGACTTATGGAGTCTGAGTTTTTTCCGTTCTACCTGACCAGGAACACGGAAACTTAAAAAAAAAAAGAAAAAATCTAGTACTGGATTCCTAAGGCTGAATAGCCGCCTTCATGTGCAAGACCCTTAATTCTAAGTGGATGGGGATGGGGTGATAGAAAGTTGAGTTTGACTCCAGGTATCATCAATGTCACGTAACTATAATGTTGTCATGGGCCTGCTGTGTGCCCACGGACTGTTCCAGGGGCTATCTATGTGCTTTCTCATTTGATCCTAAAAAGGTCCTAGTGGATGGAAAGTCAGGACCAGAGAGGCCGTACACCTAGGAATGGTAGGTAGCTGGGTTTCGCATCCCTCTGCACAGGGTCTCTTGTGTCTGTGCCAGAGGAAGCACCAGTTATCTGGCGCCCCAGAAATGGGACTACAGTGCTTTCCTTCAGTCAGTGCAGAAAGCCAAGGTGATTTTGAGAGGGAAATGCAGTGGCCTTTGGCTCCTCTGTGCTGCAGCTGTCTTGCAGTTATTCAACTCTGAGCACATTTGTTGATGGATTTCCAGTGTCGCTGCAGTATCTCCACCTGTCTTTTTTGCTTTTATAGATTGCCAGTCACAGGGGCATCCGGGTCCTGAGCACTTGGGAGGGAGAGCCATCTGCTTAATTATTTCCATTCCCTAGATGAGAAACGCAGGGCACCAACATGCCGAGTTGTTCTGGGCAGGCTGGCTTAAAGCAGAGCAGGGCAACAGTAGTCCTTCAGCCTCTACCCATCACTCAATTCTGGAGAAGAAGGAGCCAGAGGGTAGGTCACCTGATGCCTCTTGGTCTCTGTTTCCTAGGCTGTGCAAAACTTTGGCCTACTTGTCTCTGAGGCTCTTCCAGTCGTCCTCATCCAAAGAATAGTTTCTGTTTACTCATTCAGTTAATATTTATTAAACGTCTACTATATGCCAAGCACCTCTGCTATATGACTGGAGATACTGCAAAGAACGAAACAAAAGCTCTGTCTTCTTGGGATTTACCTTTTAGGTGGAGAACAAAAAATATTAAACACATGGATATGTAAAATGTCAGCTAGTGTCATACCACTTTGTGGTAAATAAAATAAAGAACATTAGGGGAGAATGCCGTGAGTATATGAGGGGTAGTGTTTTATTTAGGGTCGTAAGGGAAGGCCCACTGATAAAGTGGCACTTGAGAAGGAAGGGGGAGAGTGAGCCACACTGCCTTGTGAAGTTTGCTATAGGTGGTTGGACTGGCAAAGATAAGGACCAGGAGATGGGCGTGTGTTGCATAGCACTTACCATGTGTCAGGCCCTGTGGTAAATGCATTGTGTTATTTTATCCTTGTGTTCTTGCTGTATCTTATTTGAAGAAGCTGAGACTCAGAGAGGTTTGGTGACTTGCCCACGGCCACACAGCTAGTAGGTAGTGAAGGTGAAATTCAAATGCTGGTCTTTTTTTTTTTTTTTTAAATTTATTTATTTATGATAGTCACACACAGAGAAAGAGAGAGAGGCAGAGACACAGGCAGAGGGAGAAGCAGGCTCCATGCACCGGGAGCCCGATATGGGATTCGATCCCGGGTCTCCAGGATCGCGCCCTGAGCCAAAGGCAGGCGCCAAACCGCTGCGCCACCCAGGGATCCCTCAAATGCTGGTCTTAACCTTCATGCTGCTTCCCACTCAGGGACTCTTCTTTTGGAGCTCACGTTTAATTGATGACCTAGTTGTTGTGATTTCTTGGGGATTAAGTGTCAACGGTGGCCATGACCCCTGGCCCCTAGGTTGCCTGGTGTTGGGGAAAGAGCTGAGGGCCTGAAGTTCCTTTTTTGTGAGGGGAAGGCAATATGTTTGATGCTGGAAAACCCCATGTAGTGTTTATGGCAGAAGGGGGAAAAACACCTCCAGATTAGCGTAAACAAGAGAAATGGGAGAATGGGGTAGCCTGGATCCCTCCACCCCCCACCTTCGTTTTAATTTCCCCATGATGGGCTCAACGCAGCATGTTGTATTATACAGCGATAATTAAAACACTTGGATTAGTGAGTTGAGATTTATAGGGCAAACAGGAGCCAGAGGAGAAACGACAGTCTTGTCTTTTATTTGCAGGCAGATATCCAAATTGCCACTTGCTTGCTTTTTCTTCCTGACACTATCACCTACTCTGCTTAATTAGATTCTTTTTTTTTTTTTTTGTCTTTTTTTTTCTGTATCATTTCCAACACCCGCTTAGCCTGCTGCTCAGCAGAGTTTAGGAAGCCATATACTGAACCCTTTTCCACAGCCTGGGGAAGTTGAGTCTGGAATGAGGCAAAGAAGAACCAAGGAGGGTATCTTGCCATCCGGGTGTGGAACCCACCTGTCCATCAGCATCCTGGCGCAGGGGCCACCAAGTGGAAGTACCACGCTTCTTACAGTCCTGCTCAGCTTTCCATGAAGCATCCTTTTTCTTGTGAGGAACAGAACAAATTCCCCAAATAGCAGACCACCCCCAACACATTCCATTTCAAAACCAATAGGGTTAAATCGTGTTCCCAAATTGTTATTGAATATTTTACTCCCTTTAAAGTGTCATCATAGACTGATAGGGGTGAGGGGTAGGCAGGACTACGATGGACAAAATGCTGTCTGAGTTTACAATCTAGTAGAAAGAAGAGTTGAAAATCACTGATGAGAATTTTTGGCCAAGTTCATATGTTTGATTAGTATTTATTGACTATCTAGTGTGTGTCAGGCCTTGTTGTAGGCGGTTACGGGACACAATAGTGGCACAGGATCCTGAAAAAAATCTCCATCCATGTGAATTTAGCAGCACTGGGGGAGGAGGACTGGCAGGGTGGTGAATTTGTCACTGAAGAGCGTAAGAATGGAAGAAAAATTAAGTGGGGAAGGTGGCTAGGAGAGTGCTGGGGCTGGTCATTTTTAAAACCTGAAGAGGTGGGACGCCTGGTGGCTCAGCAGTTGAGTGCTACTTCCGCTCAGGGTGTGATCCTGGAGTCCCAGGTTGGAGTCCCACATCGGGCTCCCTGCATGGAGCCTGCTTCTCCCTCTGCCTTGTCTCTGCCTCTCTCTGTGTGTCTCTCATGAATAAATAAATAAAATCTTAAAAAAAATTAAAACCTGAAGAAGAAGGCGGCCCTTTATGTTTCTGTAATCAGCTGGTCTGAAACTTATTTTTCTCATCTGCACAGTAGGGCTAGTCGTAGATACTTTTAAAGGGATTAAATGAGGCAAAAACCATACGCATGTAAATAATAAATACATAATAAATAAATAACATAATAAGTTATAAAAAATATATAAAACACATACCTAATTAGGGCTCTGTGAGTGCTTGCTCTTTTCAGCACTACTTGCTTATGATAAGGTGACGGGGAGCTGAAGGGACAGTGAAAGGGAAGAGTTATTATCTGTGTCCCGCTCCCCTCTTCCAGTAATCACGATTTGCCCATCCACCAGGAATGCAAAAGTGCAGGTGAGCCCTTGTGGCAGAATTAGGACCACAGAGGGTTTAGGTCGGGGTTTGGTATGTGGAGTGTAGATGGGAGTTTGAGGCTGGTCGATTTTTGCCTTCTGTCTTAAAAATTATTTTCCACATGCTTGGTGTTAACCCCGATTCTCCACAATAAGTTGGGCAGGGGGGCAGGGGCTGCCCGCTTGACAAACGGGAAAACAGGCACAGGATGTGAGTGCCTGGCCAAGGTCACCTCCAGTCTCCAGAGGAGATCTCCTGCCGCCTGGAGATGAGTCATCCTGGAGTGTTGTTCCCGGGGTGAAATCACAAAGGAAGGAAGGCTTGGATTTATTGCAGGCAGCCCGGGAAGTTTCCTGTTCTTGAGAAATCTCAGAAACAGTAACTCCTCCATCTGAGGGGCTTTATTCTTCTGACGTTAGCCTACTGAGGAGCCCCCAAACCTCCAGAAGATACAGTGTCTGATATGGGGTGAAGGAGAGGGTAGAAGGCCTTTGACATAAAGAGGAGAAAAAAGGAGAAGAAAGTGTGTGGGGGTTGAGAGCTTGGGTCCTGGGGTCAGACAGGTCTGGGTTTGGTGGTTCTGCCACTTAACCAGCTTGGGCAAGGCACATGACCTGCCGTAACCCTTAGTTTCCTCATATGTATCAGTCCATAACTCATGGGTTGTTGGAAAGTGAAATTAGATGGTGTGTGCCAAGCATTTAGGCCAGTGCCTGGCGGCTGGAGGCTCTCGGAAAAGTGAGTTGTCATCACTGCAGCGGAAAAGGGAACAGCTGGGTAAGGGTGAGGGGGTGAGAGGGTGCCCAGGTTGTGCATCTGTCAATGCTGGACCACTTCCATGAGGTCTTGCTGAAGTTCCTTCCACCCAAGGTTTCTGGAGTCAGTCACCCAGTAGGTGCCATCTTGGCCTTCTAGGAGTTTGTGCTGGGACCAGCAGAGCAGGGCCAGCCAAGTATCTGATGTCTTCCTGCCGCCGTTGCTCACCCCTCCCCGCGTCATGGTTCACTGGGCATGGCGGGCCTCACAGGGGCCCCCCTTGGTTCACTCTCTTCCCCTCCCTTTAACCTTTGCTTCTCTGGCTCAGACCCATTATTTGTCCTGTTGCTGTTGACTCCATATAATGAAAATAATTGAGCCTGTCTCCACCGATGACTGTCTAGGAACAAATCAAGCTGGCCCCAGTCATCCGCCTCTGATTGAACACACCCCGCCTGCTGCAAACGGTCCTGCTTGGGCTTGGGTCTTAAACCCAGGCTGCAGTGCTAGATGCAGTGCTAGATGTACCCTACTGGACAGCTTCATAGTTTGCTGAAGGGTGTCTGGGGGTTCTGGGACGAAGGTGCAAAAGTTCTGAGAATACCTCTAAGCATTTATCCAAAGCCCTAATTACTGTGTTCTCCAATTATGCATCTGCCCTTCAGCCTCCAGCCTAGCTTCCTTATCACTCCCTGTCCCACTGGATGTAGAATATTTCTAGAAAACAGATAACAGAGGGGACTGAAGAGTTGCCTGAGCTTGGGGTGGGGAAGCTACTAAAGCTTTGGATTTTTCTGATTTTTATGTAAATAGTTCCAAAAGCAGACCTCAGAGGAGCTGTACTACCCAGCAAGAGTGAGAAGGGCAGGGTTGATGTATTATTCTAGTCCAAAGCCCCATTTATGTTTGTATATTTTAAGATACTATCACTGTCTTAAGTGAAAACACCCGCCACCACCACCACCCTGTCTTATCTCTAGAAGGACCCTGCCCTTTTTGCCTGCTATGCATTCTCCTCTTTATCGTTGCACATATGCACATATGCACATACTGTGAATTGGCTCTCCCGGACCAGGATTGTGCTAAATGCTTACATATTTTCCACCAAATTAATTGTGTTTTACATTCCGCATTATAGACATTTCCCCAAGTTCCTTTTTTTAAAAAATATTTTATATTTATTTGAGAGAGCATAAACAGGGGGAGTGGCAGGGAGAGGGAGAAGCAGACTCCCTAGTGAGCAGGGAGCCTGATGGGGGGGCTCCATGCCAGGACCCCTAGACTAGGACCTGAGCCGAAGGCAGACACTCAACTGACTGAGCCACCCGGGTGCCCCTCCCAAAGTTCCTTTATAGTCTTCCTAATTGCTGATTAAAATAGGAACCTAAGATTTCCTGCTGTAGCACGGTGGGACCATTTTCTCCTTTTGGGCATTTGTGGGCAAGAGCATCAGCTAAGGGCTGCTGCACAGCTGTAGTAGTAAAGGGCACAGTGTGGAGGGCGGAGGACTGGGCTGTGGGAAGCAGGAACAGACTGCAGCAGGGGGCAGGTGGGAGGAGCGCATGGAACTCCACTCGCTCTCATGCTGGACACTTGGGTCAGCAGTCCCTGCATTACTCGCTCTCCATTTTAGCCACATGAATTGGTGTGGGGACTGAGTCAGGGTGGCGGCAGCTGTCTGCTCAGGTGAGGGTGGTGGGGAAGAAGCCATCCTCTTGAGGTAGGTGGAAGAGGAGTTTCTATCCGCATTTTACAGAAAAGGAATCTGCGTCTCACAGACGTCAAAGGACTTGCCAAAGCATAGCTCTGAAGTAGCAAGATGCAGAACAGGGTGTTGGCATTCTGACTCCTGTGCCTTTCCCCTCCATCAGCCTGATGTTGGTTTTTCCTCCTCTGGCTGTCTCCTCCAGACTACCTTTCTTCCTGATACAGGGGTTCCTCCCCGAGAAAACCCACATATGCACATCCAGGGTAGCCACAGTTGGTACTACAAGGCTAGCCCCACGGAGGAAATGATTTCTTTCTTTCTTTCTTTTTTTTTAAGATTTTATTTATTGGGCAGCCCGGGTGGCTCAGCGGTTTTGCACCGCCTTCAGCCTGATCCTGTAGACCCGGGATCGAGTCCCATGTTGGGCTCCCTGCATGGAGCCTGCTTCTCCCTCTGCCTGTGTCTCTGCCTCTCTCTCTCTCTCTCTCTCTCTCTGTGTGTGTGTGTGTGTGTGTGTCTCATGAATAAATGGGTAGAATTTTTTTAAAAAAGAAAAGGATTTTATTTATTTATTCATGAGAGACACACAGGGAGGGGCAGAGACCTAGGCAGAAGGAGAAATAGACTCCTTGCGCAAGGAGCCTGATGCTGAACTCAAACCCAAGACTCTGGGATCACGACTTGAGCCTAAGGCAGACACTCAACCATTGAGCCATCGAGGTGCCCGTGGAGAAAATGATTTCTAAAGAAGGACAGAGTTGCTGGCAGGGAAAACCAGAAAATTGTTCCTTAAAAACTACCCAGGTATGGGGTCTCTTAGGGTAGTGCAGTTGGTTGGGCATCTGAGTCTTGGTTTCCACTCAGGTCGTGATCTCAGGGTCTTGAGATTGAGCCCCCTTTTGGACTCTGTGCTCAGCAGGAACTCTGCTTGAGATTTTCTCTCCCTCTCTCTCTGCCCCTCCCACTCATGCTCTGTCTCTTTCTAAAATAAATAAATAAATCTTAAAAAAAAAAACTTTCCCAGGTACAAGGTGTGGGTTTTTTTTTTTGTTTTTTTTTGGTTTTTGTTTTTGTTTGTTTGTTTTGTTTTTGTTTTGTCTTGTTGGCCCAGGATGGAGATGTTGGCTCAAGTTCCTCCTGTAAATCTTTGGGATTTAATGCAGCCATTCAGCCTCTGTTCAGAGAAGTGTTGTGCTGCCAGAAACACCTTTTTTAAATCCAAGCAATGATCACTGCACATTTTTCTTTCACAGTAGAAAGCCCTGAGTCTCTTTTTTTTTTTTTTTTTTAATTTATTTATGATAGTCACACAGAGAGAGAGAGAGGCAGAGACACAGGCAGAGGGAGAAGCAGGCTCCATGCACCAGGAGCCCGATATGGGATTCGATCCCGGGTCTCCAGGATCGCGCCCTGGGCCAAAGGCAGTCGCCAAACCGCTGCGCCACTCAGGGATCCCAGCCCTGAGTCTCTTAAAAGTGTTTGCAGACAGCATTGAGTCCTTAGAATAATAAGACAGTTTTAAGGGAAAAACAAAACCCATTGTTTATGTCAACTCTGCAGCTTATCAATATGAAATGAAGATGAAGATTCATTTATGTGAAGAGACCATATTTTTGGTGGGGGGATTGTTAAAAATTCATATATCTTTGCTAATGGAATCATTTCCACACTTATCATGGAGGGGAAAAAAAAAAACAAGGCTCATAAAATCTTTCCTGTAACAATCAGAGAAGGAGTGAGTCTCTGAAAATACAAATTTGTGGTATTATCTTTGCCTTTAGCAAAATTCTTTGAGCTTTCAAATAGCATGTTGTGGACCTAGTCTGGCTGTTACATTAGTTTAGCATCTTCATTTGTGTGGGTGAGTTTTTTTTTTTTTTTTTTTTTGTGGGTGAGTTTTTAAATATTTTATTTATTTGAGAGAGAGAGAGCAGAGCTAGAGAGAGGGCATGAGTGTGAGGAGGAAGGGCAGAGGGAGAAGCAGACTTCCTGCTGAGCTAGCAGATCCATGGGGGGCTCAGTCCCAGGGTCCTCCGGTCAGGACATGAGCTGAAGGAAGACACTGAACCTACTGAGCCACCCAAGTGCCCAAGCATCCTCTTTTGATTTATCCTTTTCCTAAACCATGTTGATCTGCCCTCACTCAGAGCCAAGCCTATGCTAGCCCTCTTTCCATTCACTATGGCCTTGAATCCCAATCCCCCACCCGTCTTTGAAGTAGCCAGGGTTCCTGTGTGCCTCGCTCAGTGAAAACACTATGAGAAACTAGAGTTTTGCAACATACGGGCCCCAGAGCTGCAGTTATGAGTGATGACCAAGCTCTGAAAGCCTCCTAATAGGAAGTTAGTGGCAGAGGTAGGATTTGAATCCAGCTCTGAATGGCTCCTAACACATACTGTTTTGCACTACCCAGTTCTGCCTTAAATTAGCAAACTGTGCTGAGCCCCTTCTGTGGAGTAAGGTGCCTTGTTAGGAAGGCACCTGGAAGGAAATGCCAAGGTGAATCAGAATCTCTTCAAGGCACTTGCAGTCTTGGCTGGGCTAAGGGTCAGCCTTCATTGTATGGAAACATTTGTTTATTTGTAATCTTCATTATACAGATAAGGAAACTGAATCCAAGAGGTCAAATGACTTGCTCAAGGTCACACGGCTATGATGTGACAAGACTTTTATTAGGTGGTTGTAGCTAGAAGTCCACAGTCATCCAGACTTATGACTTGTGTAGCCAGAGGTCATAAGTCATCCCTTATGTAGACCATTACATTCCTACGTGCAAGGCAGGCGAAGCTCAGAGCTGCACTTAAAGATCAGACAAAGGCCAAGGTGGCAAGTGTTTGGACGGTATGTGCCCAGTGCTCCTGAATGGTGTAGAGATTCCAAAAGAGCTTTATCCCTCAAGGTGCCTGGAGGCTCCTGGGTCCATTGCCTTATATGCAGCAGAACTCATGGGCTCACCCACCTCTCTCCTTATGGCAGAGTCCCTGCTTTGGCAAACCGACTCATAGGATCTCCTATCCCCAGAGGTTTTTCCAACAGGATAGAAACCACTGAGCCCTGCTGAGGTCATCTGTGCTGTATAGAATATTTGCTTTAGGCTGTGCAAGCTGAGGAAAGCCTGGAGGAGCAGAGGAAGGAAGGCAAGCTGGGAGATGCCCTTCGCTATCAGAGAGCAATGAGGCCCCGGGCCTGGGTTTTCCAAGGCCCCACCACCAAGGGACTTCTTGAACTCTCAGCTTGTCTGCTCAGCTTAGAAATGGGCATGAAGATGATATGGACTCCCTTTCATAGTGTTGGGATGGTGGCTGGAGAACCGTCAAGTCCATTGTCAGACTCAGTGTAGACGCTTCCTACATTTCCTTCCTTCCTTATCCTTCTCTGACTGCCTTCCTTCTGAATTTCTAGCCGTTAATAAGCCCTGTAGGGCTTTTCTGCCTCCTTCACATCTGCAGTGACAGCAGATGCCCCACACTAGGCTCCTTGATGATTGTCCTACTATACATGAATTTCACTGGAGATGTGCTTATTAAGAGTGAAAGATGCTGGGGCACCCACATGTTATACCAGGTGTGGAACCAATGAAAACATTCTCTTGTTTGGCCTTTAGAATCACCACTCTATCCTGTGCTTCATGGGCTATATGACCTAGGTTATATTGTTTAACGCCTCTGTGCCTCTGTTTCCATATTTGCAGAATGGAATGAGAATAGTACTTACCTCACAGAGAGGCAGGGGATATGAAACACAATAATGCATTAGAGCCACTGGCACTGGGCATCCCCAGTGCCGCCTGTGGTCAGGGGTGTGATCCTGGAGACCTGGGATTGAGTCCCACGTCAGGCTTCCTGTATGGAGCCTGCTTCTCACTCTGCCTGTGTCTCTGCCTCTCCTCTCTCTCTCTCTGAATAAATAAATAAACCTTTAAAAAAAAATGAAAAGGAGGTCCTTTAAAAAAAAAAAAAAAAGAGCCACTGGCACTGGAATGTGCTAGGAACTATTACCTAAAACAAACACCAAATCCGGCTGGAAGGGACTTTAGGCATCAGGGCCTACCTTTTAATTTTTTAGAATTGATTTATTTAAGTAATTGACACTAACAATAGCTAATGGCAATAGCTAATATTTTTGGGCGCTTACCACATACCGGGCACTGTGATAAGTGCTGTCATGTGTTAAGTTGCTTACAATGTGAAGCTGCACCCAGTTCTTTTCCAGAGAGGCAGCCACCATCACCAGTGGTCTGGGTATCTTTACCTGTGTCCTCTGTGCACATACAGATATTTAAATCTCTTTTTACCCCTTCATTTTTAAATATGAGAAATCTTGAGCTCATGGTGAAAAGCACAGATGGTCATAAAAGTTCTTATTCTGTGTGGGGGGCACTGCTCCAGACGCTATGTGGTTTTGAATCCTCACTATAACTCTGTAGAATGAGCTCTGTTATTTGGAATAAATGCTCTAAGCCTTAGTTTACCTCTGTGGGTTGATTGAAGATTAAGTTAAATAATCCACAGAGAAGGATTTATCAGAGTTCCTGACACATCCTAACTGCTCAGGAGATGGGGAGGGCCAAGGTTTTATAGGGGTCCAAAGCTTGTATGATTTGAAATTTGTCTTTAAGAGAAAGAATAGAGGATCCCTGGGTGGCTCAGCGGTTTAGCACCTGCCTTTGGCCCAGGGCGTGATCCTGGAGTCCCGGGATCGAGTCCCACGTCGGGCTCCCTGCATGGAGCCTGCTTCTCCCTCTGCCTGTGTCTCTGCCTCTCTCTCTCTCTCTCTCTGTTTATCATGAATAAATAAAATGTTTTTTAAAAAAATAAGAGAAAGAATGGAGGCGGCTGGGTGGCTCAGTCGATTAAGTATCTGCCTTTGGCCCAGGTCATGATTTCGGGGTCCTAGGATGGAGCCCCATGTCAGTCTCCCTGCTCAGTTGAGAGCCTGCTTCTCCCTCTGTCTGCCCCTCCCCTTGCTTATTCTCTTTCTCAAATAAACACATAAAAAATATTTTAAAAAAATTTGGGATTCCTGGATGGCTCAGTTGGTTAAGCCTCTGCCTTTGGCTCAGGTCATGATCCTGGGGTCCTGGGATCAAGCTCCACCCATATCAGGCTCCCTGCTTCGCAGAGTCTGCTTCTCCCTCTGCCCCTCCTCCTGCTCATTCTCTCTCTCTCTCTTTCTCAAATAAACAAAATCTTTTAAAAATTAGAAAATTTAGGAGAAAAATAAAAATTAGTAATCCGATATTAAGAATGCAAGTGACTGGGATCCCTGGGTGGCGCAGCGGTTTGGCGCCTGCCTTTGGCCCAGGGCGCGATTCTGGAGACCCCGGATCGAATCCCACGTCGGGCTCCCGGTGCATGGAGCCTGCTTCTCCCTCTGCCTATGTCTCTGCCTCTTTCTCTCTCTCTCTGTGACTATCATAAAAAATAAATAAAAATTTAAAAAAAAAAAAAAGAATGCAAGTGACTGGAGCCCCTGGGTGTCTCAGTGGTTGAGCCTCTGCCTTCTGCTCAGGGTGTGATCCCAGTCTGGGGATCAAGTCCTGCATTGGTCTCCCTGTGAGGAACCTGCTTATCCCTCTGCCTATATCTCTGCCTCGCTCTCTGTGTCTCTCATGAATAAATAAAATCTTTAAAAAAAAAAAAAAAGAATGTAAATAATTAATTTAGAGGGAAAAAATATAGTATTGTATGTCAGCTATGCTTACAATTTTTAAAAGTAGAAAAAAAATAAAGAGCTCTAATAATTTATATATTTTAAAAACTAACAAATACCTCAAACACTATAAAATCCCAAAGAATAACATTTTTCTTAATCAACCGCCTGACACACCTCTATTATCCTTTTTACCCTACATTTTCTAGCTTCATATTCTTTGATCATTTCTTCATATGACAATAATTTTCTTTCTTTTTTTTTTAAGATTTTATTTATTTATTCATAGAGAGAGAGAGAGAGAGGCAGAGACACAGGCAGAGGGAGAAGCAGGCATCATACAGAGAGCCTGATGTGGGACTCAATCCAGGGTCTCCAGGATCACGCCCTGGGCTGCAGGCGGCGCTAAACCGCAGCACCACCAGGGCTGCCCGACAATAATTTTCTAAAATAGTTTTCTGTAGAGAGAATAAAAGAAAATTCATCCTTTTTTCTAGCATGGTTGATCAAAATTTGTCTTTTTTTTTTATAATCTTCTGGTTTTATTAACACACATATGACACGCATATCAGCTGTCTATTCATTTTTTTCACTGTGCAGCCTGGCATTAGGATTGGCGATTCTGATGGCCACCTAGGCAGTTCCTCCCACAATGGCTTTGCAGCTCTTGGAGGAGAGAGACATTGTGAGCAACACTATAGGCTCCTTGACCTCATGGACTAGGAACTTCTGGAAGCCACTGGACAGCATGCACTTTGCTTTCTTGTTGCTCACGTAACCACTGTTGGGCATCAAGATCTGGCCCTTGAATCTTCTGTGCACCCTACAGCTAGTACCTCTGGGTTTCCACCACTTGTGCTTCATTTTGACATCTGACTGGTGCTGGATGAACTTCTTGGTCCTCTTTTTAACAATCGTGGGCTTCACCAGAGGTCTGAGGATAGCCATGATGCCAAGTAAGAGATGGCTGCCAAAATTTGTCTTTTATTATTAATGGTTCAGATGCAAAAATAGGTGAATTCACATAGACCCACACACTGTTTGTAGCATTACTACATGCTCGTGTCTCATAAACAGGAATTTTGGTAAATTCTAAATTGTGTGATTCCATCAAAAATGAAAAAAGTGGGGCACCTGGGTAGTGCAGTTGGTTGAGCGTCTGATGCTTGGTTTTAGCTTGGGTTGTGGTCTTGGGGTTGTGAGATGGAGCCCTATGTCAGGCTCCATGCTCAGCGAGGAGTCTCCTTAGATTCTCTCTTCTCCCTCTACAACCTCCCACTCATACTCTCTTTCTCTCTCAAAAATAAATGAATTAATCTTAAAAAAATAAGAAAAGAAAAGAAAAAAGAAACTAGGGGGCATTATAACTGTATGATCAAGTATATTTCTGACAAGAGAATTTCCCTTTTGACCATGGGAGCTGAATTCTCCACTTACAAAAACACAGGTCTCCTAATTGGAAGCATTTCTCCTAGGTTGGTGTCTAACTCTGTACATTTTAAACCTTTCTCTTTCCTCCCTACTACATACTTCAATGTTGGGCAATGTAGGACATGTTCATGTGGTCTCACCTGCTGAGGTGGTGTAGGGAACTGGTAGGTGGGTATAGGAGTATTCTTGGGAGTTCTGGAGGGTTTGCAGTAATTCATCATATGCGGGGATGACTGTGAACCACATAAATATATCCTGCTAGAAACTCAGTGTCCTGGGACACCTGAGTGGTTCAGTCAGTTGGGTGTCTGCCTTTGGCTCCGGTCATGATCTCAGGGTCCTGGAATGGAGCCCTGCATCAGGCTCCGTGCTCAACTGGGAGCCTGCTTCTCCCTCTCCTATCTGCTCATGCTCTCTTGCGTGCTCTTGCTCTCTCTCAAATAAATAAATAAATAAATAAATACGTAAATAAATACAAAATAAATACATAAAATCTTTTTTTTAATTTTTATTTATTTATGATAATCACAGAGAGAGAGAGAGAGAGAGAGAGGCAGAGACACAGGCAGAGGGAGAAGCAGGCTCCATGCACCGGGAGCCCGATGTGGGATTCGATCCCGGGTCTCCAGGATCGCGCCCTGGGCCAAAGGCAGGCGCCAAACCCACTGCGCCACCCAGGGATCCCTAAATACATAAAATCTTAAAAAAAAAAAAAAAGAAAGAAAGAAAGAAAGAAAGAAAGAAAGAAAGAAAGAAAGAAAGAAAGAAAGAAAGAAACTCAGCATCTCATCAGTTTGACTCCTGCTCAGGTGTTCCCTGAATGCCAGGCCACTATAACATCACACAGCAGGAGGGCAGGCATAACAGAAGGGAAACTGGAATGGGGAGAATCAGTGCTCTTTCCACTTGTGGTGGAAACTTGACTTTGGCAGAGCTTAGAGAAACCCAAGACCATGTGCACATGTTTCTTTCCGGGGCCTTGGAAGGGGCTGCTGTGAGCAAGGACTCTGAAGCTTGAGCTCTGTGAGCTTCACAGTGACCTGGTTAAGCTGTTGTTTGTATTTGTGGTTAGAGAGGGCCATGCAGCCATTTAGGAGTGGTGTGACCTTGTCTCTTCATAAACCTGGGTTCCTCAGTAGTAAGCATGATACTGTTACTAGTATTTACTTCTTGGGAACATAAACATGAGGGCAGGCATGGGTCTGATTGTTTATTGCTGTCTCCATGGTGTCTAGAACACATAGCCCACACTCAACAAATACCTATTTTGTGGATGTCATGTGAAAAGCAGGATGTTGGGTGTTTAGGTCCAGGCTCTCAGAGAAAAAGAAACTGAGGCACAGTGAGCTTTCCTGTGCTGTGCACTGCCGCTGGTTAGACCCAAGGGAGACCCTGGGTCTGTGGGCCTCCTTTCTTCCCCCTGACCCTCCCACATGTGCTGTATAGGAAAGGGAAGCTTAACTCACTTCCGAGTGCCTGAGATAGTCATCTGAGTTGTTCCCTCTGTTATGGACATGAGCCAGGGTATCTGGGTCTCATCCCTGGAATTTGCTCTGATCCACAGAATCCACTGTTGTAGAGGCTCCCCTGCCTTCTCCTCCTCCCTGACCTGACCTGGGTCTCTGGAAATGGTGGGAGGCAAGCAGACAGTTGAAAGAACAAAGGTGAATGGTTTTGAGCCATAAAATAGTGAGCCTGAAAAACAAGTTTAGAAGATGAATGGCTTTGGGCTTGCAGAGCTTAGCAGGGGCAACCCTTAGAATTGTTGACATTCCCGCCTAAGAACTCCAGGAGGCCCTGCGTGGGCCAGAGCCCATCTATGCACAGCTCCCCTATGTTTGGATAGGTCGAGCAAAACTAGAAGTCGCTCTGTGACGTAAAATATTGGAGATGTGGCCAGAGGGGGGCCTCATCAGTCAGTGGTCATCTTGTCAGTACGTGACTGGAGCTGTGGTCTAAGGAGCCAGGTGGCTGCAGGTGGTCACTCTGCCAGACATGCAGAGCCGGTGACAGAACTGCAGTCTGGGCCCTATAGATGGATTGCACCTCTTTGCCCTACTTATCTGCCTGCTATGGATTTCCAGCCAAGCTCTGCACCAGTTCCCACCTCTGTTTTATTTTAATTTAATTTTATTTTATTTTATTTTATTTTTAAAAGATTTTATTTATTTATTCATGAGAAACACAGAGAGGCAGAGACACAGGCAGAGGGAGAAGCAGGCTCCTCACAGGGAGCCTGATACAGGGACTTGATCCCAGGACCCCAGGATCACAACCAGAGCCAAAGACAGATGCTCAACCACTGAGCCACCCAGGTCTTGCCCACCCGCCCCCCTTTTGTAGTACAAGCTGCCCTGATGGTGTGGGCCCAGCCTGGGATGCTTCCCCTTTCTATAGGGAGCTCAGACAAAGGATGAGGGTGCTCACTGCTCTTGTATACACCCCTCCCCCCATTAACAAGACAACTGGGATGTTGCAGCCTCTGCTTCCAGCCTGATTCTCCCTCCAGCCCTTGGATAATATTTATATACAAAAGCTGGTTCTCATCTCTACCCAGGAAAACACCAGCTGCTATTGAAAATCTTTTTTTGTATGTGATAGAGAGCAGAGCACTGGGCCTCACGTGGGCCCCTTTGAGCTTCTCTGAGGGTGTTAGGGAACAGCAAGTGCGTTTTATTTATGTTTTTCAAAGTCATCCCAGGGCTGTGTCCAGGCAACTGAAGGCCTGTCAGAGCCAAAAACGCTTCATTTCTTTTTAGAAAAGACAAAGGGATTAGGTGTCCTGGGGACTTTAACAAATGCATTGTTTGTGGATTTGATTGAGGTTTCATTGAGGAAAGGCAAATGCAGAAATGAGGATGCCAAAGATCCAGGCTGCCACTGTTGTGAAGATGCCTAGAGACAGGCATATATAAACTATTGGCCATGATGTCAATTAGTGCAGCCTCTTGGAGAGAAATTTGGCAACATCTTTCATAAAAGATGAGTATGACCTTTGATGCAGCAATTCCATTCCTTGGAAACTATCCTAGAGTGGTGTTTACCCATGTATACAAAGATCTATGTTCAGAAATGCAAAAAATAGGAAATCACCAATGTGTCTCTCACCAGGGGACAGGCTTAATAAATTATAGTTCATCCAAATGATGGAACACTGAGCATTAAGGAAGAGAACAAAGCAAATATAGTAGATCCCCCCCACCCCTACCATTCAAAGTTTTCCTTTTCAGAGTTCTAGATACAGCAGATGACCCTCTTGAAGAATCTGCAGAAGGTCCAAAGTAGCCTAACGCTATGCCATGGTGCCTGTATTGTTCACCTCACCTCATCTCATCATGGAGGCATTTTATCATCTCACTTCATCACAGAAAGGAAGATGAGTACAGTACATAAAATATTTTGACAGAAAGGAAGAGAACACATTCACCTAAATTTTATTACAGTATATTGTTATAATTGTTCTATTTTATTATTGGTTACTATTGTTAATCTGTTACTGTTCCAGATTCTCTTTTTTTTTTTTTTTTTTAAGATTTTATTTATTGGGGATCCCTGGGTGGCGCAGCGGTTTAGCGCCTGCCTTTGGCCCAGGGCGTGATCCTGGAGACCCGGGATCGAATCCCACGTCGGGCTCCTGGTTCATGGAGCCTGCTTCTCCCTCTGCCTGTGTCTCTGCCTCTCTCTCTCTCTCTGTGTGTGTGTGTGTGTGACTATCATAAATAAATAAAAATTTTAAAAAAATTTTAACAAAAGATTTTATTTATTTATTCATGAGAAAGGGAGAGAGAGAGGCGGAGACACAGGCAGAGGGAGAAGCAGGCTTCTGCAGGGAGGCCAACACGGGACTTGATCCTGGGACTCCAGGATCACGCCCTGGGCCAAAGGCAGGCACTAAACTGCTGAGCCACCCAGGGATTCCTACTGTGCCAGATTCTTAAGTTAAAATTTATCATAGGTATGTATGTAGGAAAAAACATGGTATATATAGGACTTGGAATGATCCATGGTTTCTAGCATCCATGGGGTGTCGTGGAATGTACTGCCTGTGGATAAACAGCTCTACTACAATGAGACAGCCCACATATAGTACTTACTCTACAAACTATACTAAGTGCTTTATGTATTTTATATCTACATATTTACAATACAACTCATTCATTCTTCACAGTAGTCCTTTGGTTACTATTAGAATATTTTTTTGAATGGGGAAAAAGATATTAAATAATTTGCCTAAGATCAATAACTAGTAAGTGAGGGAGCTGGATGGCCCCAAGGTCTAGAACCACCACACAAATGCCTGTAAGTCCAGATAAAGAAAGATGCCATTGAGTTATTCTCAAGTGAAAAATTCAAGTAGTAGAGAGTGTGATCTTATTTGTATGAAAATAATTTGTGTGCACACACATGCGTGCATATGTGAATCTGTCACATGTATATGTAAAATTTCGGTGTGGAAGGATGCATACCCAGGAGCAGTTCCCTGCAAGGACAGATAGGAGATGGCATGTGGAAAGAGGATTTTTTGGAAGATTTAAAAATTAGGGGATCCCTGGGTGGCTCAGCGGTTTAGCTCCTGCCTTGGGCCCAGGGCGTGATCCTGGAGACCCAGGATCAAGTCCCGTGTCAGGCTCCCTGCATGGAGATTTAAAGATTTAAAATCTTAAAAAAAAAAAAAAAACATTTAAAAGTTTTTTTTTATTATTAATTTTTTTTTTTTTTTTTTTTTTACTTTATTTATGACAGGCACACAGTGAGAGAGAGAGAGGCAGAGACACAGGCAGAGGGAGAAGCAGGCTCCATGCACCGGGAGCCCGATGTGGGATTCGATCCTGGGTCTCCAGGATCGTGCCCCGGGCCAAAGGCAAGCGCCAAACCGCTGTGCCACCCAGGGATCCCGTTTTTTTTTTTTATTATTAACTAGATATGGTTTTGTATTTTATGGAATAAATGCTTTAGGAACTGTAATCTTGACCACGCTATCAAGGTAATAATAATAAAATAATCAAAAAAAAAATAAAATAATCATACTTTATGTTTTTCTATTTTTAAAAAATTTTTATTTATTTATTCATGAGAGACACAGAGGGAGAGAGAGGCAGAGACACAGGCAGAGGGAGACATGGGACTCGATCCCGGGTCTCCAGGATCACACCCTGGGCTGAAGGTGGCACTAAACTGCTGAGCTACCTGGGCTGCCCAGTTTTTCTATTTCTAAATAGTCCTTAGAAAAAAGAGACTTTCCATAATGGTGGGCTCAGAGTAACCCTTGTGATTAACTCCAAAATAAAAAAATGCAGAGCCAAGCCTAATAGGACTAGTGATAAATTAGGTGAAGGTAGTCTAAGGAATTGTTCTTCTGATTGGCTGAAAGGCATCCTGAGATAATTATCCTTATTCTCATTACCTTTCAAAGTTTTGCCTCCTCCTGGAAACCTTTGCCCAGACAGTGGAAGACTCTGGTGATTGTTTTTGACATATAGCCCCTCTGCATTCCATCTTTGCTTTCCTGCCCCCTGGATTTAATGTGTTCATGTAATGCATTATTATACCTCATATAAATACTCTAGGTATTTGGGCCTTTGTTCCATCATTGTCCCTTTGGGGTCATCCCATCCAAATGCACTCATGATGTATTACACTTTTCTATACTTTGCAATTTGCAAATCTTATTCCCATTTCATTCTTTCAATTAACTGGGCATAGTGCCATGTCACTGTAATGCACTTCATACAATGTCTTTTATAGAGGTAAAGCAGGGACTTAGGAGAGGGTCCGATGAGAAACATGAGAGCTCTCAAAATTTTGACCCCATTTTAAAGTCTCATTGTTTAACTATATTGATTTGTGAAATGTGACCCATCACAGAGAATAGAGAAAAATAACCAAAACAGCTCTACTTATCGTGTCAGGTTGGAATGTACCCAGTGTTGATGCGTTTTAATTAATTAATTAATTAATTAAATTTATTTATTCATGAGCGACAGAGAGAAAGGCAGAGACACAGGCAGAGGGAGAAGCAGGCTCCATGCAGGGAGCCCGACATGGAACTCGATCCCGGGTCTTCAGGATCACACCCCAGGCTGCAGGCGGCGCTATACCGCTGCGCCACCAGGACCGCCCCGCGTTTTATTTTAATTGTTGAATTAAGTTTAGGTGATAATTTTTATCTCCTATTATCCCCATAAGGAACTGAGGCTCAGGGAGGTTACATGAAGTCCTCAAATTTGTACATGTGGAGGGGCACTTGGGTGGCTCAATTGGTTAAACGTCTGACTTCATCTCAGCTCAGGTCTTGATCTCAGTGTTGTGAGCTCAAACCCTGGATTGGGCTCCACACGGAGCATGGAGCCTACTTTAAAAAAAAAAATTGTATGTGTGGGAAGTGGGAGATTGATTTCTCACCCAGGTCTGTCCGTTCTTCCCCAAAATCCAAGTGCTGAGCACTCAACAGAGAAATAATAGAAAAGTTTCACTGAAGGGGTGCCTGGGTGGCTCAGTTGGTTAAGCTTCCAACATTTGATTTTGGCTCAGGTTGAGATCTCGGGTCCTGGGATCATGCCCCACTTAGAGCTCCACTCTCAGCAGGGAGTCTGCTAATCTTCATTGCCCTCTGGCCACCCCCCCCCCCTTTCTGGTGCACATCCACTTTCTCTTTTAAATAAATATTTTTAAAAACCTGCAAGGTCAAAAAAGAGAGAGAGATGTTTCACTTAAATAACATCTCCGTAACATACTGTTAATAATTTAGTTTTATTTCCTTAGTTTTATCTATTTAAAAAAAACTAAACTAGAAAAATACAAACTTGGTAATTTGAGGAGATGTAAAATGTTTATACCGTTTTCCTTTTTCACTAACATCATCAGAACTATCTTCCTTGTTGCTTCATAGTGTCATTTTAAATAATTGCATACTTCTTAAAACTCAGTAGTAAAAATCCTAATTTAACCGATTAAAGTGGGCTAGGGCTTAAGAGGACATTTCTCTAAAGAGGACAAAGAGGCTGACAGGTATATGAAAAAATGATCTATGTCACTAATTATCAGGGAAATGCAAATCAAACTGCAATGAGATATCACCTCACACCTGTCAAGATGGCTATTATAAAAGAAAAAAGTGTTGGCAAAGATACGGAGAAATTCGAACCCTTGCACACTGTTGGTAGGAATGCAAAATGGTGCAGCTGCTTTGGAAAACAGTGTTTTCTTAAAAAAAAAATAGAAATACCCTATGATCTAGTAATCCCACTTCTGGGTATTTACACAAAAATATTAAAATCAGGATATCAAAGAGAACACTCCTGTGTTCATTGTAGCACTATTCACAACAGCCAAGATGTGAAAACAACTTAAGTGTCCATCAGCAGATGAATGGATAAAGAAACTGGAATATACATATAATGGAATACTATTGAGCCTTAAAAATGAAGGACATTCTTCAATATGTGACAACATGGATGAACCTTAAGGACATCATGCTAAGTGAAATAAGCTGATCACAGAAGGACAAATAGTGCATGTTTCCACTTATGAGGTATGTAGAGTAGTCTTCATAGAATCAGAGTGGAGTGGTGATATTAGGGGTGGAGGGAAGGAGAAATGGGAATTACTAGTCAGTGGGCATAAAGTCTTAAACAAGATGAGTAAGTTCTAGAGATCTGCTATACAACAGTGTACCTATAAGTCATCAGTAATGTATTATACACTTAAAAAATTGTTAAGAGGATAGATCTGATGTTAAATATTCTTACCACAGTTGAAAAAGAAAGGGGAATACCTGGGTGGTTCAGTTGGTTAAGTGTGGTGAAATCCAGCCCTACTTTGGACTCCACGCTCATCCAGGAGTCTACTTGGGATTCTCTCTCCCTGTCTTCCACCTCTGCCCTTCCCCTCATTCATGCTTGTGCTCTCTTTCTCTCTCTCAAATCAATAAATAAAATCTTAAAAAGAAAAAAAAAAGATGCATAGATACTATTCCACAAGAGGGCTATTCTTGGGAGGAGTTCCTATACATGGAATTGGTAGGTCTTAGAATACAGATGTTTTTATGATTTTTGATAATCACTGCTAAATTGTTTTTCAAAAAGGCTATATTGGGATCCCTGGGTAGCTTAGCAGTTGAGCACCTGCCTTTGGCTCAGGGTGTGATCCTGGAGTCCTGGAATTGAGTCCCACATTGGGCTCCCTGCATGGAGCCTGCTTCTCCCTCTGCCTGTGTCTCTGCCCCTCTCTCTCTCTCTCTTTCTCTTATGAATTAAAAAAAAAAGGCTGTATTAATTTGCAGTTTGATCAATAATTTTGAGGGTCATTTTCTTCACATTCTTGTTAGGCATAAATTATTGTTAAAAAACGAAAACACACAGACAAAAAGTCAGACTTGTTTGCTAATATGTACCAGGCCCTTCACACTGGTTAGTCTGGAGAAGTAGCATGAGGCCAGTGGTGGAGCTGGAGGGACAGTGAAGGGGGATGTCTGTTCTCTTTTCTTTCTTTAGTTTTTTTAAGATTTATTTATTTATTTTAGAAAGAGGAAGAGTATGGACGTGAGTAAGGGAGAGGGATAGATGGAGAGGGAGAGAAGGAATCCAAGCAGACTCCATTCAGCACAGAGCCTGACACAGGTTCGATCTCACAACCCTGAGATCATGACATGGGCAGAAACCAAGAGTCAGATGGTGCCCCAGATGTCTGTTTTCTACTTTACCTAATGTGGGATTATTAAGAATATTTCTTTTTTTAAAAAAAAGATTTTATTTATTTATTCTTGAGAGACAGAGAGAGAGAGAAGCAGAGACATAGGCAGAGGGAGCAGGCTCCCTGTGGGGAGCTGGATGTGGGACTCAATCCAGGGTCTTTGGGATCACGCCCTGGGCCGAAGGCAGGCGCTCAACCGCTGAGCCACCCAGGCGTCCCTAAAAATATTTCATTATAAGCACAGACTCCTTTTGTAATACATATATTTAAAATTTTTTATTCTGAAGATAATTTATGTTATAAAAAAGTTGCAAAAATAATACAAAAAATTCCCTGTATAGTCTTTGCCATATATATATATATATATATTATATATATATATATATATATATTTTTTTTTTTAAGCTGAAGTAATTAGAAATGTTCCCCAAATGTTAGTCCTTACATCTGCATGATGCTGTATGTCAGGGTTTCTTAGCAGGTAGGATCCCATAGCAACTTGGAGAAAATGCTCAATAAAAGACAGACTCTTGGGCTTGAGCAGGATCTATGAAATCAGAATGTTTGTGGGTGAGCCTGAAAAATCAGTATTTAAACAGCCTCTCCCCCAGGCGGTTCTCATACCCCCCAAGGGCTGAGAAACACTGTTGAAAGTTTCTTCCTTTTCATTTTATTTTCTCCAGCAATATTATGGCTTCCTTACTTGGAAAGCTCTCCAATGTGCTAAAGATTGGGAAAAGTGAGTGAAATATGAGCATCTTTGTTGCAACTTTTCACACTTTGTGTTGCTACTGCTCTGCTGTAGCCAAGCTGTCTTGTAATTTGTTTTCTCAAAAGCCTTCTTTCTCCCTCCAACTAGAAAAAAAGCATCCCAAGGGAGGCCAGGTCCAGAATGGCCATCTGGATGGTGGTGGTCCTATTAGTTCTTGCCACTTATATCCTGGATGTCCCAGGGAGTGGTGGTTCAAGGCCTTCCTGTCTCCTGGCTTTGTTGGAGCAGCAGCCGGGAGGTCCTAAAACAGTGAGAGTGGCAAGCAGGCCAGAGGTGGATGGGGTAGGGAGGTGGGATACCATCAGATCCTGGCTCCTGGACTTTCTGCTATTTCTTTTGTTTATCGCTGAAGCTTTTCCATGCACACTTTGTCTCTCTTGGACATTGTGGGCATGTCCTTTCCACATGTGTGTTATGCACTGGCCATGTCCCAGGTCATCTCCATAGAGATGCCCCTACCACTTCCACCTGCCTCTCTACCTTTTTCCACCTCAGAGTTGTTCTTTCCAAACTGTAGATCTGACCAGGTCCCCTAATAGCTTAGTGACTTAACGACTATGAAAAAGGTGTGTGGGAAATGTGGCCAGAAGGACAGCCGAGAGCCAAACTGTGGAGAATTTAAGATGAAGCAAGTCTTGTTGTTAAATGTTGTTTGATTCTAAGTTTATCGTTTCCTATGTTAAAAAAGTAATACAACATACCAAGTGTTATAAGCCTGGATTACCTTTGAAATGGAAAAAAAAAATGTTTAAACAGTGTCATCATGGTTAAGATAGACAATTTGGAAAATAATATGGAAAATCAAGGGAAACAGTTGCCAGCAGCTTACCAGCTGGCAAATCAAGCTTACTGTGTGCCCCTGGGTATGAAATAGTGTGGAGAATGAGGGCTCAGGCCCCAAATCAGGCAGATCTGAGCTCAGATCCTTTTTTCCTCCCTGTTAGGTGTGGGCAACTCTTGGGCAGCTTAATTATTTTCTTGGAGCTTGGAGTTTCTCATTGTTAAAGGGAGGATCAAAATAGTGCCTCACTTGTCATGATGGTTAGGTGAGATAGGAATGTAAAGCCCTTTGTTAGCAGGATGCTTACTTAGTAAGTGCGAGTTCTCCTTCATGGCATTCATTTCCTTTTGGTCCTTTCCCTGCAAGTAGTATTTTGTTTTCACATAGTTGTGATCACACTGTCTTTATAATTTTATTTCCTGCTTGTTATGCTTAACATGGTAGCCCAAGCATTTTCCATGCTGTTTTCAACTCATTAACATACATTTTAGTGGCTCCATAATATCCAATTGAGTGGATATATCAGATACACCATAGTTTAGTCAACCATTTCTTTATTGTTAGTCATAGGAATTATTCCAGATTCCTTGTTCTATATAACCCTATGTATGAACACTTTTGATGTAAAACGTTATCCTCCTTCTACCAGTTAAAAACCATTTCCTTGGGGAAAAGTCTTAGAAGGGAGACTGTAAAGTCAAAGGGCCTGTACTTGTATCAAGGTTTATGACCTGTGCTGCCAAATTGGTTCCTGTAGAGTCAGCCTTCACTTCTATTTTCAGGGCAACAGAAGAGATTCGGGCTAAAGGACCCAGATTTATTTATTTATTTATTTATTTATTTATTTATTTATTTATTTATTTATTTGAGAGTGAGAGAGAGAGTGTGCATGAGCATGGGGAAGGGTAGAGGGAAAAACAGACTCCTCACTGACCAAGGAGCCCAATGAGGGGCTTGATTCCTGGATCCTGAGATCATGACCTGAGCTGAAGGCAGACACTTACACGAGTAAGCCACCCAGGCACCTGGACCTGGCTTTTATTATGCAGTGTAGTTGTTGACATGCCAGATAGGGTTGGAGGTTGGGGAAGCTGTAGTGATGAACTGCCCATCCTGGGATGCTCGGTCATCCTAGCATGATGGTAAAGTTGTCCAACAGAAAGAGAACCAAAATCTGGAGTATTTGAGAAGTACTGTCTTTTCCTTTAGTTACTGTTTGACAAACCCACTTAGACACTCACTTCACTTGGAACTTCTTGGGATGAATTGGCTGTGAGAAAGGAGACACACCTACCTGGGGTAGGGTGGCTGATAATTAAGTGCCTCCCAGGAAGCAGGGGCCCAGAAGCTTTAGTATCTTCCCAGACTCCGGTAAGTGAAGTGAAGGTTGTATATAGTGCTCACCCTTTTTCCAATCCTGGCTGGTTGATCTGCTCTCCAGAAGCTCTCTTTCTTGGCAGGAAGGAGTTGGTAGCCCTCAGAGGACAGCTGTTGGTTCCCCCTTCTGCCCCCAGCGGCTTCCTAGGCCTGGGTCTTTCTCTGCACTGTACCCCTGACACACAGGCCTTGGGAAGGGAAAGTGACAGTGCTTAGGCTGCAGGCTAGTGGAGCGGGTCAGAGACTGTACTTCCTCTTCCAGCCCTTTCAAAGCATTTTTAATCCGATTAGGTTTTCAACAAATACTTGAAGATTTGCCCTCCTCCGAGAAGCTCACAGGGCCGAGGAAGAGCTTTGCTCTGTTTGCTTTTCCTTTATGTGGAAACCTACTTGGGCGGTTTCTACAATCAGCTCCCCGCCCCGTTCCACCCCCCATGCTACCACCGCCCCCTCCTCATCCCTCTCTCACCTCGGAGATTCCAAGCAGGCTGGAATTTACCAACCTCAGGGCTCTGGCCGCCCGTGGCTTTCTGGGCCTAATGAACTCTCATGCCCTTCAGGAGCACCACTTTGAGCTGTGGGCTTAAGGCCACTGTTCTGACCTCTCCTGGCCTTGTAAGTGTGGTAGACTAACCTCCCTCTTGCAGGGCAGCCAGCAGTATTGCATCTTGCCTTCTGTGGATGGAGAAAGCCAGGAAGATGGGGGCCAAGCTGGGCTTCGTTTTGGAGAGCAGAGACCTGGCTCTCAGCTCCTTACTACTATTCTTCATCCCCTTTTAATTATTTAGTAAACTCTATGCCCAACCTGGGGCTTGAACTTACTAGGGGTTAGGCAGTGTAAATGTGCTGGGAGGAGGGGACACACACACACACACACACACACACACACACAGAGCTATGTGTCTGGCTGTATATATGGAGCAAACACTGGAAGTGGGGTGATGTGGAAGGGAAGGAGGGCAGATGGTCAAGCAAATTAAATATACATATTAATGTATATGTTAATATACATATTAAACCAGAGAATAAATCCTTGGTGAATTCATTACAGGATCAAGCCTTGGAAGATTCCAGAATGACTTCCCAGAGGACGTGGCAGATAAATGGACAAGTGTCTCTTGCAAAAGACAAGTGCAAGGAACTAGATTTGTTCACCCAACAAATATTTGCTGAGCATCTGCTGGATGTCAGATACTGCTCTAGAGGCTAGGAGGCTAGTGGAGAGCAGAACACATACAGGCCCTGCCAGTCCAATGGGGAGAGACAGATGAATGAAAAGATAATGTGTTAGGTGGCATTGAAGAAAAATTACTGTGACACAGGTTAAAATGCTTAGGAAGATTTGATTCAGGACTTTTTTAGTGGGAAAAAGAGAGTGAGTTCAACTCAATATAGCAGACAGCTGGACATCTGTAACAAAGTAAAGGGGGTCTGGGGATGGAAGAGACATCAAGGGTGTGGGAATTCTTGTTAAATCATCAGGATTCTTTTTTTTTTTAGTGATTTTATTTATTTATGAGAGACAGAGGGAAGCAGAGACAAGGGCAGAGGGAGAAGCAGGCTCCCTGCAAAGAGCCTGATGCAGGACTCAATCCCAGGACCCCAGGATCACAACCTGAGCTCAACCACTGAGCCACCCAGCTTCCCCAATCATCAGGATTCTTGCAGAAGGCAGGCCAAGCAGTTAAACATCACAGGTGGGGTAGAGGAGTTTGATCAGATAACACAAGAGTAGGGGCTGACTTAGGACTCTTTGTTAAGGACAGGCCAAGTGGAGGCCTGGTTGAGAAGGGCTCAGAGGCGTCTCACACAGGTTTGGTCAAAGAGAGTATTCGGTGGTGTCGAAAGGTGCTGTAAATTAAAATAAACGTGTGGGAGAGAGCAGCTAGAATGAGATGGGGGCTGCTTTTTATTAGAGGCTGTTAGCAAGGCCTCTTGAGGAAGGTAATTTCCCAGCAGAAATCTAGATGGTGTCAGGGAGCCAGACCTTCAGACAACTCTAGGAGGTGTCCCAGGTTGAGGAAACAGCAAGTGGGAAGGCCCTGACAGGTGGTTTGGTGTGTTTGAGCAACCATGAGGAAGAAGAAGTCTATAGGGGAAAAGTGGTAGGAAAGAAGATCAGAAGGGGTGTGTGTGTAGTGAGGGTGTGGGAGGAGGGGTGTGTGTATAGACCCTGCAAGGTTCTTGTAGGATGTGGTAAGAAGGGGTGAGGGAATGGAGAGAGGGATAGTCTGCACCCGAGGTAAGAGGGAGTTTTGCCCACCTAGAAGGCTGCAAGGGGTCGTGTGTTGCCCGGGCATAAAAAGGATCATGTGCCAAGGAGAGTGCCTGGGGAGGCCAAGAAGGTGGAGGTGGAGATGGTTGGGGGGCAGAGAGGAGGAAGACTGAGAGCTGAAGGAAAGGGGCAGACCATGCCTGTCTTTCACATCTTTTCAATCAGGGCTTCTCAGTCATTTTAATGAGAGACTCCTTCCCTGAGTAAAAATCAGGCAATAAAGGGAGGAATGCCTCCCCATTTAACTTGACCGAGAACTGCAGAAGACGAAAGGAGGGTTGGTTGAAACAAAGTTAGAGCTGGCCTAGTTTGGCTGGCTGCCGTTCCTATAAATATCACCCTCCTGGTCCTGGAAAGGCATCAGTGACGGCTGTTGGAGCTACTGGGGAACATCCTTCCTGTTCAGATGTCCAGGAGTTGGCTGTGTGTGGACATCCACGTGCAAAGTGCCTGGAAGCAGGGGGTGAGCCCGCAGAACAAGAAGTTCAGGATTCTGAGCCCACCTCTCTTACCCTTGGGGCTGGCCCCACTTCCTCTGGGGGCCCAGGCATCCCTCTGGCAAGTCTTCAGCTAAGAAATATGCAGAAGTCATTGGCCAGACTTAGAACTAATCCTTTGTGCCAAAGGGGTTGGTGGAGGGGAGGGCGCTTTGCCAGAACCAGGATGTTCCTTGCTAGTGGTGAACCCTACCGCTTCCCATCATCCCGCTGATTTTCTTTTTAGAAGTGGGGGAAATGGGATTGAGGGCCCAGTGTAATTCGGCAACATGTGAGTTAAAAAGCAGATGAAAACCCACAGAGTAACCAGACATTCTTCTCTTTGCATGCAAGATCCTGCTGAATGTTGGAAGAGGAAGGAATATTTTTCTTCCTTTTCAGACATTACATCCTGTAAGGAGAAGATTTGGAACAGATGGGGGCCACGGGGACCTCACTGTATTTGCTTATATCCCCCTACCCCCTCCCACAACCAGAAATGGTTCATTTATTTTTTTCCTAGTGAAGTTAATTTTTTTTTCCTTTTTCTTTTCTTTCTGTCTTTTTTTTTTTTTTTTTTTTTTTTTTAAAGAGAGAGTAGGAAAGTAAGATGTCAGGGGTCAGGGAGAAAAATCCACAAGGTTCCAGAAAAAAAAATCTGCTTTTTATCACAGAGGCTTCTTCAAAGTCTAAATATAGATAATGAACTCAAAATTTCATTTTAGGTTTAATCGCTGTCCCAGTGACTTCTGCATTAAGGAGAAGGCAAGATAAAGGATCCCTTACCAGGTGGAGAAAGAGGCTTTCTGAGTAGTGAAAGGCAAGGCATGTTTCTGAAATTGTGGGTACACGATGTGGGACAAACAAAATTGGTAGTGCTTTATGGGGGCAGCTCAGGTGTTTGAACGATTTGTAGCCCCCCTTCTGTTGGAGTGATTGCATTAGAGAAGACAGTGGGAGTGGTGGTATCATGGGCCTTGGTGCACGTGACTGGCTGCAGCAGGGTCTCTGATGGGGTGGGGTCCTTGGCATTGTTGCGGGCAGCTGGATGCGTGGTGTGTGTTAGTCTCCAAACCACAGCCGGTCCTTTTTGCTAAGAGTGTCCAAGGCACAGTTCTCCTTCCCCTGAACCCTGAAGGGGGCTCTGCCAGTGGAGTCTGATGGCAGGAATTAGCCAGGGTGGGCCAGCCAAACTGCCTGCTGCTGTTTTATCGGTTCCCGGAAGGGTGGTTGCATGTGAAAAGGGAAGGGCAGGAGGAAGAGCACACGGCCTCTGTGTTTTCCTTTATTGTCCTTCCTTTCTGATTCCCTGGAGCCTATGTCGGGGCTGTCTCTTACTTTGGGTGGGATTGTGAGTGCCCAGGTCTAGTCCACCGCCTGCCTCTGGCATGCCGTTTCTGAAGGATGTTCTGGAGATTCGGTTTACTGAGTCAACAGCCACAGCAAGCTGATTCGGGAAGGGGAAGGGGGAGGTGCTAATGGCTATAAGCTCAGGTTCTTACGGAGAACTACTGCTTTGGACTCTCTTCCCGGCCTCTAAGATACATCTTGCTAAGGTCAAGAAAGACGTAATTTAAAAATCAGTTGACAGGAGAGCAATATGGCCCACATGCCTAGAATAGGATCTCCCATCTTGATTCTTCATTCTTAACTTCTACAACTAGATAATGTGGTAGATGATGTGCAATGGGAGCAATCGATTCTGCCTCCCTGTCTGTTAGTCTGGCTATTGGAGAGGATGCTGGAAGAGCAGCACTTGGCGCTGGAGCACCATGCATTGCCTACGGGGCACCGCAGTTAGGACTTCAGGGGGCACACCAGTGCATAAAATACAGGTCTTGCTTTCCCAGAACCCAAATGCAAATTTAAGAGTATTTAATTCACGGTGGAGGGAGGGGGGTGGGGGGTGGGGGTGACTGGGTGACAGGCACTAAGGGGGGCACTTGATGGGATGCGCACCCAGTGTTATTCTATATGTTGGCAAATTGAACTCCATAAATAAAAAAATAAAATAAAATAAAATAAATAAATAAAATAATTCATGGTGGAGTCACCAGGGTTAGGTAAGCATATACACAGGAGACTGAATAATTTCAGTTAGCAAGTACTAATCAAGCACCTGCCATTTGTGAGACCCTGTGGATACAGCAGAGGATGGGACAGAGTCCCCACCTTGTTGGAACTACAGTCCCATGTGATGGATGGCCTAGTCAAAGGCTCTGGAGCTACACGCTGGGAATTGTTGTGTTAGAGGACACAAGGGGGGCTGGAGGTCCATCAGGCCGACTTGGGGAACTGAGAATGCCCTCCTGGAGAAGTGACGTTTAAGTTAATCCATGAATAAGAAGACCTAACATTTGTTGAGTGTTTACTCTTATTAGTTGACGTGGTACAGTCCTTTAGTCCTGGCATCATTTTTATTTGTTCCCTCTTTTATTCTGAGAAGTGTTGTGTTGGGATGGTGAATCGTATGGAAATCTGCTATATGCCCAACACAGCTGTCAGAGCTCCACTACTAGAGTAGTGCCGGCTCATACTAAGTGCTCAAAAATGGGGATCCCTGGGTGGATCAGTGGTTTAGCGCCTGCCTTCGGTCCAGGGCGTGATCCTGGAGTCCCGGGATTGAGTCCCACGTTGGGCTCCCTGCATGGATCCTGCTTCTCCCTCTGCCTATGTCTCCCCTGCCCCCCTCTCTGTGTCTCATGAATAAATAAATAAAATCTTAAAAAAAATAGTAAGTGCTCAAAAATGACCTATTTCCTGGTCACTTGACTTAGCTCATTTAACCCTCATAACAACTCTGGACTGGGTAGTAGTTTACTGGTTAGGGGTTGCTTTTGGTTGCAATAAGAGAAACCTTTTGTAACAGTGGTTGTAGTCACAACGGCATTTATTGTGGATGAAACAAAGAATATAGGCTTTGGTGGTCTGCAGGTTGGCAGTGGTTCACCATTGACATTAAGAGTCAGATTCTTTTTTTTTTTTTAAGATTTTATTTATTTATTCACGAGAGAGGCAGAGACACAGGCAGAGACACAGGCAGAGGGAGAAGGAGGCTCCATGCAGGGAACCTGATACGGAACTTGATTCTGGGACCCTGGGATCACCCCCTGAGTCCAAGGCAGACGCTCAACCACTGAGCCACCCAGGCGTCCCAAGGACTCAGATTCTTGTTCTCTTTCTACTCTACCATCAGGGTTGGCTATATAATTTATGGGGCCCAGTGCAAATGAAAATGTGGGATTCCTTGTTTAAAAAGCAGGAAAAATTGGCAGGCCAGGTGGCTCAGCGGTTTAGTGCCTGCCTTCAGCCCAGGGTGTGATCCTGGAGTCCCGGGATTGAGTCCCGCATCGGGCTCCCTGCATGGAGCCTGCTTCTCCCTCTGCCTGTGTCTCTTGCCCCACTGCCCCCTCTCTGTGTGTTGCTCATGAATGAATAAATAAAATCTTAAAAAAAAAAAAGCTGGAAAAAAGTGCCATTTAAGGTACTAAAATGTAAAGCTTTTTACTTTCTTTGTAATCTTTGAGTATGGCAGTTTATTTGCTACTTAACATTCTAAAAAAAGAAATTACAATATTAAATTATTACCTAGAATTTTACTGTTTATCTTTATATTGTACAGTGCTGGTTTTAAATGCAAGCATAAGAGCATTTAACTGGTATGCAAAATTATGCAATTATATTCAAATGAGATAATGTTCAAATTGTCTTTTTTTACCAAGCCATTTTTCTTCTAAAATGCTCACATTTATCGATGAAAAGTAAAAAGCAAAATACAATTTATAATTAGTGTTAAATGAGATACCAACTCACACCAGTGAGAATGGTAAAAATTAACAAGACAGGAAACACAAATGTTGGAGAGGATGTGGAGAAAAGGGAACCCTCTTGCACTGTTGGTGGGAATGTGAACTGGTACAGCCATTCTGGAAAACTGCGTGGAGGTTCCTCAAAGAGTTAAAAATAGAGCTACACTGCTGGGTATTTACCCCAAAGATACAGATGCAGTGAAAAGCCAAGACACCTGCACCCCGATGTTTATAGCAGCAATGTCCACAATAGCCAAACTGTGGAAGGAGCCTTGGTGTCCATCAAAAGATGAATGGATGTTTGAAAGTTAAATATTAGGTTTTTTTAAGAATTTAATATCTGTGATTAGCGCTCAGTTTCCATTTCATTTGCAAAATAAAGAATTAGTATTAGGCTTCGTGCATGCTCTGTTCATAGGTATGTGGGAAGAGTATTTGTATGTATGATATACATATATGCAATAGGATGTAATTTTGCTAAGTGTTTTTCAACCACTATGTGCAAATGGTGTTAATATAGCTCTGATTTGTGAGTACCTCTGGAACCATGAATAGGAACAGAAGCAAGAAAATGGGTATTCAGGACTCTTGAGTTCCTATCCTTCCTTTGGCAAGAAGTACTGCCTTTGTGCTGAGAGGCAGGACCCAACAAGCTCATTTGTCCTCTCTCTTCCATGAGGGCTCCTGCCACCCAGGTCCTCCTCACTTTCAGAGCTGTGTTGGTCTCTCATGGTAGCCAAAGCACAATACACAACTCTCTCATTTGGGATGTAGCTCTCTCTCTCTCTCTTTTTTCTTTTTGAGGACGTAGGGCAAGAGGGGGGAAGTGTTGCTGTGGCATCTGAATGGTGCTAGTCATCCCAGCAGATGTTGAAGGTTATAAGTCATTCTGTATGACCCTCAGGGACAGAGATGCCCATGTGTTCTTTAACTTGTAAATGTGATTTTATGATAGATGAGACCCTCTAAAGCACAGGGCGCAGGGCTCTCTTGCCTGGTACTAAGAGTAGTGCTGTGTTTCCAGAAGTCCTCAGCTGACTTCTTTTTAAGTTGTATTGACCTGGATTAATCACTGGCAAAAGGAAGGTGGGTTTCTATAACTTACTTAAACCAATCATGGTAAGTTCCCTGGAATGAGCATGTGGCCTCTGGACAAAACTGGGGTTCTGTTAGTAAGGCAGAAGAGAGAGAGCTGGGTACTCAGCCAATGATGTGTCCTCAATTATTCTCATTTTTCTGAAAGGGAATTCAAAGTTTGGAAAGGTTAAAGTCACACCTGGAAAGAGGTGGATCTCTGGTTGGAACTCAAGAAGACTAACTTGGAATATGTCTTGACCATCGTCCTTACTGCTTCCTGTGACTTTTGAGCAGGAGGTAGTCTTGTTGGCGAGTGAGGCAGGAAAGAGGGCTGGAAGGAGCCTTCCAGGCAGAGGAAATAGCAGGTGTAGGAAGCCCAGAGGGAGAAAGAGATGGCATGGTCTAGCTGAGAATTAAAAGATATCATGAGAACCTTGAGCATATTGTGTGAAGGGGAGCCCTGGGGGATTAGGCAGGAGAATAGACAAAGCTAAGGCTGCTGGGTGGAGGCAGGAGGTGGCAAGATTAGGATCAGACATGGGCCAGGAGGTTGTTGAAAGATTCTAGTAGGGCAGACCTAGTAGTGACTGAAACAGGGGAGGGAGGAGGTAATGTGTGCGATCAAAAGATACTTAGAAAGTAGAATTGATAAGGTCTGGTGATATAAAGGTGAAAAAGAAGGAAGAATCAAGGATGACACCTGAATTTATGGCTTGGAACTGGGTTGGTGGACCTGCCATTCAGATACAGAAAACAGAAGGTGGTGCTGGGGGAGAGTGTGGAGGAGAATGAGTACCCCCACCTTTTTTAAAGTCTGATGTTGGACATGTTAAATTCAGGGACATACAGTAGAGCTGTCCTGTAGACCTTAGAGTCTGCAACTCAGGATAGAAGGCTATACTAGAGAGATGTGGGCTTCTTCATATATAACCTTTGGATTCCACTGTGGGTGAATGTATAACATGTGCAAAGGGGGTCTAGGACAAGCCTCAGAATCCCAGGATATAAGGAAAGCAGGTCTACAGGGGAAACTGAGTAGTTGTTGCCTCTAATAGAAGAGTTCAGGAGAACTTGGTATTATTAAAACCAAGGAAAGAAGCTTTAAGGAGGATAAGGTAAGGCCTGAGTACTGAGGAAATTGACAACTGTGGTGAGGGGTGTGTCAGGCCACAGCCTGATAAGCAGGAAGTTGACAGGACACTGGGATGTGGGAGAGTAGAGGGGATGTGGATGGAAGGATAGTGGTACCCTTCCATCCACATCCATAGAGTGATGGGAGGATCCAAGGAAGGTTAAAAAAAAAAAAAAAAAAACCCACAACAGGGAAGACTTGGGCATCTTGACTGCTGGTGAGAAGTAGCCTTCTGGTAGACCAGAAGCTGCAGAGACAGAGAGGAGGTGGGTAATGAATAGTGCAAGCACCTGCGGGGGCAGGAGGGGTTGGAATTCAGGGCTCAGATGGGATAGGTACTCTGCCCATTGGAACAAGTGGGGAAGAGGCAAGGAGGATGCCCATGTGGGAGAGTGTGTGGGACCAAGGATTTGAATTTCCATTTGGATGGTTTGCTCTGTAAGGCAGCGGAGGCGGTAGGTCAGATGTTTAGGAAGGCTGAGCTCTGAATTGTCTCCCATAAAGACAAGAGAACTGACCAGCGAGAAGGGGAGCCCCTCTATTGTGTGCAACCAGCATAGCCACACATGTCCTTGTACTTGGAAGGATTTCATGCTTTAATGCTCTGCTGCCACTATCTTGAAGTTCTTAATTATTGAATAAAGAGCCCCTCATTTTCATTTTTTTGTATAAATATATCCCATGTAATAATATTTGGGTCATGCTTACATTAAAAATTATTCATTGTGGCTGCACCAGTTCACTCTGAAAAACTGTGTGGAGGTTCCTCAAAAGAGTTAAAAATAGATCTGCCCTACGACCCAGCAATTGTACTGCTGGGGATTTACCCCAAAGATACAGATGCAATGAAACGCCAGGACATCTGCACCCTGATGTTTATAGCAGCAACGTCCACAATAGCCAAACTGTGGAAGGAGCCTCGGTGTCCATCGAAAGATGAATGGATAAAGAAGATGTGGTCTATGTATACAATGGAATATTACTCAGTCATTAGAAATGACAAATACCCACCATTTGCTTCGACATGGATTGAACTGGAGAGTATTATGCTCAGTGAAATAAGTCAGTCGGAGGACAAACATTATATGGTCTCATTCATTTGGGGAATATAAAAAATAGTGAAAGGGAATAAAAGGGAAAGGAGAAAAAATGAGTGGGAAATATCAGAAAGGGAGACAGAACATGAGAAACTCCTAACTCTGGGAAACGAACTGGGAGGGGTGGAAGGGGAGGTGGGCGGGGGGTGGGGTGACTGGGTGACGGGCACTGAGGGGGGCACTTGATGGGATGAGCACTGGGTGTTTTTCTATATGTTGGCAAATTGAACACCAATAAAAAATAAATTTATAAAAAAATTATTCATTGTGCATCTGACATTCAGATTCCACTATATTTTATCGGGTGACCTTACGTGAAACTGGAAAACTATGTGGCTGGTCCTGCTGGGAGGCTGAGGATAATAGTGGTGGTGTCGCAGGTCCCAGGAGGTCTCCTCTGTGAAGCGCCAAGTGGTGGTGGGGTGGGGTGGAGACTGGATGTGTTGTCGATGTTACTTAGAGGCTGTGTAACCATTTCCTGAGATTCTAACCACCTGAAAGTCTGTGTGGAGGAGGCAAATAGTGCAAGGCATCTAGACTCCGTAATTTCCCATCTCATTTGGGTGAAACCCAAAGGCCTTATCTTGGTTGTGAGGTTCTACCTCCCCTTCCATTTCATTTCCCACCCTTGCTGTGCTCACTGTAGCCTCTGGTCAGCTTGCTGCTCCTCAACACTCCAAGCTGGGTTAGTTAGCCTCAGGCCTCTGCTGTGATGGTTCCTTCTGCCTGGAAGGTTCTTTGTGTAAGTAACTTCAAGGCTTATGGTCCTTGTTCTCTCTGGATCCCTCAGAGGCTTTCCCTGACCACTTCTTTACAACAGTACCACCCCCTCCATCTTTTGTGTTGTTCTGTTTTGCCTCATCTCATTTCTCACCTCCTGATATACATTTATTTTGTCTCTTTTCTTTAAAATGAAAGCACCATGGGAGTAAAGACTTTATCTCGCTTACTGATGTAACCCATGTTCCTAGGCACACAGAAGAAACTTAAACTTTTGTTGAGGGGCACCTGGGTGGCTCAGTTAAGTATCTGCCTTTGACTTGGGTCATGATCCCAGAGTCCTGGGATCGAGCCCTGAGTCAGGCTCCCTGTTCAGTGGGGAGTCTGCTTCTCCTTCTTCCTCTGCCTGCCAATCCTCCTGCTTGTGCTCTCTTTGTCAAATAAATAAATAAAATTGTAAAAAAAAAAAAAAAATCAAACATTTGTTGAAGTAATATATAAAATGCTACATCTTATCAGTATTTTAGATCAAGTGTTTTTATTTTTTATTATTTATTTATTTTTAAAAGATTTTATTTATTTATTCATGAGAGACCCACAGAGAGAGAGGTAGAGACACAGGCAGAGGGAGAAGCAGGCTCCATGCAGGGAGCCTGACGTGGGACATGGGACTCGATCCCGAGAATCTAGGATCATGCCCTGAGCCGAAGGCAGACGCTCAATAGCTGAGCCACCCAGGCGTCCCAAATAAAGTATTTTTAAAGGAGAATTTTTAAAAATCTTGGGATATCTAGCTAGCTAGCTAGCTATCTTAATGGTGCTCAACAATAAAAGGAATGAACTAATGCTATATACACCAACATTAATAAATCTGAAATGCGTTATAAGTGGAAAAAGCCAGAGTCAAAAGGCTACACACTGAATAACTTTATGATATTCTAGAAAAAGCACAGTTATAAGGGCATATATCAGAGGTTGCCAGCGGCTGAGAATGGGGGGAGGGGTTGGCACAAAGTACCTGTTTGGGGTGATAGAAATGTTCTCTATCTTGACTGTGGTGGAGGTTCCATAACTCTGTGACTTTATGAAAATTGTTAGCTCTTTACTACAAGGATGAATTCTACTGTATGTAAATCATACCTTAGTATTAACTAAAAGATACCCTGTTCTCATCTGGGTTTATGTTATAGTATTTGAGCATTTCTTGTGAGAGTTAGCTAATAATTGACTTTGCCTGGTGGCAAAGTGATCCCAGCCGTATCGCGTCACTCCTGCTTACTGCTCCTGGTAAATGCCTGTGCCAAGAAATTGACTTGTTCTTAAAGTGGGAGAGATTTGTTTAGGTGGAAGTCAGTTGTGGATTTCATTCCCAGGATCTCCCACTCCCTTCTAGGAAGAGAACACCTTTTCCTGTGTAGTTGGGTGGTGCTGACCTTTGCCCTGTGTCCCTAGGAGTGTTTATATGATCTGAGCCACTTGAGTCCTCTCTGGCACTTTGCCGCCAGAGCTCTTGAGTGAGATGGTGGTCTATTTTTGCTGAAATTGGTAGGACATGATTGTGAGGCTTTAAGTGGATATCTTGTTCACCAAATGGAGAAAGCAGGACAGATAGAACACTGATTATTTGAGCTTCTGGATCTAGCCATGCCTGAAGCTAGATATGCACCCTGGACTCTCCAATGACATGAGCTAATAAATTTCACTTTCCCCCCACTTAAGCCATGCTGACTTTGGTGACTTCTAGCAATCACAGCTGAGCAAGTTCAGACTCACAGTATTCTGGTTGAAAATGAGAAATAGGCGGGATCCCTGGGCGGCACAGCGGTTTGGCGCCTGCCTTTGGCCCAGGGCGCGATCTGGGAGACTCCGGATCGAATCCCATATCGGGCTCCCGGTGCATGGAGCCTGCTTCTCCCTCTGCCTCTCTCTCTCCCTCTGACTATCATAAATAAATAAAAATTAAAAAAAAAAAAAGAAAATGAGAAATAGGAGAGTGGAAGATTAGCCCATTTTAACTAAATTAATGAGTTGTGAGAGGAAGTTCTAATTTCCCTGAACCTTTTTATTATGGAAGCAGGAGAGGGGACAGAAGGTTGAGATGTTGATGAATGAGGGAGACTGAACAATGAGCAGACAGAGCATGCCTCTGGCCAAATGGGGCTGGGGACACTAGGGTGGCATCCCTTCCTAGCAGGGGTTCCCTGGTTGGTTGAGGAGGGCCTAGAATCAGCAGGCAGAGGGATTGGGGTAGCCCTGGGCTATAAGCCAGCTCCAGGCTCTTGCCTTCAACTTGGTAAATCTCAGTGCTGATGACCTGCTCACTTCAAGGGTTATGAAAGACTCAAGGAGGTAACAGCCTCCTTTTGGTGACACGGTTATGAAAACCATCAGCACTCTGTAGCTTCATTTGCTTGAAGGTAGAAGGCAAAGACTGAAGAATCACTCAGTGTCTCTTGTGGACTTTGGGCTTTGATCTGACTTGCATGAATGGCAGATGACGGATCATCTTGGGTAAAAGAGGGTGAGGGGAAGGAAACATAAAAGTAGGGCCTGGGGACTGAGAGTTCCTTAGGGGTCAGAGATAGGGTTGTAGAAGAAGATTTCTGAATGCTAACCTGAGCAAGGGGCCTGGGGCAGGCTTCTAGCTGGAGTTGTTCAGTGCCTTTACATGTTTTGGAAAGAATGAAAGACTCCCCTTTTCAAAAATCTGTTTCTTTTTCAAAATAATGTAGACTTTTTCTGAATACAAAGTAATCACTTATCTGTTTAAGAATTTTTTAAAAATAGCATAGTATGCAAAAGGAAACACAGTCACCTATGATCATGATACTTCCAGAGAGAATACAGGTTGCATTTTTGTGTATTTCTTTCCAATATTGATTTAAGTGTGGCTGTGTGTATTTTTAAATATATGAGAGAGAGAGAGAGAGAGAGAGACTATAAATAAAATTTGACTCTACTGTATATATAGGTTTAGATTCTGTGTTTTTTCACTTAATGTATGATAGAAACATTTTCCTATATATTTTTACATCTTTTTTATAGCCTGATTTTTTTTAGGTGTTACAGTGCACCATTTAAATGTATTCCTTTTATGAGGTAGAAGACCGTTTCTAATTTTTTAATATTATAAAACAATATTGTGGTTAGATCTGTACAGATATCTTTGTGTTCATCCTTAAATAATTTTGTAGGACAGAGCTTTAAAAGTGGCGGGGAAGGTCAAATGGGTTATCTACTTAAGAATTTATGTCTTTATCTGGCCAGCTTACCCCTGATAAGTTAGGTGGTGCTTAGGGCTTTAGAATTCTCAGAATCTGGCCCTTGCTGATTATTACTGGATTTTGAGGAACTTGCCAATTGATTGGTGGGAAAAGCTCTTTCAATTTTATTTTAATGTGCCCTTTTTTCTGGTTACAGTAAGGCTGAACTTTTTTTTTCCCCATAGAATTGATAGCTATTTATGTGTTTGGTTTAGCATGTGTGTGTATGTGTGTGCGTGAATTGCTCCTTACAGCCCTTTATTCGTTTTCCTGTTGGAGTGCTCATATTTTTCTTACTGATTTATAAGAACTATGTTTATAGTAAAAATATTAGCCATTTGTGGTTACCGATAGATTTTTAAGAGTGTGGTGAAATGTTTTAATAATAGATCTTTTATTGAGGTCAAGGTAGAATGCTTGATCGGGGCGGGAGAGGGAAATCTGATGCTGCCCACCTCCTTTTCTATGTGGTATAAATCCAGAAATATATGGTACCTTAGGATGTTAAAATGTCCTAGAGCACAGCCTCGTTTTGCCTGGAGGGCTAACTGACTCAAGCCCAGGAGGCTCTGGCCACATGCAGAGCTGAGGCCTGAGCTCCAGCACCACTTTGCATTGCCTGGGCTTCCGGATCTTTTCTGCCAGGCTTCCAAACCCTCCCTGTAGGCATTTGGTGCCCAGATGATGAGTGTCTCTATACAAGCCACTCTATTCGAAAGCAAAATCTTTTTGAAAGCTGTACAGGTTTTTCCAGAAGTTCCAGTTTTTCAGAATTCACCTGCTCCCTTTGCCCCCAGCAATTAACATTTGAATTTCCCAATCTGCAGCTTCCTTTGTACTTACTGGGCAGTGACTGAGTCCAAAGGGACCTTCTGCCAGGAGATTTAGCTCCGTGGGCTGGGTGGTGGAGCCCTTCCCCTGACCTGGGGCCGGGCTGCTCAGGAGAGCTCCTTCTCCACCCTCATTCTGTGAGGTAGCAGCTGGTCACTTAGGATGTGGATTCTCTCTGCCTCTCAAAGGTTCTTTCATATAAATATGTTCATACATTCTCCTACTGCTCTTTTTCCTGAAAGAGTGAAGTTCGAGGCTTCAGTTGCTAAATTTAGCTCTTGCTGACGCACTGGCTCTCTCCTAGCAGTCTCCTCGTGTCTCAGTGTTGCTGTTAGCCTCACTCTTTTGAGGGGAGACGAACACCATCACATCCTACATAATACTTAGCTCTGAGGCATTTCCAGCTGGGAAATGCATTTCTGTATTTTCATAGCTGTGTTCTCTGCATGAATGGACTGTCGTGAAGCCAGGCTGACAGCCAGGGGGGCAGGTCGCGGGCTGGCAGCCAGCCTATGGGAGACAAAGATCCCTTGGGTGGTGGCAAGGAAACCAATGCAGTCCTGGCCACAGGTCTGCTTGCGGTCAGGTAGAGAGAGCGATGGCTCTTGGAGGAGATCTGAGGGTGGTATTTGACTGGGATGGGAACGGAGAATTTTCACAAAGGTAAAGCCTTACTCCTTGAAGCAAATTGTTAAAATAATTCTGACACTTGTTAAAATAAGGCAGATTTTTTTCAGGGCTCTCACAAAAAGGGTATTGCATTAGGGGAGAGAGATGGGGCTCAGCTCTGAATACAAGGACCTGTGGGGATTGATGGCCAAGCAGCAGAATGAGAGGCTTAGTGGATATAAAATGGCTAAAAGGAGATCTCAAGGACCGGGGAGACTGACACATCGAAGGCAGGGGATTCTCTCTAAACCAGGGGAGCAGATTCTGGCCAACTGGGTGGTGCAGGCCCAGAGGAATGAGGGCAACACCGAGGTCCGGTAGAGAAGAGGACTCAGAGAAGCCTAATTCAAGTTTGGCAGGGAAAGAGTCTTGGTCAGTCCCTCCTGTGTTTAAGGACAAAAGAGACCCTGTTCAGTTTTCCTCAAAATGGTCTAAGTTCATTTCTCGTTCTGTTGCCTTTTGTTCATTGAGTACCAGCAGAGCCATCTGTTGGGCCTTGTGGTAGAAGGCATTTGCTGGACGGTGCAAACTGTTTAAACGAAGAGGGAAGAGGACTCGGAATCTGCAATGGTGAGGAGTCCTTTGAAGTTTTTATCAGGTCATCCAGCTTCAGCCTGCCAGGCTTCTTTAGATCTTGGCAGAGAAGGCCTGCTACGACCCTCCCTAGAGTTCTCATGAGCAACTGAGCAGTCAGGTGGTAGTTCTCTCTCAGTGAAGCTAGGTCAGAAGAGTGGGAGAAAAATGGGAAACAACAAGAATTGAGAACTTGGTAAGGAGTGAGAAAATGTGCAAGATGGCAGGATGTAGTTCAGTTGACAGGTAGGTAACAAAGTAAAAAGTAATTTTTAAAAAAGATTTTCTGGGATCCCTAGGTGGCGCAGCGGTTTAGCGCCTGCCTTTGGCCCAGGGCGCGATCCTGGAGACCCGGGATCAAATCCCACGTCGGGCTCCCGGTGCATGGAGCCTGCTTCTCCCTCTGCCTATGTCTCTGCCTCTCTCTCTCTCTCTGTGACTATCATAAATAAAATAAGATAAAAAAAAAAATTAAAAAAAAATAAAAATAAAAAAAATTTTCTTTATTCATGAAAGACACAGAGGAAGACAGGAAGAAGGAGGCTCCCTGTGGAGGGCCTGATGTGGGACTTGATCCTGGGACCCCGGGATCACGCCCTTAGCCAAGGGCTAACGCTCAACCACTGAGCCACCCAGGCGCCCCATAAAAAGTAATTTTACCAAGAGATGATAAATAGCTCCAGGACAGCGAACCAGACCAGAATTTGATACCTACAGAGCTGTGCCATAGTTTCCTATTTTTTTAAAAAAGATTTTATTTATTTATTCATAAACACAGAGAGGGGCAGAGACACAGACAGAGGGAGAAGCAGGCTCCATGCAGGGAGCCCGATGCGGTACTCGATCCCAGGTCCCCAGGATCACACCCCAGGCTGCAGGCGGCTCCAAACCGCTGCGCCACCGGGGCTGCCCTATAGTTTCCTATTGAGAGGTAAAATTTCTCCAGGGTCTAACAATGGTCATTGGGTGAAACATAAGCATGGAAGGTGGCCTGGTGTCAGGCAGGCCTGGGTTCAAATCCCTGCACCAGTTGTGAGACGTTGGACACACTGGTTTAATAAATCATGTAGTTTGTCCACAGGTGATACTGACATGCAAGTAGAGATCAGAACTCATGTACTTAAATGGGTTTGGTGCTTGGTAGGTGCTGGTGGAGTGCGTGCACTGTGTCCTTTTTGGTGGAGGAGGGCCCTCCTGTGCGGCAGAAAGGGAGCCTCTGTTCTAGGCCTCAGTGGCCACTAGGCAGGACCCAGCTGGAAGAAGTGCAAGGCTAGCTGTGGCCAATCGAGGCTTGGTCCTCAGATGCTATGGACCTCAAATCACAGCTTGTGAACGTGTGCACTCACTTGCTATGTGTTTTGGTCACTTTTCCCATCTCACCATCTCAGTTAGGTATCCTTCATCCTACTATGCAAATGAAACTGAAGCTTCAAGAAGGTAACCACCTGCTCAGCCACACAGGAAGTGGCAAGGTGGGGATTTGAGCCTAGGTCCAGAGCCCAGGTTCTCTGTCCTCTTGGGCACCAATGATGACCAGGGAGGCAGACCCACGCTAGGGAGAATATTGTGGGCAATGGTGTGGCCTTTGAAATCAGACAGACTGGGGTTCAAATCCTGACAATGATTGTACTTTTAGCTGTGCGAGCGTGGGAAATGACTTAACCTCTGTGATCTTTGGTTCTTCCTCTGTAAAATGAGGGAGCTGTGAGGATGTCATGAGAGAAGGTCTGCCAACCTTGGCACAGGCCCTGGGGTGTGATGAGCATTCAGTCAACAATGGCTGGCTGCTGGCTGCTGTGGTTTATGTGGGGGGTGTTGAGCCCTTTCTCATTCCATTGATCTTTTTTTTTTTTTTTTTAAGATTTTTAAAAATTTATTTATTTATAGAGACACACAGAGAGAGAGGCAGAGACATGGGCAGAGGGAAAAGCAGGCTCCATGCAGGGAGCCCAATGTGGGACTCGATCCCAGTTCTCGAGGATCACATCCCAGGCTGCAAGCAGCACTAAACCGCTGCACCACCAGGGCTGCCCTTCCATTGATCTTCTTGTTTGGTCCTTGGGAAGGGTAGACTCTAGAGAGCAAGTCTGTCAGGCATAGGAGTGACCTTTGGCATTCTTGTCAGTCTTGGCATGTGTTGCTGGGAGCTGTTTACCAGAAACATAACCTGATGGACAGGTTGGAAGGACAAGGAGGTTGGAAGGACAAGAAGAGTGGCTGGGTAAGGTGTGCCCAGAGTGGTCCAGTTCTGCTTTTCCTAGTGATGGTCCAAAAGGAGAGACAGGAATAGGGGCTCATTTGGACCTAGTGGGCCCTCCTGAGGGAACCCAGCCTGGCAGATGTTTGCAGGATCTGGAGCTCCTGGGGCAAGAGGGACTGTCGGTGTCCCTGTCAATCTCTACTTGAACCTTTCATATCAGCTTGACCTACAGTAGGGCCTATTTTCTTAGACCCTGCCCTCCAGAGATGTTTGCGTGCTACCAGTAAACCACTGGCTGACATCATCTCAGCACCTGCCTCATAAGGATGTGCCAAGAATCAAGTGTGGATGGACATAATGCTCAATTCCTCACGCTTTGCATGTGAGGAATGGCTACCCTCTATCTGTAGCTCATTCATAGTTGGTTGATGCTGGCACTGTTTTGGGTTCAAAGGTCACAATGATAAAAAAATCCACACACTCACAAGGGGTCATATTCTAGTAGGGAGGACAGACAGGAAACATGTAAGCACAGAGACTTGAATGCGGTGTCGGGGGATGAAGAACAAAAAAGCAGTGGAAGGAGACAGAGGAGTGTTTCAGGGTGACCAGGAAGGGGACCTGGGTAAGCAGAGACCCTAGTGAAGTAAGGGTGCCAGTCATGTTGTGGGGGGCACTCAAGGTGGAGGCCCGGTGGTGGAACGAACCCTGGGACAGCAAGTAGGCTGTAGGAGAGGGAGCGAGGGAGGTGGGAAATGAGCTACTAGATGACGCTGGCCTTCTCACCATTTGCAACATCCATTATTTCCAGGTCTTGGGGAGGATTTAGCCGCTCCTTTGCTCTCTGCATCATATGTGCACGTGGCTGTTGTGGCAGTTGTCACACAGGGTAAGAGTGTCGGTCTGTTTTATCCCCTGCCATGAGCTCTTCAGGCCGAGAACCAAGGCTCTCTTGCTGATGCCTAACACCTAGGGTAGAACGTGCACTTCACATAGTGAAAAATGAATTTGAGTAACTGGAGTGCTATCTGACAGGGTTTTCTCCGTGCCAGTCACTGCGGGAAGAGCTTTATAATATTCGTCATCCCATTTAATCAGTAGCCTCTCCCCCAGGCATTGCCCCAGCTTTACCCCCAGAGGATACACCCCAAGGACCTCCTGAGCTGGGATTTGCAGTCAGGAGTGGAAGGGCCACGCTTTCAACTATGATAAGGCCTGAGGGTTGGCTGCATGCAGCGGCTTCCTAAGGGGTGCGGCTGTGACGGCCCTGCACGGGGATTGGTGTGTGCTGCTCAGGGGCCTTCTTGGACCCGGAGGAGAGGGCTGACCCTGCGTTCTTGGAGCATCCCATGGGGCCTGCACGGTAGCCCTTAGACCCCCTCTCGGCTTTGTAATCCACGACTGGAGAAGTGGCACTTAAAACGAATTTATTCAGGTGGGACCAGTGTAAGACATGGAAATAAGGCCTTTGAGCTGCTGCACATAAACTGGAGTGTAAATGAAAAGCTTTTTATTTGGTTTCCGAGCCAGGCTCTGAGAAGCCAGTGCGCCGCGGGCCGTGGTCGGAGCAGGGGCCTCCTTGACGGACGAGGGGACGATCGCGGTCGCGCAGCTGGAAGGGCCCGGAAACGCAGTGGGGACCAGAAAGCCGTTTCCGAAGACATGGAAGGCAGGGAGGAGAGGAAAGGCAGCGCCCCCGTCCCGGCGCATTTGAGAAGGAAAATGCTTGAGGTAACCCGTGTTGGCAGCTTTTATAGCTTCCTCCCAGTGACGTGCCGGCCGCCCCTGAACAGCCTGCTGTTGTCTCTCCGCGTGAGGCGGCGCTCTCCAGCCGGGGCGGCCTGCGCCGCCGCCCTCACGCCGGCGGCGGGGAGCCCCAGGGCAGGCGGCGGCCCCGGGGCTGCATTCCCCGCCTCCCGAGGACGCCCACGTTTGGCCGGTGGTCCGGGCCTCCAACCCGAGGCCGGCTGTGGTGGGTGCCAAGGAGGGAGGCGGCCACCGCGAGGGCAGGCCCGCCGCTACCCCCAGGCCTTGGCGCGGGCGAGCGGGCGCAGGGGACGCGCGCAGCCCACGCCCACGCCACGCCCACGCCGCGGCCCCTGCGCCTTTGGTTGCCGCTTGCCGGGCCCTTCCGTGACCGGCTTTAACCTGCATTTATAATCTCTTCTCTTTGGTAATAGGTGCACGTGTGTGAGGTATATTTGGACACTGGATGACGTGTGTGGTGAAAAAGACGTCTCTATCACACCGGTGACCCACGTGCGCGTGCTTTGGGGAGGGGACCCCCAGCTCGCTGCCCTGGGGTCCTAGGAAACCCAGACACGTCCCTGAGGTGAGGTACGACCTGCTGCTTGACGTTCTCGCTAGACTCCTTCTCCCTGTTTTCTTTCAGGTGATTATACAGAAACCAAATGCATATCTTAAAAGTTTTTTAAAGATTGTTTTTTATCCTAAGAATTTCAGGTTTTATTTTATTTTGTTTTATTTTATTTTATTTATGATAGTCACACAGAGAGAGAGAGAGAGAGGCAGAGACACAGGCAGAGGGAGAAGCAGGCTCCATGCAGGAGCCCGACGTGGGATTCGATCCCGGGTCTCCAGGATCGCGCCCTGGGCCAAAGGCAGGCGCCAAACCGCTGCGCCACCCAGGGATCCCTCAGGTTTGTTTTTTAACTTGTATTAATTAAGAAAAAATAGAACATTAGCAAAAATAAGGAGATAAAAGTCCTTTGCATTCCTGTCATTCAGGATAATTGCTGCTGCTATATTGGTGTTTATGTTATTCTAGACTTTTTCCTGATGAGTATATATCAATGTAAAGTAAAATCTAGGGGTACCTGGATGGCTCACTGGTTGAACGTCTGCCTTTGGCACAGGGCCTGATCCTGTGGTCCTGGGATCGAGTCCCACATTGGGCTCCCCACGTGGAGCCTGCTTCTCTCCCTTTGCCTAAATCTCTGTCTCTGTCTCTGTGTGTGTGTGTGTCTCATGAATAAGTAGATAGAATCTTTAAAAATAATAATAATAAAAATAAAATCTAGTAAGTGATGATGGCTTACATTTGAAAGTTACTATTTGCTAGCACTTTATATGCACAGGCTAATTTAATCCTCAAGAATCCATTTGGTTTCAGGGATCCCTGGGTGGCTGAGCGGTTTAGCCACTGCCTTCCGCCCAGGGTGTGATCCTGGAGTCCCAGGATCAAGTCCCACCTCGGGCTCCCTGCAAGGAGCCTGCTTCTCCCTCTGCCTGTGTCTCTGCCTCTCTCTCAGTCTGTCTCTCATGAATAAAAATCTTAAAAAAAAAAAAAAAAAGAATCCATTTGGTTTTTATTATTAAACCCATTGTATGGGTGAGAAAGCTGAGACCTAGAATGATTAGGTACCTTAAGATCACAAAGGTAAATAGCCAACCTGGGATCTGAACTCTGGCAATCTGGTTCCATAGCCAGTGCTCTTAGGTACACACTATGATAATTTGCAAAAGAAAAGATAGGGGTGGGGGATCCCTGGGTGGTTCAGCTGTTTAGCTGCCTGCCTTTGGCCCAGGGCACGATCCTGGAGTCCTGGGATCCTGGAGTCCTGGGATCCTGGAGTCCCGGGATCGAGTCCCACATCAGGCTCCCGGCATGGAGCCTGCTTCTCCCTCCTCCTGTGTCTCTGCCTCTCTCTCTCTCTCTCTCTCTCTCTCTCTCTCTCTCTCTCATGAATAAATAAATCTTTAAAAAAAAAAAAAGAAAGAAAAGAAAAGATAGGGGTGGTTGGCTGGCTCTGTTGATAAAGCATGTGACTCTTGATCTTGGAGTTGTAAACTCAGGCCCCACACTGGGTATAGAGATTACCTAAAAATAAAATCTAAAAAAAAAAAAAAAGTATAGGATAAAACTATTCATAACAATTTGTAACTTGCTTTTTTTCATTTAATGTGTCATGAACCCTTTTTGATGTCAATAACTTTTTTTTTTTAATTTTTATTTATTTATGATAGTCACACACACACACAGAGAGAGGCAGAGACACAGGCAGAGGGCGAAGCAGGCTCCATGCACCGGGAGCCCAACGTGGGATTCGATCCCGGGTCTCCAGGATCGCGCCCTGGGCCAAAGGCAGGCGCCAAACCACTGCGCCACCCAGGGATCCCTTGATGTCAATAACTTTACATTCACAGCATCATTCAAAATGAGCAGACTGGGACCCCTAGGTGGCTCAGTGGTTGAGCATCTGCCTTTCACTCAGGGCACGATCCCAGTTTGGAGATCAGGTCCCACATTGGGTTCCCTGTGAGGAACCTGCTTCTCCCTCTGCCTATGTCTCTGCCTCTCTCTCTCTGTGTCTCTCATGAATAAATAAATAAATAAAAATTTAAAAACAAAATAAAATGAGCAAGCTGTGAAGCATGCATTGCAAAAACGGAATGCTATTTTCTTATGTGGCCATTTTAGGTAATAGTAATTATCATATTTAAACATTGATATCAGGGGATCCCTGGGTGGCTCAGCGGTTTAACGCCTGCCTGCCTTTGGCCCAGGGCACGATCCTGGAGTCCCAGGATCGAGTCCCACATTGGGCTCCCAGCATGGAGCCTGCTTCTCCCTCCTCCTGTGTCTCTGCCTCACTCTTTCTCTCTATGTCTATCATAAATAAGTAAATAAATAAATCTTTTAAAAAAAATAACCATTGACATCAGGGCCCCTGGGTGGCTCAGTGCATTGACCGTGCAGCTCTTGACTTTGGCTCAGGTCCTGATCTCAGAGTTGTGGGATCAAGCCCTGGCTCAGTGCTGGGGGTGGGGGGGAGCCTGCTTAGATGCTGTATCTCTCTCTCTCTCTCCCTCTCTCTCTCTCTGCCCCTCCGCCCTGCTGGAGCATGTGCTCTGTATCTCCCTCTCTAAAATAATAAAAATAGCAGGCATCAAGGCTCTGCCTCATGCTGTACTAAGAGCTGTGTGTATATTATCTAATTTAAGCCTCATGCAACTAGGGCTTCTTGCAGGAGAACAAGAAGGGTCAGGGGTAGATTTTGCAGGGTATATCTCATTTCCATGAAGCCTCAAATTTAGACTTTTTTTTAAAGGTAGCCTCCATGCCCAAACTGGGGCTCGAACTCAAGACCCCAAGATTATGAGTCACATACACTGACTGAGTCAGCTAGGCGTCCCTCAAATTTAGAGTTTTGGCTTTATTTTCAAATACATTTATACATACAGTAATAATATTTTTGAGTTTTGATTTTAAAAACAACTTATTTCGAAATAGTTTGACTCAAAGGAAGTTGCAAAAATAGTACAGAGAATTTCTGTATATCCTTCACCCTGCTTCCCCCAATGATAATATCTTCCATAACTGTAATATGCTGTCAGAACCAGGAAGTTGATGTTAGCATCTTCTATTAGCTCAGGGTCTCTGTTTGTTATTAAAGTTAATTTTAAAAAAAATAAGTACAAAATACATCACACTTGATAATCTAGTTTGGTAGTTCTTTGTTGTTAAATATATAGGAGTCTTTAAGTGGTGAAGGCTGGGGCCTCTCTCCTGGCTCACAGAGGTGAACCGTGGTAATTAGCTCAACAGGTAAGGGATGGGGATCAAATTTTTTTTTTAGATTTATTTATTTATGATAGTCACACACACAGAGAGAGAGAGAGGCAGAGACACAGGCAGAGGGAGAAGCAGGCTCCATGCACCTGGACGTGGGATTCGATCCCGAGTCTCCAGGATCGTGCCCTAGGCCAAAGGCAGGCGCTAAACCGCTGCGCCACCCAGGGATCCCGGGGATGGGGATCAGAGAGGGCAAGTCACTGGTATGAAGTCACACAGCTGTAATAAGCTTCATAGTTGAGGCTTAACCCCTCTGATTTTAAGATCCACTCTTGAGCCCCCATACTTCCCAGCATCTCTTCTGATTTGCTGCTGTTCAGGGCAAGTCCATGAGTGTAAGTATGTATATTTACCTGCATCCATGCATGTGTATGCACATGCACAGATTTTTTTTTTTCTCCCATTCTCCAGAGTTCCTTCTTTGAGACTAGAGAATGCCAGAGCTAAAGAGGACCTTGAGTTGGGCATGTAGCACAATGCCTCATTTAATAGAGAACAGTCATGCTAGCATGGGGGCCCATGTGCTGTGTCTCAGGTTGACCCAGATCCCAGGGCTACAGGCCACATTCTTCTATAAACCCAGTCATTTTGTTGGTTATCTTTGCAACTCTAACCCAGTTGCTCATTTCCACATTTGCTGACTTCCAACTTTTTTGGATTTTATGGGTAGAGCCATGGGAGTGCAGAAAGGATTGTTCCAGACCTTCCACCTGCCCCACTTCAGAAATCTCAGGTGCACCTTGCGCATTTAGTTGACCTGATGTGTGTGTGTGTGCGCGCGTGTGTGTGCGCGCATATGCACATGAACCTGTGTAGGTATGAGAGAGCATCTGGTGGTCTGTATGAATCTTCTGAGCAGTTGGGACCAAGCTCTCGCTGGCTGAAGCTTTAGGCCACATCTGGTGGAGAAGTGATCCTGGGATCAGGGCTGCACCTACTCGGGGCCGGGATGGGAGGGGATGCATTCACAGGAGTGCTGTCTGAAAATGCCACAAAAGCTAGTCTTTAAGTTACACAAGGCTTTCTGAGTGGCATCACTACCCTAACTTCATTAGTTTTGGGGCCTGTCCCTGCCATCTTCACAGCCATACCAAGAGACTGTGTTTCCTCACCTAAAGCCTCTACCGCCTGAGAGGAGGGAGGGAAGAGGGGATTAACTTGCCTCACCTTCGGACCTGCCCAAAGCTTAGTCTGCAGTTGAGACTTCTGGTATTTAGGAGTGAACAGCTATCCTCCCTAAACATAGGTGTGGTCTACTGAGAGAACAATCTTGGCCAACAGGTGCCTGCCAGAGAAGGTCTTTGTGAAGGGTAACTAAATGATAGAAACAACGGTATTGGGCAGCCCAGGTGCCTCAGCGGCTTAGCGCCGCCTTCAGCCCAGGACATGATCCTGGAGTCCTGGGATTGAGTCCCATGTCGGGCTCCCTGCATGTAGCCTGCTTCTCCCTCTGCCTGTGTCTCTGCCTCTCTCTCTCTCTCTCCTCTCTCCTCTCTCTGTGTTTCTCATTAATAAATAAATAAAATCTTAAAAAAAAAAAAGAAACAACTGTATTTCACTTGCCCTAGTTTTAAAAGTAGATTCCAACATTTTAATATTGATTCATTCTTCCAACTTTGTACCATGCAAAGTATAATACAAATGTGAATAAGATAATCTCTATCTTAAGGGATGAGCTAGCAGCATCAACAGCCCCTAAGAACCTGTTAGAAATGCAGAAAAAAAAAAAAAAGAAAAAAGAAATGCAGAGTCCCAGGGCTCATCCCAGCTTACTGAAGCACAACTGGCATTGATTGTCACAGGCATAGATTGTCTCCAGGTCTCCTGGTACTGCACATGCCTGTTAGAGTCCACATGCTCTGCCCCTCCTGATTCCTCCACCTGTAACACATCACTCATTGATCAAATAATTTTTCACTAACTGTATATTGGAGTTGGCACGTGTGATGAAATCTCTTTGTCATCTCTGTTGGAGTAGGAGAGAATTCAATAAAAAATAATTTCAGTACAGTGTGATCAGTTTACTAAGTGAGGTATATAGGCTATGGGCTACAAAACTTTTTCATTCTCTTGGTAAAGTTTTGCTACATACAGTGTGCCTGGAGCTCTGCTAACAGAAGGGTGTAGTGTAAGGTCAGACAAGCTAACTGCCCTGAGGAGCTTAAATTCCGTGGGAAGAGTGAATGATAAACAGTAAAGAAACATACAAATAAGGTAACTACCATGGTGATAAAATGCTTTGCAGGGAATAAATGGGGTGATAGGAGAGAGCGATGGTACATAGGGCAGTCGGGGATTTGAGGATCACAGGAGATAACTCCTGGACAGCATATGAGAGGTACTTGATAAGGTTATTATTCTTCCTACAATGGTGAACATTTGATCTACTAACCCTCCTGGTTCTTAATTTGCAGCGGTACACACGATGCTTTTCTGTCCCCAGACAAAACCTGTCTTTCCTCTTTATGTGTGCAGCAGCCTAACATTTGTCTTACCGCAGTGACGGTCAGTGGACTTCCCAGCCTCTCATCACAGAGTCCACCTATGCTGTCTTCTCTGCCTAAGACAAGATTCTAAACTAAGCAGACAGGATTTCAAAGCGCTCCAGTGCTCCTCCAGGTTCTGTAATCAGCTCTCTCCTAGAGTGGTCTCTGGTGCCTGAGTTAGCCTAGCTCTTTGCTTTGGAGGAATGACATCTTTTCCTTTTATTACATGCCCTTCCTATCTTCCTTTGGAATCCAGATCTCCTTCTCCCTTTCGAATTGGACACATATCTCATTTGACCATCTTTATTGCCATACCTGATCACACTAGTGCCTGGGAGTCTTTCTCGTCCCTGATCTCCTACTTATCTGTTGAGTGCTTGCTCTTTGCCAGGTCTGGCCCTTGGTGCATGGAGGAAGGCCATGGGTGAAGGGTCGTGATCCCCACCCCTGGAGTGCAGGCGAGTAGACTAATAAGACTCTGGTCACTGCCTCAAACACAACAAAGGAAAATGGTCTTGGGACCTATGCTGGGAAGGAGACAGGTTACTTGAGAGTCTATGGTGAGGGGATCTGGCCTTGTTGGGGAGGGGTTCCTAGGAGAAAGAACCAAGGTCAAGATGCTAAGTAGACTTCAACTCAAAAAGGGGCAAAGCAGCAGCATATGCAAAGGTGCGGTGTTGAGAGAACTTGTGGAAAAGAGAGGGATGAAAGCTTTCTGGGCTCATGAGAGATCCCTGTCTCCATGCCTTACAGCTCCCACATAGCCTGGCTGCTTTCCCCACTTCTAGCCTCTGTGGTCAGATTCAATGGTCATTCTCAAACCTTGTCTTACTTGACTCATCAGCAGCATTTGGCACAACGGATTATATCCTTCTCCTTGAAATGGTTTTTTCACTTAACTCCCTGGAAACCGCTTTCCTGGTGGTCTTCCTGCCTGCCTCATGATTCCTTCTCAGACCCCTTGCTTGTCCCTCTTCGTTCTGAGCTTCCCTGTTAAGGCATCCCAGGCTTTTGTCTTTGGATCTTTTATCTCTTTCCTCACGCTAGCTGTAAATACCATCTCTGAGTTCATTGTCTGCAGCTCTGACCTTTCTCCTATCAGACTTGTGTATCTATCTACCTGCTTAGCACCCTCCCTCAATATCCATTAGACATCGTAAAATTAATAAGGCCCAATCAAATTTGCCTGCTTCTTCCCCACCCCCTCTCCCCCCAAATTTGTTTTTCTCAGTCCTCCCTCACTCTACTAAATAGTTATTCTTTTTTTTTTTTTTTTTTTTTTACTAAATAGTTATTCAAGCCAAGGTGCATTCAAGCTGTAAACCTTGGAATCATCCTTGACCTCTGTCCTCTGATCACTCCCATTCAATGCTTCAGCAAATCCTGTCTTCTCAGCCTTCAGCATATATCTGCATTCTTTGCACTTCTCATGACCTCCATTGCTACCTGTGGTCTGAACCGCCACTGTTTCTTGCCCAGACCATTGTGGCCAACTCCTCACTGCGCTTCTGTTACCGACCCTGCCATTCTCAACATGGCACCCAGAATGGTCCTTCCCTAGTAGAGTCAGGTCATGCCACTCTCTGCTCAAAATCCTTCAAAAGCTGTACCATGTCACTAGGGTAAAAGCCAAAGTCTTTACAATGACCCATTTCCTTCTTCCCTTAGACAGTGTTCCACTGTGTATAATGCATATTCTCTTTTATGCGTTCTTAGAAAATGTGTATAGTTAATTTGTATGCAAGTTTCTCAAAATTTTAATTCTATAATTATAATATTTTAATATATAAATGGTATGGTTATAGATGTCATTCTGATTATTTTTTTTCACTCAGCTCAATGTTTTTAATCTCCTCTTGTTGCTAATGTATGACAATAGAACAAGCTACACACATGAGATAAAACATTAATGCCATAATTGAATTAAAAAGGAGAAATGAAAGGAAATTAGCGTATAATAAAAGATGTAATTTGATATGTAAATGCACAGGCACAGATATGCTAGAAGACAGAATGAAATATGCACTTTTAAGGAAAAACTCTAGATTTAAGAGAAGGAAAGATTTAAGTACTGTTGTGGAAACTTTCTGTAAAGCTTTTGGCATTTTCAAGTAAGAGGTAAATAGATACCCATGTGACAAACAGTTTTCCCGTGTGAATGTTTAGCAAGACATTTGACAGTTCTACGGGGCATGTGTGTGTTTCCAGAGCATTGTGGGACCTCTACTATTACTGTCCCATTCTCAACTGCGACACACAAAAGTGCCCCCACCGGTGTACAGAATACCTCCTGGAAGTGGATCACAGTCCTAAATCTAAAGCCTGAAACCATAACATTTCTCAAAATACAGGAGAAAAATATTTGTGACCTTTGTTTAGGAAAAAAAAAAAAGCTGCAACACTAGAAGATGAGTCATAAAACCAGAAATGGATAAATTGGACTTCACCAAAACTAAAACCTTTTGCTTTTCGAAAGGCAGTTTTGTTTTTGTTTTAAAGATTTCATTTATTTATGAGAGACACAGAGAGAGAGGCAGAGACATGGGCAGAGGGAGAAGCAGGCTCTCTATGGGGAGCCCGATGCAGGACTTGATCCAAGGACCCTGGATCCATGACCTAAGCCAAAAGCAGACACTCAACCACTGCGCCACCCAGGTGCCCCTCAAAAGGCAGTGTCAAGAGAAGGAAAGGATAAGCCACAGAGTAGTAAAAAATATTTGCAAAGTATATTTCTGGTAAAGGACTTACATCTAGAATATATAAAGAACTCTTAAAACCAAGTAATAAGAAAACTACCCAATTTTTAAAAATGATGAAATGAAAAAAAAATGATGAAATGACATGAAAAGATATTTCATCAAAGATGTATGGGAAGCAAATAAGCACATGAGAAGATGTTAAACAGCATTAGTCACTAAGGAAATGCAAAATAAAACTACAGTGAGATACCAGCAGCACCTGTTGTAATTTCTATAGTTTGGAAGACTTACCACATACCAAGTGTTGGCAAAGGTGTGGGTTCCAGAACTCTGACACACTGTTATTGAGATGGTAAACGGGCACAGCCACTTTGGAATACAGTTTGGTAGTTTTTTAAAAAGCTAGGCATATATCTCCTATGTGATCTATCCATTGTTCTCCTAGGTATTCACCCAAGAGAAAAGAAAAGTAAGCTGACTTGTATACCAATATTCATAGCATGATTATTTGTAATATAGTTGACCCTTGAACTGCACAGGTCCAACTAGACAAGGATTTTTTAAAAGATTTTTAAAAATTTATTCATGAGAGACACAGAGAGGCAGAGCCCAATGCGGGACTTGATCCCAGGATCACAACCTGAACCAAAGGCAGACACTCAACCACTGGGCCACCTGGGTGTCCCTAGACATGGATTTTTTAAGATATTGTATTAAATATGAATTTTTATATTAAATTAACATGGGTTAATTAAACATGAACTTTTAAAGATACTGTATTGCAATAAAATACAGTCTAGTGAGGTAAATTTGTTTCCCCTTATGGTCTTCTTAACTTTTACAGTTGGTGGGATAAACACATTGTAATATATCCAGACCCCTGGTAGGGGTGTTTCCCCTCTGACAACCTAAAGTCCAAATTTCTGACCTTCATGATCGAGGCCCTTCAACATCAATTTCCTTTCCACCTTTTCTCCTGATGTTCCCCTCCTCTATACCCTGTACATTGAGCCCTCTAAGTGCTCTACATACTCTGTATGCCGTTAAAGGTGAAGCTTTGCAACTGCAGCTGTTATGTCTTGGCTGTACTGTCCTTTATTTTGGGGTTCTTCATTTCTTTCTTTCAGTTTATGTATGTATGTATGTAATGTCTACGTGCCATATAGGGCTTCATCTCACGACCCCAAAATCAAGAGTCGCATGTTCCACTGAGTGAGCTAGGCAGGTGCCCCTATTTTGGCTTTCTTATCCTGTCAGACCCCTCCTGAAGGCACGTTTATATCCTCCAGAGTTAGATGCTCCTTGTAAACCTAGCAGGACTCCTAAAGAAGTTATAGAATTCATTTATGAGTACGTCTGCCCCCTGAATTGTCATTTCCTCAAGGCCAGGAAATGAGACTTAGTCGTTTGGTTTTTTTCATCCTTGGCACTTAGTACAGAGCTTGGTAGACCACAAATGCTTGAATGAATGAGTGAGTGAGTAAAAGAATGAATTGGTGTTCAGTTCTGCTTTTACTATTGAAAATAGTAATCTCGGGCAGCCCGGGTGGCTCAGCGGTTTAGCTCTGCCTCCGGCCCAGGGTATGATCCTGGAGACCCGGGACCGAGTCCCACGTCCGGCTCCCTGCATGGAACCTACTTCTCCCTTTGCCTGCGTCTCTGCCTCTCTCTTTGTGTCTCTCATAAATAAATAAATAATAAAATCTTAAAAAAAAAAAAAAAAGAAAGAAAATAGTAATCTCAGCAGCTGGGATGGTTTTACATGGTGAGTGGTATCTTTCCTTTAACTGAAGGGAATCTCCATTTCCCCACCAATACCAAAGTTGTAACCCTAATCATCTCATAGGTCACTAGGACATGTACCATCGACCAGAGACTCTTAAAATGAGCATGACTGTTGCAGCACCAAAAATAATAACAACCCAAATATTCTTCAACAAGGAACTGATTAAATAAATCTGTTTCATATAATGCAGTTCTTAGTGTTGGTTTAAAAAAAAAACAACTCAGGTCTTTTCAAACAAATGTGGAGATATGTAAATAAATACAATTTTGAATAAAAAGTTTCAAAACTGTAGGATAGGATCCTGATTTTGAGAAAGAAAACTGTGTATGCATATAGATCTCTATATATAGCATGTTAGTATGTTCTTAGCAAAACCTGGAAAGATAGGGTAGCCTGGGTGGCTCAGCAGTTTAGCGCTGCCTTCAGCCCAAGGCATGATCCTGGAGTCCCTGGATCGAGTTCCATGTCAGGCTCCCTGCATGGAGCCTGTTTCTCCCTCTGCCTGTGTCTCTGCCTCTCTCTCTGTGTCTCTCATGAATAAATAAATAAAATCTTAAAAAAAAAAAACCTGGAAAGATATTCACTCAGAGAGTTGGGACATGATAGGAAAACAATCCCCCTTTAACTTTATATGCTTCAGTATTATTTGAATGTATTATGAGCATGGTTTGTTTTAATAATTAAAAAGCCCACACAGATTAAAAACATATACGTGACTAGTAATACTTACTGTTAGGAATTTATTTCACATACCTCCAAACATTAACTCTTAGGATAATTCTAACATTTTAGATTTACATGGCATCTTCCTAAATTGCAAGGTGTATTACCTTGTGATCTTATTTTCACCTTCAGATGTCTTTGGGGAGGTGGAGAGAGGAGGGAACTCCCATGTGGGAAGGGTGGATGCTCTATCCAGCTGGAGTGTGGACCACAGTTTCCTTCTGCTCCTAGCCCAGTATGCTTTTTAGGAAAGCTTAGCTACCACCTGGATTAAATAGAGAGATTGAATTCCTTGGATCGAGCTTTGCGGTCACAGATCTTTTTTGACCTCTACTTTTGGTGCCTATTAGTTATGTGAATTTGAGCATCTTAACAGCTTTGAGTTTGGTTTCCTGGTCTTCAGCATCAGGATGCTGGTGGTATATGTGTCCTAGGGTGTTGGTGAGGCTTGGGTGCAAAGTGTCACAAACAAACTCAACAAAGGTTTGCTTTTGTTATTCTGGTTATTGTATGAAGGAAAATCTATTGCCTGAGAGAAATGAGGCCAGATTAAAGGAAAACAGGTGACAAAAAAAAAAAAAAGGACAATTAAAAAAAAAAGGTTATATTTACTTATTCATGAGAGAGAGAGGCAGAGGCAGAAGAAGCAGGCTCCCCGTAGAGCAGGGAGCTCGACACAGGACTCATCCCAGGACCCTGGGATCAGGACATGAACCAAAGGCTTAACCAACTGAGCGCCACCACCCAAGCACCCAAAAAAGGACAATTTTTTTGGAAGAGTATTTTATGTATTTACTTGAGAGTGTGTGTGTGAGTGTGAGCAGAGTAGGGTCACAGGGAGAGAGGGAGAGGCAGCAGGATGAGAGGCTGAGTGCAATCTGTTGGGGGCTCGATCCCAGGACCCCGAGGTCATGGTCTGGGCCAAAATCAGGAGTCAGCTGCTTAACCCACTGAACCACCCAGGTACCCAAAAAAGATAATTTTTAAGATGGGTTGAAAATAGAACTTGATTTCTGTTATTCTTCCCTGCCTTCCTTTGTAAAAATTAAGCCTTCGTGGGGTGCCTAGGTGGCTCAGTTGTTTAAGCATCTGCCTTTGGCTGAGGTCATGATCTCAGAGCCCTGGGATCGAGCCCCAGTTGGGGCTCTCTGCTCAGCGGGGAGTCTGCTTCTCCCTCTCCTGTGTTCTCTCTCTCTCTCCCCCCACCCCTTGCTTTCTCTCAAATAAATAATTTTTTTAAAAAATAAAAAAATAAAATAAAAATTAAGCCTTTGCTAAGTGCTAGCAGATGCATCACTGCCAGCTCAGTAGGAATTGTAGGAAGGCCTGAAGCAAATATTTTGTACTGTGAGCTAGGTTGAGAGAATTGCATGGACTGCTGAAAAGCATTTATAGGCCAAGAGGCTTGGAAACCCTCTTTTGCAGTGCTGCAGTAACCCAGAAAGCCAGATCCACTCCTGTACACCCAGTGGGGTGACTGGTCAGCAAAAATTTTATTAGTGAGACTGGTACATTAGACCCGGGGCTAAAAGCTCCATGAATTCCCAGGCAGGGTCAAGCTTTCCGTACCTAAAACATCTCCTTTGGGTACCCAAAACATCTCTGTGACTCCAAGTGCTTCTGCGAAATGGTCCTCAGCTACTCTGTCTGCCTGGCAGAGCCATCTCAGCCTGCTGTCACTGTGGGGACAGAGGAGATGACTAAGGAGAGGCAGTTGACATGCCATTAATGTGTCAGTACCCCCAGTAGTCTTTGGGTCTTGCTGTGTGGTACCCCTAGGTCTCTTGGGCTGGCAGGTGCAAGCACAGGGCCTTCTAACCCAACCTTTACAACCATGTGAGGCTGAGATGTGTGGCTACACAACGTAGGGACCAGCAAGGTGTTGGCTAATAGAGAACCCTCTTAAGAGAAATGTTTCGTGTGTTATAGGTCATGTTTGCAAAAGTGATCATGGCAATAGCTAAACTTTACATATTGCTTACTGTACACCAGGCACTGTTATAATTACATGTGAATTTTATGTAGCTATACATAGAATTGCTATATATTACATAAATTATATATTAAAATTCAAATATATCTTTTATTCCTCACACTAGCCCTATGAAATAGGCACTAGTATTATCTCTCATGGTAGCGGTTTTTCAATTGGAGAACATGAGGCATGAAGAGGCTTATTAGTAAGTTGTCCAAGGTCACATGCAGGTAAATGGAAGAACTGGGACTCAAAATACAGCTGCTCTGGCTCAAGACCCCAAGCTCCTCTTAATACTCTATTGCAGCTTAATTTGTTTGGGCCAATATTTCAAAACTGGGAAACTTCATATCAAAATCTAGAGAGCTGACTTCTATAGGATGAAGAACTGGGGACACAGGGCTGCATCCCCTGTGGTAACAGCTGACTGGTAACCAGTCACGTTTGCCTCTTATGTGGTCTCTGCTTTACCCCTGTTTGCGCCTGCCCAACTCTGAGTCCTGTTCTCTTAACCCAGTTCCCATCCTTATTTGTATTGGCGTACTTGCAGATACTTTCATTTTCAAGCCCTGCGTTAAGGTTGTGTAGTATTCACAGATAGGGACCTTTATAAAAATGTCAAGCATTTTTCCTCCAAGATAGGGACCGTTTTCATCCTCGTTTTCTGTGCAGGGTCCTAGCAGCATGGAGAGGGCAAATACTCATGTGAAATAGTGCAGACAGAGTTTGAGCTTTGCCTTGACTCAGTCTGTGCTTTGGTTACTGTATTAAGCCTTGTTCCCTTAAGGTCTGGGGGTTTCTCCCCCTATGTTAGAAATTCTGGGGTAAAGTTGGTAATTAGAGCAGAAGAAATTGTGGTACTGTAGAAACCAAGCATGAAAAAGTCAACCTAACAGCCCATGTCTGTTTCTGTCTGTACACAGAGTGGATAGCTATCGAGCATAATCATTTCTCTAGACCTATGTATGGGCTGGAAAATAGACCAAAGAGAGTTGGTTTATTTAAGTAAACTGTACGCCCAATGTGCAGCTAGAACTGAAAACCCCGAGATCAAGAATTACACACTGCCCTGACTGGAGCCAGCCAGGCACTCCAGAAAGAGTTATTCTTGAAGAGAGAAATCCGAGAACAGTTCGAGAAATGAATTGGCCCCTAGTATATGTTTAAAAAATTTTAATTTATCGAACCTTTTCCCTTCACCTTTATTATGGGACGAAATGGCCCTTTTCTAGCCAGGTATCACTGAGGAATTTTTTTTTTTTTTTGTAAGAAAATGATACAATCCTGGCCCATTTTTAGGAAAGTTTATTTTAAAGTTCCCAGAATTCTCTTTAAGTGGTTTGAAATTTGGAGCTAGTGATAGCAAGCACAGCTGAGAAATGAGGTTTTGGCCTGGTTATTGTCTAACCAGGTGGGCTGGGGTCCTTGAACTTTAAGAAGCTTTTGTGTTTCCAGCTGTACCAGGGGATTAGTGGCTTAGTCCCACCTCATGGGAGCAAGTTTTATTGTTACCTCTTATAAGGCTGAAACCACAATGCTATGGTTTTTTACACAGCACCATCTGCTTCAGGATCTCAACATGCTTACTTAGAGTTTTTTTTGTCCCCCCGAGTCCTTCTCTCCAAATAAGTTCAGTATCTGGAAGAGTGAATTCACTTTGGACATAACAACAGATGTGCCTGGTAATATGTAAAATGCAATCAGTTGGTTATCAATCAATTATGTGGTCATTGAGCATCTAACACAGGCCAGGCAGTGTGCTAGAGTATGCAGCAGAAAGATAATCGAAATGTGGCGCCTACCTTAGGGAACCTGGCTGGACATGTCAGACAAAAGCATACAAAAAGTATGACAGCCACAGAAAGTAAAATAAAATGTAGTAAGGGTAAGTAGAAGGGAGAGCATGCAGCCATGATTCATTTCCAAAGGAAGGCTGCCGGTGTGGAGTGCCGGAGGTCTGAGTTCTCTCTGCTAAGGTCCCTCCGTGAGCAGCAGCAGAGCCCAGAAGGAGTGTGTGCAGTGCAGTTAGAGGGGCACTTCGAGGGGGAACAAAGCTGCCTGTGTAAGCGTGAAGGGGAGTGCTTGTCTCTCTAGAGAGGTCCGGAAATTCATTCTGTAACAAAGAACTGTAATTCCAAGTCAATGACACCTTCTAAATCCTCTCAAACTATGCCCAAAATTATAGAGAAGGAATGGCGAGTTAGTTCTGTTCAGCCAGAACTGGATAGCTGTGCTTTGCTTAAATGCCTGGGATCTAATGGAGATGGGACAGCAGCCAGGAGATAGAGCAAGTCAATACAGGACCAGGAGAACTCTGATGCTGGAACAGATAATGAGGAAGGGCCAGGGTTTGAAAGCGTGACCTCCAAGTCTTCCTGTGTAATGAACAGAATATAATGGAGGGCTGAGATCTGAGACCCGGGCACACCTGTGTCTATAGCTCCCCAGCCTGGCTGCCTCTTTGCATAACTTGAATAAGCTCTGTGGGAACCCAGCAGCCTTCAGGGCACATTTAGAGCTTACTGAAAAGAGTAGATGGCAAGAGATCTTCTCTAAAGTAGATAGGTGTGTGGCTTAGTGGTTAAGGACTTGAACGTCAGTGTCAAGACCTGGCTCCTCCATTTACTTAGCTGTGTGGGTTTTGAGTAAGTCACTTACCCTTTCTGAGCCTCAGAAATCACCCATAAAATGGGGAGAAAAAAGATGATAGTACCTATAGGATTATTGTGAAAACTAAGTAAGGTGGAGGATAAGAAACCACTTAGTGTATATGGCGCATGCAAGTGCACAGTAAATCAAATCTTGTATTATTAAAGGAGATGATCATGAAGATAAATATTTTATTTTAAAATACTTTATTTATTCATGAGAGACACAGAGACAGAGAGAGGCAGAGACACAGGCAAAGGGAGAAGCAGGCTCCATGCAGGGAGCCTGATGTGGGACCCAATCCCGGGTCTCCAGGATCACGCCCTGGGCTGAAGGGGGCACTAAACCGCTGAGCCACCCGGACTGCCCTGAAGATAAATATTTTAAATGGCTTTTTCCTTCTCTGAATTCTGGACCTGGACTAAAGACAAAGTAGGAAGTATTCCATTCTTCTCCCTTGATTCTCATCTCAGTCTTTGAGAAGATAAATAACTCATGCAGTGCAGTAGGGGGAGGGATGAGGACTTAGAGAAAGGCCTTTGACTCTGCCCTCAAAACCCATATTTACTTAAAAACCATAGAAGATCAACTGTTCGAAGACTTGAGTGGAAGACTGCTGCTGAAGTATCAGAATAGTTTATTTTTTGCACCTTAGAGAATCTTAGAAATCCTAGAGCAATATTTCTTAAACACTGACGTGCATATGAGTCACCTGAGATTCTGCATTTCTCACAAGTTCCCAGGTGATGTTGCTGGCCCTCAGACCACATTTTAAGTTGCAAAGGCCTGAGTTCTCAAGTCCTGTAGCATGGTTGAAACCTCTCTACAGCATTTTGGTGAAACTGCTCATTCAATTCCTGCTTGAATACTTCTAAAGATGACAAGCTCTTTCTGTATCCAGATGGCAGGCGTGATGAGGATGTGTATCTTTTACTCGGCCGATAGAGCCATCCATTGATCCTCATTCATTACTTTGACAGCAGTAGGGGTGGGGACATGACACAGATAATGCCTAATCCTGAGGAGGCTTTTAACCTGGTTTTGTCTTCTATGGGGGGAAGTCCATGGATGGGCTTCCACAGGGCGGTGGGAGGTCAGGGCAGCACCCGCCTGAGAATATCTATAGAATTTTGTTTGCATGTACATTTTCCTGGGGAGAGTTTCCATAGTTTTCAGTGGTATTTCAAGGGTGTCTGTTTGTTCTCTCTAGAAGATTAAGAATCATTGGATTCTTTTTCATAGAATGTTGTATCTCTCACAAATCTGTTTGGAAGGCTAGACCTTCAGTCTCCATATCTCTTGTCTCTTTTTAAATGTGTTTTACTTGTGGCACCTGGGTGGCTCAATCATTGAACGTCTGTCTTTGGCTCAGGTCATGATCCCGGAATCCCGGGATGAGCCCTACATCCCGCTCCCTGCTTGGTGTGGAGCCTGCTTCTCCCTCTCCCTCTGCCTATAGCGCCCCCCTGCTTAATCTCTCTTTCTCTCTGTCAAATAAATAAATAATCTTAAAAAAAAAAAAAAAAGACTATAGTCCTGATTGTACCGTCTCCTCCTCAGTCTCCCAGTCCTGTTTAGGATCATCTTCAAATCTGATCAGTGTGCCACCAAATTAAGGATGTTGAACCAGATTAAGTTCAAGGCCAGGGCCACAGCATGCCCCCCAGATGCTCCTGCCAGTGTTGATGTTATATACCTTTGAATGTGGATGAGCATATCTCAGAGTGCATTCTGAGGGACTCTAGTCTGTAGGATGGCCCTCAAAAATGGACTCCTATAATCAATCAGATTTGGATATGCTACGTACCTTTCTCAAGGACCCATGATGCTTAGCAGTATATTAAAAATTCTGATGGAAGAAAGTGTTAGAAATAGTTTTCCAACTGTATGTGACCATGAAATTCTCCTCCCCTGCCCTGCTATGTTACTTCTAGTAATTGTAAATGTATGTTCTAGAGAGCACAGTCAAACGTTCATGTAGATGTTCCAATGATCAGTTATTTGTTTTATCATCTGGCCCAGATCCTTCCATTCATTGTTGACCACAAGGTTAAAATGAAAGACGTTGTAAGTAGCCTTGCTGAAAACCAGTTGATCTTGACGGTCTATCACCCATTCAGAAGGGAGATTATTCTCAACTGAACACTGTTTCCCCGGGGGCTGCCCTCATCCCAAATAGGTGAAGTAAAACCTGAGTGCCTTGAATGGGTATTTTTCAGGTGTTTTGGTAAAAGCAGAATCCAGATGTACTTGAGGGTGCTCTGGGAAACCCAAAGCCAGGGGGAAGAATAGTCTATCATCATTCACAATAAGTGATTGAAAAGACTAGTAATAATAACTCATAGTTCTGAACGTTTACTTTGTGCCCAGTTCTCATGTCATACCTTGCTTTTTCCTCATAGGAACCGTATGTGAGTTGGGAAATACTGTTGTCCCTATTTTACGAATGAAGGGTCTAAACCATCAAGAGCATGGAAGACTTATTAATGTGGACACAGCAAAGGAGAGACGGAGCTGGGCATCAAACCCACCATTGACTGACCCCAGAGAGTCTGTGTGCTCAACCATTCACTGTTTTGTTTTTTTTTTTTTTTCATAATTATGTAGTTTATTAAATGTTGACTTTGTTACAGCATTGTATTTGGCGAAATTGAAGTCATAGTCCATTCCCTTAAGGGAGTGACACTTTATTTGGGGGAGGTTTTGCACTTTAATGAACAGAATACTTACTAGGCAAATGAAAGCCAATGCTTGAAAGTAGAATGCCTGGCCACATTAGTGGCCTGCTCAGACCCTGACAGCCAGATCTCTACAGCTTGCTTTTGGAAATCCACTTGCCCATGAATGTCTCCCTGCCATTCTTCTCCTTTACCCATTGTCACAAATTCCCTTCTTGGTCTTCATCTTCCCCTTGTCCCCTTGACCTCTGCTTATCCCCGGGGGAAACCACTGACCTCTTGGCCTCTCGGTTCTTGGTCTGTGCGAATTCCCAGCTGACATTCACAGCACTTGGAGGTGACCTAGTTTGAGTGAAATGCTGGCTTTTCAGTTATATCTTCAATAGGCTGAGTTGGCAGCTTGTCAGTAGGCTTATGTCACCTAATGACTGTGTCAATTCCCTTCTTGTCTGGCTTCCTGTTAGTAAATATCTTCAGGATGCTCTTGGAACCCAGAAGGTGTAGGAGGCCTGGTCAGGGAGCCAAAAAGAAAAGAGGGAAAAGAAAGGGGGAGAAAAACCGAGAAAGACCCATCTTTCCCTGGGGGAAAATTTTTTTTACAAATACAAACACAGTAAGTACACCAGGAAAAAAAATTCTTTAAAACAGAGGGAGACTCACTTGCCAAGGGGTGTGTCTCCACACAGAACAATATTTGCTCCCAGAGGAGTTTATTTCTTTAATTTTTTTTTTTTTTTTTACCTGCTCTGATCTCATTTATCTCCTCCCCCTGCCCCCCATCCCCCAGGCTCTTCCTTCCTGTTTGGCACTTTTAAAATGGTATTACTTCTCTTTCACAATAGTGACCTGCTGGGAGTAATAGCAGAGACATTTCCTCTCCTGTGGCTCTAGTTGTCTTTTTAATAACAATTTGTATCCCACCCCTTCCCCTCTGCTGCTCTTCATAAACGTTTTCCTAAGGCTGGGTGGAAAAGTTTCAGGTGTGCCCATTATGTCTTGGAAAGGTTAGCTCTGTTTGAGGCTTGAGCCACCCAACCCCCCTCCCTCCGTGGGCTCTTTCCTAGGGGTGAGGGGGGTGGCAGCCTCCAGATTTCTGTGCTGTGACCTCCTTTTTGCACCGTGAACTGTAGCCTTCGGTTTGGATGGTACACGCTCATAAGTTAGGTTTGAGGGTTAATGGTGATTCTGTGAGCTCATTCTCATGGGAATTGATCTAGGGATTCTAGACCCTTCCAACCCTGTGGAGTTGGATTACATGTTTGAAGCAACAGTGGGGATGCTTGCCTGTTGAGCCTTGCCTGAGGCCATACAGGGTCATCTTTGGAGGCCCGGGAAACTCCATGATCCTAAGGACTGTGTCTCTGCAGAATGCAAAGTTCATGTTTGCACAAACCCCCAGAACAGATGAACTGGAGAGAGTTCTCCGTATGTCACTTCTTCCAAAACAATGGATTCATAATCCTGAATTTTAGTCTCAAATTGTTCTACCAAGGGCAGCCCGGGTGGCTCAGCGGTTTAGTGCCAACTTCAGCCCGGATCGTGATCCTGAGGCCTGGGATGGAGTCCCACTTCGGGCTCCCTGCATGGAGCCTGCTTCTCCCTCTGCCTGTGTCTCTGCCAATCTCAATCTCTCTCTCTCTCTCTCTCTCTCTCTCTGTGTGTGTGTATCTCATGAATAAATAAATAAAAATCTTTATTAAAAATAATTGTTCTACCAAAATGCCATTATTTTAATGAATCTATCTCTCCCAGAGTTGAAAAGCCCAAGGTGGCAATTCTTCCCTTCCTTTCTTTGGTTAATTAGTTCATTCTTTAATTCATCCATTTGTTTCTTTATTTAATAGGTATTTCTTGGACACTTTATTGCCGAATGCTGAGTGAACAAAACAGAACAGTTCCTGCCTTCATGATGCTTACTGTGCCATCAGGGAGACAGACAATCAAGATGTGGAAAGCAACCCAACCACTGAGAATCCTGCGTGGATAGAATGGTGGGGTTGCTGGGACAGAGAAGCAAAGGGAGACCCCAAGAGGGTTGCCAGGCCAGGCCCACCGGAGATAGTGATGTGTGAGCCCAGATGGGAAGGGTAAGGAGCTGCCAACTGGAGAGCTGGCAGGGTCTGTAGAGCATTGTCAGTAGAGGGGTGGGTATGTGTGGAGTTTCCTTGGCAGAAATGAGCTTGGCACTTTCCGGAAACAGAGGAATCCAGAGTAGAGTAGAGAGGGAGGTGGAGAAGAGTTTGGAAGGGTAAGCAAGGTTTGAATTTTGAGGTCTTGTATTTTCCGAAAAGCATACAAAATGTAGACCTAACTCCATTGTCTTTTTCTATAAAGTGGCTTTAAGAACATGTGCAGAAGCCTGGGATATAGTCAATACTCAGTAAACGTTAGCTATTTAAAGGAAATTTTAAAGTATTAAATTGATTGTGCAAATGCCATTTTGAGATGGATAGTCCCTGGCTAGAGTGGCTGGGACAGCTGACCAGGCTTGGGGCAGGTTCATGAATAACAGTGGATTCCCCCTCAGGTGATACTTGGGTATCCTCCCGTTGCTCTGAACTTCTAGGCCCAGGGAACCCTAGGGCCACGTGTGGGCTCCAACAACTGGGAAACTTTCTGTTTCTTTCTTTCCTTAGATGGAGTGGGCTGTCAGCTGAACTCCCCATTGTGGTTCTCTTTGGGGATTGAAGTTTGTTTCAATACAGCAAATATTTATTCGACATCTCCAATGTTTAGGCACTGTGCTAGGTGTTGGGGAGCCATACAGGATCAGCCCACTCATTCCCCCAGGGAAGGAACCGTCTAGTTGAGGACTCAGGCTGAGGTACCCACAACTCCACTTTAATGTAGTTAAGCTGGGTTCTATGAGACCAGAGGAAGGGTCATTAGCTCAAACTGGGGCTTCAGAGAGAATATTCTAGAGGCAGTGATGCCTGAATGACTCGTGAAGATAATAAGAATTAACCAAGGATGGGAAGAACTTTCCAGGAGGGAGGAAGAGTTAGTAAGGGCTTGGGAGTGGGGGAACCACAAACAGTTTGATATGAGGGAGGAATGTACCATGTGGGGGCTGAAACTGCAGAATGAGACAGGGCTGGTTTGCCTTCCTGGGGAGTGTGGGATGGAGCCTGTGGGCCGTGGGGGTCACTGAAGGATTTCAGCAAGAGAGTTCTGTGGTCTGATCTGGGGTGGGGGTGGGGTAATGGCATGCCACACAAAGGAAGACTGTCAGGAGGCTGTTGCTCCCATCTAGATGAAAGATAATGAGGGCAAACAGTAGGGCTGTCGTGGTTGGTGTGGAAAGGAGGGGATTGATGAGAGAAGTGCTTGATGGAGAAAGGCTCCATGGGGGACAGATCCCATGGGAGGTGGACTTTCAGGGATGCTGGAACACTGGGGACATAGGCACTATTCCATGAGCTTGGCATTGACTCGACCCACCCACCCTCACTCTGATGTGTCCTGAGTTCTGAGTTCAGTTCAGGAACCAAGAGAGCCTCATGTAGGCAAACATTTCCTTAAACAGAAACACAAATTTGGGGCTAGGGGCTAAATTCTGGGTTGCTGATGTATGCTGGTGTGTGTCTTTCTAAACAGACAGTGCTAGGCAAAAAATCAGTCTTTTCAACTTGCTGGGACCTTGAGGGAAGAGCATCACCTTGTCAACTGCTGGGCTTGTGAAAACTTGGGGCCCAGGAAGGAGGAGGGGGATGAGAAAAAGATATGCAGCCTCTGCCCTCACCCTGTGTACCACCTACAGGGGAGAGTTCTTGTGTGGAGTCCTTGTGGGAAGGGATAGACAGTGAAAAATCACTCTTCAGTCAAATCCACAAAATCCAAATAATTTGCATCCTGCAAATCTTATGCCCCTACCTCAGCCCGTGAAGCCCATTCTGTTTGTCCCACCCTGGTGAGACTCCAGATATGACCCTTGGGCTGAAATGACTGAATAGACTGAGCAGTGTGTATTGTGTTGTTATTATTTAATAAAGCGTGTGTTGTTCTCTGCTTGGCATTGCGACCAAGTTGCTGTTCTAGCAGGTGGTGGGTAACTGGACCCAAGCCCCCTGATCTTCACTCAGGAACTCCCTGGTCCAGCCTTTGATATCAGAACAAGAGGAGAAAACAGTGACACAAGACACTTCCTGTCCCAAAGGGGATGTGTGATACAGGACACCTGAAACAACAGGCAAAAGGAAAGCTTCACTAGAGCTGTTTTGGGAGAGCTGGCTGCAGCCTGCCCTCCGCAAGTCAGCTAAGATCTGGTCAGCAGCGGGTTGGGCCAGCTGTTGCAGTAGAGTTCAGCTCAGTGGATTATCACATGTTCTGTATGGGTTGGGCACAGGCTCGGCAGACATCCCAGCTCCTGCCCTTGTGAAGGCTATGGTCCAGGGATGAAGTTGGATAAGCAAGCAGACAATAAAAATAAGTGTGATGAGATTTAGTTTTTTCTAGAGAACGGAGAGGGGTTGAGGAAGCCGAGGTGAAATGCTCCTAAACTGTCCTGGAAAAGTCCAGGAAGGCTTCCTGGAGGAAGCGGAATCTAGGCTGGGACTTGAAGGATGAATAGGAGTTGAACCACACACAGACTCCAAATGTCTAGGTTGAAAAGAAAATGGAAATTTAAGCTTAATATTTTTGATAAAAATAGAAAATTAAAACTTTGGTACTAGACTCCCTTCCGCTCCCCATAATTCTCTAGATCACTATTGATAGAGTTGTTATTCATAGAGCATGTGGTGGAGTCAGGTGGAAAGTGCTGATATTTGGTTGTCTCAGGTCTAGATGTATGCAGACCAGAAAGCTTTTATCTTGTAAGGTGAAATGCCTGGAAGTCAAAGTCCCGGGGGCTCCTGGAGGGCTCAATCGGTTAAGCTTGCTTCTGCCTTTAGCTCAAGTCATGATCTCATGATCTTGTGGTCCTGGGTCCGAGCCTCTCATCAGGCTCTCTGCTCAGCAGAGTCTGCTTCTCCCTCTCCCTCTGCATTCTTTCCCTCTCTTGCTCTTTCTCAAATAAATAAATAAAATCTTTTTTCTTAAAAAAAGTTCCAGATTAAAATTACCTAGGATTGTTTTGATTTTTTTTAAGTTGATTGTGCATATCAGTTAGTAATATAATTCAGGGCCCTGAAAGTTACTTTTTTGAAATTGTCAGAAGCCCACCAGGTGAGTCATTTTATGTAATGAAAATTCAAAAAGTCTGGGACTTTGGAATATTGGTTATCGTCTCCATTGCCAGAGGTTATCCACATGATCTTGGATACATCACAGCCCTTCAATGAAAAATAAGTAGAACTTTTTTTGCTTATTTAAGCTATTATTTGCCTTCATGGCCCTAACTTTTTATTTTTTAAAAAATCTAAAACCTGTGGGGAAAACCATAAGACTAGAACAATATCATATGTAGGTATATGTAGACACACACACACACACACTGATTTTTGCTGAACAGTGTGAGAGTAAGCTGCAGATAGCATGACGTTTCCATCCTAACGTACTGTAACACACATCTTTGTGTCTTCTCTAACAGTGGCGGAATCATCAAACTCAGGAAATCTAGCTCTGATACTCTTCTCTCACAGTTCAGATTAAAATGGTTCTGTCTCAGTCATGTCCTTTATTATTAGTATTTTTTATTTCCAATCATCCATTCAAGGACACTTACTGCATTAAATTGTCATCCTTCTTTGGTGTCCTTTCATGAAGAGTGGGTCCCCAGCCTTCTTCCTTCCTTCATGAGCCGATGTTTTTGAGGAGTCCAAGCCAGACATCTTGCAGATGATCCAGCTTATTCATTGAGGTTAGCAGTGATTGCACACCACGTGGGGGCCAGTGCTGGGGATAGGACAATATTGTGAACAAGGTGGATATGGTCATTTCCCTTTTGGAGCTCACAGTTTAGTGGGAGAGCCTGATGATGCACAAGCAACTTACAGAAAAGTGAAAAGTGCTGTGAGGGACTAAGAAGAGTTCCTGGTTAGACTATCTGTTCTAAAAAATGAAGAAATAAAATAGACCTGACATAAGACAGAGAGGAAAGAATGTTGATGAATGATGGAGGGAGGGCATCTCTTTGAGGTGGTGATATTTAAGTTGAGAGCTGAAGGATGAGGAGGTACCAACGAAGAAGAAGGTGTAGAGTGTTGGTGACACGCTGCCTGAAAGAGGGAACAGCATGTGGAAAGGCCTGGCAGCTGAGAAGTGTGTGGCTTGGTTGAGGAACTTAGAAGAAGAATTTTACCTGCAGAGTGGTGAGCAGGGGGAAGGAGTTATGACATGGGGTTGACCCTGTGGGTAGGGGCTGGTGGGGCTAAATTTAGATGCTATGGGAAGTCCCTGGAGAGTTGATAACAGAGGAGCATCCTGAAATGAAGTATTCTTTCCTTCTTTGTTTTTTTAAAGATTTTATTTATTCATTTGGTACAGAGAGAGGGAGGGAGAGTGAGTGCATGAGCACATGGGAGAGGTAGAGGGAGAAGCAGACTCCCTGCTGAGCCAGGAGCCTGATGTGGGGCTCGATCCCAGGACCCAGAGATCATAACTTGAGCGGAAGACAGATGCTTAATTATCTGAGCCACTCAGGTGCCCTAAAGTATTCTGCTTTTGAAGCACCTCAAGGGTCCCTGCCAGGTTGGGATAAAATCTCTTCTACAAGTTAATGAGGGTATTATACATTCAGGGTATTGTTTGCAAGTACTTAGAGGTATCACAAAGGAAGATTTAAAATTTAAAATTTATTTTTATAATTGAAATTATAGGGATCCCTGGGTGGCTCAGCGGTTTGGCGCCTGCCTTTGGCTCAGGGCGCGATCCTGGAGACCCGGGATCGAATCCCATATCGGGCTCCCGGTGCATGGAGCCTGCTTCTCCCTCTGCCTGTGTCTCTGCCTCTCTCTCTCCCTCTCTCTGTGACTATCATAAATAAATAAAAATTAAAAAAAAAAGAAATTATAATTAGGCATGCACTTGGCCTTTTGGAGAGGTTGGTGGAGCCATGTCTTATTTCCTTATTTGCCTTTGGTTTGTCGGTTAATAGAGCCAACATTATTATGCTCTAGAAACAACCTAGGTGTCCTGTCACCTGCTAGGTACCTTGTAATTTGGTGGTGGGCTAGCATCTCTGGGGAGTCCTGCCACCCTTGTCTGTGGGGCCCCTGCCTCCCACTGGCTCCCCCCACCCATGTTTTCTCAGGTCCTTCAAGTTGATCACACTGGAACTGGAGCAAAGCTTCAGAAGAAACCCAACAGCAAGGTACCCACCTGTTCTTGGGCAGGCCCAGAGCAGCCAGAAGCTCCATGTCAGTGGTGCCAGGTGCCAGGAGCCACAAGAACCTGGCAACCAGCTCAAAGCTTCAGAGACAGAGAGAAAAGAATCCTTCTCTGTAGAAGATGGTCTCTGGGGTTTAGTCGCACTGAAGTTAAAGTTACCTTTACCATCAGCTCCTGACATAAGACAGAGAGCTGCTCATACCGGCTTTATGCTGGATATCCAGCTTTATGCTGGATATTTAATTCACAGATGTGCATTAATTCCTCTCTTCATGTGCCCTCCACAAAGTCTGTCCTCAGTGTTGATTTTCTATACTCATTCTGCTTGTCCCTACTCTGGACTGAGGACTGTGTTAGGAGCTCAGGGAGGTCACTGAAGAATGAGCATTAACTCAGAATCTGGGGCTGGTTAGAACAGCTAAAGTTGAATTGTAGGCAGGGAGGGGTCTATCAGCTGTAGAACCTACCCCCTGGCCTGTCAGATGAAGGGCTCCCCCACCTCCCATAGCCACACTCAACTGAGGTAGTCATGTCTCAGGTCTTGGAACATTCCATGCTCCCTACTTATTTAGACTCTTGGCAGCTGCTCTTCCCACACTGCTAGAATACTTTCCTGCCCCACCCCTTCAACCAGCCAACTCCTACCCTGGAAAGCCTTCCTTTTCTGACCAACCTATGTCTGATGGATTGATCATATGCGTGCACAGGACTGTTTACTTCAGAGTACATTGTTCTGTTTGGTTTGTTTTATTTAATTTTTATTTTTATTTATTTTATTTATTTATTTTTTATTTATTTATGATAGTCACAGAGAGAGAGAGAGAGGCAGAGACACAGGTAGAGGGAGAAGCAGGCTCCATGCACCGGGAGCCCGATGTGGGATTCGATCCCGGGTCCCCAGGATCGCACCCCGGGCCAAAGGCAGGCGCCAAACTGCTGCGCCACCCAGGGATCCCCTATTTTTATTTATTTTTTAAATATTTTATTTATTCATGAGAGGCACAGAGAGGCAGAGACATAGGCAAAGGGAGAAGCAGACTCCCTGCAGGGAGCCCAATGTGGGACTCGATCCCAGGACCCCAGGATCATGATTCAACCCAAAGGCAGAAGTTCAATCACTGAGCCACCCAGGTGCCTATTTTATTTTATTTTATTTTATTATTTATTTATTTATTTATTTATTAAATTTTTTATTCATGAGAGAGAGAGAGAGAGAGAGGCAGAGACACAGGCAGAGGGAGAAACAGGCTCCATGCAGGGAGCCTGACATGGGACTCGATCCCGGGACTCCAGGATCATGCCCTGGGCCAAAGGCAGGCGCTAAACTGCCGAGCCACCCAGGGATCCCCTTTATTTTATTTTTAAAGTAATCTTTGTGCCCAATGTGGGTCTTAGCTCAGGACCCCGAGAACAAGAGTTGCATGCTCTAACAAGTGAGCCAGCCAGGTGCCTCCATAGTTCTGTTTTGAATAACACATGCATATATGCATGTGATTATTTCATTACTATTTGTCTTCCCTACTTGACTGTAAACTCTGACTGTGGCGGGAACATGTCTATGGTTGCTCATCATGTAACCCCAGTGTAACCCATGCTTAACCCTTTAGTGATTGAGCTCTCCAGAGAGCTGCTAGTTGCTGGTGCTTATGCGGATGCTTAGGGATTGTGTGCACGGTGGGCAGCTCCTGAGGGCTGCAGGGCAGGGCTCTCTGTTCAACCGGTATGAGCAGCTCTGTTGTCACAACCTCTGCAGATATGAAAGAATCCAGTCCGATGGAAATGAGAGAGGGCTGAAACGCTGAACAGGAGAAAGTGTTGGCAGACATTGGGCATTTCCTGACTCTCTAAACAGCAAGAACTCAGGCCCCCTGAACTGGTAGCTACCCATTTACCTTCAGAGAAGACCACAAGGCACTTTGTTTCACTGATGTCTCAACCCCATCACCTTCTACGTGTTGGCTCCCCTTGCCCATAGTAGGATTTTCTAGGGAGGAGCAAGGGGCATGCTTCACTTTTCTGCTCCATGCCAAGTCTCAGCGAGGGGAAGGAAGCTCTGTAATCAGATGTGTTTTCTCTCCTTGGCTCTTTTGTTAGGATACTGCTCTGAAAGAATGTCCCATTTCATTGAATACCCAAGCGAGCTTCAGCATGAGCCTTTGAATTGTATTTATTCCCAAACGGTTCTGGGCAAATACACTTCTGTGACCCCACTGCCCTGGGATGTCCTTTTGAACATTTTGAATTAAGTCTTAGAATCTGTGTGGCAGCAGGTGAATAACTCAGGAATTGGGTGGAGATAGGGTGATTGTAACACGGAAAAAGAGACTGTTGTTGAGTGGTCCCAAGCTGGGTGTCAAGCACGGGCCCAACTGGCCCTTCTCCTTTACCATCTAATACAAATAAATTATCAACAGTGCACAGGCTCAGTCAGAGACTCAAATGACTATAAGGACTAAGGTAGATAGAGCTCTCCTGCAGGTGAAGAGTGTATTCTCCTGTTCAGCATACCCCCCCTCCCACGCCCCTACTCCCATTTGTCCCTAAGATTAAAAATGACTGCCTGTTTTGAAGGAACCAACTTCTTAGGTGGTCACACATCTTAGTTTCTATTTTGGTTGTTAGATGTTTGGGGTAGAGACTATGGTGAACTAGAAAGCTTGTGGTTACTCAAGAGGGCTGCTGCTTTTCAGCTGAGATTAGGGACCTATGTCACCAGATGATTTAGGTTTTCAGAAAAACTTGATATATGGATTTGTATATAAAATTTTCTAATTTGGGGCAGCCCAGGTGGCTCAGTGGTTTAGCGCCGCCTTCGGCCAAGGGAGTGATCCTGGAGGCCCCGGGATCAAGTCCCATGTCGGGCTCCCTGCATGGAGCCTGCTTCTCCCTCTGCCTGTGTCTTTGCCTCTCTCTCTCTCTCTTCTCTGTGTATTCTCATGAATAAATAAATAAAATATTTTAAAAAATAAAAATACAATTTTCTAATTTTTAAGTGTTGACAACAAACCCGTGGTGTGAAATATTCTGTGTGGTTCAAAAAGAACTTATCTGGGAGTTAGGTTTTGCCCAAGAGTTAGCAGTCCCTGGGCCAGGGCAGGGTGAGTCATTGGAAAGGCGCCACTTCTTCAGATAGCAGAATACAAGCAAATGGATATAAATGAGAGAAGGATTTTAGCCAAAAAGCTGCAGGGAAGCTGCATGGGGTTGTGGAGGGAGACGGACTTTGGCCCAAGGGGTGCCATGCACGAGTGTGTGAATGGCCCAGCCACTCCACCTCCTTGAATCTCACCTTTCCAAAGTGGAAAATGGGAAGGTGACATTTGTTTCTTAGAGCCCATCAAGGTGCCCTGCATAGTGCCCAGTGGCTGTCACTCCAGCAGGCCTCACCTGCAACATGATCAAACAGAACTGGTCGTGGCGCCCAGTCTTCCTGCTGGTTGTTCAACAGCCCCACACTCCTAGTCACCAGATTTGACTCTGCCTTCTTCCTTGACCTCTAGGCCTTGTCCACATCCTGTCCCTCATTTTACCACTATCCCTTAAATTCCTTCCCTCCTCTTTACATTTCCTGCCATCATTCCCTTGAGGTACTCATTACCTTTTACCTGGATTATGTGTTTCCATACCACTAGTCCTGCTTCCTCCTGAATCACCTAAGGTCTCCAGAACCGCCTTCCTGAGGTGTAGCTCTGTTTATGATGGAAGTCTTTAGTTCCCCATGACCAATGGGTAGAGGTTTCCTAGCCTGGCCTTAGGAGCTCCCCACAACCTGGCTGCATCACTTGCTTCATCTTCTCACCAGCCTGTCCAGACTCCTCTCCTCTTATCCCTGCTTCCCTCCTCTCATGTACTGCCCCAGGCCCCTTTGGTCTCTTTCACTTCCTCATGTCTGCCATGTTCTTTCCAGGATCCTGATACTTGGCATGTTGGTGTCCTTTTTCTTCACTCAGCTAACCCTTAAATGTTTCTGCCTCAATTGAGATTTCTCTAGTCAACCCCTTATCTGCTCATTGCACCTAAGACTTTTCGGCTTTTACTCCAGCAATAATGAATTATTTGTGTGTGTGTCCGTTTCTGGGTTTCTTTTTGCACTGAAGTGCTGGGAAGATTGGTACCAGGCAAAAAAAAAAAGATGGTACCAGGCCTGGCTGTTCTGTGTATGTCTCATGTTTACTGAATGACTGTAGCCTCTTCACTACTTGAGCTGCTGCAGAGAAATGGAATGGCTCACTGGTCCATGCACACACATTAGAGTCTTTAAATGCATGGACTCTGGCATTGTCTACCTTGTTTAAATCCTCTCTCTACCCATTATGGGCTGTACCATGTTGGACAGGTCACTTCTTTGTATTCTTCATTTCTTCAACTCTAAAATGGGGCTGGTAATAGATAGTATCTACTTGGCATCATCCCTGCCTCACCTTGTATTAGCTGTGTTCGCCTGAGCCAAGTAACCTCCCTAAGCTTGGATGTTCCCTTAAGTAAAATGTGGGTGGTGATGATAATACCCTCATCCCCATTCAAATCCTTTGTAGGGAGATGCAGTGAGGGAATATACAGGAAACAGAGTGCTACTCAGGGAAGGATCATTGCTGTCATGATTATTATTAGTCTTGTGGTGGATCTGGCACAAATTTGAGAGACCTGTGTTTCTGGTAATGCTGTTGGGCCATCTGTGGGGAGAAGTAGACATTCCTGCACTGTTACGTGAGTTAGTGGTGGCAAGGGAGCATTACAAGGAAAGACATTTGGTTCAGTACTTCTCCTCTTACCTGGTTCTAATGCTTTACTTACTCTTGTGGGCCTATTTTTTGACCTTGAAAATAAAGCATTAGCAAGATAACCTATTGATCATGACTGGTGCAGGCTGGGGCCATCTGTCACTTCTTGGGGGCAGCTTCCTTGACCATCCTATCTGAGGTGCTTCTCCATCCTTACTCCTTCTCCATGCTGTCCCTTGGTTTGTTTTCTATCATAGGATTTTTCCTCACTCCTCACATTATGTATGGTCTGTTTTCTTCCTTCCTAGACTGGAAGTTCCATGAAGTCAGAGATTTTGTATGGCTCTCTTCAGGGAGAGGGGTAAAAGAAAACCCGGTTAAAAGTTGATGATTTTTTGGGCAGCCCCGGTGGCTCAGAGATTTAGCGCCGCCTTCGGCTCAGGGCATGATTCTGGAGACCCGGGATTGAGTCCCACGTTGGGCTCCCTGCATGAGCTTGCTTCTCCCTCTACCTGTCTCTCTCTCAATCTCTCTCTCTCTCTGTCTTTCATGATTAAATAAATAAAATCTTTTTTTTTTTTTAAGCTGAGGATTTTAATCAGGTTTCACATCTAATTTGTGAGTTGGAAACTGTCAGAAATTGAGGCAGGCTGCTCTCTCTGTATCAGTGTGGTTTGACTCGGTCATGAATGGAGTCTCCTAATTTCACACAGAACTTTCCATCTGTGTGGCTTATCAATCTCCAAGAAGGAGACAGAGCCTTCTCATCCCATTCTAATTCCAGTAGAGGATGTGTTTCTCCTTGGGCAGCTGGTCACCACTCAGAGCCTGCTGGCCTGGCTGTACCCAGCTCATCTCTGGATAACCTGGATCAGGGTGGGGACAGAACAATAGTAGAAATAGTAGCAACCAGCATTCATCTGCAACCCTTTTTCCATGTGCCAGTAACTCAGTAAGTGGTCTTATTGCCTCCATTCTACAGAGGAAGAAACTGAGGCTTACCCTGGATAGCCAGAGGAATATTGAAGAAGAAAACCAATGCTGGGGGCATCACAATGCCGGGTTTCAAGCTGTATTACAAAGCTGTGATCATCAAGACAGTATGGTACTGGCACAAAAACAGGCACATAGATCAATGGAACAGAACTGAGAACCCAGAAATGGACCCTCAACTCCATGGTCAACTCATCTTAGACAAAGGAGGAAAAAATATCCACTAGAAAAAGGACAGTCTCTTCAATAAATGGTGTTGGGAAAATTGGACAGCCACATGCAGAAGAATGAGATTAGACCATTATCTTACACCATACACAAAGATAAACTCAAAATGGTTGAAAGATCTAAATGTAAGACAAGAATCCATCAAAATCCTAGAGGAGAACATAGGCAACAACCGTTTTGAACTTGGCCACAGCAACTTCTTGCAAGATACATACGGCAAGGGAAACAAAGGCAAAAATGAACTATTGAGACTTGAGATAAAAAGTTTCTACACAGCAAAAGAAAGTCAACAAAACTAAAACATAACCTACAGAATGGGAGAAGATATTTGCAAATAACATATCAGATAAACTGCTAGTATACAAGATCTATAAAGAACTTATCAAACTCGATACCTAAGAAACAATCCAGTCATGAAATGAGCAGAAGACATGAACATACATTTCTCCAAGGAAGACCTACAGATGGCCAACAAGCATATGAAAAAATGCTCCACATCACTTGCCATCAGGGAATTACAAATAAAAACTACAATGAGATACTACCTCACACCAGTGAGAATGGTGAAAAAAATATTTTTTAAAGATTTTATTTATTTATTCATAGACACAGAGAGAGAGAGGCAGAGACACAGGCAGAGGGAGAAGCGGGCTCCATGTAGGGAGCCCCATGCGGGACCCGATCCCGGGTCTCCAGGATCACACCCCAGGCTGCAGGCGGCACCAAACTGCTGCACCACTGGGACTGCCCAGAATGGTGAAAATTAACAAGATAGGAAACAACAAATGTTGGAGAGGATGTGGAGAAGGGGAACCCTCTTGCACCGTTGGTGGGAATGCAAGCTGGTGCAGCCACTCTGGAAAACTGTGGAGGTTCCTCAAAGAGTTAAAAATAGAGCTACCCTACAACCCAGCAATTGTACTACTGGGTATTTACCCCAAAGATACTGATGTAGTGAAACACTGGGACACCTGCACCCCAATGTTTATAGCAGCAATGTCCACAATAGCTAAACTGTGGAAGGAGCCACTATGTCCTTCAACAGATGAATTAATAAAGAAGATGTGGTCTATATAGACAATGGAATATTACTCAGCCATTAAAAAGGATGAATACCCACATTTGCTTTGACATAGATGCAACTGGAGGGTATTATGCTGAGTGAAGTAAGTCAATCAGAGAATGACAATCATCATATGTTTTCACTCATATGTGGAATATAAGAAATAGTGAAAGGGATTATAAGGGAAAGGAGAGGAACTGAGTGAGAAAGATTACAGAGAGAGACAAACCATGAGAGACTCCTAACTTTGGGAAACAAGCAAAGGTTTGCGGAAGGGGAGGTAGGTGAGGGGATGGGGTAACTGGGTGATGGGCACTAAGGAGGGCACTTGATGAGATAAGCACTGGGTGTTATACTATATGTTGGCAAATTGAATTTAAATTTAAAAAAAAGAAACAGTCTTGAAGAGCACAAGTTATTCACATAAATCATAAAACACATAAGTAGCAGGGCCAATGTTCAAGCTGTGTCATCTGTTGTAAAAGCAACTGCTTCACTGCAGTGCTACTGAGCTGTGGAAGACTTCATGTCCTTCAAGTTTGTCTTTGAAATCCATTGTGGGCAGGTAGAGAGAGGGAGAAGGGGAAGGAAGTGCTGTAGATTTATCTTGCTAATTTTACTAGGCTTAGGCTAATACTAAAATTATTTTGAGTGCTCCACTGACAAAGGAGGAAGAGAGAACCCAGTTCAATATTAAATATTTGCAATGGAAAATTCACAAAGTCTTTTTGAATGGAAGATACTTCCGAGTCATTCCCATGGGACTAATTCAGCCAGTTGTTCCTTCTGCAGCATGCTTCCTGTGGTTGCTTCACTGTTCTCAGAAATGAACATTCCTGACTTTGAAGTCCTGGGGTTATGCCGGGCTAGAGGCTGAACTCTGCCTTGGTTTCCCTGGCAATGAGTGAATCAAGGGGAGAGGGCTGTGCATTGCGTTTAATTGCCTGTGCTGTAATTCTGTGATACATAAAAATTACACTAAGCCAGGCGCCTTGAGTCAGGCAAGCAGGATATATCACAGTCATAATAACCATGGTTGTGATGCTGAGTGAGCATTTGCCGTGTGCTGCACAGAGTGCTCAGCACTTCACATGCCCTCACTCTTTTAATCCTAACAACTACCCTGTAGTCAAGGTCCAATTAACTCTCTTTTATAGATCAAGGATCAGGATCACAGAGGTTAAGTTCTGGGCCCAGCTGGCAAGTGGCAGAGTTGAGACAAGAAGCCAGGACTGCTTGACTCAAAAATGCCATGCTGCCAATCATGATGCTCTGTATGAGAATGATCTGCAGAACTTAGAACTAGTCAGTGGAGAAGCTCAGAATCATGCAGGCCCCTTGCCATGGTGAGCCAGAATTACCACCAGCACAGAGGGTAGATGATGCCCATGTCTGCTTTGGTTGTCCTGTAGCCTGCTGCATTCCTTGGTGATCTTGGTCTGGTGTACCTCCGAGCAGGTGAGGAATGAGAGTAGCTGTTCCGTTTAAGTTTGGAGGCACACGCTGTGAGCCCTTCAAATGAGAAAACCCTGGAACATGTGAAGTAGCCCTGTCCTTTCCCTCCTCATGGCCATGTAGCCTGAATTAGTGGGAACTCTGCTAGAATCTGGTTTCTGAAGAGGTAACATCTGGTAGGAAAACTAGGAGGACAGGGACTTTGTGAATGGTGTTTGGTGCTGTGTTCCCATTACTGAGAAGAGCATCTGGCATGTTGGGAGGTGTATTACACATTTGTTCAATCCTTACTCCTAACTGGTCCCTGGCTTCTGCTATTGACCCTTCCTGTTTCCCCTTGACCTAGACCTTCTCATATGCTTTTGCATTAAATGCTGTTCCAACTGCATAACATAGTGTTCTCTGCTCTTTCCCTGCTGAGCTTACTGTCCCTTTCAGGTCTCAGCTTAGATGTCACTCCTTTAGACGGGCCTTCCCAGATCTCTGTGGAACCTAACCCCCATGTCCACATGCTGTCTCTCTACTAAATGTTCTCATAACACCCTATTTATACTCTTCTTTCAAGGCATATGCCCTAATTTATAATTACACATAAATAGGTGGAACTGTTCAAGGTCTGACCTCTCATTAAACTGTTAGCTGCACAAGGGCAGAGACCCCATCGCTTTTGCTCACTCTTGCACTCCCGCTCCCAGAGCTTATCAGGCCGTCGCTAACATTTATGAATGAGTGAGTGAGTTCTTCACCCTCCCCATGACAGTAGAATCCTCTAGAGTGATAGGTTCTAACGTGTTTAGTATTTATAAGTGGATGAAGGCTTTTCTCTTCACCCTGACCCTCATAACTTCTTCTTTGGCACAACTCAGACTCACTGCATCATGGCAGGGAGTGGTTTATTTTCCCTTTGGATCTAGGAACACTCAGGTTCAGGGAAAGTTCTTGTCTGCCTTCACCATAGTTACCCTACCCCAGGTCTGGGGAGTCAGGGCTGCTGCTTTGAGGTCCATGGCTATTTCCTGAGTATTTTAGGGTTCTCGAGAGTCCTATAGAGTCTTAGTTCTCAACCATTTATTTCATGGGCAAGGAAAAGAAAGGCATGCCTGTGGGCCTCCTTGTTTGCTTTTTCTCTCTCTCCTTCCTTTCCCTGCCTCATGGTATCTTGTTAGCATTGAAATGAGTGAATCTTTTGATAGGGAAAATGGGAAAAGTTGGGAAAAATAAAAACTGATAGTACTTTTCATCTAGGGGAAGCTGGGTTATTGCAGTCCTCGGGTTAGCAGAGAGCTCTTGTGTTTGAGGCCAGAGCTGGAGGGAAGCCTCCGAACAAAACATTTTGCAGGCTGTGAACTGTTACTGGGCTGTGGTACCTTGACCTTTCTCACAGGTGGACACCTTTGAAGGGTAGGGCATACAGGCAAGACCAGAAATTCTGCTTGGTCCCTTCTGGTTTCATTCTTTCCTTCATTCTCCTTTCTTGTTATTGACAAATGCACCTTGGGCTCATCCTCACTCGGCCCTTCCTCATCAGTGTTGGCTTTCAGCTCGCCTGCCTGACATCCTGTGGATGTTGCAGTTCAGACAAACAGCAAGATCATCAAAGAAAAGAGCATGAATGAAAAACTGCTTTATGACATGCCTTCAAAGTGTCTTTTTAGAAGTTCAAAGGATGTGGAGAGGAGGCAGGGGAATCAAAGACGATGGGAGAGAGTGATGAACTCTCCAAGGGATCACTGGGTTTTTCATTGTATATTTTCTGTGACGCTTGTGATGTAAAAATCAAATGTAATCTCAGCTCTCAAGGGCTGTGTGTGTGTGTGTGTGTGTGTGTACATCTGATGCAAAGAAGTAGAAAACTCATCTTGCTGGTAGAAGGCTTTACTCTGGCATCCTAAGTCACACGTTTGCATCTGCATTTCCTATTTGGACGTCGATCGAATATTTTGATCTGGGAAGACTGTGTCCAGAGATGGAGATTGAATGCTGCTTATGTGGTTCGATGGAGATGAATAATTTAGTCTGTGTAGAAGTCCCCCATTACCTTTTCCATTTAAAGACAAATAAGAGTTCACTTGTAGCAGTGGATGTACAGAGCTCAGAAAAGATGTGGCATAGATCATAAGATCCCAGAGACTTCTGTTCTGACAGAACAGAGATTCCACTCAAGGTGGGAGTGGGACCTAATTGATATACTCATGGAAACACCATTGATATTTTGATACTTTAGAATGCTTTATGCCCAGTCCACCCAGAGTGTTTGGACAACTAACTAGTGCCTGGCACATGGCGGATGCTTGGATGAAATGAATGAATGATGGAACAGATGAACAGCTTTGTTTTGTAACCCTAGAGTAGATTCCTTTATGAGAATGTTTCCTGTTGTTGTCCTTGGGCCATTGATGTCCAGAATATGAGGATAGTCTTTAGGATAAGATCTGAATTGCTATGTTAGGCAAGCCTTTGAGTCTGGAAAGGATTTCATCTCAAGAGACAGATACCTCAACTCAAACTGGACTGAGATAGAAGGAATTTTGTTGATGAAAATATTCAAAACTTCAAAGGTAGATTTGACTTCTGGTTTGACTGATGAAATAGACTAAATGTGTCCCTGTAAAATTCATACATGACAACAATCCTAACATTCAGTGTGATGGTATTAGGAGATGGGCCCTTTGGGATGTGATTAGGTCATGAGGGTGGAACCCTTCTGAATGGATTAGTACTGTTACCCAGGGACCTTTCTAGTCCCTTCTGCCCTTGGAGGTTACAGGGAGAAGATGGCTGTTAGTAGACTAGGAAACCCTCACCAGACATTAAATTTGCCAGCCCCTTGATCCTGGACTTCCCATCCTCAGAGCTGTGAGAAATAAATTTCTGTTGGTTAAATGCCACTCAGTCTATGGTGTTTTTGTCATAGCAGCAAGAACGGACTAAGACAGCGGATTCAAGGGCTCTGACAGTGTCTCCAGGACTCTGTTCTAACCTGTCCAACTCTCAGGTCTGCTTTGTGCGTGTTCTTTGTTTTTGGCCAAACTCTTCCCTAAGGTGCTGGAGCATAGGAAGTATTGTTTCACAGTTTAAAATACAGTCTCAGAGCCAGAAGCAGCCTTGATTCAAATCCCCAGTCCATCACTTACTAGCTGTACAACCTTAGATAGTTTCTTAACATCTCTGTGCCTTGTTTTCCTCATCTTTATGCTGGAGATGATGATGGTGATGGTGGTAGTCATAGTGAAAATTTACAAACACTTAGTGTGTGCCTGGTATTCTAAAGACTGCAAAGAGATAAATTGACTAATCTTTACAACAACCTATGAGATATAGGTACTGTTATTAGCCCCATTATATAGATGGGGAAACTGAGGTATAGAAGGTTTAAATAACTTGCCTTTTACACAACTAATACATGATGTAGCCAGAATTCAAGTGCATTACTATTGACCTCCAAACTGTGCTCCTTATATAATAGAACTTACAACTCCAGGGACTGATGTAGGTATTAAATGAGGTAATAATATATATAGAGAGAGACTTAAAACAGTTCTTGGCACTTAGAGTTATTTAACTTAGAAAACAGCTGCCAGTAACTTTAGGCCTCTATACGGTGTTCTCAGTAACCTCAGCAGAGAATGATTCTCCTAAGAGTCCCACAGAACTCTCAGAACTGGGTCTTGTTGATTCTTTTCAGTTCACATATCCATTGTCAAACCAGTTATGGTGGCCAAGAGATGGTGATGTTCTGACAAGCCAGGCAGGTTCATATGTGCCTACCCTGAGGCTAGAAGTAGAGTTGGCACTGCCTGAACCATATCAACTGAAAAGTGAAGGAAGGTTGTTTCTTCAGAACAAAAAAGTAGAGTTACTCAAAGTAATAGAGAAATGACACTGAGTGTCCATACTGACAGTAGAAGCTATCTGGATTACTTGGGAAGAAGAACATTGCAACTGATAAAAGAAATGAGAAGGTGGTCAGAGGCCCCACCCCTAAGTCCTATTGAATCCTTTAGCATGGAATAGTAAGGGAAGAGGGATGAATAGTTTTGGAAGGCACCATCTCTAAGGCACCATCTTTAAGGCACTCACTAGCATTCAGGGCAACACTAAGAGAGGTTAAGTCCGGAAGTCAAGTACTAGTTCTTCTGGATCTACAGGAAGGTAAATAGGACGTAATTATCCAGATGGCATGTGGGCAGGCCCTGAGGCCACCTTGTGAGAAGTGCTAAGCAAGCATTCACAACCACTAATGATGCCCCTCAAGGCCCTGGTACTGCTCAGAGATGGCGCCACCAACCCCGAAGTACCCATTCCCATGGTTCTGGCTGAGTCAGTCCATGCTGTAGTGGAGCCCCTGCCTGATTCACCAGTCCCACTTCCTCCACTTCCCGGTGGTCCCACCCACACAACCACCACACCCAGGTTAGCACTGACCAGTAGGACCAAAATTAGCATCTGAGGCAAAATGCGAATCTTGGTCTAAGGTCCTGTGGGTGGTAGATAAATTACAAAGGGACCCAGGGGCATGGATACCAGTTTACCAGTTTCCGTTTAGGTCCCTACCACATTCCACCTCCTGGGCCATCTCTTGTCTACAGTAGCCATTAAGAGACTTTTCTTTGAGTGGCCAAGTTTGAGCCACTAACTCCAGGGAACCATTTCAGAGTTAGCTTGGAAATGTGAGTGTGTGGTAGATTACCATTGCCATAAAAATAACTTCATGATAGAAGCTCAGCTGCTTTCTTACAACTAATTATCTACACATGTGTATGGTTCTCGTCAGTTTACAGATTATTGGCCGTGCTGGTTCTTCTAAAGACTCCTATCCCAGATTCTTCCATGCATTGATGACCTTGCTTAATAGTTTATTAATGAATGAGACCATCAAGTTGATAACCTTCCTGTCCCTCTGTTCTGCCCAGAGGCCCCAGAACCATCTCTTTCTGCAAACTGTGGTTATTTTATCCACAATTTTTTCTTTTCTCTCTCCCCCTACTATATTATTGATTTATTTTTTCTGACTTCTTTCGTTAAACCTATGTTGAAATGACTCATTCTACAAATAATCACCTTCTCTAACTCTCTACTATGCCTGTGGCTATACCCTTTCCACCAAATCTCTCGAAAGAGAAATCTGCTTATTATCCCCAGCTTTCTTTCTTTTTTTTTTTAAGATTTTATTTATTTATTCATGAGAAACAGAGAGACAGAGAGGTAGAGACACAGGCAGAGGGAGAAGCAGGCTCCATGCAGGAAGCCTGACGTGGGACTTGATCCCAGGTCTCCAGGATTATGCCTGGGCTGAAGGCGGCACTAAACTGCTGAGCTACCCAGGCTGCCCAACCTATCCCCACTTTTCTTTTCTTTTTTTTTAATCCCCACTTTTCAACAGCAGTTACAATTTGGTTTCTGTTTCTACCGCATTACTGAAATTGCCCTTCTAGGCTTACAACAACTCAAAGGTCTCCAAATGTTTTTATTATTATTATTAGTAGTAGTACTAGTAATAGTAGTAGTAGTAGGTTGCTTCAGTTTGGAGCCCAACATGGAACTTGAACTCGTGACCCTGAGATTAAGACCTGAGCTGAGATCGAGAGTCGGAGGCTTAACTGACAAAGCCATCCAGGCACCTCTTTCCAAATGTTTTAAATGGTTAATCCCTATCAATGAAAAAAAAAAATTGAGTATGTGTCTCAGTGTATGAATATTCATTTATAAATTATATACATATGCTAGTATAAAACATATATACTATAAAATATAAATCAAAACAAATGACTTAAAAGATGATTTAAATGTAGAAGGTCAAATATTTTCCCTAAGAGGATAGTCTCCTGCATGCTTTGGTCTCATTACTGATTCCAATGTATTTTATTTTATTTTGTTGTCAACTTTATTGAGGTATAAATAAGTAAATAAGATGAATTTTAAGTGTACAATTCATGTAAATTCAGTGAGTTTATTTTTTAAAAGATTTTATTTATTTATTCATGAGAGACTCACACACACACAGAGGCAGAGACACAGGCAGAGGGAGAAGCAGGCTCCATGCAGGGAGCCTGAAGTGGGACTCGATCTGGGGACTCCAGGGTTGTGCCCTGGGCCGAAGGCAGGCACTTAACTGCTGAGCCACCCAGGGATGCCCAAATTCAGTGAGTTTAGGTAAGTGTATGCAGTCTAAAAACCACTAGCCCATTCATAATACAAAATATTATACCACCTCAGAAAGATTCCATATTCCTCTTTCTTAGTTTCTCCTTTCCCTGTTACCCTGGCTCCTGGCAACCACTGACCTGCTTTTTATTGCCCGAATTTTGCCCTTTCTAGAATTTCATATAAGTTAAATTGCATAGTAGGTAGTTTTCTGCATATCTGGCTCCTTATATTTGCCCTGATGCTTTTGAGATTCAGCCATGCTGCTGCAAGTGTTGGCAGGTCATTCATTTTCTTTCTTTCTTTATTTTTATGTTCACATTTTTAAAAATATCTATTTATTTAGTCATCTCTACACCCAACATGGGGCTCAAACTCATGACCTAAAGATCAAGAGTTGCATGCTCCTCCAACTGAGCCAGCTAGGTGCCCCGGTAGTTGATTCATTTTAATGGCTAAGTAGTTACCACTATATGAATACCACAATGTGTTTATCCATTTACCTGTTGATGGGCACTTAAATGGTCTCTAGTGTTTGGCTATGAAGGCTAAAGCTGCTATGAGAATTGACATGTTAAGTGTTTATTTAGATACCTGTTTTGGTTTTTCTTGGATAAATATGAAGGAATAGAATTCCTGGGTTGTCTGCTAAGTGTATGCTTAACTTTATAAGAAACTGTCAAATTTTGTAAAGTGGCTGTACCATTTTTCATTCTGATTAGCAAGGTATGAGACATCTAGTTGCTCGCATATCCTTGTCAAAACTTGATACTGTCAGTCCTTTTTTTTTAAGTAGGCACCACACCCAGCGTGGAGACCCTTGGACTCATGGCCCTGAGATCAAGACCTGAGTGGAGATCAAGAGTTGCACACTCCACCAACTGAGCCAGACAGGTGCCTCAGATTTTTAGAGAACTTAGAGTTATACAACCAACACTACAATCTAGTTCTAAAATATCTCTGACACCCCAGAAGGATCTCTTGTGCCTATTTGCAGTCAATATAATTCCTTTTTTATCTCCTTTACTGGTTTAATCAGCTGTATTTGTTTTTATTTTCTTAGAGGTACCTGTAGGGTTTACTAAATCCACCTTTAACTTACTATACAGTCTTTCTTCAAGCAATATACATTTAGTATAAGAATCGTATGAAAGTATATTTCCACCCCTTCCTCTCTTCCCTCCTTTTTTGTGCTCTTGTTACTCATTTGTTTCTCCATGTGCTATGAACCAACCCCTCAAAAGCATTCTTGATATTTTTGCCTTTGAACAGTCAGTTTTTTTTTTAAAGATTTTTATTTATTTATTCATAGAGACAGAGAGAGAGAGAGGCAGAGACACAGGCAGAGGGAGAAGCAGGCTCCATGCAGAGAGTCCGACGTGGGACTCGATCCAGGGTCTCCAGGATCACGCCCTGGGCTGCAGGCGGCGCCAAACCGCTGCGCCACGGGGGCTGCCCTGAACAGTCACTTCTTAAAAGAGATTTTTTAAAAGCTTTTATTTTAAATCTAGTTAGTTAGCATACAATGTTATATTAGTTTCAGGTGTACAGTATAGTGACTCAGTACTTCCATACGTCACCCAGTGCTCATCATGACAAGTACCCTCCTTCATCCTCATCACCTCTTTCACCCATCCCCTCCACCTCCCGTCTGGTAACCATCAGTTTGTTCTCTATAGTTATGAGTCTGTTTCTTGGTTTGCCCCCCTCAGCCCCCACCATGCCCATCTATTTTTTTGTCCCTTTGCTCCATTGTTTTGTTTTTTAAATTCCACATATGAGAGAGTTTATTTATTTATTAGAGAGAGAGAGACCAAGAGAACATGAGTGGTGGGAAGGGACAGAGGGAGAAGGAGAAGCAGACTCTTCTCAGAGCCCTTCTTGGGACTCCATACTAGGACACTGGGATCATGACCTGAGCCAAAGGCAGACGCTTAACCGACTGAGCCACCCAGGCGCCTTGAGATTTTTTTTTTAAGTAATAAGAAAGTATATTTACCCTTATACATTTTATGTGTGGTGTTCTTGTTCCTTTGTGTAGACCTCACATTTCCATTTCCTATCACTAACCTTTAGTCTCAAAGACTTGCTTTAACATTTCTCATAGTAGAGGTCTGTTTATGACGATTTTTTTCATTCTGTGCTCAAAAGTGTCTTTATTTCACCTTTGCTTTTGTAAAATATTTTTGCTGGGTTCACAATTCTGGGTTAAGAATTCTGTTTTCATTTAGCACTTTAGAGGTATTACTATCTTCTGGATTGCATTGTTTCTGACAAGAAGTCCACCATCAATCTTTATTTCCTTTTGTCTTTTTCCTCTGGCTAGTTAAAAAATTTTCTCTTTATCATCAGTTATAAGCAATGTGATTCTGATATGCCTTCTGTTTGAGATTTCCTGAGCTTATGCATCTGTAGGTTTATAGGTTTCATCAAATTTGGAAACCTCTTGGCCAGTATTTCTTCAAATATATATGTAAAATATTTATAAAATATTATTAAAATGTTTATAAGATTAAAAAATTTATACTTAAAAGTAGGCTCCACACCCAATGTGTGGGGCTTGAACTCACAACTCTGAG